>NC_134943.1:8125000-8750000 GCF_051020765.1 Lasioglossum baleicum
ACATTTAATTATATAAATTTATTGAAACGTTAAAGAGGCCATGCGTTCTAGAAAAAGAAAAATTTTCTCTGCTATTTTCGTGATTACTTTGAGTAAAAAATATTTCATTCTAAACACGGAAGACGAATCAACTTGTTGTTAATTGAATTTTTAGTAGCTTTTCATTTTTTCTTACGTAGACAAATTTAGAATCCTCGATTTTTTCAATAAAATGGAAATGTGATAGTATCTTCATTATTATACAAAGTAATTGTCGTTATTTTATATTGTTCATAATTGTTTGCTGTGCTCATGACTGTAAGAATAAATGTATATACTGAAATACGTGCTTGTTGTATCACATGTGCTTGCTGTATCACACGTGATCGAAATTTTGATCTTCATAATTATTAATCAAATTATTGTGTACCGTTATGGTGACAAGCAATTATATTTATGATTTAGGTGAACATAAAAAGGTTTTTGGCTGAATAAACTTTATGTGATATGGTATGTACTGTACAAGGTTAAGTTCAACAAAAATAGATGTGCATAACACTGATATTTCATTTCTATGTCTCTGTGAAATAAAAGGAGAATTAATATTTTTTAAGTGCAACATGCTGTTAATTCACATGCTCGAAGATTAGACTTAATCACTTATGACATCATCATGTATTTACAGGATCTTGATAATGGTTTGATGACATTGCATGCAATTGTGCAAGTAGCAAGCAATTTTGTTTTTATCATTTCTTTTCTTGTCTATAATGCTGTTAAGCAATTTAATTGTTGCCTCTGTAAGAAGCGGGTTGAATCGGAGCTTGATAAAATATTATTTTCCTGCTCTTACGAACCTATATAAACATGTTGAGTGCTATAAGTGAAACAGGAAAAGTGTTAGCATTTTCAACTAGCAATTTTAATTCACTTTTGTTTTCAACTATGTGCAATTTTAAGCCTTTGCACTCGGAGCTAGTTTAACTCGAAAAATTAAACTCTTCCTAGCTAGAATATTTCCTTAAATTTTATGGATATGAAACTGGTATAATATCTAGTACAATACCTAAATGTTTAGTAATTGATTAGATACAGACATATTTAATAATGTAAACAATATTTTGAATAATAGTACAGCAACATAGTGGCCCCTCAGTTAATTTATTTCTTTTTTTTTCTAGACATCCCCTAAGAAGTTACGTATTTCGCCCACAATCTCTCAGGAAAATGGAGCAAAAAATGGGGTAAATAGTACACTATATTACCGGCAAATCAGCTATATCTGCTATCAATAATATTTGTTTATTTTTGTCAGGTGATTAAGACAAAAGCAGTCAGGAAAATCCAACTTAACAATAGTGAGTTCAACAAAGACCTGGAACCGCTGCTTAAAGAAAATCCTAATAGATTCGTTGTCTTCCCCATCCAGTGGCCTGACATTTGGGATAAGTACAAGAAAGCGGAAGCTTCTTTCTGGACTGTGGAGGAAGTGGATCTCGCTAACGTATAAAATGAATATATTTTGAAAATTCTAAACAAATGTTTTAAGTATCTTCACTGAATGGATTCGCGCTCTTTGTAGGATTTGGCCCACTGGAACCGTTTAAATCCTAGCGAGAAGCATTTCATATCTCACGTATTAGCGTTCTTCGCTGCCTCTGATGGAATTGTCAACGAGAATCTTGTAGAGAGGTTCAGCCAAGAGGTGCAAGTTACGGAGGCACGTTGCTTTTATGGTTTTCAGGTTGCTATGGAAAATGTACACTCAGAAATGTATTCTTTGTTGATCGATACATATATTGCGGACGCTAAAGAAAGGTAAATTTCGTGTAATTATGTTCATTCGGAAATCCTTTACGATTCACGTGATTTCTTTTGTAGAGACTTTTTATTTAACGCAATCGAAAATCTGCCGTGCGTTGCTAAGAAAGCTAACTGGGCATTGAATTGGATAAACAACGAATCTGCCACTTTCCCCGAACGAGTGGTCGCTTTTGCTGCGGTGGAAGGCATATTTTTCAGCGGTAGTTTCGCCGCTATCTTTTGGTTGAAGAAAAGAGGTCTCATGCCTGGCCTTACGTTTAGCAACGAACTCATTTCTAGAGATGAGGTTGGTTTAATTAAGAAATTTCTTGCACACACAGAATATTCCACTCGAAAACATCCGTACAAATTTATTCTATTTTTCAGGGCTTGCATTGCGACTTCGCATGCCTAATGTTTAAACACGTGGTACAGAAACCGTCGAAGGATCGGGTCACATCCATTATCAAAGATGCTGTCACGATTGAACAAGAATTCTTAACAGACGCGCTGCCCGTTGAAATGATAGGCATGAACTGCGAGCTCATGCGTCAGTACATCGAGTTCGTTGCGGACAGACTGCTTCTTGAGCTGGGTTGTCAAAAGGTGCGTAAACATGTTGGTAATTATTAGTAATGTTGAAAGTCCAGCTGGGCTCGTTCAAAAGGTACATTGGTATTTGATAGTACACTGTACACCATGATTATCAATGTATCATTGTTTTATTATTTAATATGCAGGTTTATATGTCCGAAAATCCATTTGACTTTATGGAACATATTTCCTTGGAGGGTAAAACGAATTTCTTTGAGAAGAAAGTTGGAGAATATCAGAAATTCGGAGTGACGCAGGACAAATTCGAAACTGATTTCACATTGAACGCTCATTTTTAGTTTAGTAGAGAAAAAAATATAATAGAGAAGACATTTTGTGTTGTAAAACAAACACGACAGGGTATATACCCAATATTGCATTTATATATTTAGTGGAGACACTTCATTTATGCGTGTATATTTGTGTGGACTAAGGCACCAGCTATTCTATCTTAAAAATTATTAGCGAAAAATTATTTATGATTTGATATTTTTTACATCTTGACGATGAAATTTATAATTGATTAACGTTTGGATGTATTTTTCACGTAAAGTCACGCCTAGCTAATTATATGTACATATATATATATATTAATTTTGACACCATCTCGCGTAATGTTACTGGTTAGATAAAGAAACATCGAATGTAATTAGTATACGAGTAATCGACTGATGTGGACTTGGAATGAATGGAAATTCAAAACTTCGTAACACGAATATAGGTGTAAATTGAATCTTGTATAAAAAGTCACGAGAAAATCTGTATGAAAAATTAATGATTTATAATCGGAACTTTGTATACTCAGTATTCGCATAGTTAAGGCTTTTGTATGTACATAATTTAATAAAAATTAACAATAGGCGACAATCTGATGGATCAAAAGTGAATACAAGTTTTCCTGATACTGGAGCAATTTTTATATTGAAACTGTACATATAACAAAAATTCGAATTACAAAAATATATATAATATTCATTTACGTACACTATAAAAGCTGGACATAAACATTATGTAATTGTTTTCATTATGTAATATATTAAACATATTCCTTCCAAGCTAGAATAAATCCATTCTACCTATATGATTTTTTTTATTCTATAGATATGAAATTGTTATAGTACCTCATACAGTACTTAAATGTTTAGTATGTAAACAATAATATTTTAATAATTCTACAGTAATTTTTAGTGGTGCCTCTCTCTCTCTCGGAGTCGCCTATTTTGCTGAATTCAATACACATTTGTCTTACAATAGTTCCAATGCGCAGTTTTTTTTTTAAACAAATGTTAAGCAGTATGAGCTTTGAAACCTTCGTTTAAACGATTGATATAATTTTTTCGGCACTCCATACTATCAGCTGGTCTATTGTATGGTAACCAGACGGGTTCTCCCAGAAAGTAGCGCTTTGCTTTTATGTAATTCTGTAAAACGAAACAATTACACAGAGAAAATTGTTTGACTCACTACAGAAATAAAATACTTACGTTAACGTCCAAAGTGAATCTATGGTATATACCACTGGGAATAATAATTAAATCTCCAGCTACAACTTCGATACGTATCCATTCATCATCTTTGTCTCTTACATCAAAATATCCCGATCCATCTAAAACCAATCTTATTTCTTCATCGGTATGAAGATGTTCAGCAAAGAAGTTCTTCAACTAAAAATTTAAACGGTACATTAATAATTTTATTGTATTATTATACCGCGCGGTTTACACGAATCTCTTACTTTTTCCTCATAATTTGGTAAACACTCTTTCGAACACGTAATCTCATCTTCGTACGTGTAACAACGTCTCTCTCTCAACTCTGTCAGTGTGTTGTCATTTTGGTAGTTCTCGTGATTCACCTACGATAATATTTTGCTATAAATAGATCATTTTTTTAGTACTGGAATCAGACACAACTAAATGGATAGAACACATCGGGAAGCATTTCTAAATAATTCGTTTTGAAACCTGTTTGCTATAGCTACTGTACATATAGAGATATAATATGATCAAGCATGAAAAGTATCAGTTTTAAATTACTTATAATTTAAATTTTGCTATACTGGAAACAGACACATCGTTCAACTGCGCATTTTGCATTTGAAATTTGAAACGCGTATAACTGCGGACAGAACACATCGGGAAGCATTTCTAAATAATTCGTTTTAAAACTTGTTTGCGATAGCTACTGTATTTAGAAGTGTAATGATCAAGCATAAAACGTATCAGTTATCTATGAAATGATCAACAACTGTTACATGAAAATAGTTACGAAATATTTGTCAGATATTGAACTTTAACCTAACCTTGAAATATTCAACACCTGTCTTTTCGAACAGGTGATCAAGGGAGACGAATTCTGGTGGTACTTTATGGTGTTCTAGCCGTTGATCGGCGTCCCTCTTGTCCATGTACCACGCACGAACCATTTTCACTTTATGAAGAGATTATTAATCGGATCGCACACGTTATTTTTCTGTTATTGGCCAGTTACGTAACCTCTATGATAAAGTTATGACGCAGTACCGGCATCGGCATATATTTGTCTGCGGACCGTAGAGGCACATGATAAATCAAAATTGCCGACATCTATGGTAACGATATTTTTTTCTAATTCGTTTTTAAGGAGGGGGACTCGTTTCCAGGATTGCAAAGATGTGGTTTCTTAGTATTCAAAAGCGCCAGATAGAAAAAACAATACAGGCCGCAGTCGCCCTCAAAAGTCCTACTTTTACGTTTACTTAATTTGCATTATTTCGAAGAATAAAGCTGCGGCAGCTATAGTAGGATTTTAAAAGTAGGACTTTCAAAACTATCCCGGAAACCTATGTTTTTAGGGCTACTGAAAACCCCATCTTTACATTACCGAGAAATGAGAAGATGCATCTCGCACCCTTGCAATCCTGAAAACGGGTCTACCCTGGTCTACCCCCTTAACTACCATATATTTTATATAATGTACTCACTCATTTCTATAATTTGTAGCATTCTGGTTAGACAGAAACACTGACACATGCTATGCACTATTTCAAAGAATCGTACAAATTTGATCGTAGTTGAATAATTGTAGCGACAATGGAAGAACTGAATGCATTTTATAAAAAGGTTCAAACATACCTGATGAAGAAGAATCAAGAATGCGATGGTCTACAGTTTCTGACTGTACGGGCAACGTACGAAAGTATCGGTCACATCGACGAAGTGTGCGAAACAATGTTGAACTTATTCGAGTCTTACGGCATACCCACAAAAGAAAAGAGTCTGGTCAGCAACGAGAAATGTGCTCTATCTTACTTGTATTTATTACTAAATGCTAAATTTAAGAACCAAGAGCGTTTGGGAGAAGACATTGTCAGAGGCCATCTAGTTGATATGTGCCCGCCGATATCTCCGTATTTATTTATACAAATATTGTGGAAGCTAGAATACGAGGAAGTTTTAATACAGTCCTTTTATTATATGCCCTTCGATCTGTTCACAGAAGTACTGGCCATAGTGACAAAGTGTATAGAAAAATTACCTTTTCCGAAATCAATGAACTTTATACATGATATAATATCAATTGCGTACACCAAACTTCTTAGACTGAACGAAGTCGGTGTACAGTCTCAAAATCTCGAAGAAAGTATAGAAAATTATGAAAATAATCTTCAAGAGTTCCTACTACTGTTAACAAATCCAGAGATTGTATCTCTGGCAACATCGTCGAGTTTAAAAAAAAGCGAGCGTTGCGGTGTTATGCTGAAAAAATTGATTTCTACAGTACATAATTGTTTAGAGCATAAGATTCAAACGATTTCTACGTCTGGAGATTTAAGAAAATTATACAACATAACGTTTGGAAATGATACGTACGAAAAATGCGAAGAGAGTCGCTTGAAAATCGCAATAGCAACGTTAAACGGAAATTTGATAGAATTGTTGTTCACTAAAATTAAAGAAATCGATTGTTATGTCTATTTGGACTGGGCGGAGATAGACGACGAAGACAATAGTATGATCTCGTTACAACGTTCTATTGGAATTGGATGTTACTATTTTCTAGAATTTATAAAGAACAACGAGGAGCTGTCGCAGAATAGTCAACTCGTACAATGTTTGCAGGTTTTCGCCTCGAAACCAGATCTCGATAAGTCAAGTTTCGTTTTAAGTTTGCAAGAACTTTGCTGTGCCATATCTGAAGGTAAAAAGGAGCTTATGAAAGAATTGTTATGTCGATACAAAGAATGGGACAGATCGATACTTGATTTCGTTTTTACGAACAGATCTTTACTAGGGAAGAAAGAATGCTTTAATCTGTTACAATATTTAACTTTCGTTCTCGAACAGTCGACAGACGAAGAATTCAAGAATCTCAGTTATACTTTAGTCATGAGAATATTGTCGCTTCAGGTGATACCAGATATTTACGAAATCGTAATGATGTATCTAACAAAGCACGATGGCAAAAACTACTTAGAATCTCCGCACACGGAGGAAGCATTTAACGATTTCATTGCACAAAATTCCAATATGCAGACATCGACCAATTTGAGAATTGTTTTGATATTCCTATTGAAAAATCCTAGATTAATATTGACTATAATTTTAAAGATAACTATTGGCCACCAAGACTACGGTGGCACAATGATTCCTGCTAACGACACGCTTCTTCTATCTCCGTTTATGAGGATTAGAGGGGACAATAATGAAATACTTTTAACTAGTATCCTAAGAACTATTTGCGTAGGGGATGCACAATGGGATGGAAGAAAATTCATGAAGTTTATAGCGGTTCTATTGGAGCAATCTGTAATCGACGAGGATAATTTGATGAACAATGTCTTCATACCATACTTGGAGGAAGACACTGTCAATCTAACAAACTTAAATTATGTTCTCTACAGTATTCGTAAATTGCGAGCTCAATGTACCAAAAACACAAACTTCAAGAATCTGATTATGGCTCTTGCTAAGAAAATGTCTTTCCTAAGAAATGATAAGCGTAACTCGAAATACGCGAGCAACGAAACTTTTAATCAAATAACTAAAATATTAACGTATTTCTTGGCGACTAAGAGCGACGTGATTCCTGATTCTATGAGGAGGGAGATATTCGAAGAGGTTCAAGCTGTGATCGAACCAATAGACAAGTTACATTTTACGCCTCTTTGGTTCCTAATGCGAAGGGATCCGAGCCCAATTGCTATAATAGAAGATTACGAAAGACGTTGTTTCAATGTGATAAACAGATTGAAAGAAGATCCTACGACTCCGGAGAAGCTGCGGGACTATTTGTCGAACTTGAGTTTGTTAAGGGAAGACTTTTTGCGGTACTTGATTACTCGGTCGACCGAAGAAGAATGTCGCAGGCTAAGCATAGAAGTTATCAAAATATACTGTTACGGTTTTGGATGGAACACCGACTTGGAAGGATACGATCACTTCTCTCGCTTGATGATAGAAGCCTGCTGTTTGGCTCTAGAGTATCCGATCATTGGTGGAGTCGATCTATTTCTATCTTTATTCAAGTCCTTTACAGATTTCGCGAAAAAGCTTCTGAGCGAACGTCCGGAAAATCTAAGAAAACTATACGAATCGTTGACGAAAAAGCTTCGTCAACTCGAAAGAATCATATGCAAGACTGATTACGCGGAGTTGTATAACAGTTGTTTTACAAACTCGAACAGAGACACGCAGGATGATTATAATAATTTCATGGAGCTGGTGAACAATTGTAGCCGGTTTTGTGATCAGTGTCTCAATTTTGAGCAGAATTATAATGATATGTATAATGAACTTTCTATGAAATGTCATAATCCAAAAATTTCTAGTTTCTATGTAAATCATGAAATCATTTCTGCCTGTATGAAAGTACCTGCAACAGAAGCGTACGAGTGCATCAAACGAATGAATGAATTATTTGTTTCTAGTTAAACTGTCTATACGCTTTAAGAAACACATTATGTTACTATAATAAATTATGATTTTTTTTATAAAAGTCTTTTTTTATGGACTATTGCAACTGTGTTTATTCGTAAACGTATATATACGTGTCCGTTTTTGTAATGATTTCTTATGTTGGTGGATCAACATTAAATCGAATTCTGGTTTTCATTTTATTTTTTGTTTACGAGGATTAATTGATACCACATATGTTGTTCAGTTTTATTCTATATTATATTTGTGCGATATTGCCAAAATGCCAGTACAATGGTTAGTAATAAAAAAAAGTGAAAAAATTGCGTACAAAGAAAAAATGTGCACCAGTTTTCCAGACAAGGTAAAATCATTTGGGTAGCTATCGCTGAACAAGCTCAATGTTTCCATGGAAAAATTGATATCGCAGATACAAAGCGGAAAAGTTCGGTTGCGTATCCACCTATCATCTCTGAAATCCAATCGTAGTCTCTCAATGTCGGTAACAAAATTAAGAACGATGTACCGTACAAACATTTGATTTCATTCATTAAATTAAAAATAAAAAGAACCACTTTTCAAGGTATTATAATCATTTAGAACAGAATTTATTATTGAACGATAGGGTAATACAATTGTAAAAACGTTCCTTTTTTCAAGCTTTTTGGCTGGCACTTTTCTTTTTCCATGTCATTGAGTTACAAGAATTCTGTAGTGACTAGATTCTTATGCTGGTAATCGTAGCTAAATGCGCCAATACAATTATGCGACGTAAAAACAAATGCACTATAAAGAAAAAGAAGAAACATTGCCACGCGTTGTTGTTGAGTGTTCTATCTTCCGCGCAAAGAAAATGCGTTTTTGTGATTGCTTATTCGTTTATTTTCACTCGCATTAAATAGAGAAATATACAAATAATATACATTCTGGTATACCTTTTTCTACTTCTTCTCCATTCTTTTCTTTTTTATTCTGTCTCGTTACTACATGTAAAAAATAACGCGCGTTGCCTTCGTGTATTTCCCTTTTCGACGCAAGTCAGAATAAACGAACACACGAGAGAGAGATTATAAAATTACCAGCGAATAAAAATTTCTCTTATTTTCGCAGATGGTGTCGTTTGTAAGTGTCTCGAGTATCCGTTCTCTGTCTACCCAAGTGATCATGCGAACGATAAGTCAACGAAAAAAAACAGAAAAAAAAGTAATTAAAGAAAACGCTTAAAAACTCAGAAAACGTACCGCGTCCCGCGAATATTTAAACACAAACCATGGTTTTTTCTTTCTTAACGGAAATGCACATTTTTTTTTACTGTTAGCCATTCTCATTGTTGTCTTTTCTCGGATGTCAGATAACCATTTATCGGTATATTCCTTCTCGTTATTATTATTATTAATATTATATATATATATAATTCGACGCTATAATATTTACAGATTCTTCACATTGTAAAAAATATAACGTATTTCGTACTCAATATCGATACGCAGGTAGTACTGAAAGGCCGATATACATCTAAATCGTGGTGTTTTTTCGAATTAATGTGACCCAGTTGCGTAACAAATCTGTATGTATACATATATATATATATATATATATTGTATATATATATATATTTTATTTATTTATTCATTTATTTATATCTAATTATAAAATCGTATGCGAATCGTTCTTCTTTTTTCTAGGTGGTGAATTCTTGTGCTTTCTTTTCCTAAAATTATCGTTTTCCAAAATTTATTCTCTCTTTCTACCCTTCGCTTTCTCTCATCTCTCTCTCTCTCCCCCCTCTCTTTTTCTCTGTCTTTTGAAAAATCGGAAGGATTTGCTGGCCAAAAACGAGTAAGTAAAAGAAAAAAGAAAACGAACCTGGTCCTTGACACTGATATGCTGACTCTGACATAGCTCGACTTTTCACGTGTCGGATAGCCTTCCGAGTAATTGGACAAATTTCATTTCGTCTCGTACAAAAGTCTCAGAAAAACGCGTACCCTTTAGAAAAATATTCTTAAACACGATCTCGTGTCCGGTTTAAACACGCTTGTGTCTTCTCTGTGTGTATGTATGTGCGATTCACGTATCGATACGCGGACACGCGCGCATGTGTGTATTGCGTGTACAGAAGCGATACAAATATAGAAACCTCTTTTTTTATTTCTTATTCATTTCCGTGGAGGGCTAGCTACTCGGAAGGCTATCCCCAGTCAGTTAATAAGCCCTTTTTCCTCTTCTCTCTCTCTCATTTTTTAAGTCCTTTTGCCAATCCATGGTTTTCGCGAAGCACAAAAAACCCAGGAGGGCGGAAAAAACGTAACGATAATAGAGCGAGAGGCGATTACACGTTTCACAAAGAGGCCCTTTGATTCGCCGTTGAATGGCTTTTACACGCGACGGTTTATTATCGTCGGTCGTTTTTAATAGAAAAACTGCGGTTACATCTACGGGATCACAGCGAGACTATGAATTTTTTCCGAGTGATAAAATAGAGGATACGAATAATTATCTGTTGTCCCCCTACACCCTTCCCCCTCTCCCCAGTCCCACCCCACCCCCTCCCTCTACCTATCCACTTATCCTCCTGGCCTGTTTTCCATTTTTCTTTTTTTTTTCTTCAGTTGAGTACAGAGTAACGAAATTGGATGGCCGATTCGTTACGTGTCGGTATACATACGCATCGCCAATCTTAAACCGACGAGTGGCATATATTAGCACCCTTTGTCGGTCGAATACGCGTGGCTGTCTCCTATTTTCTAGTTTCTATCGTTCCACGAACCGATAATAATTAATAGATTGCGGATTTTTCGATTTTCCGAAGCGATTACAAGAAATAGACAAGTCGAATAGAAATTCTCGAATTCTCCTGAAGTTTCTGCTTGTTTTAGGTATAAGTACATGAAGTCCGCAATCTAGTAATTAACGTTCGGACGGTGTTACAATCAAATCTGTTTCAAGTCGATTCTCACCTGGCTTTGGATATTTTTTGTTCTCGTAATAAATTAGTAGTAGTTTTGTGCGCTGCGTGGAATTATCTTTTGAAGTCCTCTCTCTCTCTCTCTCTCTCTCACTGTGTGTGTGTGGGGCTGCAGAGCCGCGCGTACTCGACATGAGACGACCGTTACGAAAAGTGCACCGACAATTGGAAAAGAAACGAATTAACGTATATCCGATAGCTCTTCCCGCGCGGAACGTGTATCGTCGGACTCTCCTCTAACTACCCATGATAGAAATACTGTACATCAGTTCGTTTGAAGCTTTTTCAGTTCGACTTCGGGGTCCTCCGATACTGCGGTTTGCCGGGAAGCGGTATCGTTTTAATTCAACATCGCAATGCGATCCGAAAGACGGGTAAAATCTATAGACGAACGAGTATGTAGATATTATACAAACTATAAATACACATTTTTTTTGTTTTTGTATCATCTCTCTTCAGAAGTCTGTATTAACCCTCGCTGAATATATATGTATATGTACGTGTAGTATGTGTATATGTATGTAAAGCCATCTACACACAGAAGGCGGCTATTTATCAATTTATCATTCGACGACCATAGGAATTGCCGCTTTTGACGGAACTACCGTTCGAGACAAGAGAAATTTATTAAAAATTAATTGTTTCGACGGTTAAAAATGTTCATGCAAGTGAAAAAAAATGCTACGGGCCAAGGTGGACCCAGGCACAGTCATCCGTATATATTAATTGGCGAGGGTTAACGTGCTTCGGTCAGACTCGATTTAAAAAGAAAAAAAAGATAGTCGAGCGAACAACCCTTATATTTTGCTTAACGGTACGTCGTGCGACGATCACACACACACACATACACACGGAGAAATTAATGAGTTCTTGATGGTGGCGTGTTAAATAATAACGTATCAGGCTAATGTAATGACTGTTATGGTATTATAAATATGATTTTTCGGCTGTTTTTTCTTTTTTTCCTTTTTTGATCACACGAGAAAAATTACACACGACCTACTGCTACTTATAAGGGAGTCCCATTGCTTCTTTTTCTTTTTTTCACATCCATCGGTTTATGTTCGCGCTAAACTCAACGGTGATCGGCGTCGCTAAGAAGATTCGAGGAGATTCAACTGAAATTCTTTTTGTGTTCAGAATAAAGCAATGGATATATCGGATATTCTTACGAGAACCACATAACGTGTCTTGCAGTTGAAGGGATCAATGTACCAGCAAGCCTTTGCGTAAAAACAGGTGTTCGCAGCCTTGCTTTCTCTTGCTGGCTTGAAAAATTCACTAAAAAACTTATCGGAATTGTACAAAGTCTTTGTATTATTTTTTTTGTTACTATCATACAGACTTTACCATATAAATCCTATAATTACGTTTACGATTGACATTATGTACTAATATTTTTTACTGTTAGATTACCACGATTCTCCTTTCTGTCGATGTTCGCTCCTCTTTAGTTTACATCCAATACATTTGCCCTCGAATAAAGCACCAGATACCACACTTCCAATTCCCATTCCAATCAATCCGGCCGAAAATAATATATCCGGTGTATAAAGGAATTGTATTAAAATCAGAACACAATCATCCGGGTATAAAATTCGAGTCGTGGAGACAATTTTTAGAGACTCTATGCTTTTTTCCCTTAATAAAAACATGTATTTTCTTTTGTTACTAATAAGAACTGTACACACTCGTTACCGGAAACATTAACAACACACCGTTTCAAAACTCTTTTATACGAAATATTCTTTACCGCAGCCTCTGACGTTTGAGCATAGATAATATATCTTTAATGAATATCATTGCACGACGCGTACACAAGACCGTTTGCCTTCTCTAGTAGAGCTTCCGACTATACATTGTAATAAGAACGTTTACTCGGTCGTTAGAATTGTTTCCGCTACGTCGAACGGCTAACCACCACAGTGATTCCTTCAAATATCTGCAAAGTAGTATGCTGGATGCTGCGTTAATTGGCATCTAGCCTGCGAGAGAGCCGGCACAGGTCCTTTTCGTATGGATCAGAAGAAACACACGGTGTACGCTTTTGTTGAAATTGAGCAGAAAGCTAGAATTGTATCGAGTTTGGTTTCGCTGTTGACAAGCCTAACAACTGTCGCAGGGCAGTCCTCGATGCCCATTCGAGAGTCCATTCCTAATCCCTTCCTGTCGAGTATTGGTCCTTTGCTGACGGAGTTACCTCGTTCGTTGCCCACTTATCGTCTATCATAATATATTACAATAATATTACATATAATACTATCCATGTATATTAAAATATTTAACAGCGAGCCCTGTGGCAGACTGCGTGATCTTCCGATAGAAAAAGAACCAAGAGACGGCGTTAGTCTTTGACGTAGTCGAATTCACAAGGATCCAAAGGTAACACGTTAGTCTTACAGATTGGCGAATTCACAGCACATGCCCAAAAAACTGTTGAGCCGAAATAGAAACAGCGAAATCGACTCCGGCGGACTGCGAGCGTATCCGTCGGCCGGCTACGAAGATTCTATTATATCCTTTACCTAACGTGGCTCGGCTAGCCCGGTGTCAGCCAGGATTTTGATTAATCATTAGAGGACACTGCAACAGCAGTAGCTCTTCTTCTCTTTCTCGGGGCTGAAGTTCATCTCGCGTACGATCTCGGCGAATACGTCGTTGACGTTCGTGCGGTTCTTCGCGGACGCTTCGACGAATGGGCAACCCCAGACTTGTGCCAGTGCAGTGCCCTCAGCCGTGTCCACTTCGCGCTGGTGTTCCAGGTCGAGTTTGTTCGCGACGAGTAACACCGGCACGCGTTCGGTACCTTTCACACGGGTGATCAATTCCTTCATGGCTTTGATGTCCTGGAAGGTTTGGTGATTCGTCAGACTGTACACGACCACGAAACCCTGACCGTTCTTTATGTAGAGGTCCCGCATGCTGGCGAACTGCTCGGTGCCGGCGGTGTCGAGGATCTCGAGCACGCACGGCGAGTTGTCCACTTCGATCTCCTTCCGGTAGAAATCCTCGATCGTTGGATCGTACTTCTCCATAAAGCATCCCGAGACGAATTGCACGGTGAGCGCGCTCTTGCCTACCCCGCCCGAACCGAGGACGACTACCTTGAACTCGCGCATCTCTTTGCCAGTTCGCCTCCGTCTCTTCCTCCTCCTCCTTCTCCTCCTCAACGTGTCCAGGACCGAGAGGAAGGCTGGCTGCTGCTCTCAGTGTTCTCTGCTCTCTGTTCTCTCCACCGTGTACTGATCGGACCGATTGCACACTGCCACACCGCCGATGCCGATTCTTCTTTCTCGAACCGTATAGCCGTGCGGTCGTAGAGCCAACCGTGGCTGCCCGCTACTAACTGCGTCCTCGTATGCTCGAAGCTAACGCGCTCCAACGAGAACAGCTCTTATTGCCGAACAAAGGCATCGATACGACCGTCTACGTACTAAAGCACACGACACCATACAATGTGTATATCATCCACACGTTACGTTTTCACTGCGGCGACGACCACGACGACGATATTAATCGAGACGCAACCGTTCCTCAAGCCCGAACAGGACATGACAGCACCGTAATTCGCACTCTCTGTCACACACCGCAGTCCCCTGGCGACGTTCGCGTTCGCAGTCGCAGTCGCCTGGCCTGCCTGCCTGCCTCTTTCTTCCTGTTCTGTCTTTCCTCTACCCCTCACTTCTTCCCTGGCTCTGACTCTGACGTGCGCGACGCCATCTTATCGCGCTTTGGATTTTCTTCGAACCTCTCCGACTGGCACTCGAACATCGAGCACTATGCCTCTTCTATCTCCTCCGCTTCCTCCTCGCTACTACCTACTGCTTCGTACGAGTACAGCCTGGTCAATTGTGTACGATATATCGGGCCCACGACACTTATCTCGACCGAGCCGAAATCGTGAACCTTAAGTCGCGTTTTCAACCTCGTCGCTTGGACCTCGAGTTTCCTTTCGATACGGAAACGCGATTGGCCGGTTACCGACCGGGACAGAGAACACGGACGAATAGCAGCGCTGCGACGAACACAGTCCGTTCTATCTCCATCTTTTTCTCTTTCTCTTTCTCTAGTTCTGCGTGCATATAAAACAGTGCCCGAGGAAAATAGTAAGAGAGGAATCACGGAAACTCCCTTTACCGGATGCAAGTGTCATTCTCTTATCTTCCAGACAGCATTATCCACGACCTCGACGCTCCCGAGCGTTCAGTGAGTTTTATTAATATTACCAAACGTTCCTTTCAGATCTACGAATCAATTTTACAGCTATTCTTCGCATTCGTGCGGCCGTGCTTGGACACATTTCCCGGTTATTTGCAACCGACGCTTTTATTAATAACGATGAGTCAATCGTTGCGGTCTTCTTCTTCTTCTTGTTATTATTTTTATTTATAATTATTAATAGCTATTCGTACAACTGTTACGTTGCCAGAGTAAATAGACATTTTTAGAGATCTGTACAAAATATTTGTAAACAGTTCACCACGTACTGAATAATGTTAGGAACACAGACGTTCTCGCGAGAGAGTTAATTGAGTCATCGAGCATTGCACAAAACTAACGCGGCTCGTCCGTGTGCGTGTTCGTGTCGATGATGTGCAGAAGCAGAAGATTGCTCATCACATGAGAACACAGCATAAATCGTCCCAAAAGAGATATGTACATATTGAGACATGCATTAGAGACACGCGTGCAATTGCGTGCAATAGGAAATTCGAGTTTCAACCATATACATACATATACTACTCGTTTTTTCCTCTGAGTGTTCCTCCTTTCTTTTCCGGTATAACGTACGAAAACGGAGAAAAGGAAAGAAGAAAGGATAAGACGATAAAGGTGACCGAGAGAGGATCGTATGTATAATATATGTATAAGTAACATATTCGATAGTTTTCTTTCGATGGGCGTAACCCCGGTTTTCCGTAAAACAGGAAGCGTACATCGTCACCGTATCTTGCGGTCTCTAACATTCCGATAATCCACGTCGTGTCCCTTCGGTGTCGATATGTCGCATAGAAATATGTGATTCCAGCTCTCGCTGACGACCTTGTGGTATGCGAACGCAGACACATGTGAGACACGATGACATCATCCGATGAAAGTGTACATAACTGAACAATGCATCACTTCGGCGTTATGTTTGGTGACGAATTGACGATAATTAGTCAGCGAGAGAGACAATTCTGAATGGACCATCGAACGAGCACGAAAATTCGTTGAAACAAATATACAGCTTCTTTAAACGAAAGCAAAATCATTTTAATGGAATTAATGGAATTCATTATCATCACGCGCGAAAAGCTTGATTTTATTTAGCAATTTTAGCTTAATAATACGTGCGTACATTGTTTTTTTTAGCGTAGTAGATGCGGTTGCAATTGTGTAGAGTTGCAGAGGGCAAACGAATCGATTTACACATTGCACTGTACTGAATCAGCTGTCACCGAGCACAATGCATCTGGCACTCGAGATGCACGTGCAATTATCGCTCCGCTTACCAATGATTTTCTATGTCGCTAATTAGGACGTCTTATTGATTAACGACTAATTCAGACTGATTATCCCGATTGCTTGACGGTTCGTTCACCGTGCAGAGAGTAATCAGTGCGTGGTCGACAGTACGAGGAAAAAAGAATAGCACGAACGAAAAGTTATCGAGGTTGTACACAATAAACGAGGAAACTGTCGATTAGGGTCCATGAAACCTAATTCAAGGCTGTTAAAAAGTAGTGCAACAGCCGTGGCGGAATCTAGTTTAAGGTGTCATTTTAGTCTTTTTCTTCTCCAACACCTGCGATTCTTGATTTCAATCGATCCATATACAATATGTTCGCGTAGACGTATCGATTTGTTTATATACTGTCTTAACATTTACCCGACTAATTGGTTACCGATTGTTAGAATATAATTTTTTTTAAATAAACACATGACATCACCGGGGGAATAATTCGTTGTATAATAATAGAAATAAACGATAAAAGATCAGGTTTTAATTACGGCGTCGACGAGAATACTGAAAAATCTAAAAGCGTGTGTTGCTTTGATATGTTTCGTAGACCAATTATCGATTTTTAATTATAATATGTTATATAGTTTCCATGATGCTCAAATTAGGTGGTTAATTTAGCGAAAAAATTTATCGATCATGGTCGTGCTCGCGGGAGACAAAGGATTGTTATCAATAAAAAAATGCAGAGTTATCGGCTATAGCTCTCGTGTCCTCACGTAAAGTTACAACGACCTTTACGAGGGGACAATGACCTGACTATACAATAACATTACACTGTCACGATTAGGAATTTCGTGTCATCGTGTGATCCTACTCGTAACTAATTACCACCGTGACTACTCCGTTCGTAACGATGGTGTCTGTACGCAGAACATTACCGACCGAGCGGTTATGTAAACATAACCTAAATATCAAAACAACGCACAGACAAGTGGAAAGAGTAACAGTTTAGAATAATCAACTGTCAAGTGTCATCAGGATACTCTTAACAATTCCTACTGCAAGTTCAATTTTCGTTTTCGATTGCCATTGTTTGATCGTAATCTAATACGCGCATCTCAAATAATCATGCATGGCAATTGCATCGTACAATGTCAAATATGTCCTCAGACCTTGTTAGTAACATTGGGAATCTGCCAATGGAGCCCAATCATCAGTCATTCATCAATCAGAGTCATTTCGATTCTACGTAGTTTGAAGAATGAAAAAATAATTGTGGTATAGGTTTTGCACTCCAAATTCACCCTTGCGCGAATCAAATTCAACCCATTACAAATCAATTTTATTTCAAATTAATTATTTATTTATTTAGATTCAATTATACATTTATTTAGACACTCGCGAACTGTGTCATTACATATGTACTTTCATTTTTAAAATTTATTAATCAGAAAATGGCTACAATGAATACATATGTATACATATATACATATATATCTACACACCGTTTTCATACATTACAAAGTTAATGAATTGGTAATTACTTTGAAATAAGTAAGATTTCATGTAAATAAAATGTTGAATTTCTTAACGATTAATTTACATTTGATTCGATTTCTTTTACAAAAACTTAAAAATACTTTATTTGTAGAAGGTTGAAATTGATTTTCACAAGGGTGAATTTGGAGTGCACACTTGTAAGTTACAAATTGTAACAATCCCTACCGTAAGTTGAATTTTTGTTTTCGACTGTCATTGTTTGCAAACAATCATGACAATTGCGTCGTACAATGTCAAATATATCCTCAGCCATTGACAATAACATTGGGAATGTGCCAATGGAGGGCAATTAGCAACTTCGATTCTGTGCTGTTTGAATAATGAAAAATAATTGTGTTATAATAAAGACGATACAGAGATAATATAAAATTAATGCTCTGTATTGGTATATTTGAATTGGGTTTTTTTCAAGTGAAATTTTTTTGAAATTCAAGTGAAATATGGCTTCCCCGTATGCGACGCAACCACCCCCGCCGCCATATTCGCCGATGCAACCGATTGCAACTGCACCGGCGCCTGGCGGGTTCGCGATGCCTCAACCCGGTATGCCGATGCAGCCACCCAGTATGTCGATGCAGCCACCTGGTATGCCGATGCAACCACCCGGTATGTTGAAGCAACAGCCTGATATGCCGATTTTATCACAAGGTAAAACATTGATGCAAAAGATTTCATTAACTTTTCAGTGTACCGGATCCACGAATTGAAATTCTACTGTTTTCATTTCCTTTAAATTATCTTGAATGTCATTCCTCGATGAATTCTTGCTTTACCGATAGTCTTATGCAATGTACGTTCGCTATGAGAATGTTATCTGAAGGACTATACTTATCGTTTCGAATCACTGTCTCGTAGTTACAGAGCACGCAATAAAAATCATGTTTACGTCGCGCTTATCGCCTCGTATCAGATTTCGTTTGGATCGTATTTTTAAACAATCGCATCCTTGCTGACTAGACACTGTTTGCGTCTTTAAAAAGAAAAAATAAAAGGTAACCACCTTGCGAGAGATATAAGGCTGACCTTGAATAATTTGACCTTGAAAATAGTATATCGTTATTCTTCAATGATTTTAGTTCTTCTCCTGTTTGAAGTATGTACCCATTTCTATTATAAATGCATAAAATTCTCAATCTGCCGATAACAATCTTCCGTGTTTGAAATGTCCCACATGGTTTCTTCCTCCTCTTATCACCAGGAAAATTGGTTATCTTTCGATTAATTTGCATTGTGCTTTGTATTAGGTGTACAAATTCATTCGTAGCCCTCACAATGAATCATTGTATTAGAACGAAATTCGTTACTGACTTTATCGGTTGTAAAATGAAGGTAATGGGAATTATTCTCAAGGTATCAACATATGTGGCTTGTTTGCGAGCGAAGTGATTTGTACACCTATTAATCGCAATTTAATTGAAAGATCAGAATTACAAACGAACAGCCCGTAATCGGATTACTTTAGAATTATAATTCCTGTAGAAACAGCTACCAGTAAGTGCTCGATTCGGTTGAAATGAGGGTTAGTAGGCTAAACGTTCCCGAATATTGGTGGATGTTCGGGGCAGTTACCTCGAGTCCGAGTTTATCAGTTGACTAGCATTATCGGGGTCCGCAGTGCAAGAGAAAAGAGGTCGTAAACGAGCCACGATACAGCCTCGGTGTTTGCCAAGTGACGATCAGTAAGTAGATAATAGTCGTCTTCGTTGATGGAAGCGTCACGTATGCGGGATAAGTGACATCCAGTTTCGTGTTCCCGTTGGCTCAGCTCGCCCTCTTATCGGCAGTAAATACACCCGCGCCATTCCGTGCGAACGGTGGGCCCCTTCAACCGAGGGCCCGCAGTCTTCTTTCTTTGGGGATTTTAGTGCAGAGAACAATTAACATTAACTGATCGGTTGATGCCTGGAATTTACCTTTCTCTGTGATCTTGATCCCACCGTAACCGTGCCATCGTGAACTCCTCGATCCATGGACCAACGAAAGCGATCGAATTTTTCTTCAACGCTGCGCGATCGTCAATATTATTTGGAACGTGGGAATCCCACCGGAAAAGCAGACAGACGAACTGGAGGGATGAGTTGACTCACCGGATGATAAACAGAACCGAATTGAACGAATCGACCCATTGCACAAGGAGATGAACGATTAGAGTGGCTATTCATATGTTCGAGGAGAAACAATTATATGTTTTTCATAACCGAGTGTACACCTCTCTCGTTGTAGCCTATCGGAGCTCCACGAGTTACGTCTCCAGATATACGAGTCTGCCTATACATATAACGGGCGAATAAGAAGACTCGTGGACAGGGTCAGAGTTGCTGGACGATTGTCTGGTAATGTTACGTTATTGTCCTGATAAATGAACCCTCCTATACGGAGGTAGAGTCTCTTCAGACTTTCTTCTATCGTTCAATTCTCTCTTGGATCGCTAGAAATCCTGTTTCACCGGGGAGAGACGTGTTGCGTGGACTATAAACGATGGAACTCTAGTTGAACATAAGCAGAAACTCTCCGATAGAACCGCGAATGCGATTAGTATAGTTCACTTTTAACCATTTGCACTCTAGAGGCCAACTGAACCGCCCACGTTAGCGTCGTCCAGCAACGTGTGGCCTAATTGCTCGCGGTGCAAAAGGTTAAATTTGCATATTGCATTTACACCTCGTTATCACATAATTTTTTACGTAATATTCTTCTGTTGTTTTGAGGCAGCCTGTGTCGGGGAAGGGGTCTGTGTTGTTTTAGAGATCGCGTTAATTTCGAGAAAACGTTGGCGGACAGAGATCGAGGGGACGAGGCCGGTTGCACGTTGAGGTGATTCATGGTTAATCAACGGTGTACGAAGATTAAATAATATCCCGGCCAATCTGCGAAACGACGCGACGCTGCCAGCCGGACGTGCGTCGGCGGATTCGCAATTCGCTGCTGTCGAAGGGCTGCAATCATGTTGCACGACACGGCAGACCTTCGTTTTTGCAAACGCACTGGCCATCGTGTGCTCGCCGCAATTAAAAATTACACTTCGATTGGGTCAACGATACTCGATTGAAGTGGTAATTTTGCGAGTCACACATCTAAATTCGTCCGAATAGATAAGATAATGTTTTTAGTCGTTTGTCTCGAATGTCGTCGGAGTTTATCTCGTGTACGAATAACTGTAATTGAACGAACAGCGAATTACTAATCGGAGGAAAGGTATTTATGTGCCGAAGATACCGTCTCTTTTATCGATATCAGGATTACGATTGTTTTGATCGGCTAGTTGAACAGGTAATCGAGTTCTCGTAGAAGAAAATAAATGATTTTCCCATCAATTGTCACGGCGTATGTACTGTACAAGCGTCACGCAAGAGAAAACACGAGGACAGTGTGGGTTGCTCTAAATATGTACTCCCTACTGAACAGTTGGAAAATCATCACCGCGCGGAGAAGTATTTATTGTTTTATTTATCTACGAAGATAACGACGTGAAGCGGAGCAGCCCGAGGAAGTAAATGTGTCCCAGGAAAAGTACATAAGTTTTATCGTTTCGCCGCGTCGGGGGAGCGCACGACAAAACAACTGTTTCTTAATTTAGTGCATTGAACGTTGTCGATACCAAAGGACACAGTCCCGGCGATTGTCATCAATTTCATAAAATATCACCGATTAATCACAGACGGTCCCTGTTAACGAATAGAATTTTTCGCTCGGCGTTGAGAACGCGCCCCGGTAATCTTGACCAATTAATAGTTAAATATATCATGAGAAATTTTCTGTGTGCAATCAGTTTGAAACCTCATTGTCGAGTATCACAGAGAGATCGCGCGTCGAAAATAATAAGAAGCCAAGAGTGAAATGATTTGTGCGCGATGGAGTCCGAATATTACGAGACTTCCTGGAAGGTAAAGGTGCAACAAGTACGGAGGCGACTCCGCACTCTGTTTCGGGACACGCTGGAGAGGTACCGCTCGAAACGGAAGAAGGGATACACGAGGTTCCTCACGGACGAGGAAAAGAGGTGCCACAATACGCTCCTTATACACGATGAAATTTCGTCGAGCGCGTTCGCTCGATCTTCTCAGATTGCAACAAAACCTTGATCATCTTTTATTGTTTTAAATTTTAAATAATAGTATGGCAATTTATACATACAGTCGCCATTGAGGTGCTAGGGGTTTAACATTTTGATTGTCTTTTTGATGAAAACTGCTCGACTAAAGTACGGGAATATAGTGGAGCGGCGAGCGGTGCGGTGATTTTTGTTTGTGTGTGCGCCGCTATTCTCTCCTCACCGCTCCACTATAAACAGTCACATTTAATTACATTGGTTTGATTCTGCTCGTTGCTTGTTGCTTGTTTGATATGTATGTACCCTTAGAAGACAATTTGTTTTGAGGAACGACTGTAAATTTGATTTCAGGTGGTTGGTTGCCACCGAGTACGAATTGTCCACCCGGCTTGGAGTACCTTATGGCCCTTGACCATCTTTTCGTCCACCAAAAAGTCGAGCTGATCGAAGGTTAGTTGCTTGTGCGTGTCGCTAACGTTATCGTCAATTTTCGTCTTCGTATCGTTCATTCGAATTGAGTGTAACGGGGTCGCAAATGGGTCGTTAGAGCACAGTAGCCGGCCGGCCATTAAACCTAGAGTGCACAATTTGAACTAGCTTAGCGAGTTCAAGAGCTTACCTATCGATCCAAAGATCTAGGCTCTGAAACGCCTAGTTGCTTCTACAAACGTAGACCATTTCGATCGCCAACATAGCCGCTCTACATTCCATAGGTCATTTCCATTTGGTTGAATCATTTCTCGAGAATAGTGCACTGTTTAAAAATAATATTGGGCGCGAAATTTTTACTTCATTTCGCTTCGGACCCTTAATTCTTCAAATAGAAAAATAACGGTGCGATAAAGGTATCTCGCTCTGTTTGAAACGCACTGTTGTGATTGAGAAGGTCTACATAATCATTCAGCACAAGTATCACACAGTGAAAGCAGGAGAAATTTTCGAAGCCGAGAAACGTAAAACGTTGACGTTGAACAGTATAGTTTTCAGAATGAAAATTGATCGAGCTTCTGCTTATGCGAAAAACAGCTTTCGTCGGGTTCGAGACGAAAAACAAGTACAGCGTGATGAACGTCAGGGGCGAGCCGGTGTACTACGTTGCCGAGGAATCCGGGATATGTGGACGATTATGTCTGGGCGCGTCTCGGAGCTGTGAATTTCAAGTGATCGACGGTACCAGAAGAGAAGTCCTTCGAATGTTTCGACCCTTCAGGTGCCACAGCTGCTGCTTTCCTTGCTGTTTGCAGGTATGTATATCATCTTTTTGCACCGTCTGAAGAAACGAAGCCGGTCCTTGACGGGAACCGATCGTGCCGGAAATGCTAACTACCGACCAATAAATTCGTACGTCGATGTTAACGCCTTAATTCCCTGCAATTTCTCACCGGCTTTTATCACGGTAACAAAAACTCTAGTGTTGCCCGTTGCAACAAGCATGCAGACATTTCCGATTTCAAGCTCCGATTCACTCGTACAAAACGACAGTTTACTGTTACTTCTAATTGCAGAAGATAAAGACCCTTATTTATTTCAAAGATTTCTCCGATGCTCGTTTTGAAACTGCGAATTTCTACCTACGTCATTTCGAGAAACGTGTGCGTCAGCTTTTCGTGAATCACTGCATCCTGCTCGATGCACGAATTTATCACTTTACCGGAATACAGTTGCAGGAAAGTCCATCAGCCACACCGAATTCTTATTATTTTTCTAGGAAGCATTGAAAGTTGAAGATATGTATACTTTTAAATGTTACAAAAATATATACAGTTGCTCTGTATCGGTACATCCACATAAAAAATAAGGTCATAGGAAGTTAGGACGTATTATGACATTTTTACCTATATCATTTTCTCCTATTTTCACTTTAAAAAGAGCAGTCGCTTGTCCCAGTTCTCAGAATCACCCTGTATATCAAAATTTGTTCAAGATATAACACTTGAAAAATCCAATTTTGGCCACGAGAAATAGGCTTTCAGTCCGCTGTGCATAGGTACGGTTGATCGGTTTACGAAGGACGCATGGGTCGCGTAATTGCCCTCCTTATTTATGGCGACCGACGAGTATTGCTCTTGCAAAACGCCTCCCGTTAGCGGCTTTGTCGAACATGCGGCGCGCATATGACGCGCGCGAACTTGGTTGCACACGTGCGCACCATCTGCGACGATCACCTTCAACGAAAATGTTTAGTCGTCCCATCGGGAAGCCCGGTCACGATCGCTTATTCTTTGAACAGCACCGGCTGGTCGCCGTCGCCGGCCACGATTCCTTGCGGCGGTATTGTTCGAAACACGTCCAGCCTAGAGAGTCGTCTGTTTGGACTTCGGACAGTCTGTGTTTTCGTGATATTAACCAGTGATTTGTTTGTTTAGGAGCTGGAGGTCTATTCCGGTGACACATTGTTGGGCTCGGTGACGCAAGATTGGACTTTATGGCGGCCATCGTTTTCGGTTCGCAACGCGTCCGGGGATACCGTATTGACCATCAAAGGGCCATGGCTTCGATGTTGCGTAGAAGTAGCGTTCAAGGTAATTTGCATGCAATTTGGAAAACTCGGTTTCCATGGAAGGGATACGGAATGGTAGTACACGGCGAGGGTCATCGGCGACCGGCCCTATGGAATTCGTGGGCACACTGGGTCGTTTATGTCTAGGCGAACATTTCACTTTTGTGTCCTTCCAAAGGGAAAGGACAGGAGACCCTTATGATTACGGGGGTAGACTCGCGTTTCCAGGATTGCAAGGGTGCGGGATGCGCCTTTTCATTTCTCATTAATGCAAATATGGGGGTTTTTTCCGTAGTCAAAACCGCTAGATAAAAGATCAATCTAGGCCGCAGTCGACCTCTAAAGTCCCATTTTTACGTTTACGAGGAGCAATTTGCATTATTCGACAGCATGTCGCAGCTTTATGAAAATAGCTATGTACATGCGCAGCCATATGTTTTCGAATAATGCAAATTCTGAAAGCAGCATAATAATGAAAGTGTCTAAGTGAAAATAAAAAAAGGGAGTTTACCAGTTATTTTACATCATATTATTTTAAACTAAATTAATTCAATGTAATTTTTACGATATTGTGAAAAATGAACCGTTCGATAGTGCTTGTTATTTCAACGTTATATGGAATTCATTTAGTGTTAATATAATTATGGTCACATTTATTTTTGCGTATTTCAATCTCATTGGGGAAAAATATCGTAGTAAAACGTACACCCGCAGTTATAGGCATTTACCCTAAGTATCCCAGAATTTTTTCAAATTTTTCAAAAGCCGAAAACAAAATTCGCGTAGCGGAAGCGTTGAACAACGAGGTTTGTGTGCAGGTGAAGTCTGCCGACGGCCACCATACGGTTGGAGTCATTCAAAAACAATGGAGCGGATTTGGTAGGGAATTCTTTACGGATGCCGACAATTTCGGCATCTCTTTCCCCCTAGATTTGGATGTGAAGATGAAAGCCGTTTTACTTGGTGCTTGCCTGCTAATTGTGAGCTTCCTTTTATCGTTTCGTCTTCGGTATAACGATTTGTTGATTGGATACTAATGAAGTTGTGTTTCAGGACTTCATGTACTTCGAAGGACAGAATAATAACAATCTGTAGAACTTTATACGCTGGACAATGCGGGATTATTGCGTTCTCCAATGCTGGACAGTTCAAGACACTCTATTATATTAATGATTAATGATCCCTACAAAACTTTTAACTACAGGGAGTCACGCTCGAACGTGTAATATATTTGAATCTGATGAGTTATTTTTGTAAATGTGTAAAAAGAATCGTTCGTCGAACGATTTCTTAAGGATCTGACGTGTAATCGTTGTCGATTATTATTCGGTATGTTTGCATTTAACTGTCAGAATATGATTTCAGTAGAGGATACGATATACACATGTACATTGCGCTGCCCGCCAACGTTTCAATTGCATACGCAACAATTGCTATTTATTCAGAAACGTGTTATTTCGTAATACTACGTTCAGAGACTGACAGGTTTCCGATGTCACAAACAAATCCGATTTATACAACAAATTTTGCTACGCATTGATACCAATGCAACTAGTTACTTTACACGCGAACTCTACAGCGATCGTATACATATTAGTTATTTTATATTGTATTTACAAATTGCAGAAACATTGTATGATATTTTTGTGATGTCTTATAAAGAATATTGAAAGAATTGAAGCTCCAGCTGGTTTCATTACCGTATCGGTAAGCCGTCGCAACGCATAATAGTGGGGGTTAATTAATATAAACCGTGTTTGCGACAGAACATTAACTTTATTTTCTCTTGTATATGCTGTTACATGAAATAAGTGCATCACAATTTATCTTAAATCCGGCCGGAGAAACTTAACGTGAGACACCCTTCAACACTTCCGTCGACAAAAGTAACAACCCTACCGTAAAACGTTTATTCTTACAACACCGACACTATACATATACATATAATCTCATTTTGTCAACAGATCCTGGTCGTGTAAGGTACAGCCTGTACAAAATATAAGTACATCCATATTTATAAAAGTACAACGTTCAGCCGCCATCGGAAGACGGTAGAAATAATGTTTCATTTAAAACGTCGGAGCAAGCAAGGCTTTCGATAGCGGTATTCCAATTTCGGTGAAATTAAACATGGAAATTCAGTTATCCGATCGATTTCGATCATATATTCGGCTCAGATAGCGCCCTGGAGAAACCGGGCGGAGACATCGAGCGGGCGAGGCCTCGTCGCTCCTGCTCTCGACAGGACCAGGGCAATCCTGATACAGCAAGCATCAAATTTCCACCTTGTTCGAACTGATTCGTCAATCGATACGAGGCGGGACCATCGAAACCTATAGATCGAAATTTTGCAACACCTAACGACGATCCCGCCGAGAAAGAAGTTCCTCGAAAAACTTGCCCGCGCGGAAGATATTGGAAACCAGTCTGTTGGGAGCATTAGATCCTTAATCCTAGGAATATATCAATACCGCACATCGAGTTCAATTATTAGGTCACAGATAAAGCGTATAGCTCGGGTTCTATCGCGATCTCTGCGGCGCGGCACCACGCGAAACAATTCACGATTCTCTTTCGTTAACGTCTCTCGTCTCTGTCCGTAGGAATTGGCGAACGTTCTCGCAGGACGGTAACGAGGGAGAATCGCGAAACGGTGGCTTATACTATACGAAACGTCTAGAACAAGTTCTGCAAAATAAAATCGATTGTGGCATAGCTCGGTGCTCTTCTCGAACTAATCAGGTACTCCGTCCAAACGTACTTCTAATCGTCGAAGTATACGCTTTAACTCTAACAAATGCTACGTCTACCTTTCAAGGAATGACTCACGATTATCGTCGACACACACGTCGATTGGCAAAGGACATATATTATAGTATATCTCTCAAGATAGAAACGGAGCGCGGGACGAGTCGCGTGTATGTCGCGAAATGAGCGGCAAGGCTTTCACTTAATTTAGCACTTCGAGAATCAGCGAAGACGTCTTTCTTAGAATTCTCGAACACGAACTTTCAAAAATTTGTGACGGGCAGTCGCGTTCGCTTCCGTCCCTATGGAACGGATCTCATATAACAGTCGTAGGCAAACTTTGCTGAGTTTACCGAATTCATACGAATAAACGTTCTTAGAAGATATAACGTCGTTCGTCGCACCGAAGACAGTGCTCGGTCGAGTCGTAAACAAATTCCGGCATTGGACATCGAGAAATCGGTAAATCATTTCGAAGGAGACGTGGACGGGATTCGTTTCTGACTCGACTGAGAACAGTTGGAAGCATTAATTGCGAGCAAAGAATGGTCCGGCGAGTCTTATCCAAATAAGATTACAGAAGCCCTTAAGTAAAGCAGACGTCCGCGAAGAACTTAACATTCATTTTGGGACGTTCAGAAAAAATACAGATATGTCATGTGCAAATATCAATGCACTTTCTACGCAAAATGCAGGTCAGGCACGAGCACCGAGCGCTCTTTGCTCCCGGGAGCAAAGTCTCGGGGCCAAGTGGGCGTGGTCTTGTTGCCCACGACGCGCGACGCGACGGAGCGCCAGACTGCTCATGCCTAACCAGACTCCGATCTAGGTTCTAGAGCAGTCCCGTTTATATATACAGTCGCCCGTGCGGGCAGAGACTTTAGTTTCAGTGACGGCGATCGACAACGGCCACACCTGCTCACATTCGAATGCGCATGAGACAAGAAAATGCGCGTCTGTCCATTCACGAACGACAATGAAATTTTCCCGCTGACGTCACATTGCCCTCAGATATGCCCGCGGGCATCTGAACAGGACTGTTCTAGAGTGTCTGTTTAGTTGCTATAATTATATTGTAGTTTGTTTGATCGGTCTCGAGTTCACCCACCAGTCACTAATGGAATGTACCAGCGAATTTCGAGTCCACTTGGATCGGATTAAGATACTATCGTGGATCGAGCGCTTCGGAGTAAATAGCGTTGAGGACTGCCAACCGTCTCGTCTTTATTTGATTATGTTTCGAACGAGAAATACGGTGAATTTTTTCGTGCAAGCGGAAATATTTCGTGAAATATTCGTAAACGTCGAGTCGTCGTTGCAAAAAAGTTGCATGGAACGGTTCCGGGCAGCACACCTAGCGCAATACTCTTCTCAAAGTTTCAACATCAAAGACCGACAAAGTGAGGTGTGCCACGGTAAATCACATCGAACGATCTTTAATGGAAATCCTCGTCTATCGTAAAATCCTCTGTTCCGTCTTGGACTTGGAAAAATCTCTTCGAAAGAAATACAGCGCATAGGAACACCGAACACTTAAAAAATAAGATCTTAGCGATCGCTCGCGGCGATTGTACCAACACGGGGTACAGTAAATACACAATAATCCCTTTTTCCGTTTCTTCTCGTCGTTAATAATCGCACCTCGACATAACATACATCAAACGTTCTATGAAAAACATTTACAACCTTTTCTACTGTAACATTTAAGAGTAACGTGACCAGAGTTGTCGATCATCCTCGTTAGATCGCAATTGCCATCCGTTAATCTTGATTCAGAGACCAGATGTATGGGGATTAGATCAATCGTCACATGAGAATTTAACGATCCGACATACCGATATTGTTAACCGGGTTTCGAAGAATTTAACGACTTCATCGAAAATTGAGTCGGACGGCTAACGTGGAAAATAAATAGTTAACGAGGTGTAATGCCGGCGAAGTTATTAAATAAGCCGCCGAACAGCAGTCTCAATCGGTGCAGAAATCGCCGTAAAAAATACATCGCGTGACATGTTCTATTCTCGCATATCATTTCAAGGTAAATATTAACAAAAGGGGACCACCCAGCTCCGATGACCTTCATCTTCGTATATGTTCATTCCGAACAACTTTTCCCTATACATGTACCCGTCGCTCGGTCTTAGTTTCGGAGATAATTGTAAAAAACAGTACTCTCCCCGTCCATTTTAAAAGGGCAGCAGTTCCCCTAGTTTTAGAAAATTTTTTTCCATAAATTTCCATAAATGCATGATTGCGTTGTAATCAATACAACAGTGAAGAAAATGGTACGGCAATGGGTTAAGAGAGAAGAAGTAACATTCAATTTAGTTTCTATCTTTTGTAATCGATGCAAAACGTAAAACGGTCCCTAAAACTATTTAGGGATCGTGCGCCCTAGGGATTGTGCCGAGGGCAGCTTGTGCCGGGCTGGTGCCAGTGTTGTCAGATGAGGGGAATCACGGTGAGATGATGTACCCCCTCTCTGATGACCAGAGAGGCCATCCACGGCACAGGCACCGTGGTCTACGGCCTTAGTGGGGGATGTTGGAGTGTGCTCATGGTGCTGGAATGGGATAGTGGAAGGAGAAAAGAAGGAGAGGAAATGAAGCCAGTTTCTACCTCATCTGGCGACACTGGCTGGTGCTGAGGGCAGAATACGAGCCCACGCCTAGCTTAGCTGCCATGGCCAGAATCGAGCCATCGTGTGATTTGAGCAGCTTCGAGCGACGTTCGGCCAGTATAATGCTCGTTAGGTGGCTTCCGCACGCTGGACTCGATTTTTGCTACGACAGGCCTTGTTAACTGGCTGAAACGAAGACCGAGCGACGGGTATATGTGTAGGAAAAAGTTGTTTAGAATGTTGACCTTGACATCTTTCAAGAGCTGGGTCCTCCTTTGTCAATATTTACCCATTTGGATCGATTAATTGTTGGTTAATTTCCAATTGCGTTGTCGATCGGTAACAGGGGTAAAGTAACCCAGTTAATTAGTTCATACGATTGAACATAGGGAGCAGCAACCGCGGGTTCCACATTTGGATGCGACTGACAGGTGGGGTACCGTTGGTGAATTGTTTTTTTCTAGTCGGAGGGGGACGACAAGCAGCAGGTACGAAGTTCCGTCAATCTGGTCACATTAATCAAAATCATCCAGTCAACGATCCACCAACGGTGTATTATTGGATCCTGTGTAAACATGGTTGACGTAAAGGAGGGGTTGTTCCTTGCGTACCGCGTAAAAACGGTTCGCATCGAGATTGAGTGCGTTCAACCGTGCACCGGCAGCAACCAGTATATACGCGATTCGAATCCAACCGGGACTGGTCTCGGCAGTATCAGACTGTCGTCTCCCGAAATATCTTCACCGACGAGTCCGCGTGCTTGATGTGAATGTATCTGGTGATCGTAGACGCGGCGTTGTTGTTGTTGTTGCTGCCTCCGACGCCGCCGCCGCCGCTGTGATTATTGTTGTTATTGTTGAGCACCTCGCGACTGGTCAAGCCGGACATCACACCCGATTTGGACCCATCGTTCATCGTGTCTGCGGTCAGGAATCAATCATTCGGTGGATCGTCTTTCGACTACAGTAGAGCAGATCAAGGTAGGACCGTATTTCCTATACGATTTCAACCTAAATAGACTGCGGATCTTTATCCAATTATCGCTTTCGAAAATTTGCAAATAATGCCAGGATATAAAATATGACCAGTACGATTTTAATTTATTTCAGATCTGAAAAGGCTACTGCCGCAGAAAATAAGATTTTATTTGATTCGAGATTCTCTCTCTCTCTCTCTCTCTCTCTCTCTCTTAAAATTCGTGTACAAAAATTGCAAATTGCATAAACATCCGCAGTCTAATCATAATACATTCGGTGTTGCTCGAATTCGTAAATGAATATTCAATTCTATCCACTTTCATAGAGTGTGGATATTTATGCAAATTCCTATTTCTAGAGAGTTCTCGAAACTTCGTGACAGCGTTATCTAGCGTGATCACCTTTTGGTAACAATAATTAGCTGTTGCAACGTCATGACTTTATACATGCATAAAGATTCGCAGTGCATCGATTATATATCAGGAAATGATCTAGCTATGATTTTTTGTGGATAACATCGCTGTAAATGTTGACTCGGTAGCGTTATTTCTATTCCCGCCAATCTCGATACGTTCGTAAAGTGGAATTTTAAATTTGCTTTGCGCCGTGAAAGTAACCGCGCATGCGTGCTGGAACGCGAAGCGCGCGCACAGGCCGCGCGGCAAATTGTCGCGCGTTTGAACTTGATATTACAGTAGGACCGCGAACTTTCAACTTTACTTGAATCTGCTCCACCGTATGGTTTCGTGTTGACGGGTAAACACGCGAAACACGGAAAGTACACTGCGATGCAACGTGCAGAAAACAGCAACACGTAACATCGAACGACACACACATCGAGGTTATAAATAATAGGAAGTTGTTTAAAAATAAACGTGTGTTTACAAACGGTGGTGAAAACGTAATCGATAGCGTATGGGAGAGGAGAGGGGCAACGTAATTGCAGCAGGACGTCAGGAATCAAACGTAATAACTGAACAGCTCGAATCTGCGATCGTTTATTGGGTTCCGGTTCGGAGATCTTTTGAGTCGGCTCGATCGAACGAAACTTACAAAAGTAATATTCGACTAAGTACCTATGGAAACGTGACGTTCTCGATCCCTTGGCCGATTGTATCTCGAGTGACTCTTTTTGGCAAGACTCGGAAGAATAGGCTCGTCTATGCGCTAACATTACTTGAACGGCAATGACTATACCGCGTAGACTTGAATGGACACGAAGCCCATTGTTCATTAAGGCACTATCGTTAATGTCGTCCTCTCGTTTGCTCGACGGTGTCTCGAGTTAATTAATTTAAAAAGAAAAAGAGAGAGGAAATGCAAATAAGCTACGGAACAAGCATCGAGAACTGAACGCAACGTAAAAGAAACTATCTCGTAAATAAAATTAATGTTTCTCTCTCAGGCACACATATATGTACGCATACATTCTCTCTTACCGCTAGAACGAAACTAACTTTGGCAGTCGAGTTCAAGTACCGGGCTACATGTGCATCACGCTAACATGCTACGGTAGACACAGTGAACTTGGCAAGGATACGATACACACGGGAGTGCATCTCGTTTTCGTGCGACGTCGCACCGTGCCAGAATCGTGTCGTTGCCAGAATCGCCGATCGATTTTCGAATTTTCGCGCGGTCAGCGACTCCGATTACGTCACGACTGATCGAGCGGCATCGTGCGCGCGGGTCATTTGAAAGTGCAAAGTGAACGAAAAGATAGTTTCTAGGAGAATGAAGACGAAAGGGTACGGAATCTACGAGGTATGGTGCGATCGAGACTGAGGAAAGACGCGACGTGAAGTCTAGAAACAGATAATTACACAATGTGGGGGGTCCGGTGAATCAGGAAATTAGGAAAAGTTCCTTACAAATCCGTCAGATATACTGGTAACGCTAATACATCGTACGTAGTGGTCTGTACCAGGCATGTGCACGGATTGCCCCTAGCCACGCCTACTCGGAACTCTACTATCTCTTTTTCTGACGTCACTGGCCCTTCGGGGCAATGTAACGTTGTTCCCAGGGCAAAGAGCGCTCGTTGCCCATGCCTGGTCTATAATGGACACAGTCGTATTCGAGTACCCTGTTTTGTAAACTCTACACAACACAACACGGAAACACTATGTAACAACGATATACATAATTATTCTACTGGTGACCATGGAACACAAGTACATCTCTCACAAATGTTAATTTACATTTCATTTAAAAGTCGTTTGCAATCGAATAGAGTAAAATTCTATCAAATCCGAGAGAATATATATATATATATATATGATTCTTCAAAAGATACTGAACTCGAGAGTCTGTATTTGCTCCGTGGACGATGCTTGTGTGTGGAGAGTCGGGCGATTAATTTTTCGGTGTTTTGGTTCATTTTAACAAAATAGACCCAAGTTCCGAGGTTCGGTGCCCGACTCTGTCCGGCAAGAGTATCATGCGCATGCAGGGACGACACTGCGAAGGTGAAAACGTCTCGCGACATGCACTTATAACGGAACAAAGCGAAAAAGGGTGTGTCCGAACATGTTTACGGAGGCGTGGCTCTGTAAAACCATCGGGGAAGTGACTTCTCCGCCAAATAAATTACGCGTCCTCGGTCGAACGTTGAGGATGTTCGAAGAAGGTTCGGATGACTACGGTGTGTTAAATAAATAAGGAACATAAAACGTGGTGGAAAGCGACGTTCAGGGCGTGGATGTGTCCTTTTTCACGACACTATGCAACAGCATTTCCGGCATCTGCTCTTCTTCCCGACCAGGTTGTGCTTACACCGCTCCGTCACTTTGTTCGCCTTCGTCCTCAACTTCGCGTTCCCCGCGTTATCGTCCTGACTCTGCGGGCGATTGCTCCTCGCGGGAGCGTTCGAGTCCACGATGTTGTGTTTGCTCTCGCACCCGAGAATCTCCGTTTTGTTAAATACCTCTATCTCGCTGCGCCTCGCCTCCTCGGCCTCCTCTTTTCCCTTGTCTTCAACTAATACTAGAGTTCCACTTTTAATACTGGACGTGCGGTCTTCGAACAACGTATGCTCGCCTCTCTTCTCATCAAAAGTCCTCACCTCGCGATCGGGCGGTTCCTTCTCCTCGTCGCAAGCCGCTCGACTCGTTATCAGCTCGTCCAGGTTCTGCAAGAACAGATCCTCCTCGCTTCTCTTCCTCAGTCTGTTGCTCTCATCGTCCGGCTTCTCGCACAGCTCGTCGGACTTGTCCGAGCTGATCGCCTCTCCGCTCAGACTCTTCGTTCGCCCGTCCGAGTAGGTGCTCAGTTTGTTGTCCGCGTAGCCAACGTATTTGTCGTCGTGCAGGTACACGGAGCTCTCGTTCGACTCGAAGTTGCTCGCGTTTATGATGGATATTCTGGGTATGATCAAGTCAGGCGGTAATCCTTCGACACCGTCGGGAGGAGTGGAGGTCAGGGACGCTCTGTCGACGAATCCGTCACCGAACGAGTGGTACGCCTGCTCTCCTTTGCCCTGGATCCAAGCATGAGTCAGCAAATGAGACCTCTGCCAGGACACGTCGCTGTTTGACCTGTTAGTCCTGGCTGTCCACTGGCGGTCCTCGTTGTTAGGCCAGGAGCGAAGGCAACAATCGCTGGGACTCCTCTTGATATCGTTTCCCGGGTCCTGATCCGTATCCCCGGTCTCTTGCTTCTTGTTTCGCACGATCAGCTCCAGCTTCGACTTCAGCAGAGCCGGCGACACTGCTCTGTCGACACGTCTCGACGTATTCGGTGCCTGAACGGCGTTCAACGAAGATTCCCGCTCGTTCTCCGCGTCTACATCCAGCGTTCCGATCGTGGCGATGATAATCGCGTTCGGACTCGGACTGTCCATGCTATCCGGGGTGTAGGGATCATGCTTCAAAGGTGCCGCGTGCAACAAATTCGCCGACCGGTCCGTGTAACCGATCCGACTACTACTATTGTAATCAAGCAACATGGACAACAACTCCACGTAATCGTTTGGCACTCGAAAGCAAAGCTCAGGTGCGCGCGGCAAGCTGCAGCAGTTTATCATACCTTCGTCCAAGGCGAGATCAGCCCTCAAGTAGACTGGCTGCAAAAGGGGAAGAAAACACATGGACGATCCTTATGTATTATCGTGCATCGGTTTTGCTGAACAAGTGAAGAAGGGCGGCGGGGGCATGGGCAGGGGTGGAAGAGGGACGTTCCTCGTGTGATAGTTCGGGCTCCAAGTCTCTAGCTAACGGTTTACGTGATTTCAAGGGAACTATGAGTAATGCCAACGGATATACTAGCTGAACACAGTGAAAAGTATATGGTCACGCACGGTACACGAACGTCAAATCGTTCTTTTTTGGCCCCTTTTCTTTTCGGATGGCCTTCTTTTTTTCTCTGTTGATCGAAGGGATCAGCGAATGCTTTCGGGAGCTCATGATCGTATGGAACACACATTATAGTCCGTGATTCCACATAGAATTCGTGAGATCGAGACTCGGCGAGGTCCGAGATGAATCGAAAAGTGGTACTACACTGAACCAACTACACCGAGCAAGCCCCTATGTATAATGTAGTTATATATGTAGAATAGAAACAAGAGATAGTGGAACGCTAGCAGAAATATAGGATATACGGGAAACCAAGATAAGAACAGGCAGACAGTTCATAGATAGGTACCTTAGTGCTTAAAGATTCATTCGAAACTCCAGAAAAACAGGCTGCACCATAATAATTAAAAGAATGAATCATCAGAATAAGAACTAGGAAGTGTGTAAGTATATGTACCCAGTATAATAAATAGAAAGGAAAGAGTTTCTATTTCGCTTTTTAAAATAGTAAAGAAAATATTCTCGCACCTTATGGTCACCCATGCACGTAATCGGACCTACTATCCCGTATTCCACTGCGTCCGGCGACGATATCTACGCAGACAGAAACAACAGGGAACACATAAGATCGTCTGCACGAAACATGTTCTACGAATTAGAATGTTAAACGATGGTATTTCATACATCTTGGAGCAGCATTTTCGCTGTCGTGCTCAGTAAAACTCGATCGCACCAGGCCGGAACCCGTGTTTGCATGTAATGCGAGCCCTCATTGATATCTTCCTCAAACGGGTAACTGGGCACAAATTTAATTGGAAATTCAAATAATCTTCCGTCAAAGTCTTCCAGCTCTCTGTCATATTCACGTAGCTACATAAATATATCGGTAATTTCATTATGGTCTTCCTAATTGTCGATACACCACCATAAGCAACATTACAGAACAGATATATCAATAAGAACCGACGACGAATCGCTTACCCATTCTCCACTGTTCTGCATGAACACGTTCTGATGCTTGCAATGAGAAAACTCCTTCTTTCCTAACGTTAAAATGAGATCATCGTCTTTATTGTGGAACTGCAACTTCGAAATGTTTCCCTTATTCGACAGCCTTCTTTCTTGAGTATCTTCCGTGAGTTTCTGCGAAAGTGAAACGAAATCTTAGCTTGTTTGAACAAGGTTCGCACAGTAGATAAGAGCTGTTTAATGTTTTTCAGCTTACTTTTATCACACCGGCTGTGTCTGTTCTAAAATTAAAGTCCCCGAATAAAAAGTATGGTACATTTGGATACTTGTCGTTATGAAACCTATCTAACGTATGCTCGAGCGCTCTTCTGCGCGTTTTACTGTATACGGATGGAAACTGTAAACGAATTATATATCGGACAATCAACGACTCTGTCGTGAATTTCGCTTTCTACGTGATGGAACAGCGCTCTTACCGTTTCCATAGCGATAAAGTTACTGGCATCGTGGAACAAGTGTATATTTATGAGATCAAAAACTGTTCCGCTGATGTTCCATCGTGTTCTTAGAAATCCTTTTCTGGACCATTTGCATTCCGGAAAGAACTCCTGCGGGAACTTTGCCTTCTCTTTGGTCGTGACTGCCTCTATGTTACCCGAGTGAACTTCCTTCCCACTTACCGGTACAAAAGTGCATTCTGTAAATGAAGTTCTAAATGGATGCATTTATAGGTAGTGTGCAGGGTGTCCCGCTTAACTTGAGCACTTTTAACACCTCGCTAATTAATGGTGAGAGGAAAACATGATCACTTTGTAAGAGGCACAATTAACAAGCAAATGCTCAACTTAGGTGGGACAATCCAGAATACTTTGAACAATGAGGGTGTACAGTACCTTGGAAGTCCCATAGTAAAACATCCTTTAAGGATTCGTGCACAAAGTAGAAGTTCCCAAGTGCCTGCGAAGATAATTAATGGTTAAAGAATTTATGAATACATCTTGGCAAGCGCAATCGTTCATTTACTCTCCATTTACATACCGTAAAATGTTCAGCGGAGGAGTAATCCTCATCTAAGAATACTCTGATTTTGTCGAACAGTCTTAATTCTTCTGATGACATAAGCAACCTGTAATGTCATGGAATTAAACGGTGTTCCACAGAGATCTTGAACTTTTCCTACTAGCTAGAAGACGAGCTATATTCTCATTCTTTTTTTACATTGCTCCCCCATGAATATCACTCAATAAACTCTTCTTTTGAAGCGGCTCACTCAACTGTAGAGTCACGCGTGACCATGCTATTTTTATCCCTTTCTGCCAGTTATGCGTTAAACCACATTCAATATTGTGACCAAGGAAACCTGTTTGTCTTGGTGTGCAGTTTATAAAAACTTGTACAAAGCCCTCTAATGCATAAATTCTTTAAAATAAGACGTATCTTTTGTAACGCAAAGCATTAGCTTCCACCCCATTAATTCGGTTAGGCTCTCAAATAGGTCCGTCAATGGAAACCCTTCGACTGAGTCTCTCTAATAGGATCTTCTAGAGAATCTTTTCCACGGATCCCAAAGAATACGTGTTATTAGAGGTTTAATTACCTAACAAAGTCCTCGACGTGCCTCATGCTTTTCTCATAATTTTTCCCACCCACTTCTTGGCAGTGCAGTGCAATAAACTTTGGATCCAGCCTCAGTATAGTCTGTGGAAAAGTGATCACATAGTCAATGTAAATATACGTTGTCTTTTTACGCGATGACAATGCATCTTATCTGCAATACTTACAGATAAAAACTCCTCGGTCCAAATTTTCAACATCACGCTAGGCTGCGAAAATAAAAGATAAAACTTTACTCGTATCAGTCTGATAGCTAGTTACCGACGTATCGACGGCCGATAAGGAAGTTTCGCGATTTCTATACCGATCGAGGAAAATCGGGGTTGATAAAGATATAGCCGGTAAATATCGGATAATTAAAAATGCTCTTGCCGCTCCTAGTATCAATTAACAAGTTGCTAAAAACTAAAACATAGTTTTTATGTAACTAATATTCACCTAATTTATTCAACTAAGTAATCACTTACAAAATCGGCGAAATCGAACAAATTACGAAATGAATCACTTGTTGGACACCGGAAGGAAATCGTTTTATAAGAAATCATTGTTGGATCGTTGGTAATAGAAGTCAAAGGTGATACTATTATTTATCTATAGTGAGAGCTTTCTTGTCCCACCTAGTAATTTTCGTATCCCGTGCAGATTTACGCGGGCCGGGGATCTGGATGAACTCGGCGTTGCCTTCGCACGCGTAGCATCGCGACAATGAGGAAAAGAAAAGGCAGAAGTTGACTGAAGAAGGAAGGAAGGAAGGAAAGAGGAGACTCGAGGTGTAAGTATGGTTCTCGGGAATAGCATTACGATGTAACTCTCCTAATTTTTCATCATGCTTGACAGATTCCTTCGGACGCGTTCGTTAGCGAAGACGACCACCCCTTTAGATAAGATGAAAGTTTCGCGGAATAACTCCCCCAATGGATCACGGTAAAATAAAGTAACATTGCAGAAGTATCAAGGCATCGTATAAATTCCCAGTTCACGGGAAGATGGGAGAATATGAATTTTAAAAATTGTTCGAGATGTACAAGTGCTGACGGAAAATCTGGAGTAAAACATCAATCAAGAAATAAATTTTCTCCGTGAACCCTGTGATCGACAAGAATCAGAAATATCTAGTATTTCGATTTTTCGGTAGTTCTACCATCGAAATAGATGGATTGATGCGAGGCGAAAACTTAAAGACAGCTTTTGCATCGTAGGTACGAAACTCGCGCCAACCGCGAGCGTAAAAAGGAAGGTGCAAAGAAGGGGGAGAAAGGAAGAGAGAAAGAAGAAGTAGGTCGTGTCACGTAGGAACGTGTAAATCGTGAGGCGCGATCGATCGCTCAGGGTCGTGTGCGGTCGGCTCGGAAGAAAAACATCGGAAAAATCGCGTATATTTCTGTACGTACCTCCTCGAAAACGCTGCCCACGTTTGCGGTGACCAGTAGTACCGGAACACTGTCACCCGCCATGCTCTTGGATCCCGCGGGTCTCGAACAGAAGAAGAAACGAAAGAAAGAAAAGAAAAAGAAAATGGAAAGAGAGGAAGGTTCCGAGGAGGCTAAGAGAAGAGACGTTTGAACGCGTCCCACGACGACGTAGAAGAGGGACAGGGCGACGCGCGAGGCCTGTCACGAGCACACTGTCCACTGGCAACTGTGTCGAGAGTGGCAGCCAGCTAGCGAGCTAGCGAGCAAAGCAAAGCAAAGTTAGCGAACGAACGAACGAACGAACGAACGAGCGAGCGAACACCGTCACTCGGGGAATTAGGTTCCCGTGGGCGCACTGGCAGCACTCGGCACTCGGCACTCTCGGCACTCCGTTGTACAGGTTCCCAATAGAGGTTTCCCGGATTGGTTCCCGAGAAACAGGCGAAGTCTCACCCCTGGCCGAAGGAAGGTCCACGCGTCCTTAGGGAGCGATCAATCCCTGTGGCGAGCTGCGGCCACGGTTCCGCGGCGTGCACCGGTCGCATCAAACCTCGCACTGTGAATACGACACATTATTAATCGAATAACGCGAGGCTCGTTCGCGCGCACCAGAGAGAAAAGTTGTGCGGTGCGGTAAATATATCCCTCTATCGGGCAGAGCGAAACCACGCCTACCGCAGACGTCAATAGGCAGTGCCGTGCGCCGCGTCCGAGAGAGGAGATCCCGGGGCCCCGACCTCCACGCACACCTCCGCCCAAACGAATCCGGCCACCACACCGGGTTCTCCTCGAGCTTGCAATCTACCCGACAAGCTTCTCGACTATCCCACAATTTTTCGATTCGTCGTACTCCTACGATATACACGAGAAATAACAAATTTTTTAGACACTTACGTACGACATGCGACGGTGTAACAAACCACTTATGGCACCGTAAAGTCGCTGTAATAATACTCGTTCACAAATATTCGTTCACTACTGTTTTCGAAAAGACAGAGTCCGAACAACAAGTTGCTGGGAAAATAGTATGTAGCTAACGGAATCCCTGTCAACAAATACAATCGACCCTCTTAAACGATTCGAATGAACCGCCACGATACAAGCGCCGAAACAGCCTTTCGAGTCCAGCCGAATAATTGTAACGCGATTGTCGATTCGATTACGTTCCAGCTAGCTCGATCATTTTTAATAATATTACAGAGCAGCTCGTAATCGAATCGACTTTTAACAACGCTCTGCAGAACGTGTAATCCGATTACATTTTGGCCAACGCTGGTCTTTTCTTGGAAACCTCGGGAAACCAGTATTATGTACCAGGGATTTACTGTTCGCGGGCTGGACTCTTTATTTCTGATCGTTCCTGAAACGTGTAATCACCGGAGTACTTCTCGAAGCATGCTGAGGAAAATGTTGAAGCATAACAAGTCCTATATCGACATCGCATACTTTGAAAGCGAACCCGGTGTATTCCAGGAATGCTTCCCGCGGTACTATAATTATATGTAGTTTAATAGTATGCGATCAACAAAGTCAGCGTCGAGTAAAAAGAGATCGTGAATACCAAGCACGGACGAAATTGCGAAAATGTGGGCCGTGAGGTGTTGAAGGATAAACGAGATGGTCGCGCAGTGGGCTAGAATTACAGAATACTGACAAAAATTCATGTCTCTGACAATTATACATTAAACCTACCGTCCACCGATCACAAATGACCGAGTTTATACATTCTATTTAACGAGTCTTCTCGAGGGTTTTGATTAAACACATTTCTTAATTCAAGTACACATTACGATAAGAATCGCGAAAATTTTTAATACCTCCGACTTTCTCATTCATACAAGGCAACCGCGTGCCAGATGCTTTCAGTGCTCGGTAGGTTTAGTGTTAATTATAAATAGAACGGTTTTAGGGGCTTTCGGGGCCGTAGAATCGAATCCTGGTATGCTAGAATGGCAAATTAATTCCACCTATTTTACAGAACCGGCCCGCTGCGCATCGACTCGGTTGAATAGGATTTCGCGTTCCCCGCGGGCCCGTTGCTTCGCGAACCATGCAGCCCAGTTATCGGATATTACTAAAGGCGTCACGATAATGAACAGGACGGAAGTGTTGCGCAGATAAGGGCACGTGCGCGGCTGCGACACGATGCTGCACGCAATACGCGTCGTACAGAAACCTGTAACTCGATAGTTGAAGATGCCCGAATAAAATTGTCACGGTAACGTCTCCAGTTATCTACAGTTATAATATTCTCGGATATGTGAAAAACGGAGGGAATTAGGTTCGTCGTCCTCTCGACTGGTACGCTCCTGGGAAACGTTGTCGGAAACGATGTTCCAGCTGCGCATGAGAAGGGCGAAACGCACGCGCTCTTCTGCTCCGTTCACCATTACATACACCTTGCATTTGTTTTTTCGGCAAGCTTGAATCTGGTTCGGCGGTTGAGCACGACGACGACGCCGACGGTGTGCGATCGTCGTCGCGACGTCGTAGACGTTCATGATAAACAGAGTCTCTCGGGAAGCGGGTCCCTTTCGCTGGGTTCTTTCGTGATCGACCGTCTTCCGATCTAGCCGAAGACATCGGGAGTGCACGAACCGGTGCGGCTGACAAGAGTTTATTCGACGTGCACTCGCGTGCATCGCGCGTCGTCTGCTCCGTCGTCTGCTCGCCGCAACCCGGGACCGGTTTGACTCTCTCGTAAACCGATATCGTGAGCTTGTCGGTTTCGCTCGCGGGTGTCGCAGTCGACACGCGATAGACACCATAAAGCATCGTGCTCAGGCGAAACGCCTTGAGAACAGCGCTCCCTGTTTTCCTTTGCTCCGGTATCCGCGCGTTATCGAATCGATAAGCGTCACCATCACCGGCGATCCAGATCCGCGACACCCTCGATCGGGAAAAGCAAATCCGTGTTTCTCTAACTCCGGATAGCTATCGCCCTAGATACGCTGTCCCCTTATCTCGGGAGTCTTGCGATCGAATCGAATTCGTTGAATCACGTTTGACGTCCTACAGCAACCTGGTAAATCCGTCCGGCCGGGATCGATGACCAGGATTCGCGGTTGCGCGCGATCCTGCTGGGAAAACGCGCACGAAAACGCTCCGATCGGCTGGTAACAGTCGCAAACGTTGTTTATTGACACGCGGCAACCATGCTCCCGATCATGATGCTGTCTCTGTCGGCGGCGATGGTCCTCGCCGCCGCCGCCGAGGACATCCTGACCACCGAGGTGTTCGTGATCCCCATCAGACCGGAGACGTTCGAGTGGAACAGCGGCGACGGTAAGACGAGAAAACGAAGACCACGCCGGACAGGAACAATGACCGTATTGCATCGCGTGGGCGTCGCGTGCAACGGAAATAATCCGAGAACGGGGTGAGACCTACGCGCGACGCCACACTCTCGGACGTTTCTATAAAATAGCTGGAATTCATTCGGAAATCTGCATATCATCGAATAGGTTTAAACGAGGTCTTTTCGTAAGCTACTGATTCGGATAGATCGAGAAGGACACAGACCGTAAGTCAGTCTCATAATTTATGGGACGTTGCGCGAAATCAAAGATATCTTGCTCTGTATCTGGCAGTGAAAAAGAAAGAAGAAGAATGCGAGGATTAAAAAGACTGCAAACGAACCGGCTGAAAATCGTTTCGCAATAGAAATATGTGCTTGACGATGTAGAACAAGGGGCGTCCTTATGAATAATTTATAGTAATGTTATGAATGAAATGAATGGTATTCCGAAGAAATTTGCCGCGTCGAAATCGAGCAGCGTGGGCTCGCGTCACGAATAGCAATCGCCGGGACTGTCGAACATTGTGTCGGCCTCTCACAGCTGACGGTGTCACGTGTAGCGATGCTTTCTAGCGCGGCGTCATTCGAGAATCGTAAACGACGCGCCTCTTCTCGTTTTTCTCTTTCTGTTTGTCCCTCTTCGTCGCACGATACGATTTCCTCAAACCGTTCATGAATCGTCGTAGTTCGTTTCTTTCTCGGAATGACATGCGAAATCTTTCCGGCTAAGCTGAGCGATACGCGGAATTCGATTAATCAGAATTTATCGGGAGGACTTGGTCCTCTGATGGATGCGTCTCGATGATTAATTCTGAGAGTACGTGTCTCTGTTGGTTTCTGTTTTTAGGACGTGCCGATCAATTCTCCTATCAACCCTCTTTGTTGAACGCGCCTGATCTCCCACCATGGATTCACTACACGTACAGCAAGAGGGACCATCACGGATTTTTGTATGGCGTTGCGCCCAAGGACCAGAAGTACTTCCAGGTTCGATCATTCAGTCCCATAAGTGTGCAGAATCATTTTAAGGTGGTGGACTCGTTTCCAGGATTGGGGTTTTCATATATAACATACATCAAACGTTCTATGAAAACGTCGATTATTCCATAATTTTTAAAGCCAATAAATTTTTAACAAATCCTTCAACAGTAATATCAATTTCAATTGTGAACCATCTGAGCATTTCGTTTCCGATTATAGTGTAAAAGAAAATTTCTAAGCTTCCTTCTGGTACAGTAAAACTAACGAAAATCCTATTATTCGGATCCCGATCGATAAACCGTTAATTAATCATTTTTTTCCACCGATAGCTAAAGCGCTAGCCCGTAGTAGACGTACTCTATCAATGTATATGTCTATCTTGAACAATATCAGAAAACTGTTTTAATTTTGTGTCGACTAGATGAAGAGTAGACAATTGAAGAAGCATGATTTCAGCTGGGGATCGTGGGCCTGAACAAGCACACGTACGAGACCAGGTACAGAGTGCTGGACATGAACGTGCTGCAGAAAGAGAACCTGACCAAGTACGAGGTCCATCTGAAAATCGATAATTTGAACGTGGAGGATATGTTCGACCGTAACAGAACCGTGGAGCTCCTCGATATATTTAGGTATGTAAGTATGCCGATAAAAAAGAAACGATATAGGTGTGCAACCTTGGTAGATACGAGCCGGACGGCTAACCCCTCATATTTATAGGAAAAAGCTGTGGAAAGAAGCCACCGATCTGTATGTGACTTTCCTCGCCTCCGCGATCGAGTTGGGCGCTCGTCTACCCTTAAAACCCAGCGAAGGTGAAGGGTGAGTCTTCATGATTCTACGAACTTCATCGTGTAGAGGTTTCTTCGAGTTTGTTGCTGGTCAAATACGAAAAAAGTATGTAAAAGGAGGAGTTTGCTTTCCCAAGAGTAGCAAGTTCAGACGATAGAATAAAGAAAGTCGTTATCACGGTTCCGTTAGCGTGGTTGCGGCAATCGAACGGTGCAATGAGTTACACTCAGTGTTTTCATCGCTATACCGACATACTGACGCATTAGCCGATCGATCAACAGAAAAACAACACGAGTGACGCGCGTCCCACGCATCCATCGGCTTCTTTTTTTCGAATCGAAGCTTCCCGTGCTGGATTATTGTGAAACGTTCGATCCGAGAGATCTCTCGATCTGCATTGAGGAACGCGCGTGGACTTGAAAAATTTTTATTCCGAGTATAAAGGTTCTTTCGTAGCTGCTTTAATGAGAGGCTTCCTGTAACTGAACTGTTACGTTTATCTGTTCTATGAAACTAACGGACAGTTTCAGGCCTTGTTCGAACGTTGTTCGTGTTTCCAGTTTTATCAAGTGGTTAGAATGTTCGATTGTGGATCCGCGAGATACTCACCAACGCGATAGCGATCGGAATCGTCGGAAGCGTGACTGTCCGTCTCGGTCTCGGTTTCCCGCCAAGTCGTGGAGTCGTTCGATCCACTTATCAGCTGCACTCGTCACGAATGAGTAACGGTGTCAGCAGTCGTCACGGTACCAAGCAGCGGACACCTTCATTTCCGACGAAATGACTCGTCAACGTGCGACCATCATCGGTTCGTCATTCTGAACAGTAGGCGTCTCGAGACCGTTGCTCGTGAGATCTCGAGCATTGTCACGCGTCGAGCACACGACGCGAGTGGCGATCGCTTAACGAGAATTGTTCTTCGAATTATTTCCAGTTAAATCGAATCGTTAGCGCGTTCACTGCCGACTCAACGGTCGCTGGAGTTTCTCGGGAAAACTGTTCAATCTGGTACTCCGCGCCGTTGCACAGTGGGCTGCTGGAATCCCGTTTTTCGTCGCCAAAAGTCAATTTCTCAAGTTTCGTATATTGAACAAATTTTTCTTGCTATAAAGCGACAACCCTTTAAGGGGGTGGACTCGAAACAAAAGCAAAATCTACGGGAAATGATGTATAGGTTGTCAAGAAAAAAATCTATCCGTACATGGTATTGGATAAACCACAATTTTCTTGTAATTCTGCAAGTTCAACACAGATTTTCAAAGTTAAAAAATATTCTGCAATATCTCAGCTTTAGTTTAATAAAAAAAATCATCGCTCTATCTCATCTCTATCGAAAGTTCTATGATCTTGACACAAACTTCATCGGTTTACCCCACTGTGCGGCGTTTCGCGGGTCTATAGAAAATTAGTTGCTCCACCAGCACAAGGATAACTGTACAAGTGTGGACAACACGGGGCGGTGAACGTGTTAAATCGCAAGAACAACTGTATGTCGTTGGGACGAGTGGAAAATACGAGCTGGTGTTTCGTCGATCGGTATCGCGACGATAGTCGAGACTCGCGAAACAGTTAGCGTCGCAAGGAGAACGCGGCGAAACGACGCAGATTAGTCGCGCGCGTAGCCCAATGTTGTATAAGCTACACACATAAGTAAGTTGCTAACGTAAGTGCGACATTGTCAGAGGGCTCTCGTACGAGTCGGCCGACTGAATGGCTTCCGGCTGGCTCGCTAGCACGCTCGCACGCACGCACGCAAGCACGCTCGCGTATCTCGTATATGCTCTTCGAAGACGTCACCGCTTCCCGCATTACGCGTCGATGCACCGTCGGTGAAAGTTTGTCATTGACATCGTTAACTGTGAATACGACGAGGAAACGATCGTTTCGGCGCGCGCGACCGGACCGATACTGATACTGTTTCCGAGAACCAGACCGTCGCGTCGCCGCGAGGCTAAAGCGATACATAACTCCGATCCACGGTTACCGAACCGATATAGTCGATCGACCGATAAAATCGTTTTATCTAGCCGCTGTATCGAACCGCAAACAATACTGGAAACCGAGCGTTACCCGGTTTCTATTTTACACAACGACTCTACTGTGGAAGCATTCACGATGCGTCTGATAAGATAAATGCCGCTTAAAACACAAGCATCGATCTAGCTCAGATCTAGAAAGAACAGTTGGATCATTGACGGTCCAGAGCGTACGGAAAGATCGGTATGAAAACGAAGTACAGAACGAATACGAAACGCTCCAGATGCTGCAGCTTCTGCTCGTTTCGCCAAACCGAAACAACGCCCGTTATTGTCCCCCGATATCGCGAAGACTTTATGTGTACATGTATTTAGCGACGACTTTGAAGTTTTTTTATTTATTTGAAGGCATTCTGTAATTTATTTTGCATTACTTGCGATAAACGAGATTGATCATCAACCTATTTTAAAAGAAATTAACTAAAAGACATATTAACGAATTTTTAATCCGAAGTTTTCGTCCTATTTACCGGGCACAAGAAATTTGTGGTAACAGATTAATTGATTAATTTCTTTTTATGCCGTAGCACAATAAAGTCATTATTGTTGGAAAGAAAAATTGCGTTGTCTCGGGAAATAAGATTTTTAAATTAATGCTTTCTGTATCTTAAACAAACATTATTGTAATACTTTTGATTGAAGGGGAAACATCAATTTTATTTTTCAAAGTAAAATAATACTAGGTACTTCATGTTATTTTTATGAATTTCTAAACCGTTTGTTTTGTGTCCGATAACTGGTACCTTTACCCTATGCAGTTTGTCTAACGAGACGTGCCAGTGATGCACTAGCGTGCATCCTTCGCTAACTGTCTGCGAAGGGTAACTTTTACTCTGTCGCACTCGAGTAGCTATGTTTATCCGTTCACTGGTTCATCTCGTTAAACAGACTATAGTCTGGCTTCACCGAAACAGCGATCCTCTAACCAGGGCTAACATCCTCTCCCAGAATCGACGATCGTTATCTAAACTACGCATCGGTGTTTCGCACGTGCAACTTTCGACGGCGACGGGTGACGCAAACGAGCGCGGATTCCCACGATGATTCTACCGAGCAATTATCGAGGTACCCGAGGAATCTGCAGCTCCGATGAGTCTGTGTTCTCTTGGCGCACCTTATGTTGATCTATCAACATAATTACGAAGTGAATCAATAGAACGGCCAGTTACCGGTAAGAAGAGATCCTTCCCGATCGTGTTTTATAGTTGTTCGGATGTTGCGCGTACGTTGAACGGATGGTATTAACCGCGGAAAGCGGAAAACGGAAAACACGCCACGCCGGGATTGTCCCTAACTTTCGACCGAGATAACGGGAAGCAAAACCACGCAAGCAGGAAAGCCGTGACGCACTTCGAAAGCCGAATCGTACGTGACGCGATCCACGTAGACGACTCTCGTAGGTGTTTCCCCCAAAAACACCTGCGAAATCGTCAAAAGCAAACCGCCCTCGAAGCGTCTTATCGCTCCCCGCGAGCGTGTTATCTTCGAGCTTAAGTCACTTTGCGATGTCAGTGCCCTATAAATGGTTCTCTCCTTCCTAGCGTCGCGTCGCTCCGTTTGATTATGATGATCTTCCAGCAATTCCAACAGAAACGTGCCCTAAAACGTATCCTCTCGAACTGTAAGTGTTCTCCTCTTTTTTGTTAGGGTCGTGGTGAGGCTAGGAAGTTCGATGCCCTTCTCGCAAGAGCTGAACGAACTGCAAGAGGAAGTGAAGCCCCTTTGGAAGCTGCCTTCTTGTCCCCGGGACTTTAAACGCACCAGCGTCGAAAGATTGTTCAGGGAGTCGCGATTCGCTCTGGATTGGTGTTCCTTTAGACTGGTACGTACTTACTAGATCCCTACTTCACGTGGATGTAAATACACGTGCACACGTGTAGCAAACGAATCCGGATATCTCAATCCGTGTAATGATTAATACCCGTGCATTTCTATTTCACGGGTGAAACGTATTCACGGATTTTTAATTTCTTACTACACCTCCAGTGCGTACTCTTCTTTCCTTAGCTATATGGAAATATGGTACCCTGACGTAGTTCTCTTTCCGTCAGGTGGAGCAAGAGCAGCAAAGCCTGCAGCACGAGAGCGCCAGGCGAGGACCTAGCATGAACATAATCGGAGCAGACGTGTTCGAACACTCCGAATGGCGATGGGCTAGGTCAACGAAGGCCAGTATACCAACTAGGAGCTATTTCAAAGAGATCGCCACTACAATCTTCGTGCCCACCGTGCTGCTTCTCGTGTTGGCCGCGTTGCTTAGCACGGTACTGTGTCTGAACCACGAGAAAATGTAAGTGGCCGATCTGGGATCCCGTACCCGGAATTTCTTCTTTACGCAATTCGCTCCCTTTCGTCGACGCCCGTGTAAATTGCGCTTATTCAAATGAAAGAGGAGACCAATCGTGAAAGACGATAGGCTGCAGGATGGGTCGCAACGTGAAATATTTGTCATTCTATCACGGACCACGTGCGCTCGGGGAGTGAATTCCGAGTGTGATTTCTAACTGCGTGTAGGAACAAGCACGAGTGGTAGGGGCGCTAAGAACCAGATAGAGGGGGGCTGGGTACTACGACGACTGGTTTCATTCATAAACGACCACGATATCTGGTCAAGCGGTGACGCGGCGGCGGCGCCGGCATGTATGTATGCACGATTGCAGAATACATACGGTCGCGAGCCGCGTTCCACGATAAACGTAATCGTTGCGCCGCGTCGCGTCGTAATTGCCTGGCACGGGCACGGATCGATCAAGAACCGGCTTCAGAACCTGTAATTTGCCGCGCGATCGATCACCTTCGCCGAGATCATGCTCGTCGAGGTGCGCAGCTTTTCTGAAAAAAATAAAAATGTTTAAAACATCCGCGTGGCACCGTCCCCTGTTTCGCGGAGCGAGCGTACAAGGATGTTCGCGCGCGGCTGCTATACTAAATACGATTTACGCAAGCGAGCGTAATGATGTTTAGAAGCAGCAATAAATAAGCGATCTTTCGTCGGACGTGCACGTATACGTCCATCGCGGGTATTAATAGATGAGAGGTTCGGCATTTCGCGACCCGTGCGCTTCGACGTTGCTTACGCGCGCAGTGTACTTATCGGCGAAGCGTACCGCTCATGTGTACGTACGCATGACACGCGACACGGGATCATTCAATATGACGCGAATAGTATGTAGAACCGACGAGCCAGAACGTTCGCGTCTGTCGTCGCGTAATTAGCTTTGCTTGATACGCGACTGATTCGAATTTTTATTCAAGCCCTTGCGCTATGATTTCAATTGATTGAATACATGTAAGTCTAATATGTAACGTGAAAATTGTATCATATTATGGTAGGTCATTTTTAGTGGCACCAGAAAACGGTTAGTCGATTCCGTTCGAGATGTTCGCCGCGAGTCAGACGTTACGAGGCGAAGGGTTAACAAACAACGACGCGCCAAAGAGTTGCGTAGGCGTCGAAAAATGTGCGAGAGGTCTGCACCAGTGTCACGCGACGCAGCGGATCAATTGAGCCTCGTCGCGATGGTTGAAGAGCAGATCGGAGTGCTCGTCGTCGGCTTAATCCCTGTTAATTACTCGCGCCGCGCTAACAGAGCCTAATAACGCCTCTGTATCGGTCTGGCAGACAGAAGCTGGCGCTCCGAACACACTGACATTGTCTATTTATAAGCAGACGAGCCTGACGATAGCGTCACCGATTATTCGCGCCTGTTGTCGCAATTGGTTTCGACCTTTTACCAGCTCCGCTTCGAATTTAAGGAATAGCGAGGCGTGGCCGTGACATTCGATGGAGCCGAACACGCGTTCACAGCGGCGCTCGTTAGACGCATAGAAAAGCTTAGGGGAACACGTTGAAGGCCATGGGAATGATAAACTTCCGGTATTGTCCTTCGTAGCGTTAATCGACCGTGTATCCGTGCACGCCTCGATTCGTGCGCGAGTTTCATTTACAATTACCCGCATAGAAGAGGCGGAACGGATTGGAGAATAGTTTGTCAGTGACAGTGCTTCTATTTAAACCCTTGTGTAGGCAACCGGATACACGTTTGCGACATTCCGCTAAAAATTGTCCGTATTCTCGTCAAGGTATTGCGAAATTATTCTGCATTTTTTATTCTCTTTGTACTATTAAGTTGATCCGCGTTGTTCTTGTGAACCTTTTTATAGAAATTTCCGTATGGTGAAGCTTATTACTTGGTCGTACGTCTGGTTGCCTACTCGCAAGGGGTAGTCTACAGCAGGGTAAGAAGTCAAATTTCATTGTTCGATGCGCTGTCTACTCGTAACTGTTTGAATCAGAGTCTTTACATAACAGTTATCTTCGGAAACGTTTCAAGCCTTGTCCGATACAAAGTTACCTTGCCATTCAAGGGTGCCGCGGCTTATGATCTACACGCACGCGATCAAGGTAATTGACATCGGGCCGCGAATAATGCGGGTTACGCGAAATAAAAAAGCCAGCGGGAATAGGACGTCACCAGATTATGACTCACGGGAGAAAAAACGCGAATGATAACGCGCGAGCGGAATCCATTTGAATGATCTATCACGGCCAGATCTAGTGATCTAGTCCCGCCCTGTTCGATTCTCTATACAAGAACAACAATGCGTTTTGCAATTCCATAGGGACGACCCCGAGTCCGAGGATTACTTCGACGAGTTGTTTAACATTTTCCTCGGTGAAACACAGGGAGCAACCAGGTACACGCGACACAAACCCATTAACTCGTGTATACTAATTACTTTGACGATCCCTCTCTAACGAACACGATTAATCATCCGCGTACGTAAGAATTTTAACGAGCGCGATTTAAAGAGACGATTCGCGCGCTCCGGTTGTTGCGGTTTCCAACTGTTTCCCTGAACCGAGTTTCTTGCCTGAACAGGAAAAACATGCGCGGACCGCGAGCCTGGTATTGAATTAACAATAATTGGACAGCGGATTTTATGCATTTATAACAACATCGGATAAGTGAAATTTGTAATAATACAGCGAAAGAACTTTCTATCGGGTTTCTATTTCGTGCAATCGATGCAAAACAAAAAATGGCATTGTTAGCACTGCTTTGAACTGTATGTCATAAATGCATAAGATCCGCAGATTAAAGATGAACAATCACCGCCAAACTTGGTCCGCCTAACTTTTGCCACACGCTTCAGCTAATGAGTCTTTAGATTAGCCAGGACTAATTAGCTGAAGTGTGTACACTGATTAGGGATTAATATCAGCGGTTAGAAAAATCTTTCTTCCTGTTTCCTTCGTAGCGGAGAGGAGAGGGAGAGCAGATCAGAAGGAATTGGCAGCAACAATATACAAATGGTCCAATACGCTGCTACTGAAAGGGGTACCTTAAAGTCTCTCGCAGCCCAGCCGCCCAGTCCCAATGATTCTTTAATGAGAAGTCCTAGGTAGGCACATTAACGCGCTCTGTGATTCGTCTTGACTTTGGCGATGACAGGATCTTAAACAAATCATAAATTCCTATTCCAGGATCTCCGACGAACGGTGTAACCCGTACATTCGGCCAAACCCGCCACCCTATACAGGTCCAGGCAATTTGTAAGTTCGGTGTCGTATGGATCTTTTCTGTTAGCTTATTTATCAGTTTGTGTTGATGCGGTTCGTTTGTTCTTCAGGACCGGACTTCGAGCAGATTTCTGACTACACGAGGAGCCAGCCAAGACGTGGTTCTGTTGAGCGAAAAATTAGCTCCGCTGTTTATCCGCTACGAATCGCAAAACCGTCGCAACTGGCTCCGGCATCGTTTGTTAACTCTTCAGGATTACTCATCTTTGGTAATTAATTCGTTCTGGCCAGGACTTGAAAACTGTTATCATTAGGCTGCGGACTGTATATGCATTTTTGACAAGAATGGGTCATCCGCAGTCTAGTTGTCGTATCGATCTCTGTTCCCGAAACGATTATGAAGAACATTCGTTGTGACCTTATGTATTTATAACAAAACCGAGATGATGCAATTTAGAACAGTAGAAACATTCGAGGAATTTAAGAATGTCAATATATATTGTCTTCGACTTATTAAGGTTGTTCGAGAAGAAGAGAATAGTCTATATGCGTTAATGTTCCTTGCAATTGATGTAGACATTTTTTATTCTACGTAAAGATCCGCAATCTAGTAATAATCAACCGAAATCTCCAACTATTATCTATTTCGTAACAGTTCTTCCGGACAGATAGGCTCTTTGTAACTCTTTTAATGAGAATCTTTTTATATAACAGTTATGTTTGGAACCGTTCCATACCCCGGTTCTAACAATCGTAAAAAAAACACGACGCTTAACATTACGTAGTCCTGCAAATAGACCTTTTTATACTATACGTCCGGCGCCGGATTATCGGCGCAGCGAATTAGCATTTAAATGCAACTTATTCACAACGAATCCGCGTGTGCATGTTGTTCAGTGGTTTCTCGGTGATATCCGAGAATATTAGCGTGATGTTTTTGTTTTTTCATTTCAGAAGTTAGTACTTAATTGCAGCATACTAATATAGGTACAAACGAATCGCAGAAATTACAAATGTACGTTAATTATACGTAATGATACAGTAATGACTAATGACGTATGCGCAATAATAAGCGGTAAACGATGCCTATGTATCTGCGAATTACATAATTGTATACAATTACCGAACGATTCCCTGAATTTGAATAAATGAAAACAAATTGGAAATTATGTTTTCACTTTGCGTCGTGTCGCTATCTTCATCTTTGGTAATCTCCGTTAACTGCTACTAGTTTTATTGCTGAGAGTTTCTCTCTTTCTTCCTGTTTATATTCTTTTTTATTTAATTATATATCTTTACTGTCATTGCTAGACTGCAGATTATTATTTGCGTAGGCCGCGGGCGCTACATGATAAAGTCTGTTGAAGAAAAATTTTGAAATATAGAAGGGAAAATCATTCATTTTCAAATTGCAAATTGTTTTCACTTTGCATCGTGCCGCTCTCTTCGTCTTTTGGTAATCCCCGTTTATTACCTATTTTTATTTGCTACTTTTCTGAGAGTGTTTTTCTTTCTTCCTGTTTATTTTTTTATTTATTTAATTACCTTCGCTGTTAAAACATTAATTCGCTGTTCTCTCGCTACATGATAAAGCCTGTCGAAGAAAAATTTTGAAATATGGGAGGGAAAATCATTCGTTTTCAACAAGTCTCTCGACGAACCACCTGATACGCCTTGACGGTTCGTCAAGAACCTAACCTGTTTACAATCACGCTTGCGCTTTGAGCAAACCATGCTTGAACACGGCAATTTTGTAACGGTGGTACCGTCGAGCGGTCTTGAACTTGTCTTCGGCTAGGAGTTTTCTATGGTGAATGATTATCTCGTGTGACAGCACCTGATAAGAAACACATCGGTCCGGTTCGAAGGCTCTTGTCAAACTTCCCGAAATCATGGCTGGCATTGTACCATTGTCTGGCAGATCTGGACGAAAACAATGGACACTTCACGGTAACATAATAACAATGTTCGGTTTCAATTTTTTTCGCAATTGAATTTTCTCCGGTAGCTAATCGAATTGGCCACGAGGAGATGGTAATGTTGCGACGACTGGCGAACTTTCAAAAATTCGCTTGTCGCGTACGAAATGTCAGTCATCTGTTACGTTGTTCTCTCGAAACGAATGCCCGCTCGACAGTTGACAGATCGTAGGCGTAGGGTATTTCAAAATATTGATCATTTCAGATGGACCGCGAGGATCTCTCAGAAGATTGCGATCGCAACTCGCCGAGGACGGTTGCCCGGAATCCCAAGTAGTTTTAGCCAAGCAACTGCTAGAAGAAAGATGTGGTAAAGTTAATATTTTCATTAAACTCCAAGCACACAGTTCCATTAGAGATTGATAAGTATGCAACACGTTTAGATCTAGACGTCGATAAAGAGGAGAATGCAAAGTTGGGCGTGTATTGGCTCACAAAAGCATCGGAGCAGGGTAATTTGGAAGCGACGGATATTCTGAGAAAATGCCTGGCGTCCGGTCGTGGTATCACCGAACACAATTACTACGATGTGAAGAACTGTCTGGATATGACTCAAGATGAGAAACTGGCCAGGAGAGCAGCAAGAGAAATGTTTACTAGGTAAGAGAAATTCAATTTGTTAAACAAATGACGCGATATACTTTCTCATGTCCTGGTATTGCGCAGTCTTTCGAACGGGGAAGATTTTATCACGACGGAGCAACTACAGAGACGGATGAGGGACCTATCGAACTTAACCAATCATGCCAGTTGCTCTCGTTCGAATACCATGTCACAGAATAACACACAGAAGGATGTGACGGATGTTCCGACCGACGACTTTCCGAAAGATGGGTCTCCCGAGGAGTCGGTACCTAGAAAAGAAGAAGAAAGGGAGAACGATGTTCATGGTAGGCTAACATTCGCAGCCACGATGCTTTGTAGTCCCTTAAAATTAATTACTTGTTTCTCCACAGATTGGTTAAATTGTCAAGGAGAAAAGATCACAGAGGCAGCGTTAGTTGCTGCTGCTGCCAGTTATGCTAGAGGACTGCTTCCCATAGTTTCGCATGCTGTCTGTATGGTAGACATGTCGCAAATGGCTCTGGATACCATACCGCTGCTGCAGAGACCTTTGATACATCCTCTCGCGTCTTTAAAGCGACTTTATATTTGGTTGATAGAAACCCTAGGTCAACGAGGGATGTCGATCAGAAAGTTTCTCTTCACATCGAACGTTCACGTGTTATTGCTGCTTTTGTTGTACTCGTTGGTCGGCACGGAGAGCTTGATACTCTTCATACCGATGGCTCTCTACTATCTGTCTTTCATCGTGATGGTCATAGCCACTTTCCAAATGCTACAGCGTAAACGCGAGTTTAATCATTTCCGTGTTTGGTCCGGTCTGTTTCTCAGTTATTCGGGAGGCAACCTGAACCCCGAAGAGGCCGAGTATCAGCACTGCTGTAACAACTTGAAACCTTACGCTCATTTCTTTCTCGCGTTGCTTCTAAACTTAATGATTTATCCTATCATCGCCCACCAGTGGACGCCTCAATCGGAGTTCACTATCATAGCGGTCGCGTTGACACTGGTTACGCTGTTGAACTTCATGTGGAAGGACTCCTCGAAATTCCCAGACTTCTTAGCGCTGTTTAGCTTTAGCGTTCACGTGCTAGCTAAGTATCCATACGAAACTGATATCGTGGTCGCTCAAGGATGGCGATTCCTAGACATCAGAGTGCCCACGTTCGCCTCGTACGTTGTCGGCAACGGAATCGAGTTCTGTCTCAATTTCCGCGCAGTTTTCTACCTCTTGATCCCAGCAGTTTTCGCGAAAATGGCTGCGCAGGACAATTGGCGAGGCACGTATCAGATTTTGATACCTCATTGCGTGACGTTGAGCTGGTGGCAAATAGCGATCTTCAGTTCTCAAGGTGCCACCTGGTACGGGTTAATTAGAGGTGCTCTCGCGTTAGTTGGTATGGTCCTCTTCCTGCCACTGGCAGGTCTAGCATCCATTATCTTGCCAATAGTGGCTGCTGCTAAATATTTATCCGAGAGTGACATAGCCATGAGGATAGCAGTGACTACTTTACTCGGAGGCATGCCGTTTTTCGCGTCTTGGTATTTGAGGAAAACCAGAACCCCTAGGTTCAACTGGATCATCACCGCTGTCCAGGTAAGCGCTGTAACACAGTGATGAGTAGACTGCGGATTTTATGCGTTTATGACAAAAATGAGTACATACAATTTAAAGCAGTGGTCATATTAAAAAGATTTAAGGACATCAGTGTATTATTTTCAGCTTAATAAGAAAATTAAGCTAAATAAACATTTTTTATTTGGCTCCTGTGTCTTGCAATCAATGCAAACATTTTTTATTATGCATAAAGATCCACAATCTAGTGATGAGCAACCCGCGGACTGCAGTAGGCCAAAAGTGGAGAAGTCGCCATCTCTAATTCCAGTATGTGTTTACGCTACGGTCTCCTAATGCCTCTTTAACGAATTTATTGCTTTAAGACCCAGGTACTGCTGGAAAGTGTCAGCGGATTTTCGGCTTGGTGGATTTAAATTTAAATTCGCTTGTAGTTGATCCGCGATGTCCTTGCGTAACTGTCCTTGCAAATGATTAAATTTTAAAGAACGTTTACTTTCATAATGTCTCTTGATATTATGTTTCTTCAACAGAAATATTTTTTCAGTGCATATCGAACGAACATCACTTTATTTATACAAGTAAAAAAATAATCGTATTTTCATTTTTGCGTTTTCGTTTATCCGAGCTCATGGCAAAATACGAGAAACTCGATCGTTATACTTACTTATACTTGTTCCTGCTTCCCACAATAAATGCAGAACATTTTTATTTTGCATAAAGATCTGCAGTCTACTCATCGCTGCTGTAACATGTTGTCCATGAAACCTAATTTTCCGAGTTCTGACTGACTGAATCGTTATAGCTGTTTCTGGGCATCGGCGCCGGAATGTTTTTGTGCTGGCCGATGATCATGGAGTACAAAGAGGAACCGGATCGCTTCAAGGTGATATCGACGCTCTCTTGGGAACAGTATCAGAATCACTGTCACCAGCCTGCTTGGGAGGAATTATCGTCCAAGGCCCAGGTACAGATACAGTGTGCCGATCTGGAAGGAATAGTGGTCTCGTGGGAAGGCTATGTGACCAATATTAAATTAAGAACGTTGAAGAACAATGTGGCGACGGTCTTCGACAAGTTACCCGACAGTATTAGAAACGCGATCGGCTGTATGTACGGCGAACCGTATTCGAATAATTGTAATTCGGTCGACCAGCCGCGACAAAGGAATTGTAGGCATATCGCGAACATTCAGAAGCGGAAAAGCAAATGCCACTTTCCCGCTTGGAACCGGTACGAGTTCGAGATCTCCGTGAAAATGAAAAGCGGCATGTGGGGGAACAACGCGGAGATCCTACTGATAGCCGATCATTCGTTCACGAATTTTAGCCTGAACATTTATCCAGGCGACAAGATCTGGTTCTCCGGTAGCCTGTTGAACTACGGTTTGAAAGAGGAATCATTGTTAGGCGGCTCTGAACCGCACGTTCAACTGGAGGAGATCGGTTGTCTCGCGTGTCACTCTATTGATCTGAAGTCTTACAAACGCTATAAGTATCACATAACGTTGAGTTCGATTATAAGCGACCTTTGTCTAAGTATCAAGACTGTTTTAAACTTTTTGTTTAACCCCATCGTGATGTTCAAGTAAACCATGCGTCGTGTGATCGTGCAATCTTAGTACACACAGGGGCGTATCGGAATGCAACGTTCCTCAGAACATTCATTATTATTAGAATCGTCTACTGGAGGTCTTCGAACAATGTATATCTACAAACAAGACAGAATTTAGATCCTAGTTATTCTTTACGGAGAGGAGTGTATGTATCAAGGCGCGGAATCGTCGAATCTCTTTGCTATAATGATTTTCCTGTATTACTGTTTCTTTTTTCTTTTGATAGTAAAGTTGTTATACAATTGACATTATATAGTTGAATTGGATATTATTGTTTAGATAACTGATACGGATTAAACGAGGGAACTCCTTTTTAACCGATATAGCCCGAGTCTATGTATAGAACGATACTAGCATATTTTGATGTTACCAACGCCTCAGGCAATTAGAAGTCTCGGTCGAGAACTCGGAAAGTATCTGTGTCACAGAGTGTACACTTGTATACATACATACCTACACGTGACGTATGTATGTATATTTTAAGATCGACATATTTTCGTAAGCCTTACTGCCAGTTATAGAGACAGATGTGCTTAATATTTTTCTATTCCGTGTACGGAAATTTCAAAGGGGTGAGACCTCTTCTAATCTTATTTGAACGGAACGGTTACATAGTTTTTGTAATGGAAAAATTTCGAAGAGAACATCGTTCGCATCCGAGAAGATTTCGATTCGCGTTTTTAATACCGGTGCGTCTACAACGAATGTGATGCGAGTACCTTATGTGTATTGTTGATATTCAGTTTCTTAGAAGTTGACGTTGTATCTTCGAAACGTATCTTTTAGATCTGTGAAATTCAGTGGAATTACGCGAAAAAAAGTTGTTTAATTTAGTTGTTGAACCATCTTTACTCGTGTAAATGTCATGAATATTACATGTATTTGAAGACATAGGAAAGATATATGTACATGTATGTTGCGTAGGAGTTACAAGTTATACTGTTAAATCGATGTCAAATGTCTAGACTTTGAAAACATAAACAATTAAAGAAGTCTTGTCAACTGTCCAAGAGTTCTACCGACGACAGTTATTTTCATGTCATATCAGGACAATAGTGACAAAAAGATGAGTATAGTCGACACAGAAGACAAATATATAGATGTGCCTTGATGTTTTCTGTTCGATTAAATGATTTTATTATTTATAATAAAATATATTTTAAAAAGTACGATCACTGTTAGATTGAATGACTCATCGAGATGAACAATATCTCACGATTTCGTGGAAAATGTGTTTTTTTCGCATTCTTTTCTTTTTTTTTTTATTGCTGTTTTATTTTATCACATAAAATTGTTTATGTTTTTTCCAAGAAATTTCATTTCTCTTTATACAATTTAATATACTTTTATTTCGTATTTGGCAACAGATGATGTACATTATTTCCACGGATGATAACATTACGTTCGTTACTCTTTTTAACAAGACAATTTGTTTATTCAGAGATTTTGGTTCCCTTTATTCTTGCTTTTTTTTGTATAAAAAAAAGAGTCGCACAGTACGAAATCACTCTGCAACCATTTCATACCGACGGTTTCGTTTGTTTTATGTACAAATATAAAATCTACATCAATAAAGTCTTTTCGATCATGTAAAGATAAGTCAGAGCGAGAAAGAGCGATCTCTCATAGAAATCGATAATTATTCCTAAAAAAAGGAGCTCGTTTCTTCGATCGGATATCCTATCCACGTGTGTGTGTGTGTATAAATGTCTCGTTAAAAAATCTTGCAAGTTCCAGACTCACTGCGAATAAATTATCGTATCCCTTAATTTAAACTGATTACATTAAAAAAAAAAAAGAAGAAAAACATCATCGATGCTTCGGTTTCTACGTGTGTTAGAGAATGTAACAATATACATTGTACCGAAAACTTAGAGCTATGGGGATTGACTGCAGCAACTTAAGAGCATGAAAACTTTGGCAAAGGAACTGTGTGCACTACACGCATTAACATTATTAGGACCAGAGTAGCAATAGCATAATTCGACACGCCTTACAACTGCTGCAACAATTTACACGTTATTTTAATTATTGTTTAATCGGTTATCGCTATGTATAACTTCCTGTTCGAATATCCATCGAGAGTGACGCGTTTCGGAAACGGGACTATTGGCTAATACAGTAACCGTCGTTCTCTTTACACTAAATATCCAAATAAACAGTCTTATGAACACTTTACAACGACACTTTATCTCATTAGAATAAACATCCGATATAAACGAGAAATTCGAAAATGGAATAGTTCGTGGGCTGATCACCTCGCGGACTGGCTTAATAAAACCGTTTCCTACTGTTCTCTTGATGCTTCTGATACCACATGATGCCTATCACGATGCAAGCGATTATCGCGAGCGCACTCACGAGCATTAACAGGAAAAACATTACTCTACTTAACGTAGATTGCTTCGGATCGTCTATGTGCTCTGCAATAAGAAATCAATCATTTTCTTAACGGTTGAGTACGCCGATTCGAGATAATCGTTATCTGTTAATAATTACCTCGTGGAGCTTCGTAAAACGCTGCCGAAGGCAATATATTGGACCTATCTTCCTGATCTTTTGGCTGAAAATCGATACACGTTACTGATAGTAATAATATACAAGGAGATTTTGTATTGTTCGAAGATAAGGCTTACATCATCCGGTAGATCCAACTCAAACAAACGAATAGATAATATATCGTGATTGTCAGATAAATCTCCCGTCGTCGCGGAAAGTCCAAAGTAGTAACCGGTGGGAAGTTTTATTTCCTTCACCGAGAAACATTCCTTCCACGCAGCTTTATTCGCAAAGTCCGTGGAAACTAAATGAAAAGCAGGTCTGTTGGAAAACATCTTACACAGGTTCACGTTAACGTGTGTAGTCTGTGTTCTTAATACGTTATACGATATCATGCTACATTAAATAAATGAAATAGTTTCTTTTACATGTTCGTGTGATAGCATGCAATCTCGATAATGAAAATCTAGTGCGAAGAATAAGCAATGCACGAAGGATGAAGATGTACCGCTTGACGAAGTTGAGGCACTCCATGTTGTAAGCCAGGAGGCCTCAGGGTAAGACCTTACTGTAATATTAATTTGTACAACACCATATAAAACAATATAAATACATGAAAAGCATTACCACGAGTATGTTTGATCTACTTGAAATGACTGGATGCACATACAGGGTGAGTCCGAAGAAAGAGAACACCTAAATGTCTCCGTTACTTTTCGTTGTACAAAAAAACTTCTTAGGACAAAGTTACACTGTTTGAAGAGCCACATGTATCGGTGTAAGGGAAAAAATGTTCAAGGTCATTTTTTTACAAGATTTCACAAGTAAGTAAACGATAACGGCTTAGTACGACAGTAATGATGTTTTAGAGTTATTTAAATCGAAATATCTCGTGAACTACTAACTTTTCGACATACATAGGTTAGTACTTTTTTATAACGAATGTCCAGCTGCATCGATTCATGTATTATAAAATACCTCATTCCATTTAAGAAAATATCGATGACCTTGAAATCTTGTAAAAAAAAAATGACCTTGAAAATTTTTTCCCTTACACCATTACATGTGGCCCTTCAAACAGAGTAACTTTGTCCTACGAAGTTTTTTATACAACGAAAAGTAACGGTGATATTTGGGTGTCTGTTTCTTCGGACTCACCCTGTATACAGCGTGAACATTATAAAGCGTTACAGAACGAATATCTCCAAAAATATTGATTATACGCAAAAATGTTTGAGATGAAAGTTGTTCGGTATCGAGGGGGACATCATGTGGTGGAATTTTTATTTCTTCCGATGGACACTCCAAGGTGAGGAGAAGGTCATCTTGACTTTTTAAAATGCAAAGACCTACTTTCTGTATCACGAATTGATTGACTATCGAATTCTGAGTAAAAATGTATTGACCTCCATATGTCCTAAATCTAATAGTTAACGAAATATTATCGAAACAATTTTCTTTCTTCTTTCGATAAAATCTCGGTAACTATTAGGTTTAGGACATATGAAGGTCAACACTTGTATACTCGGAATTTGATACTCTATCGATTTATGGTATAAAAAATAGGACATTCCATTTAAAAAAAGAAAGTCACCTTCACCTCGCCTTGGAGTGTCCACCGGGAAAAATAAAAGTCCCAGCACACGATGTCCCCCTCGGTACTGAACAACTTTCATCTCAAACATATTTGCGTATAATCAATATTTTTGGAGATATTCGTCTGTAACACTTTATAATGTTCACCCTGTGTATATATATATATATATACACACACACACACATGTTTGAATAATGAACATGAACAATTCATTTATCCCATGATAGAACGTTGCAACAACATATTTTTCGTGCTCTGAAACTTAGAATAACTCGAGACCGCCATTACTTACCCGTTAATATATCTCTTTCGTATCTAATAGCGATATGTGTATCGTGTTCTAAGTTTCTAAATTTTGCTTCACAGCCTGCAAGTTGCGTATGAGTCCCATCACGATCGTGATCATAATGCAAGGAGCCATTGTTAACCATGGAAGAGATGTATGGATGTTGGTGCTGGAAAATTCAATAAATTTATTATAGATTCTCAATGGTTATGCCGTATATCTATTGTCAATTATGCTAACTGATTCCTACTGTAACTTAATTGCATTGTACTTCAATTATATAAGAATTCATCTGTATGTGAATTGCAATATAGTTGTAACTTCAATTATTACCTTCTAATTGAGTTACGTAATTTAACATTTTCAGTCAATTTAATTACTAATTACAGTACGAGAACCCGAAAATATAGGAATTTCGATGGCCGGGACGGCTCGGGAAGACATCGAGACGAGTCGGTCGAGTTCTCGAAACTAACGACATTCTGGAAATTATCGAGATTCTCGAAATAAACAGGATTCTCGAAATAATCGGGTTTCTCGAAATTAACGGGATTCTTGAAATTATCGAGATTCTCGAAAGTATCGGAATTAAAAAAAGAATCTTTGATAATGTAATTTTTACGGAAACGCCTCATATTATATCGAAAATCTCATACCACGATTGCGTTTGAAGCGAATCTTATAACGGTAATCGAGTATCGAAAATCCCGAAATTTTCGAGAATCCCGATAATTTCGAGAATCCCGTTAATTTCGAGAATCTCGATAATTTCGAGAATCCCTCAATAATCGAAAATTTCAAAATTTTCGAGAACTTCTCGATCTGGAAAAAAAACCTCGTTTCGACCCGACTCGACATTTCCAGGTTCTCGCACACCTCTAGTAATTATACTACAAAGTAATTATACTTCAATTGTAATTCTGCACAACCAGAACCATAATACATACATTGTGCGGGCCATTGTGATTGCTGTATGTGTCTAAAATAATAGCCAATCCTTGGAAATAATCTTGATTTCCAAATACTGGACCATACTGCATCCTTTCTTTGGCATACCAAATGACAAAACCATCTCCAAACAGATCCCTTCCTTTTCCATGTACCTTAAAGTGGACTTGTAGTTCCCAATTCCTCGCATGGCACGGCTATGATAACAATACAAAGAACATTAGCTTTGGAGCTTCCACAATCTCAACCTTTGTCTTCGAAAAACCAACTCATTCTTCCTTTTTGATAATGTCTATTGCACAAAGCATGATATTGTAATCTCTGACACATGGTCTATGACTAATTAAACAAACACGGTCAGAAAGAATTTGAAACTTACAACAGAATTCCATATGGCACCTTGTTTACTTTGGAGGTCTGGAGTTAATCTGATATAATTATTTGTTACCATTGTACTACCATAGAAATCCCAATAAGGTATTGTCATTCCAGAACCTAAACATAAATATATGATTTGGTATATACTCGCGGGAGAATGGGAATAGGTTTACTACATGCTTTAACAAGTTGATGAGATTGCTTTAACTTTGCTGTAAATAAGTAACTGTTGAGTCATAATAAGAGCAGGGAAAAAAAGCTTTTATTATTCATAAAATAACCTCTTACTCGTCAGAGCGAATTTTTACATTGTAACCGTACAACGTATCGTGCATTAATTGAATTTAAATTAGAGCGCATTACACGTCACGGAATTTTACGTTACTCAACGTAATTTCCGTAAACCGATCCAAAATTTACAAACCTTGATACGGCCTGACCAAAGAATGCTCCCGTTTCATGTAGTCTTTTGTGTTCCATTCTGCATTTGCTAGCTGCCAAACACTTGCAACAAATAAGAAGCACGATATCACATTCATTTTATATATTTTACGTCTACGCCAAGTAACTTTAAATATCAACTCTATTGTTCCAGTCACCGATGGGGATTAGAACTCTCGTAATCCACTGAAGCCACTACCGGAATTACAATTCTGTTATCCGTCGAGTCGAGCTAAGTTAGCAGCGGTTAGCAGTTAGTCAGCGAACTAACAATCCATCCAACACAAAAATGCAAATATTCCAACGTAACATGCTAGGAATTTTAATATTCTATTCTGTTCTATTCGAAAAATGATACTGTAAATGATATTGTATCGTATAACGTTGCATTATTTTAAATTAAATAAGCATCGTACACTATACTTCATTGTCTATTTATTTTATTTTTGTCTTCAATTAGCACGTATATAATTTTAAATATTCGTCCAGAGCCATCTGTCATAAACTGTCTGAACTAAAGTGTACTACTCACTTTTATCAGAGAGGATAACTTTTATCACGCCATTGTTTATAAGTTTTGCCGCTAAATACTGATCTTGTGATGCAAATGATTCTTGCCGTTGTTTGCATAACATAATATGGTTCTAAGCGGAATGTTTTTAAGAAGTTTTTAAAAGGCATTCTTTCCACGATCTCTCTTGTAACGTTTAAATGGATTATGTACCAATTTACGTGACAATATTTAATTAGTTTAAAAGGAACGTGCAACATGGACAACTCGGACGCGCGATTTGAGGTTGAGCATGAAGAAGAAGAACTAACAGCTCAGAGTGCTTTGATAGCGATCGAAGAAGCTTGGTTGAATGAAAAATTTGCTCCCGAGATTCTTCCTCATCAAGCCGACTTGGTTGATTGTATGCTGCAACAGATTACTCACATGGAAGACAACATGAAGAGGTTAGACAAAGGGGATTTAAGGTTAATGGTTCACAGAATGGAGCTGGACAGAATCAAGTTCGTGATATCCAGCTACCTCAGGGCTCGATTAGAGAAAATCGAGAAGTATACTATTCACATACTTTCGCAGGAAGCCAACAGATCTCCGGAAGAGTGTTATCTAACTCCTGCAGAACTGCAATTCGCCAAGGAGTTTCTTGCTAGCATTGAAAATCTCTTTAGAACAGTAGCTCTGCAGCACATGCCTGGAAACTTTCAAACGTTTGAAGTTAATAGACTGGGCATAAAGCCTAACATGCAGGCGTACGTGTTTCTAAGGGCTAATCAAAGAATCGATGGAATCGTATTGCCTGGGTCCTTAGACGAAGAAATAGATTTTGAGCAAGGCTCGCAACACATTATACAGTACAGCGCTGTTGCAAATCTAGTTAAAAGCGGTGCTGTTCAATTAATTTAGCATTTAGGATACATTTTATAGAACGTAATATCTATATTTTTATACACAGTATTTTTAATAAAGTTCTGAGAACAATTTTCTATAAGAAAAGATATTTTATTAGAAAAACTACATATCTGGATACAGGACAGTATAGATAATATCAATAAATCTCTTTGCTACATTGTACAACGTCATTCATTAAAATATCTTTGTAGACATATTTTCTTTGAAGCAACAGTATATAGTATATATATACATATATAGTTTGTATATTTTAATCTAAATCTGTAAAAAAATATTTGGACATGTGTATAAAAGTACTGTGCCTGCTTTGTTCTAAATTGTTCATGAATACTTTCTCCTGCATTTATAAAATGATAAACTATTTTTAGCTTTGCTTATGCAGCTTCAACAAATAAATTTTAGTAAGTACCTTTTAATAACTAGTTGCTAGAACCATACTTGGAAAAGTATTTGTATATATCTTAAAAGTATTTTTTCATTAGTTACATATTTTGTAAAAATATTACTGCACCACAATATGGAAAAACCCGTATTGTACAAATAGTAGGAACAATATACGAAGTTATCAAAACTATATAAAAGATAAGATATATCTATCGTCATAAGTTTCTGGTGCCGTTACTTTCGCATATAGTATGCTGAAATGGTATATACTCGTTCCAGCGAGAATTGTATGCTGCACTAACGTAGATTAACCATAAAAGTAGTTGTTACGGATGCTAAGTACTTTCTTGTATCAAGCGCACATTCATTCTATCAAGCATCTTCCGCTGTGGAGTTTCCGTTGAGAGACTTCGAATGCACTTTGACTTCTTCTGTATGCTCGGGATGGTCTTTGTATGCCTGAAAACGCAATACCACTTTCTTAGAACACTAATATGTAAAGGTATGTTCACACTGAAGCTACATCGAGCAATGTATTGTCGCTTCTTGTTGCCATCTTCTTTTTTTACCCAATGAAAGAAGAAGGCGACGAAAAGAAATTGATATTTTATCTAGCGATTTGACTACTGAAAAACCCCATTTTTGCACTATCGAGAAATGAGAAGGTGCATCCCGCACCCTTACAATCCTGGAAACGAGTCTACCCCTTGAGGACAAATAAAGAACGAATTAAGCAAATGTCTACCTTTTCAGCCACTTTGCCCAGTTGCTCGAACATAAGTCTCCCAGTTTCTTTCAACATGCTGGTGAAATGCCCTCGTTCGTTTTGAAGCAGTATATGTGGATGATCGAACTCGGCCACTTGTCCATGATCCATGACCAATACCTTGTCGCTGTCCATTATCGTGTTCAATCTGTGCGCTATAGTTAACACAGTGCAGTGTTTGAAATTTTGTCTAATGGTAGTCTGAATCAAAGCATCCGTTGTAGGATCTACATTGGCTGTAGCCTCGTCGAGCAGGAGAATCTTATTGTTTCGTAAAATAGCTCTCGCCAAACAGAGCAATTGTCTCTGACCAACGCTGAAGTTAGCTCCTCCTTGGTCGACAACGTAGTCGAGAGACTCGATGCTCGATTTTAATTCTACATCTTCCAGAGCAGCCCAAAGACTGGCGTCATCGTAATTGTGGAATGGGTCCAGATTATCACGGAGAGTTGCCGAGAACAAGATCGGTTCTTGCGGAATAATAGAGATCTTCTTTCTCAAATCATGAAGGCCAATTTGATTAATGTCCAAGTCGTCTATGCATATTCTACCCTCCAGCTGGGTCAGCCTGAACAGAGCTGAGATCAGAGAAGTTTTTCCAGCGCCGGTGCGACCCACTATTCCTACCTAAAATAAGAATTAGATTAATTTGATCATTCTCGCCTCGTTTCTCGATATTTTCAGGCAACGAGAGATTACTTTTTCTCCAGGCTTAATAAGAATGTTCAAGTCCTTGAGAACAGCAGGCGAAGATTCATCGTAGCGCAGATACAGGTGATCGAACTTAATGTCCCCCTTAGAAGGCCACTGTGCCGACGGCTTCTTGTTAGGCTCGCTGTCGAACGGCCCCTCCTTATCGAGCTGCGTGAATTGCAAAATTCGTTCGACGCTGGTCATTTGCGCTATCGTCTCCGCTGTTTGTCGCATTCCGTGTTGGAGCATGCCACATAAAATTAGAACTTGCGATATGGCCAGACCGACGTTTCCAGCGAACGTGTTTCCTGATAAGATTAACACGCGAATTGAATTATCAGCAATAACGTGAAATTATCAAGTAACAAATTACCATCGTCCAGTATGATAAAGCTATATGTGATGAAGGTGATGAAACAAATGGACACTATGTCCAATGAGAATCCAAAAGCGGTACTTGCTGCGATAGTCAAGTAATAAGCACTGGTGTGGAGATCTTGGTGAACATCGAATTCTTTGCGAACCATATCTTGAGCGGAACACGATCGAATCGTAGTTAATCCTAACAACGAAGAGCTAACGTGGGAAAAGACGGGGCTCTTCGCTAAAAATTTTCATTGTTAAGATGTTATGTGATAAAAGAATATAACGTATTATTTAAAAGATATATTGTTCTTACTGATTCCTTCGAAACGTTTCATGTTCTGCGCGGTTTTCAGATAAATATTTCGTATTTGCCAGTACAAGAAGCCGACGATGAGCATTGGAAACACTGTCCACCAATTAATAATAAGTACTTGGGCCAGAATTCCAACCATCACCGCGAATATCTGTATAGACTCTATCATTGTTCTCGGCATCACTTCATCAACTGCTCCAACGTCTTTCGAGAAACGATTTAGAATACGACCTGAAATATTATACCATTTTGTTAATACGATCTTTATGAATTCGTTAGCAATTGGCAATCAATGATATCGCTTTGATACTTACCGGATGGATGAGTATCAAAAAATAGCATTGGCGCTTTAAGCAGCGACGAGAACATTTGATTATGGAGATTCTTGCTAGAGTTCATGCATATCTTGTAAAATATAATGTTTCTGCAACTAGTCATAACTATACTCGCGATAATGAGAATTCCATAAATCCATAAGGCAGTGTCGCGGTCAAGAAAATATTCCACGCGCGGTCCAGTGTTAACGGTCCACACCTGCGACTAAACACAATGACGGTAATTGTTGCTCGTAGAGCTGTTAAACACACAAGCGAATAATATTACTTACATTATTGTTATCTAAACTGCTATTGTCCAAGATCGTTGGGATATCCGGGGTCATGTCATTGAAGCTATCTGCGGCCGAAGCATTTATCATGTTTATTTCATTTATCGCTTCGCTCGAATTTGTTGCAATCGATGAAGGCGTGGTAGTACCGAATTCTTCCCATATTTGTAACGTATGATTGATATTATTTTTCACGCGCATTTCTTCTTGTTTCGTCCTGAAAAAACCAAACACGCAAAATGAAACGAATATCCTCGTGCAAACGGTTCGTGTTAATATCGAAAAAAATTGTCCAAACGCTAACCAGAAAGCAACAAAATAATCGCTACCACTACTTCCTAGTTGTCCTAGAATTAAAGTGAGCATGAAACCTAGAATCATTAGAATCGATCCTCCGGCTCGGAAGTATCTCCAGTATAGCGATTTCGCAATGTTTCCTTTGCCCATTAGTTCCTCGGTTTCTTGAGGTTCTTCATCTTCGTCTTTGCTGTTGTTGAGAGAACTGACAGATATCTCGGGTGTTTGATTTTCATCGGTTTCCAATCGGCTCTCTGTATCGGCGTCTTGCTGTTCCGTTGAGAGCATACTTAGAAAATCTAAGTTCTTCGCTTGTAACTCTGTGAACGTGCCTTCGAATTCCACTCTACCCTGAAAGAATCATGTATCCCTCTTGTATCGACTCAACGGGGTCTAACCGGATTACTCGATCGCAGTTACTCACGTTATTCAATACAATAATGTAGTCACAATTCTTCAAAAATTGTACTTGATGCGTCACGAGAATTCTTGTTTTATCGTGGAGATAGTCTTTGATGCATTCTTTGAACAGGTGTTTCCCAACGTGCGTATCCACCGCGGACAACGGATCATCTAGCAAATAAATATCCGTGTCTCTGTACACAGCCCTGTGGTAATAAAAAATTTGTAATTGTGACAAATATAATTGTGGTAATTGAAAATTCTCTGTGTAGAGTACCTAGCTAGATTAATTCGTGCGCGCTGTCCTCCGCTGAGCGACGCGCCCCTGTCGCCGACCAAAGATTTATCGCCATGATTGAACTGTTGGAAATCTTTCTGTAGAGCGCACACTTTAACAACTTCGCTGTACTTCTTCGGATTGTAAGACTGTCCGAAAAGTATGTTATTGCGCACCGTGCCGGAAAACATCCATGCTTCCTGGCTAGCGTACGACATACTACCGTTCACCTGAATATCGCCACGCGACTGTTGCAGTTCTCTTAAAATTAGTTGCAGGAACGAGCTCTGAACAAAGTGTACAGGAGACATAAGAATATATATTACTTTAAATGTTGATTGTTAACACTAAACCTACCACCAACAGTCAAAACGGTCGGTTCCAGATTTTTTATTTCAGAATTCTTGAAATAATAAAAATTATATCATAAGAAATGAGTGTATAGATAGTTCTAGTAGAGCACGTATTACAATAGGAGCCGTACAAAGTTTAAAGAAAATCAAACTTTTAAGGCTCGATAGGTTTAGCGTTAAAGCGTTTTGTCTTTTTTGACAATACCTTTCCAGCACCAACCGAACCAACTATAGCATACAATTTCCCAGGTTTTATATGAATACTGATATCGTGTAACGTGCTTGTAATCGCATTGTCCGCCCAAGATGCTGTAATGCATTTCATCGAGATACTGCCATCTCCGAGAATCGGCTTGGCATGGATAGCGGTATTATTGTTCTCTTTTAACAGCAAGAAGTGCTAAAAATAAAACATTCAAAGCTTAAAGTTCATTAATCTGCGCAAATTATCTAGCTGGTAAATACTGGTAAATACTAGTTTACTTCGAGTCTCTTAATGGATACAGAAGCTTCCGCGGCAGACGAGATGGCCATTGGGTACAATATGGCCATGGTCAGTTGCAGTACATTAAAGTACTGAGCCATAGAGAATACTTTGTCGGCAGATATACTATTTCCGAGAAGTACATATGCCATAACCGTGAAGTACAATGTTGTTCGTTCGGTGAACACAAAGGTAGCTAGAGTGAAGCCTCTTAAGTACGATGAAATAGTAAGTACGTCCACTTCACGACTGGAAAGATCATTCGATGCGTGTACACACATGCGATAATAGGTACTTTACATAGTTTCTACAAAAAGAAATAAAAAAAAAGATAGACAAACCTTCTAACAACACTAACAAGTTTTTCAAACGGTATCTCCCAAGTGTACATCTTAATCACTTGTATTCCATTAATGATCTCTGACATTAAACGCACTCTTTCGTCTGTTTTGACTGCAATTCTTAACCGTAGCTTCGAAATCCATTTCCCCATGTATCCTACACAGAAGAAATTACTTTAGCGATCTTACCAATATCTTAAAAAGTAAGAGGAAACGATACCACACCTTGTAATGGTATAGTTTGAACACTTATTAGAAAGACACCAGCTAAGGAAGCGATTTGCACGCTTCCCCACATCATGTATGTGATTAGAACAGCCTGAATCGGTAGAATCCAAATGTAATGCAACGCTACGCACAGCTGTTCGAATCTGGCTACATCGTTCGACATTAAGTTTACAATCTGTCCTGGGGTTGCGACATTAGTGGACGACTTTGATAAGCGCAAGATCTGAAAATAAACACAAAGCATGTGAAACATTGGTAGTCGTTAATCATATAAACACAACTGCATACCTTTCTGTACATCACAGAGGAACACGCTATTCTCATTCTCATTCCAATTTCCAATAAGCCTAAGTTTGAATGGTGTACAATTACAGCACCGACTATAGTTAAAACTATAACAACGAATGCATAAATATATGCTTCCGTGACAGTGGATATCGATCTTGGATCGAAATGCCAAATAAGTAGACCCAAAACAAACGGTTGTAAAACTCTGCAAGATCAAAATAACGTTTACACACCAGCGAAATTTCTGTTTGCTTTAACAAAAGAATGTTTACTTGATGACAACAGCCAAGAAGAACTGCCATCCTCCAAAGTAGACAAAAGACCATATAAATGTTTTTCTTAGAGCTCTAAAGAATTTAGGCTTCCTCCCAGATTCGTCTGCTTCTTTAACTTCTCTCAGCCAATTCCTGAATGAACAAACGGTAGACAATAAATTTTCAATCTGATCCCTGTTTGTGCAGCTTGATTGACATTAGACTTGTGTCCACAACATTGTATAATATTTACTCACCTCTCGAGTTTATCTCCCAGGCGTTGACTGACATCCTCTGGCAGTACGTTGTATATATCTTTAAGTTCCAGATCATGGCTCTTCCCATACAGGAACAGTGGTTTCAACCACCTTGAATGAAACGCGTGTAAAGCACACAGTTAAATCGGTCACGACACTTCGACAACGTTGACTACTCACCAAAATATTAATTTACTAAGAGGATTCGCCGATAACTTAGGATTAGGATTCTCGTACTTTTTACTCGCGTCCATGATCGATTTTATTAAGTATACTAAAGCCCGATCTTTCTTGAGCACAGCACCGTTCAGAGGGAATTCGTAATGTGCGGCTCAGTGCGGCTGGCGAGTGGAGCCGTGTAACCGAAGCATACCGAGTCTCTGGATCGGAATCCTTCGAGTCATCATCGAAGAGTCACGAGTAATAACTCGGACTTACTTGATCGTTAACGAATTGCAAAGCACTTATCAAGAAACGGATGAATACTTATCGCAGCAACACCGAGAAACACGTGTACAATCACGCGCATGATCGATTCGACATATAATTACATAATACAATAGGTCCTAAATACGTCACGATGTTCTCAATGAAATAGGATCGTCCGAAAATGCCAAGGTCACCGCCCTACGTCGATGTATTAATAGCGATCCAATTTGCTTTCTTAAATAACACTGAGACGGCTGAAAGACACATTTTAGACATCTGCCGCAAGATATAATAAATACATCTGAAAGATACCTGTAAAGTCGTTTTCCCGTCTTTCACACGTCTTTGTTACAAAACTGTGCGACTAAAAGACAACTTTCAAAAGCCTTTTGTCCGAAAGACGCTTTTTCAGACGTCTAAAAACTCGCCTAAAAGACTTTTTAGGAGCCTTTTAGGCTTCTTTTAAGCGTCTTTTTGCGCATTTTTCCGGCATCTTTTAGACGTCTTTTTCAGACGCCTAAAATCTTCAGATTTAAGAAAAGGTTATAAAAAATTTTTTATTTTTTTTTTTTACGTGTAAAAGGCGCCTTTAACCGCAAAAACGACGTCTCCAAAAAGACGCCTTTATGGACGTGTAAATAAGACGAGAAAACGACGTCTGTAAGACGTAGAATGCTATCTGGGAAGAAACATTTTTTTACGCTTACGCCCGATGACATGGACGTAGATAACTGCTTATTTTTATTTGTTCGTTTAATTGAATAAAAAGCGCAATTTGTCGATGTGTGTTCGCAACGTAATGCCCATATATATAGGAACTGCTGTTACCGCACAGTCAGCAATAAAATGATAACGGACCATGGTTATCGTTGAAGATACAAATCGATAACTCTCCATAAAGATTAAAAGCAGGAATTGCATGCTATTGCATCATAAAGGGACGAGAAAGATGACAACTCATCATTCGCACGCGCGGCATTCGGCGTTGCGCGCGTATTCAATTTTTCTTACGTTCAACTTCATTGTACTTAAGAAATAATGTTGTCCAGGCAACTGTTATGAATCGTGACAATTCATTTTTTCCTGGGTAGCGAAGGAAGGCCGTCCAAAATTTCCTGTGATTCAATGAAATATCATTAAATTTCCCTTTCGACTAAACAACCCAAGCAAATTCAAAATAATATATTTGTCACAAGACGTGTTCCTCGAAAATCTTTAAAAATGGTAAGGCATATCTCCCATCTAAACTTCAATGTATGTCAGTGCATGTATGTATACATATGTCGACGCGGAGCACCTAATAATTAAATTGTTCATCATCGTCATTCTCGCCTTGATTGCTTTTAAACGATGCTCTACACTCTACGGCTCTACGAATTGCTATGTTTCCGCACATAGCATTGCCTTGGACGATGCAAAGAATTCTCGTTTTCTGTGGTTAACAAGTAATTGGGCGTAGGATGTTTCCACAAAGTCTCGTTGTGGCGAAACATGGAAAACGAATTTGTATCGTGTACTATTTCACGTGCATTAATGCATCCTCATTTTAATTTGTATAATTTCTAGAACACTGATATTAATTTACGTATAGAGTCTATGATTTCACAAATATCGCAGTTGTTGGTACAACAATAAATTTAAACATCTGAGAACATCTGTATCCTGGGATATCTTCGGAAATCTTGAATATGTATACGTATAGTAATAATAAGAGAATGTACGGAACTTGAAAGGGGTATGTGCATAGAGGAAATGGCTGAGGAAGCTAGAGAGAAAAAGGAAAGAAAAGAGTAGAAAAAAGATAGCTGAAAGCAAAGTGGGTACAAGGATGTGAGACTTAGTAGGAATTGTAAACCGAGTCCCTTTTTATGGCCTGAAGGCTAAAATTAAAGCATTTCTATTCTAATCTAGTAACTGTATCCCAAAACTGAATACGAATTAAAATGCGGATACGTTAATACACGTGAAATAGGGATCTCTACTAATGGTAAGGTGTGTTACGCCGCAGCGTGAATGTATCTCGATGCACGTGGGCCAAGCTGGCGTCCAAATGGGCAACGCTTGTTGGGAGCTGTATTGTCTGGAGCATGGGATTCAACCGGATGGGACGATGCCATCAGACAAAGTGTGCGGAACTAACGATTGCTTCAACACGTTTTTCAACGAAACGAGCTCCGGCAAAATGGTACCTCGCGCGGTAATGGTCGACCTCGAGCCCACGGTCGTCGGTTAGTTTAATTACAACAATACCGAAAACTCTGCATCGTATGCTGTTTGCGAAACTCTACCAACATCCGAAACTCTCTTTAGACGAGGTACGGATGGGAATGTACAAGCAACTGTATCACCCGGAGCAACTGATCACCGGGAAAGAGGATGCCGCGAACAATTATGCCCGCGGTCACTATTCTATCGGCAGGGAGGTGATTGATTCCGTGATGGACAGAGTACGAAGACTGACCGACCAGTGCACCGGTCTTCAGGGATTCTTCGTCTTTCACTCGTTCGGAGGTGGCACCGGCTCGGGATTCACCTCCCTCCTAATGCAGAAATTGTCCGAATACTATGGGAAGAAGAGCAAACTAGAGTTTGCCGTTTACCCTGCCCCTCAAGTACGAATACTTGGACCATATAAACCTATAGACACGGTACAGATAGTTTTCCTTGAGGAAAAGATAAAGTAATTTGTGACGTCACATTTTTCGAAGATATACAGTATATTTGAGATGAAGTATATGAGGTAATAATCCTATTATATGTATTAACTAATTTTAAGGATCGATATTTGATTCTGAAGATTAACAACTTTCGCATATTATGCAGGTTACAGAATATTTTTTACATATAAATCGATCACATTTACAACATTTTAAGCGTCGGCCATTTTAAAATTATCTTAGAAATTATCTTGTGACGTCACATTTTACCACTATCTTTTCCTCACTGGACTCTCGACTTTCCTATACACATACCATATCTATGCCGGGTCTATAAGTATATTATGGCCTAATTGTAAGTACGAATATACGCATAGAGGGAGCAAATTCGATGGTCTTCAGTCTTCAGGGTTGAGGACCCTGCCTGATCTAGATTATTTTCCACTGAACTAAATCAGTCCTTATTACGAGACTGTGGATCTTTATGCATTTATGAAGGAATTATATAGTTGGGTGAAATATAAGACAGTAATAGATTATAAAAATTCAACGAGAAAGTCATTAAGGGATGAAATCAATTTTTATTTTATTCCTGCTTCCCCCACAATCAATGCAGAATATTTTTGTTGCATGAAGATCCGCAGTCTACTCGTTACACTGTCCAACAAAACAAAACTTTTTTTGTGTTCAGCATTACTGTTGGGCGATTTTTACAGAGTTTGTCAAAAATCAGTGTTTTTCGAAAACGTTGCATGATAGAACAATTTTACTTTCGGATTTGCTTTTAGAATGACAAACTTTATAAGAATCACCCAACAGTAAACGGTATTGTACAGTGTTAGATTGCGGATTTTCATTGTTTCGCATAAAATTCGCGTTAAAAGTCTATACCGTTATGGCCTTCGTTAGCGAAGACCTAGATTTTTAAAGGGTCTAGGTCGGGCAGGATATCGTAAGAATAGGTTCTGGTTAAAAGCAAACTAACATGTAGGTGTCAACGGCGGTCGTAGAGCCGTACAATGCAATCTTGACAACGCATACAACGATCGAGCATTCGGACTGCGCGTTTATGGTGGACAACGAAGCGATTTACGATATCTGTCGGCGGAAGCTCGGCATCGAGAGACCTTCCTACGCGAATCTCAACCGCCTTATCAGTCAAGTGGTGTCCTCGATAACGGCGTCGTTGAGGTTCGACGGCGCCTTGAACGTGGACCTGACCGAGTTCCAGACGAACTTGGTTCCGTATCCTAGAATCCATTTTCCGTTGGCCACCTACGCCCCAGTGGTGTCCGCTGACAAAGCTTTCCACGAAGGGATGTCCGTTGCGGAGATAACTTCCGAATGCTTCGAAGCTTCCAACCAGATGGTGAAATGCGACCCTCGCGAAGGGAAATACATGGCCTGTTGCTTGCTGTATCGCGGCGATGTCGTCCCGAAGGATGTGAATGCTGCCATCGCGGCTATGAAGGGCAAAAGTTGCATCCGCTTTGTCGATTGGTGCCCGACTGGCTTCAAAGTCGGTATTAATTATCGGCCGCCCACCGTCGTTCCCGGTGGAGACCTAGCCAAGGTATAAATTAACGCGTGGACATCCCACTGCGACTATGCCACAATCAAGGAACAAAGTGGTACCACCCTTTGTTTGTTGATCAACTTTGTAGCCTGACGTAATATAGGTTCTAGTTTTTGCAGTTCAAAATGTTTCCTAGTAAATATTTATTACAACCAGGGCTTGAAGACAGTTATGATATCGGTTTCGGTCCTTGAATTATGAATAGTGATCACAGAATCACGATCATTGTCGTGATTTTAATTTCTTTCACGCCGTGATCGTGATTTTTTAATCTAATCTTGAATTTGCTCACTGTCATCCTAATTATTCATCTCGATTGTCTTTTTACATGTACATCCTTTATTGCCTATTAATGCAGAAGTTAGTGTTGAATCTAGCTCGACACAGTCCCAGAAAGGGTTAAACTGCGTATAAAAGGATCCGAGCTATATTTAGTTGTGCTATCTTATCGGCATACATATGCTGACCTTCATCTTAAAGCCCAAGGTGAAGCTTATATTTTAATCGAAAATGATAAAATATACGGTCCGTGTTACCCGTAGAAACGGAAAGATCGAGATTGATATTGTTCTTCTATATCTTTCTCTGATGTCATATGTCCCGAATTGTGACCTCGCATTTCCGTGCTGACTATTTTTATCAATTTGATGTATAAAACACGATATTAAAAAATGCGGTTTCATCTCGGGTATCAAGTAGGGCTATTACTCTCCTTCGAAGATCGCAGATTTTGAAGCTTCGAAGCTTCGATTTCAGAAACTTCGAAGGTGATGAATAGACTGCGGATCTTTATGCAAAATAAACATTTTCTTCGTCACTTACAAGATGCAGGAACCGTATAAAAATTTCTTCTTTACTTTAACAATTGTAATAAATTTAAAATGACATATGGATATTCTTATATTTTTACTGTTTTAAAATGATATCCACCCATTTTTGTTACAAATGCATAAAATCCGCAGTCTAGTGACGAAGCTTCGGAAAAGTAACAGCCCTAGTATCAAGATGAAGGTCATGATTTCTTTGGAGTCCGCGAGCAAAAGGGTACAGAGTCGACGATCGTTTAGGTGCAAAGAGCGGTGTCGATGCTGTCGAACACCACAGCTATAGAAGAGGCGTGGGCCAAGTTGAATTACAAGTTCGACCTGATGTATAATAAACGAGCGTTCGTTCATTGGTACGTCGGTGAAGGAATGGAGGAAGGTGAATTCGCGGAAGCTCGCGATGATCTTGCTGCTCTCGAGCGTGATTACGAAGAGGTGGCCCTCGAGTCATCGAGTACCCCTGACGCCTCGCTAGAATATTAAAAGAAAAACCGGACCCTTGCCCAGTTTCTTCGAGCACAGCGGCTGTTTCTGTTTCTGCTACCCGATCAAGGAAAACGAAGTTGAGATGATAAATTGTACCGTGAGAAACAAATATTTTGATACTTCTCGTTTTACATGTTTTATGAGGTTTTTATTTTTGTAATAAAATTATTCATTCTCAATACAGTCGTGTATATTGTAGAAATAAAAAGTATGTGCCCTCGATCACGCGTCTGTCATTACATTTTGTCGACGCACTTAAAAGAAAACGAAACGCCGCGTGTTGTGTAACGCTGTTTTCGCTATCAAAGTTTTATTGACAAATCAGAGAATCTCTTAAGATAAATCAAAATAGTCAATTCATTGCACTAAATACACAAATAACAATAATTATCTATGTTCCTCAAACCGTGATCTCTCAACTCAACCGAGAAATATCTGCATCACTATACCATGAATTCCAGCGTCGCATACGTTTCGACTAACATAAGTAAGCCTAATGAAACTCTCACAAACTAAATATAAAAAGCTCCACGTGATCGGTAAAATTAAATAATTGGAAGCAAAAATATAGGCATTTTATCACAACAGAAAGTCTCTTGTTATTACCTTCCTTACGAATCTGTTCGAATGTACTTAAGGCTACAGTAAGATAAAATCATGTTTATTCGTATTCATTTATCTTACAAGAATTTTTTACTTACAATTTTTTGATCTTTGCGGGAAGATTATGCGCGTAAACGATAATGATCAGATCCAAACGATCGAATTCGAATCAGATAAATGAAAACTTAATTCAATACCTTCCGAAGAACCAATTTTAATATGGTTATGATTAAAAACCGATTTAGCTGAAAGCTTCAAGGTACGAATATAATATACTTACGCAATGTTAACTAAACGTGTTTCTCAAAACTTCCACTCTTCCAGGTAAATTTATACAGAAATTCCTTGTACATACAACTTAATATCTAGAATCTGTGTCATAGAGAAATGTAAGAAAAATATAATCTCATGAGATTGTTACACCAAAAGCGTTGGTATGGGCTTCTTCCCAGGCCACGCTTCTTTGGCATATTTTTTCTTTTTTGGTTCCAAAGTTCGCGTCTCGGTAGGCCCAGACATTTCCGGTACGTGTGGCGCTTCCGTTTGTATTTGCGTGGGTGTCATCTCCACCTCGGGCGCTGGATTTGGTAAGGCTATACCAAGCCGAGACGTTAGCGAAGACAACGCGCTCGAGAATGGATTCAGTGACAACGACGAAGGAGTGAACTGTTCCGGTGGCAAATCCTGATAGAGCTGCGGCGCGGTCGACGTAGGCTGAAGGTGCTTCAATGGATTGTGGTCTTCCGATAAAGAAATTAATCCTCCTTCCATACGCATTCTCTAAAATATCCAACAGCAAATGCATTAAACGACGCGGATCTATAAAATTAGAACTTCTAGCGTATCAGAAATGATTTAAAGTTCGTACTTTACTGGGAACAACCGTTGTCTGTACAAGATTACGAAATCTACCGACAGACGGGTCCACATCTTCTGGATTGATTACTTCTTCGTCATCGTTGAACGTAATCCCCTTTTTCTTCCGTTTCCTCGTCGGTTTATGAATCTCGTCATCCGTTATACCCAACATCGATATACGTCTATTGTGTGCAGTGTTAAATTCTGTTAAATTCTGTAAGACGTACCACTGTTACTGAATGTCTGATACCAAGAGAAGATGATACGTACATCAAGTTCCGTCTCTGTTTCAGGCAAACCCAATAAACCACCGGAATCTATGTCTTCCGACAACTTCTCCAATTCCTCTATGATCGGTCTTGTACCTGTTTGAGGTCTTTCTCTAATTATGTAATATCGAGTCGAAGCTCCGAAATGAAATGTACTATCGATTGGTAACTGTGTAGGTTTATGAGGCTCTAGTCTCATATTGCCGATGAACGTTCCATGTGCTGTAGATGTAATTGCATCGAATTAATTTTCTATCGAAATAACTTAATAATCGTGTACACTTGAAAAAGAAGTGATAAAACACTTACTGCTACCCAAATCAACAAGGAACACACGATTCAGGTGTTTGTGATAAACAAGAGCTGCATGGACACGGGAACAAGAGGCATGGTCTATACAAAAATCATTCAATTGTTGATTACGGCCAAACAGGTAGCATTTCTTTTCGTCAACCATTAGTTTCTGTAACAGAACAACAGTTCTTGCATCGCAGTCTCTCCCAAGGGTTACGCTTTAAAGTTATTTCTCAGTGCAATTCAAAGATGTTGTACCTGGATCAATTTGTCATTTTTTAATACATCTAGATGCAACCCAACTGGTGGTTTTCCTGCCCTAAAAAACATAACCTGTGTTATGCTATTTGATAAACACAAACTTAAAATTTCAATGCATACTGTTACGGTGTCGCGAACGTGTCGAAACGTTCGGTCGAAGAATAAGAAAGATTTTATTTCTCAAACGTACCAATTAGGCACTTCATAATGATTAGCCATCACCACTTTGTTACAATTTACTATATCGAGTGGATATACAGTGTTAAGTAGAAACAAAACACATTCGATGTCAGCGTTGCCAGAATGTCATCTTAACCAAACAACGACAATGTTTTGCAGCGATCTTTTCTACATAAATGTATAATTATTAACGATCCATGTGCTAATCAGCGTTTACCGTCTCGACGGCGCATCCGACGAATGCATATGTGCACCTAAAAATGAGATTGTTTCATGAAAAATATAACGCAGAATGTTATTTTGATGCCGTGCGCATATACACTCGTTAAAATTATACTTAGATGAATCTATTCAGTTCTATTACTTCGTTCTTAATTACGAGCCCTGCACATCGAGACCCTCCAAAATCCAATAATCCGCTAATAATTCGATTAAAAGCTATTCTTTCCGAGAAAACGAATCAAACATGTTTCTACTTAGTATCGTATTAAATTGAATGTATTTATATTTGATCGAGTTGGACAATGAAAATATAGGATCATGCTTTGCTACGGCCCTGATTATCAGGGCCTGATAGTTGCTGATAGTGCCCTCCGTAGCATCGCATTTTTAAAACTTTTAAAACGTAGCGTTTACACCCCCACTATTTCGAAGCGTCACCAATTACGAGGCTACAACGAATCGCTAGCCTATCAGCACGAAGATAAAATCACTTCATTAGCTTTCAAATATTCTGCTAAGTCTCCCAAGTTATGAGATGTTATAGAGGAAAAACTATACTGACCACTGACCATGTTCCTATTTGACACTTTATTTATGTTACAAGAATTGTCCTGTTCTTTCTATATGTACAAACCATTCGATATGTCTTAGAATGAAGAAAATGTAATACGATGAAATACATTAATTATTATGTTCTTACATGTTCTTACTACAAATACAGAGAATTTTATGTCAGAAATTCATGTTACAGAGAGCAGTAATGTTCCGTTCATTTCAAAATAAAGTACACACTCCTGTCACTTATTCAAATTTGAATGCAGACGATCGAATAATGAAATAAATATGGTACTTACTAATTTTTTCAAATGTAGAGAACATGTAAATCAAATCTGACCAAAATGTCCTATATTTTATAAATTTCAATTATTATTCTCATATTTTTTAATTTTTCAAATATATATATAGGTGTAATTTAAAACAGTAAAAACATTAGAAGAATTTAATAATACTGTTCAATACTGTTACATAATTTTCAACCTATCAAACGTACGTATTGAGAAAAAAGATAAATTTTTATTTCTCTCAAGATTGTTGCAATTCAGGTAGAAAATTTTTATTTTGCATAAAAGTTCACTGTCTAGACATTATGAACCACTGGTGTAGATGACGGCACTTTCAGCTTTCAGTGCTGTACAGTGCTGTAGCGTATGCCGTCAATAGATTTCGTTCAATTTCGTTACATTGTATAGAAAATTTTCGTGAAATGGAAGAGATGTGTAACGTTTGAGAGAAATTTAATGAAAATTTCCTTAGGATAGACGAGCTGATGGGCGTGTTTGTAGAAAATCGAGCATAGTACGTTGCAGCTGGTAAAATGTCGTACAAAATCGGTCAACGAGTCGAGGTTCCTGGCAAGGACTGTCAAGGAGTGATTGCTTATATTGGTCATCCGAGTTTCGCTTCGGGAAAATGGATCGGAGTTATACTCGATGAACCGAAAGGGAAAAACAACGGTAGTATTAGGGGTCAATCATACTTTAAAGTACGTTTCACGCTATTACTTTTCGCTGACATTTTACATATAGTTGAAATGTAACATGAAATTTTTCTTTTCCAATATTTGTTACATATCAGTGTCCTGAAAACCATGGAATGTTTGTACGGCAATCTCAGCTGGTTTTGCTGGATGAAACAGGTAATAGGACAGAACCTGTTAGTCCATCTTCGGCAGGCAGCAGTGCCACAACTCCGGATGAAACCAGTGTTGCGAGAGCTAGAAGCCGGTTGAATAGGTATGCTTTATATAGATAGTTATATTTGATAGTCTAATCGATACGTATGCCAAAGTTAAACTGTATTGTGTAGTACTTTTGTCGGAAAACGAATTTCTATGTTTTCTGTAATTGTCATTAATCTTTCATTATCATAAATTTCATGCTCTCCTTAGTACACCTCGAAGGAACGAACCCACTGCGTAAGTGTCTACTTTATACGAATGTTTTCTTAATGTTACGATTAGACTATGGATCTTTATGCATTTACAGCTTATAAAAATTTTTAAAAAATGTTGGAGTATTAAATTTAAGAGAATTTAGTACGATTTTGATTTATTTTGGATTTATACTTGACTCCAAATAAGAATGTACTTACTAGCTGACGAATTTAAGACTCTACTGCGCATCTGACTCTAATGGAACTCGTTCATTGGCTAATTCCCCTACTCGTACTTCGCCGACCACGCGATCATTGGCTGACGCCATCAATTTTATGGCTGACACGCAACTACTTGCGCAGTACAAGTACATTCTTAATTGGAGTCAAGTATACAAATGCTATTACCAGTGAAAATAGAATTTTATTTGGTACCACTTTTTTAAAATTTGTCTACAAAAATTGAAAATTATATAAACATCCGCAGTCTAGTTATGATCATAACAATGAAATGCTTAATGTTACTATATCCACAATAATCAATTGAAAGAAGGAATAGGTATAATTAGGCGAGTGAATTAATAGACTGTTAAAATTCATACGCTGGTCATAAAAGAGTACGGAGAAAAACATCTCTTGCGCATGTTACCCGGCAGCAATCTGACAAGCTTTCTGGGTAAGATTTTATGTAAATCGATCGTTGAAAGATGCGTGTCTCGGCATTTTGTTTAAATGCTTCTGTGTATGCAAACAGCAACAATTGTGATCGCTTCTCTGAACTTTAATGGTTTTGTGCAACATCACAACCACGAGCTTTCTTTATTGTAGATTTACAAATAATTGATATAAGAAAAAAATATAAACGTGTACTCGTCGTAATATCAAGTAATGTACAAGCAATTCTTTTATTTATGGGATGGTGTTACAATAAATACAGTTGAAAGTATATGTGTATACAATATACGGATACATAAATCACATACATATATATACATATACATACATGTCAATGTATTTTTATTTATAGACGAATAATAACGTCAAGTATCAAGAAAAGTACAATCAATGTATTTAGTGGTAATGTCTAAGTTGTATCATAATTTATTATTATTCTTCTAGCTTTTAAAATCTATGTAATTTAGACGCAACAAGGTGTAACTCTATAATAGCACTGATACAAACTCTTATGCTGTATCATGTTAATGATTGTTAATGGAAATTGACGATTACTTCTGGAAATAATTTATAGAGAGTATAATCTTTGCAGCTCACGATTATCACTGGCTGGCAGTAGAACGCTTTTAAGCGCTCCGAGTACAGAAAGTTTGTCCGGATCGCAACACGAACGCAAAGATGGTGGGGAGTCATTGATACCGGCACCGACCTCCACTAAAAGAGCATCATTCATCGAGGTATTGTCTTTCTGTTTCGAAAATAATGATTCTCACGTTTGTGATTTATAATAAGTTGATGTACCATTTATTTCTGTGAACACAGTCAGTGAATTATTTTGAGGATTCGACAAGGCATGAATATGTGGTATAATGTTCTTAATCAAACAAAGGAATATATGTACATGTGGAAAATGATTACAGTCGATTAACAGGAAATCATTTTGACATATATATTTTGTTATCTTCAAATCTCCAGATTGTTGTAACTCGCAAAATTCTTGTTACTTTATATGTGTTCGAAGAATCTTTAATCTGTGACATATATATGGTAATCATGTGTAACAAGTACCTCCCAGTGCATGTGTTTCATTGCCAGAGAGATGATTCTTGGAACTGTTCAGCGAGATAACGAAAACAAAAAAAAGAACAAACTTAACTGTAAAATTTGAGAAGAAGTTAGAGAGAGATCCTTTGGCACAGAATGATTCATATGGGAATATGCACGTACGTGTTTCAGAAGTCCCCTAGCACGAGCTCGCCTCCCGGCAAAAAGCCAAAGGCCCAAGATGATCACAATAATGTAATTAATACTCATTAATTGTAATATCTAAATTTTCTCATCTGACCTTAAAACTCTCTCATTCTAGTTGTTTGTCGATCATAAGCATTGTAACACGTGACTTCATAACAACTAGCAGCATCATTGCACTTTAATGGGTTTTACCTGTTCTTAATGGATTATCTAATTAATTTATCATCCACCGTATTCACCGTTGCGTTAAGCATCTGCTTTGTTCATTCAGTTCTGTGATGCTTGATAGCCTGAAACTTTTCAAGAGAAAGGGGCATTCAGATACACAGTTCTTTCTCTCTCTCTCTCTCTCTCTTTCTATCTCTTTTTTTTCCTTTCGTTAACAATTAGATGCTGAATTCCCCTTGCAGTTGTACTACCGAGGTGGCAATAACAACTTCCGTAAGAACAAGCATTTAACAGCATTGTGGTATAAAGGTGTACTACTTACTTGAATCTTTTGTTTTTGTTTTTCATCACTGACCAAATTTAGATATCCCTGGTATAGACGCAGTTAATACTTATACAAACGGTTAGGATACAATAGTTCACTTAGTTGATATTATACGCATACTGCAAATTCCAATATCATATAACACGATTCAACTCATCGACTGAACTTCCTACACTTATTAGAACTAATAGAGTATTCGGTGTAGCTTGTTGGTGTCGTTTATTACAATTAATCTCATTAATCACTTTTGAAATAGACTAATTCTACTGAATGTACATACAGAAACAACATTCTTTTAAAAACATAAAAATACTTTTTGTACAGGAAACACAGGGTGTTTTTTTCATTACCGCAGATAAAAAAATTTTGCCTTTTGGTTGCGTCATTCATAAAAAGTTTTGTTGGAAATACGAAACATTTTAGGATATACCTGGCTATATGCGGAAGGATTTGAAGAAGCTCTTCAGCCAAATATGCTTTCTTTCAATGCGATAATTAAAAAAACACCCGGCCTCTTATTCGGCCAGATACTCATGTGTCGTTTGTTTTTCCGATTCAGACAGGTTTTGTGGAGACTTTGAAGCCGCAATTCGTGCCTGGCCAGGTAATGGCCGGCTCCGCAGCAGCTGCAAATGTGGTAGAAGAGAAACTGACACATTTGCAGCTACAACAAGAGAACGAAAATCTGAAATCTCAAGTAAGATTGCTTTTAGAAACGATCGATCTCATGTTTTAAGTAGAGCAGCCTGTTCAACGAATAATGTGTTGCCGCAGGTTCGCGACCTCACCGAAAAAGTGGAAACTTTGCGGCTGAAGAGAATGCAAGACAAGGAGCGAATGAAAGACTTTGAGAAAACGAAGCTCCAACTCGATCAGCTGGTGGAATTCAAAACGAAAGTGATGGAGAGTCAAGTAGGTGGATTCTAAAGTCTAAAGTATTCATTTTCAATAGAACTTTTCACACGTTTTACTAATTTTTGCAAACATTATCTAAGGCCAGTCTTCAAAGAGAACTTCAACGAGCACGCCAAGAAACGAGGGAAGCGCATGCCGCTCGAGAACAATTCCAAGAAGAAATGGCAGACCTCGCGGAAACCGTAGAAATGGCTACATTGGACAAAGAGATGGCCGAAGAAAAGGCTGAGACGTTGCAAATCGAATTGGAGCAGCTCAAAGAGAAGTTGGAAGAACAGACATTAGACTTGGAAATACTGCGCACGGAAATGTCCGAGAGAGTAAAGTATCCGACATGTATAAATGTTTTTGAAGTGTTTTGTAACACAGAGAGAAATTTGTATTGATCTGCAATGATGATAATAGGCTGCTGGGGGTGGCGCGACCGCAGGAACTACGAGCTATGAGATCAAACAATTGGAACAGCAAAATAATAGATTGCGCGAAACTCTCGTTAGAATGCGTGATCTGTCTGCCCATGAGAAACACGAGTTCCAGAAGCTCCAGAAGGACTTGGATCAGAAGAAGTCCGAGATACTGGAGCTGGGACGCACAAAGGAGAAATTATCTACTCGAGTAGAAGAAATGGAACACCAGATAGCGGACTTACAAGAACAGGTAGAGAGAATATTCTCTTGGTAATTACTTGCAAAAGATTGTACCGATTACGTAAAACATGAAACCTCTATTTGTCCATCAGGTGGACGCGGCGTTAGGTGCCGAAGAAATGGTTGAAGCGCTCGGCGAAAAGAAGATGGCGTTGGAAGAGAAAGTTGCGGAATTGGAAGAAGCTGTGACGGACTTAGAAGCTTTACAGGTATATGGACCAACGATATTTCAAAGATCGGTAGGGAACAGATTTTCACATAGATTTTTTTTAGGACATGTCCGATCAACTAGCCGAATCGTCGAAAGAATTAGAGTTAGAGCTGCGAGAGGAATTGGACATGGCGCTTGGATCTGCTCGCGACGCATATCATCATCGCGACGCAGCTCTGGAAACGCTGGCAGATCGTGAGCTGACTATCGCGAAATTCCGCGAGCTGACGCACCAGCTGCAAGAGCAGTGTCTGCAGCTGCAACAACGAATGCAATCGACAGAAACCTCGAAGCCTGGAATGGGCGGTGCGGAACAACAATTAGCAGAGATACTAGATTTCCAAAAGACGTTCGCCGAGACTCGCGCACAAACGAAGGCCGTCGACCTCGAGTTACGAAGACTGGAAGCTGAAGAGGCTCGAAACCACGTCGCCTATCTGTTATCCTTTATGCCACCGGCATTCTTGGCACGCGGGGGAGATCACGACGCTATCCTGACGCTTCTGCTGATACCAAGAATAATCTACAAGACGGAAATAATTATATCGCAAGTCCGGGATAAATATCGATCATTGGACAAGATCGACAGAACGGCCGTAATCAAGGGCCACTCGGTAGCACAATACACGTTCAGATCGCACCTTTGCTCGTACATGTACGCATTGCAGACATTCCTCGGGTGTTTTGAATCGGCGTTGAGCGTTTGCACGCCGGACATGTTGCTCAAGGCCGGAGTAGCTTATCCGGAAATGGCTGCGCAAGAGAAGTCCTTGGACTCGTTGATAGAACTGGCCAAGAGGGATCAGCTGGACGAGAATCTGCCTATGGAGGCAATCGAGAAGTGTTGCGGATACTTCTGTACCATGTTCTCCGTCTTATTCGGTGAGACCATTAACCAAGGTCGCATGGTGGTCAACGGCACGAGAATGCTGGACAGTTGTTGCGAGGCGATCACTACCAACTCAGCAGCTATCAAGACGTTGATCCATGGAGACGGCGGCGACATAGGCCTCCTTTGCCAGCACGCGGAGACAACTTGCGAGGTGATACAGCAACATCTGAAGTCTGCTAGAAGACGCGTGCTGACCGACCATGCTACCGCCCTTAATTCTGCTGGGTTCAACTTGGGGTTGGATAAGGATGCTAGCGAGCAGATGTTCGGTTGCTATCAGCATGCCGTGAAGATTGTGAAAACGTTCCAAACGCTGTTGAAGAACGCTGTGCAGGCAATTATATCGAACACAGATCTGGACGCAGGTCTCACCGCGGAGAAATTGAAGGAGATGGCTGCGTCAGCGTGCGAGAAAGTTTACGACACAGAGGATATAGGACCTGTGGCTACTGTTAAGGCGAGCTTGACAGTGATTCAACAATTAGCTGCGAATCTAGCGCAGAAGATGGCCGAATGCGAGAACGAATTGGCTATAAGCGGACACCTGCGGCAAGCACAAGACAGCAAGAAGGAGCCTCTTATGCCTATAACCATAAGAGCGCACGCAGCGCGAAAAGAGGCTGAAGAGACTAAGGTACTCAGTAGGAAACTAGAAGCCAGAGATAGCGATATTCGCGAAGCGAAATTAGCTTTAAGGGAGAAACAAAATGAACTGTGCGAGATGATTTTGAGAAAGGACGTTGTGGAGAAGAAGCTCGCGACACAGCAGCACGACCACGAGCTGAACGTGGAGAAGCTGAAGAGAAAGCTGGACGAAGCTCAAAATCAATTGAAACGAAAAGAGAAAGAGTTCGAGGAAACGATGGATCATCTACAGACGGATATCGACAGTTTAGAGACCGAGAGAGGTCAGCTTAAAGAAAAATTGAAATCTATCGGAAAGAAATCCATAATGTCCTCGTCCGGTGCAGATAATATCTCTGGAACCGGTGCAGTCACGTCAGGAATCCAATCGATGGATAATAAATTCCTGATACAAGAAATAAGCGCTCTCAAAGAAGCTCTGAACAACGAGAACCGACAGAAGAAGAAGTTCATGTCTGATGCTTTGCGCGAGAAGTTAGAACGTCTGGATCCGATAACGCCTGCAACCAAACCGGGACCTGCGGACACAAAGATACAGGAGCTGAAGAAGAAGACTAATGATCTTACCAAAGTCAGTTTCAAGATCTATAATTTCACAATTATCTATCATCCGGGTGATTAACTTTCTCTTTTCTTGATTAAACAGGATATTAAACAAGCTATGACGTTCCCCACTGTTCCGGATTTGAGACGCAAGAAAACGCAGGATCTGGAAGGGCCAACGTTGGAGAAGGCAATGCCAATTTATCAGTTGATGCAGCGTCAGATGATCATGAGAGAACTGAAGCAACGAGTAGATAAACTAGTCGTAAGTAATCGTTGGCTGAATATTCTGGTAGAATCGTCGATAATGTAAATAATTGTTTCTAGGGGGAGATCCGCGAGGAAATGGTAAAGAGGACAACCGGCGGAATGGCTGAAGCGAATTTCGCAGTATTCCCAAATCGCGAGATGGCTGCGGCGATGCAAGAAAATCAGTTGTTCGCTGCGGAGATTTCGATTCCTCACGATGGCCCTGAACAAATTTTCACTGTCAACGTAGGAACACAAGAACTTAGAAAAATTCATTCTTTGTTATGTTATTAATTTTCGTATTATTATATCGCCGGCGTGTGACGGAATGTACTACCGCAGAGATGATGCTAAGTGTTCACGCGACTGTAGAATATATTGATTTGATAGACACTTTTGTTTTTGATGCTCGCTTACACACAGAGACTGTGGTAGAGCAACGTATGCACTCGCGTACACTCGATCTATTTTATACATATACACGAGAAACAAACGATTGAGGGAGAGTCTTTTTGCATCCGAAGAAAGGAACAAATTAAATTCTAGCGAGAACGTAACTTTGGAGCGTGCGAATTTATTTATTTCTGATTGGCTACAGCACGATGACTGGCGCATCGGTGGCTGGTAGACTTCAGCGTTTTTTGTCGTATTATAAATTGGAATAGTTTCGTTATTTATTACTAACAATTTGAACAGTAATCGTTCGTCGCCTTTACAGGCTTTTGTATAATATCTTTTACGAATTTGTCAAATACACGGCTTAAAAATATTTACATAGAGATCCTTTACATGTACTCCCTCTTCTCGCGTGTCGAGAATACTTGTGCAGCATAGAAATTATCATCTCTCTCTGGGAATTGTTATTTTCATATATACACATACAGTGAGTGTAGAAAGTATTCGTACGCCCTTTAAAATAGAATAACTTTTTTATAATTGTACTAAAAGCAAAAGCCTGCTTTTTAAAATCAATTAGAAGCATTGGTTTACGAAATGATATGCAAAAATGATTTTCCAAATAATTATAATTTATAAAGTTAGGTGCGCGAAAATAAAAAAGGCATTTTTTTAAACTTTTTTACTTGAGCCCTTAATGAAAATTTAAAATATATGTTTTGTAGATCTATGTTGATTTATACACATGTTAAAAATTTCATCGAAATCGATTGACGCAGGAAAAAACGACACACATCGAAAGATGTACGGATCTGTGGATTTTAAGCAGAAACTCATAAAAAAGTAGTGTAAAATTACGATTTTTTCATCATTTTTAATTGCTTGTAGCTCGTGTGTTAATCGATTTCAAAGAAATTTTCAGCACGCGTGTGTAACGGATATAGATCTACAAAACATATATTTTAAATTTTCTTTAAGGGCCCAAATAAAAAAGTTTTAAAAAATGCCTTTTTATTTTTGCACATATTTGAAAAATCTTTTTTGCATATCATTTCGTAAACCAACGCTTCTAATTGACTATAACAAATCAGGTCTTTGGTTATTCTATTTTAAAGGGCGTACGAATGCTTTTTACACTCACTGTAGATATATATATACATATAATTTACTTTGAACAATTGTATTACCATCGTATTCTAGGAAAAATGGTAATAACTTCGCGTGTATTGCCATTGAAAAGTGACACTTAATGAAATAGAGGATATAATACAATGTTTCATTTTTTATTTACAGCGATAAAAGGAGCAATAAACTGTTGACGTATTTTTCATTATTTATGAAATAACGTATGCCTTAATTACTGTCACAATTTTATTATAAATACACACATGTATATATGTATATATACACACAAACACATATACATACATGCACATATATATATATATATATATATATATATATATATAGTATTTATCTGTATATACATACATATACACATACCAGATAGTAAGTGCATATATCATTAATTATTCATTAACTTACTCGTTCACTCATTCTCGCTGCATGGTAATACACATTTTTACTCATTCGTTTTTTGTGTTTCTTCGTTCCCCTCTTTTGCAATAATATTATTAATAATAAAAATAATAATAATTAACCATATACATTCACTCGTTAATGATTATATCTTCTTGTTTCGTTCACTGTCCAAAAAAAAACGTTCATCAAAACAATGCGTTGTCCATTCCAAATACAATTATAGTAGTAAACATAAAGTCTAGTCGTGCTCATCATCCTTGTATCAATAAATTCCACTAAGGCTGACCGGACGTTTCCTTTAGAATGTCTCCACGAAACAGGACAAGAGATGAGTTAACAATGACTGTGATTATACAACATTTTGGAAGTAGTGCGTGGAACATGGACGCGCGTGAATATTGACGTAACTACTAGTAGTATGGTTAATGTGAACGAAAACTTTCAATGACAGAAGCGAGTTTTCATGAACTCCTCCCTAATCGGCGTACGTCGCGCGTGACTTTCGCATTAGACGACTCATTATACATATTTAACAATCGACCGGCCGATCGATTAAGGTTTTATCTTTCTTCTTCTTCTTTTTTTAAGTCACGCCTTATTAAACTTAACATCGAAGCAATAGCACGGGAAATGCCATTGCACAGTCTCTGCCATTAAAACTATACGGAAGAAGTCTTTTGGCTGGATCCGGTTACAGTATTATTCTTCAATCGAGACACGCTAATCACTTCTTACTCTCGTATTTTCTTCTTCTTTATCTTTTCAGGACGACTCGGTTACTCGTTTAAAAGATAATCCTGCAATCCATCTCCAGTACAAAAAAAGTCTGTTCAATTATTATTATTATTTTGTTTTCACCGTAATCGACTAAATACAGCCACAGAAAGAAAGAGAGTGGAGAAGTGTAATTTATACCACGACGAAATCATTTCGAAATTTGTTCATTTCCTTGATTGATACAGCGTTATCTAAAAGTGAAATTGCTGCCTTAAATATTAACATAGTTTAATATTAATTGCCAGTATTTATTTCCAAGATACTGTCTCGCTTACTCACATGTTCGCATGCATGCGTCTATGTATACGTTATGTATATATATTTATATAAAAAAAAAGGTTGTTATCAGAGTCAATAATATCAAAGAGAGATCTTTGATACTGTTGACACGGGTAGCTTATGTAAGAAAAATATTAACATTTCTCTCTCTCATAGATGCACACACATTCTATTTATACTATCATTGTACTGAGATTGAAACGAAAAATCGGGAAGCAACAAACTATACTTATCACTCTCAGTACAATTATTTATATAATCTCTTTCATACACGCGCGCGCATCGTCTCACTCACTCACACGTTCACGCATACTTTCCTTTCTATTTGCAGAATAGATATAAAATTTTATATAATGTACTTAATTGATTACCCCGAATAGTGTTGTAAGACTGGTCAGAATAACGTTTGTCTCTCTTTCTTTCTATGAAAATTATATATGTCGAATTCTCGATTAAATCACACGTTACACTGTTTATGTGTAGTTACTCCTTTACAGAGGTCTTCGGGGCATCAAAACCTTTATTTCGAAAATTTTTTCAACGGTGAATTAAATAGATAATAACAAAATAAGAACAAGCCACCTCTGGCTGATCTCACTTGGATTTTTACGCCCAAAGAGGTGGATCAACCAAAACTCTAAGCACTGAGAATTGAATACACACAAGTTTAGTGTTTTCACTGTTTGAAAGTGAATTCAGACACGTGTATATCCGTGGCATTGTTCTTTATTGTGTACGACACGCTAGTTATCGCAAACCTCCTCCTTCATTATGTATAAACTTAGAGGGTTGATTGATTTAACTCTTTGCATGGCATTTCGTACAAAGTCGTGTACCTGATCTTGGACACTATCGACTGAAAATAGGATTGATGCAACGACATATGATTATAGTCTTAACGTGCTCCTGCAACAAAATATAAATTCCATGTTAACAGAACTCATCGAGCAGATAGATTGCTATTAATATCGGCTGCGTTAACTATTAATAATCTGTTAGACTTCAATGGAAACTTGTGATAATCCGTTATGAAATCATTATATAATGCGTATGCACTTTTTTCTTTTTTAATGAGATACAATACAACGATAACTCGACTGCAGATTTTTATGCATTTACAGCACATACATATTTGTATCACAAGCAATTCTCTGGTCAATAAATTAAATTTTTTCTTATTTTAGACTCGCATAAAAATCGAGTATAGCAATTGGAAATTTGCATAAAGATCCGCAATCTATTGATAACACTGTCCAACAAATTTTCACTTTCTTTTACGTTTCAATAAAAAATAAACGTTATTTAAAATCATTTCTCAAGCTTAAGAATTTTTTACTTTAACAAAATCTAATCGAATAAAGATCGACAGAGAAAAACAACTTTCCGAAAGTGTGTTAGATGCATCAAAATCTCCAAGAATAACCAAACGAAGCGCAAAATTGTAGTTGGAGAGCGTAACCAATATTTAGTAAGTATCAAATGTATGAATAAGCACCTGGTGGATCGTTGGCCTTGGCGGGTGTCTGGCCAAGAGCTTGTCCTTGTCCTTGAGCAACCTGAGGGGCTATACCCGCGGCTACTCCAGTAGTGACACTACTTGATATTGATTTTTGTTTCAACATCGTCCAGTCAAACGTGTAGTCATATTGGTGGTTCAATGTACGGAAAAGTATACGGAAAAGTTGGCGAAGGTACATATAATCTGGACTTTCTTCGAAGCGCAGTCCTCGAGTGTAATTTAAATACATGGCGAACTCGGCAGGGAATCCCTAAAAACGTGGCATTTGATAGAGACGGTCGACCTCCCGATATTTCATCTGGTTCCAGGACGAAAATGTAAGGCGAGAAGAACGTGGAATAAAAACATACCTTACATAAAACTTCTACAGGCGTGGACATCTTTTTTTCACTGATCTTCTCGTACTTCTGCTTTTTAGTAGCAGCTTTCAGTCCTTGCCACGGCAAGGATCCACGATTGAAATACATAAGCACGTAGCCAAGAGATTCCATATCGTCGCGACGACTCTGTTCTATTCCAAGGTGTGCATTGATCGAAGCATACCTCGCAGTGCCCGTTAAATTTTTGTCTTCCCGATATATTATATGCATTCTTGTGCGACTATCTCTATATTTTTTAGCTAAGCCGAAATCGATAAGAAACAGCTGAAACATTGGAAGTCCTTGGCATTAGTCCTTAAGGAAAATAGAGGTGACGGCTACTAGCGTATATTGAACAATACCTTATTACAGTGACGACCGATACCCATTAAAAAATTGTCTGGCTTGATATCTCTATGGATAAAATGTTTGCAGTGAACATATTCGATCCTACCAATCATCTGGTCTGCCAACATTAAAACCGTTTTAATTGTGAACCTTCTCGAACAGAATGTGAAAAGGTCTTCCAAGGAGGGGCCAAGGAGGTCCATAACAAGTACATTGTATTCACGTTCTTGTCCATACCTACGTTCAACAAAAAATAACAGCTTTTTAGGGGATCTATACACGGTAAACACGGAGGATCAGTCAAAGACAAATACGAAATGGAAGCCTACCAACGTATGTGAGGTATTCCTACACCCCCGTTTAAAATTTTGTATAACTTCGATTCGTACAGGAGTTGCGGATGACGTGCACGCATGTTCTCCAACTTGACAGCAACTTCCTAAGAGAACACATAACGTACGTAACTCGATATGTTACAAAAGAAATGACTTCTAAGGTTATTTTCATGTATTCAAAGAATTTGAGTTATTTTAGTTGCAGTAATATAATATACGGATAAAAATTATATTTTTCTTGCACACATATTTTAAAAAAATGCTAAAATTCTTGTATAAAAGTTATGCACACATAACTTAGCTACACATAGGCATTGTCCAATAGATATATATACATATATGGTGTAAGGAAACTATAATGTTAGCATTTCAAACATTTCTTCATTTATTACCAATCTAGTTACATACTTTTATACCAGCTTTAATACTATCTTACTGCAATAAAAAGTAACATGTATACATGTACAGGATGTACATTTAAGCACGGATAATGGAATATCCTTTTTATTGAAGTTGTTTCGTATGAAAAGCCAACTAGTGCAGAGTATTTGGTGGGCAAAATAATTTTATCTAATGGTGATAACCTGCTATGAGATATTCCATATGGTGATTTACAAACCAATGCTAATTAAAACTTTTTACGAGCAACATTCATAAACGAAGATTAACTTTCTTATGTTCATTAACTTCTAACAACTTTTGTAGGAACATATTCTCGATATATCCAATTTCTCACAAACTATTCCACCATTCACGTTTAAATGTAACACCCTGTATATAGGAGCACAAAACAATAACGTTTAAACAAATAAAATTCTATCTCACATCACGGTACCAGTGCAATATTCTGCACACTGAAATCTTAATGAAAAACTTATGAAACCACGTATAAGGTAGCACAATCTCATTGTATGAATTTTTTATGCAAACAATGTCTATATATAACTGTTGCTTACAATAGAAAAATTCGAACTGTATAGACACGGACTTCGATCGCTATATAAAGATCGTTATAAACATTTCGATCGAAATATCACGGAACACGATCCGCCAACGTCTGTTATCTCGCGCGCGCATTAATGTTTAAAACAATACATCGTTATTTTTTTTCCTGCGCAGAGGTTAACAGTATTACGTAGAGCTCGACAGATACGATTGCACAAAGGAACCATAAAAATAATCGTCGAATCGAACGATATGACCGGGCAAATATGCAACATTATCGGGAAAATAAAGGGTTTCGAAAGACAACGGATATAATCTATTGCAGGAGAATATCGTGGAGAACATATTTTGGGGGAAAGTTGAATATCATTGTCGGGGTAAAAAGGACTCGCTCGTGTCACAGAGAGACGAACTCGGGCGAGGTGATGATTAAAAAGTCCGTTTCAAAGGAAGGATAGAGAGAGAAAGAGAGAGAGAGTGAGAGAACGAGTAAAAACGGGAAGAGGAGGACGTGTGCTGAGACAGCTCGTCTCGCACGAAACGGTACACCTTACCTCGCCATTAGAGATGTTGATACCGAGGTATATGTCGCCGAAGGATCCCGAGCCAATCTTCCTCACCAGCCTGTACTTGCTGCCCACGATAAAGTCATTCTTGACCACTGACATCGCCAACTGCAACGACATATTACTCTTGGCTTCCCAATATCCGTCCTCCCTGGAACCGACGGCGAACCTCTGCGACTTTGGCTCACGTCGGACTCAAACCTGATTTAAAGTACTGAGCGTACCCGGTGGGTCATACACGCCATTTACTGGCAAACACGAGGACGGTGTGCCTTCTCGGAGCCGTACCGATGGCCGGATTGACTTCCCGTTAGAAAATATGTATACGAAACTCCGTAGCCAAAAAGTAGCACTCTTTGGCTGGCACAACAAAACCCCACTAACACGCCGACATTTTCCCTTTCGCTAGAAACACGAGAGCGACTGACGTTGCGGAAACGATGCGTCACGGCGGGTCGCGTTCAAATCAGAGTCTTTATCCAACGATCGCCAACAATTCGCCGAGACAGATTATCGACCGAGCCACTCGGAAATGTACCGTTTTTAATAATCAGCCAAATTTCGTCCGGTCACGGCGACGGTTTTCAACATCATCACGATATTCCGTGCGAATTGAAGTGACTCGCTTGGGTTCGCGGTGCTAGGTTTTCCTCAGGGCCGTATCAATAGTTGTTCGGATCTGTCGCGAACAAACGATGGCTCGCACAACGACGTTCGCGAGGTTTTGTCTCCACAATGTCTCGCGACTCAGTGAGCGCAGCGCCTCGTTGCGGAGGGCATGGGGAAAATTCTCTTTGTTCGTGATTGGCTGACTGTTTGCTGATATGATTGTGCTGCCATCGCGGACGGAGACAAAGACAAATGGCGCTAAACGTATTATCAGTCCAGATAGTTTGAAATAATTGTCGAACAGTTCGGGAAATAATTCTTTACACATATTTTGAAGTAAATAGAAAATGTATCTGTTACGGTAAATGTAATAAACTGGTGATTGTGTATAATTGTCGGTTATTATATATATAATCACCACTTTTGGTAAATGTGGTAAATTATTGAATATTTACCAAATTAACCGGCGAGATTATATAATTCCTAACTTGTAATAGATCTTGACTATTTTCTTCGTAATTCAAATGCAATTTTTCAAAAAATTTCATTACATATCATTACATCAAGTAATAAGTAAATTAATCCATCTAGCTTGCCAGAAAACTCGAAGTCGTTTCGTCCACTTATAAAGAAATTGATCTAATTTCAAGTGGTGCCATCAGACGAATTTTGGTAAAGTTATCGGCTTTTATCACATTCGCCAATACGAGTTGGGAATTATATAAATTCGCCGGTTGATTTGATAAATATTCAATAATTCATCACATTTACCAAATTTAATAGTGATTAATCACATTTACCGTAGAATATACACCGCAAATATAATAATTGAAAACCTACAGCTTTCGTGTAAATCGAATGAATCTGAACATCTGAACTCGATTCTGTTTCCTTCGCTAATCGCTTTTGTCTCTTTCTCTTGCAGGCCTGCGCACAGCTGGTTGCGCAGTCAAATATCGGGAATTGAAAATGCGACGCCGAAGAGCAGCCAAAGATAACGTTGGAAAGACAATCTCGATTCATAATTATATGAAAAACAATTTTTCACAGCGATGGCTGGAACTATTCGTTTGGAAATGAATTCGATGACAAGGAAGTATTATTCAGACTGCAGGTAAGGGTCTGAATTATTTTTTGGTTAGTTTGCGTATCGTTATTGACAGTTACTGGAAGTGTGAATTCAAATGTTGGAGCAATTTCAATTATTCCTCCGTTTGGTACTAGAGTGTTCCAAATGATTCGAATAGAATGTATGTTTGAGTTGTTCGTGGTTTGTTAGGTTATGTGAATTCACGATTCTCGAGACACCGAAATTTAGGTGTACACGTAAGAAACGTTTGGGATATTGAAAGAAAATGAATAGAATCTTCATTTTACGCGTATGTAAGTAATTTATACTTAAAAGATATGTATATAGGTCAAACATGTCACCGTGTTTTAAGCCATTCGTCCTTTTCTATAGATACGGCACTGCCATACCGGAACCTTGTGCCACTTACATACTATGTAGAAATTGATACGAAATATCGTCTGTGCGTGCACAACGATTTTTGATATTTCGAGTGTCCGTTGTTCGAAATAGAGAAGTATATATGAATGAGAAGTAGTCTAAGTTACTTACCGTTTAGGAGCGACAAGAAAAATTCGTGTATGGCAGTTTACAGTTTACAATTTTCTACAGTCTGCAGCGACATCTGCAAAAGTTGTGTATGGTCACCACTGGTCACCGCTGGTCACCACTGTGGTATGGCGAAAAATAAAGTACTTTTTTTTACGAACAATTGTTGTGGCTGGTTCATTCTATTTAATTGTAAATAATCGATGGCAATTCCTTTAAGAAACTTAGTATGGTTATCGTCGTTGTCAACATTTAGAAAACGTATTTCTGTGAACATAAGTACTGGTAATAAACGATTCATCATGACGAGCTCCAGAAGACTCGAAAAGGTTTTGGAAGATCTTCAAAAGAATCCTTATTTTGACAAGTACGCGGAAAAGATAGCAAAATTTCAGAAGACCAGTCCCGATGAGTTTTTTCAACGAATCGATAACGAGGCGAAGAAATTGCAAGAGAAGAAAGGTATATAACCTATACTCATGCATTCGGCACTTTTGAACAATGATGTTTATGTTTAAAATATTGAATGAAAGTTGAGTCGATTTTTTCGTTTTATGGTTGCAAAATGACTACTGTTTTCTTTTATGTAATTGTCACGATGTAGCATGTATTTATTTTTTCGTTACACATGTGTAGATCATATGTAGGCACTAGCATTTGATCTCAAAGGGAAAAATATAGTAGATTTAAGCTCGAATTCATAAACGTTGCCAGTGAATTTAATTTTCTTTTATCACGTGTTATTCCATTGAAGCTAAACAAGAACAACAGTATAAGTTTTATCAGAGCCAAGCGAAACCACAATTGGGTCAAAATAACCAGCCTAAGCAAGTACAGTTGAACAGTATAATGAAGGTGGATATGATTCAGGACAAGTCCAAGGAAGAGATCATGGACATATGGAAAGATTATCATAAACAAAAGGATTGTATATCTGGTGCATTAACACCAGAGCAATTCGACAAAATGTTTGAACTTGGAAAACAGTACCCTACATTTTTACTACCACTGCCCAGAGAACACGGATACGAATTCATTGTCATGCAGTTTTACGGAACCGAGATCCATATGACGCCACTTTTATGGTACCAGGCGCACAAGGAAAATGCGCCAGAGTGTTTGTCTATAGTGTACTACACAGAGCTCAAAGAGAGCAAAGGCATTGTGCTGATGAGAGGCGAATTTGATACGAAATGCATCGGTGTACAAGAAGCTCAGTGCTTGGCGAATGAATTGCAATTATATTACAGCACGGATAATCCTGAAAGACTGCGCTTGTTGGATGCGTTCACCCGCAAGCCTGATGAGTTCAAGCACATGGATCTTATCGCACAGTTGGAGACTATACAATTAGAACTGAAGGCTAACTGAACATTTATGTGTAGAAATTGTAATTATGTTTCATTTGGTATAGACTCTATGGAATCTGTATATAGATCGAAATAAATGAATGAAAAATGAAAAATCTTACTTATTTGAAACTGCGTCTTTTACGCGATTCGCGCATTCTACTCGTATTTGAAATAATTCTAATGATAGGTCGATTTGAATTACAGTTTCAGTTCGCCGGGCAAGGTCTCCCAGTAGCCGATACTTAAGGACATTTTCTCTTTTCGAAACGAAAGCGCAACCATTGTGGGCTCATATCAGAAAGAATCATTTTTCCGATCATGTGGCTAGAAACGTATATATTACTACGCCCATATTTTACGTTAACGCTGGTAGGCAATTTTTAGAATGCAGATTCAAATGATTTCATCTGAACTTCTTGTTGATCTTACATTTTTTGTCTCTATATCTTTAGGGCCACACGTCGGACACCTTTACACAGCAGTGTTGGCAGACAGTATAGCTAGATTTAATTCTATGCTAGGACACTCTGTAGTTCTGTGCACAGGTACTGACGAACACGGCACTAAAGTTGAGAAAGCTGCGAACAGGGCAGCCATGCCCGCATCTCTATATTGCACTGACATTTCGCAGCAATTCCGAAGAATGTGCGACACGTTCAACGTGAATTATTCACGGTTTATTAGGACTACCGAGGAGCAACACGTGAAAGCTGTTCATCATTTCTGGGTTGTTAAATTCGTTAATTAAAACTAGTCTTACGTTTATAGTAAACGCACGAACATAAACAGAAACAAAAACTTTCAGAATAGTTTAGACGAGAAGGGGTACGTTTATATGGATAAATATTCCGGCTGGTACAGCGTATCGGATGAAGCATTTATCTCGGACACGGACTTGATAGAACAAAAGGACAAAGATGGAAATGTCGTTCGTTTAACCGCGGACTCGGGGAACCCCGTGGAATGGACGGAAGAATGCACATATAAATTTCGTCTGACCAGTTTCCAAGACGATTTGCGATACTGGCTGAAAAATGGTATATCCACGTACAACTTGATTGAGTTATTGAATCTGCTTTTTATTGAAGAATACTCGTCGTTTTAATATACAAAACTGTATTCAGAAAATACAGTACAACCGGCGATATACCATAAGATTTTGCTTAACTGGATCGATGAAGGTCTACAAGACTTAAGTATTTCTAGACCTATCGGCAGAGTGCCATGGGCCATTCCCACGCCTTCGGACAAGACCCACACGGTGTACGTGTGGTTGGACGCGTTGGTCAATTATTTGACTTCGATAGGATACCCGGACAGCTCTTTCGAACAATTTTGGCCGGCGACTGTTCAAGTAAATATTCCATGCGAGGCAGTACACAGTGTTCGTTCCGAGTATGCGAAAGACTTATGGAAATGCTAAAATGTAATACTTGGTTTTAATAATTCCTCATGGATATCCATCTTTACAATGTGATTGTAAAGATTCTTTGGATATTCTCGTTATTGTTATAAAGTAATCTAAAATTTAAATCATGGTAGCGAGGCATGTTAGAAGAAAATATGACTTTTACAGTCCCGGAGCGAATACTGTCTTCGGGTCATTCCATGCCATTGTTCTAAACGAAATATGTTGTAGTCCATGCGAAATGAGGGGGGCTTTAAGTCATCATTTTGCTGGTTTCGAATTTTTTTAGAAATGGCAGGCCTTAAAAATTTTCAATTTTTGCCCATTTCGGCGAAAACGAGCCTCGCTTATGAATTTTTATCTCAGGAACTGTTTGTCTGATTGAGCTACATTTTTTTTGTTTTATTCGGGAAGGATTGGGCTATTACAAAATAATTTTTTCAACCTCGAAAATAAACTTTATAACACGGCGTACTTTACCAGCCGATTTTAATGATACCATCTTTTTCAAGGGCTCATTTTAAAGGGGAAGCTTCAAGGAATATAACAATATTTTTTTCAAAATTTAAATCACTGAACTCCATCATCGAAAAAAACGTAAAAAAAGAATTATTTTAAATTTTTCGACTTTATAAAGTTGATTTTTGAGGTTGAAAAAATTATTTTGTAATAGCCCAATCCTTTCCGAATAAAACAAAAAAAAATGTAGCTCAATCGAACAAACAGTTCCCGAGATAAAAATTCGTAAGCGAGGCCCGTTTCCGCCGAAATGGGCAAAAATTGAAAACTTTGAAGGCCTGCCATTTCTAACAAAATTCGAAACCGGCAAAATGATGACTTAAACCCCCCCCTAATTTCGCATGGACTACAACATATTTCATTTAGAACAAAATCAACGATGGTGCCTGCAAAAAGTGATCGATTTGGCATGGAATGACCCCTTCGTATTTGAAAAGCCGATGAGATGATAGACGTCTACGAACGTAGGTTGTAGGGAAAGACATATTGAAGTTCCACGGCGTGTATTGGCCAGCGTTTCTGATGGCGGTCGGTCTCGAGCCGCCGAGGAGACTGTTGTGTCACGGGCACTGGACCGTCGACGATCAGAAAATGTCAAAGTCTAAAGGGAACGTAATTTCGCCGTTCGACGCGATGCTCAAATTCACGGCGGAAGGTCTGAGGTACTTCCTGTTGCGGCAGGCGGTTCCGCATTCGGATGCAAGTAAGGCAGAGGACACGTATGATACAGTGTATTCTGTACATATCACACTATCCAACAAATTTTACCTTGCTTTCCAGTAGACGATTCGTGTAGACCTTGTTGAAGTCTGTAAGATTCGTCGACCGGTTATCGAAACGGAAAATTGGTGTTGGACAGCGTTGCTCGAGACATATTGTCTGAAAGATGCCGCCGTTCAGCTCTCTATTCGATCCTCGTCTTTACAGATTACAACGCACAGAAGATTCAGAACATAGTGAACGCGGAGCTCGCCAACACGTTCGGGAATCTGTTGAACCGATGTCTGGGCAAGCAGATCAACCCTCACAGAGCGATACCCGACCCGTCGAGCTACGCGCAGACTCTGAGGAGTGACGTGGCCTTCGAGAACATAAAGCTTTTGGAGAAGATAGGCGACAGTGCCAAGCAGTATTACGAGGAACACCATTTGCACCACGTGGTGGACGCAGTGATGAGTCTGTTGCACGTTGCCAATAGGATGTTCGACGAGCACCAGCCGTGGCGGTTGTGCAAGGACTCGTCCGAGGACTCTGTCAAGGAGTTGGAGGCCGTGCTGTCTCTCTCGTTGGAGAGCGTGCGTGTCGCCGCGCTGATACTGTACCCGATCATACCGACATCGACTTCGAATCTGTTGGACTCGCTCGAGGTCCCCGTTACGAGACGTACGTGGCAAGACACGATACCGCTTCATCTGACCAACTGCTTCGACAATGGGCAACGACGCACCGTGCCGCAGAACGTGTTCTTGTTCAAGAAAATATTAAAAAATTAACCACGAGTACTCGCCGGACTCGAACGCTGGACAATCGTGAGATCGGTGCAGGATGATATTGAAGGTAGCAGTAATAAAACGTTTTAAATGTAACACTCGCGTGGAAGTCCTTATGCTAATATATTTACAGAGAACGGTCATTCAAATGTATCATCAGTGTACATCAACATCGTGCACGTGTTACTCCGACAAGGGAGACTTTGTCCAATCTTCTTGCCATTTCTAATTTATTACAAATACAAGAGACGTCACATGTTGCGGTATTGAAAGTGGGAGCACCCGTTTATCTTCGTTATTTTGGTTCTAATGGATAAATGTTCAGGACAAGGGTATGCTATTCTGGGTGTCATATAGAGAATTTTGCTCGTGGACAGTTTTTAAGAGAATTCAAGGTCGCCGATATTTTTTAAAATAGAAATTAGTAGATTTCTAAATGTAGTAGAAAATCGTTCTAAGCGTTTTGTTCCCGAAAGCAAAAATAACGGAGATGTGCTGGATGTGCCAAATAAAGTATTACAAGCTGTTTTCTTAGCTTTCTTACGCTATCAAAAAAATGGTTTAATCATATGTTATTCAGTTTTCACTTCCATCTATTCAACAAAAACAAAAATAGTGGATCCCGTTGCCTCTACAGGTAATTATAGATTAGAAGAAAATGAAGTCGATGTCTTTATTATGTTCGAAGAAGACAACCTGTGTTGCTTTGTTTGGCAGATCCTGTATGTGTTTCGATTTAAATGCCGCAGCCTGAATATTCTTTGCTCGTTCATTGATATCGGGACTCTCTCACTCTCTTGCTTTCTCGCTCTCTCTCTAGTCGGAATACAGTGCACCTCGCGTCGCTGTTATAAGTTAGATGCGTGGAAGAGGCTCGCCGCGATTTTCTTCGCGAGGATTTCCTTGTTCGTTCGGATACGCGAGACGCAGATTCGAGTTTAGATTCGACGGGTCCGTGTTTTGTTTCGCGACGATTATTCGCGACACGGTGTTTCGCGACGCGTTAGCACCTAAACGAAGCATCGCTTGGAACGCATAAAATTACACGCGAGACGGATATCTCGTCTCTACCCCTCGTCTTGGTGTCGCCCCCGTCAAATATAGAAAAATAAATAAATGACTATTTACAAGATGGAAAATGAATCTGTGCGGGTTCCACCGCGATCCTAACACTAATAAGCTACGATTTTTTTTTTATCGACAGACGTCACTATTTTTTTTTAGTGCTTCGCGTAACATCCAGCTTTTTTTTTTGTTTACGGTCGTAGATACACGCTCTATATCAACATGATTTTTGTTTAATTACAATTGCTTTACGAGAACGTAAGTCTAAAGATACTACGCTCGAATTTCCTCCCTACCAAACGAGCCCCCGTCTTTTTCTTTTTCTTTTGTCGGAATTTCAACGTCCTCTCCAGTTTGCGCTTATATCCATTTATACTTTGTTTTCTTATATCGTGGGTGGATTATGTCTCGTGGATATGTTTTGAACTACCTTTTGGTGATTGTCTTTCATTGTTCTCTTTCTCTCTTTTCTCTCTCAATCTCTCTCTCTCTCTCTCTCTCTCTCTCTCTCTTTCTCTTCTTCTGTTTTGCTTTGCTCTCCCCCTCCCCCCAATAATCTACCACCGTCCAGTGAAGTCGGGTTCCGCTTTCGTTCGCCCGTTTTCTGCTTAAAAAATACCCAGTAAAAAAATCGACAATTCTTTGCGCCGTGGTCGCCGTCCTCGCGTTCTGTGCCATTGACTCGCGCCGGTTCGTTTTCGCCGCCGAAACGAAGAGATCGATCGCGTCGAACTTTTCCTAATTAGTTCAGAAAACAGAAAGAGAGAAAAATGTCAAATAAATCGAATCTACGACACGACAGCTCTACCACACGATCAACTCTAAACGAGAACATCTTGGTCGCGCTATTGTTGCATCGAAGCAGGCACGGGGCCGCCGCGAGTTGTCCCGCGGGCCACTGCTCCGGCTCCGGGGCTCCTCCGGGAGCACACAGGCTTACTATATTCTCCACACACACACAGTGTGAGCAACATCGCATTTTCCTAGCCTCTTCTTCCTCCGACGCCGGTTTTTTTGTTCGGGTTTTCTAAGTGCTCGTTCGAGTATTCGGAAAAGTTCAACAACGTTCCCCGCGTTTTGACGAATCATAGCAAATCTTCGAATGTCTCGTTCGATCGATTAAAACGACAAAAGTTGTTCGTTTGTTGGCGTGTCCGGTGTCTCTTAGATTTGACCTGTTAACAGGAAGACGAGTTCACTCGTTATTACTATGGCGTTTCCCGAGAACCATTTCGCGCGAGAGTGTTTCTTCTTAAGGAAGATCAGAATTCTAGCGAAGAGAGATCTAATATTCTACCGGAGTTATGTTCTTGTAGCACTATGAAGACTGATATTTTCGGTGTGTACGAATGTCGCGGCCAGCCGAGTGTCGCTATAAATGATCTTTTGTTCTTTCCACGGTGGCTGTGTGTATGTACATGCGGGTTGGGGACAGGGGATATGTTCACGGTCGAGAAACCATCCGGTTAACAGATCAAGCACAAACGAATCACGCTCACGCGCTCCACGAATTTATACGATAACGGGAGGAACCGTTCGTCATTGTTACACGGTTTGTCAATGCCATTCCACCATCGAATCGATCACTTCTCGCAGTAAATGCCGAAGTGGATTTCGTGCAAAATGGAGCACTGTGTTTGTTTATAAAACACGGACCTCCGACAACACCAATGGTTGCCCGGTCTCGCAAAAATAGGGGATTGTATTCGCGAATTTTTATCACAGAAAGCATTTAACGGATCGCGTTCATCTGTGTTTCCATTTCAATCGGAAATGTTCAGTTCGCTTTTGTACAGTTTTGGAAAAAGATACAAGAAGTTAATGTTCACTGAACAATCGAATCATCTATGGCTCTTTTTATGCTCACGAATGCTTCGTTTTTGACCGTGTAAGGGTTGGAAGCCTCAAATGTGCTGTCTATTCATAAGTATTATAGTTACATAGGTGATTCCATTTTGTAAATTGAAAAGTGAAGTCGATTCGAAGTGTAACGACTAGACTGCGGATTTTATGCGTTTATCCTAAAAATGAGTAACTGCAGCTTCAGAGAGGGAGATTACAAAAAAGTAAACTACTCCCACAGAAAAATTGTTCAGGATGTTGACCTTACGGATGTACCTAAAGGTCTTTGAAAGATATGGCGGGTCTCTTTTTATGTATATGATAATTATCAAAAATTTTGATTTTCCATAAAGACCCGCAGTCTATAACACTGACGTTTAATTTGATTTGGTTTGCCGGCGAATGTTTCAGTTGATGGTGGCGCGTGTGCGTCCATGATCGGAATGCCGCTTAGGGTAGTGTGATAGCGATCCGGCGTGTACAATCTCGGATTCCAAGAAACACGGATTTCAATGCAACCGTTTTCACCGCGTAATTTCGGATGGGGCAAGAGAGAAACAAGCGAACCGAGAAGATGAATACGTGTTCTGTTTGTGTGTGTGTGTATGCGTATGCGTCCTTTCGTCGTCGAAGAAGCGCGACCAGCGTCCGATAGGAAGATCTATGTCAATTTGATCCGGAAGAGAGAGACTTCTGTGAGCCTCGAGTCATAAAGTCTCGAGTAGTATTTATATCGCGCTGACGATAGTGTCGCGGTGCTTTTGCGCCATGATCCCGACCTGACAGCTGTCCGCGCTCGATCTCGGACTAATGTTACACTCGATCATGGATCCGTTCCGTTTCTGCACCACCACCGATCGAAACTCGCCGCACTCGCTAGTCGACGGTTGGTTCCCTCGGGCACGAGCACCTTTCGTCAGGATCCTCTTGAACGCTTCCCGGAACTCTGTGTTGAATATGCTGTAGATGATCGGGTTGAAGGCCGAGTTGCTGTAGCCGAGCCAAGTGAGTACCTAAAACAAGTTTTTACATAACTCTCTGCACTCGTTATGCAGGTCATTGCATTCATTTGTCACGTGGCAGAGCATACTTCATTTTCAATCAGATGTCTGCAATTACCCTATAGCAGGGGCCGGCAAACTATGGCCCGCGGGCCAAATCCGGCCCGCGAGGTTAATATTGTGCTTTACATGAAAAAATTAAGATTAAAATAATCAGATAATCATTAAAAATAAATCAAATAACATAAAATAAAAAAATTATGTAAAAATATCATTTCCTAGTAAGAAAATTTTGAACCTGTCGTTTTTGTTGCTCTAGGAGTAGTATTATCTGGCCCTTTCCAAAAAAAGTTTGCCGACCCCTGCCCTATAGGACAGCGGTTTCCAACCTTTATGCCACTACACCTCCCCGAAAAATTTTTTTTTATTACAAAAAAGTGGAAACAAAAAGTTTGGCGCCTCCCAGGCTGGAAACCGCTGCTATAGGGCTCGAGCAAAGTTTGCGGAAGAGCGAGTCGTACCTGGAACGCCCGGACTGATATGCAGGTCTTGCAATACGCGGCGACGATGTTGACGCAGAAAAAGGGTACCCAGCAAATTAAGAAAACACCCATAATGACGCCGACGGTAATGGCGGCCTTATGATCGGACACGTGATAAGGGCTCGTCGGCTTCGTTTTTGTCGGCGGTTTCGGCGGCTTGTTCCGAGCGCTCTTCCCGCGAAAGCTCTTGGCCATTGATGTGTCCGACAGCTTCGTCACTGCCCGGATGCTTTTCACGTGTTTCTGCGCGTAACAATAGAGCCTGCGAACAATACGATCGATTAATTTCACACCGAAAAACCACGCGAAACGGCGACGATCTTGTTCTTTCGACTAGTCGCGTCGTTTCTTTCCACGAGCACGGTTTCTCCTCGTTAGCGTCGCGTTTTTTACTTTAGTGCTTTGTTTGTAGCTTTGGCGACCTCGGCCAGGCAATTTGCGGACAGCGTGAACGAGGAGAAACCGTATAGCTCTCGGTTTTTATTCGAAATATGATTCGGCAACGCTCACCTGCAATAAATTCCCAGCATTACGATGCAGGGCACGTAAAAAGATATGGAAGAGGAGACGACCGCGTAGGTGGGTGTAAGGTCTAAGGCGCACGTATAGTTTTCCTAAAAGACACAAAACGATGGAGGAGTGTGGACGCATTGTCGTGTCTCATCGTCGATTCTCGTTTCCACCCAATCATTCTTTTTTTATTTCGCGATCTTTAAAAGTCAGGGTGTACGACGCGTACCTCAGGGCTGTCGTCGTAATCTTTGGATTGTTCTTCTCCTGCCCGGTGAAGGCCTAGGCTAATCGGTACAAAGGATATAAGTGCTGCGAGCAGCCACACGATTACGATCCCGGCGACCGCCACTCTCCTCGTTACCCAACGACCGTATCTGTTCGACAGAAACACCATCATTTTATCGTACGAGCCTCGTGTTTATTATGGTCGCCGCGAATATCAACTATATAAAATTATACAAGTGCATCTTAAGGTTGCGAATCTTCACAGAGAAAATGTTCATTTATAATTTATTCGATCTTCAGAATAATTTTAATACTTTGCACTACGATTATTTACCCCTCGACGACAATCTCGAAATCTTTATCGCGAATCTGACTCAAATGTTATGGTACAAGGGATTAAATAGAATTTAAAAAGAAAGAAACTCACCTGAGGGGATCCTTGATATGGATGTAACGGTCGAGGGATATCGCGCATAGATTCAAAATGGAGGCAGTGCTGCACATAACATCGAACGCGATCCAAGTGTCGCAGAACCGCGGGCCGAACATCCAATATCCGAGGAGATCGTTGACCCCGGCGAACGTCATGACCAGACAGCCGACGAACAGGTCGGCGATCGCGAGGGACGCCAGGAACAGATTCCCTATCCTCCGTAGCCCACGGTCCGTGTAAATTGCCACGCAGACGAGGATGTTGCCCGCGACGGATAAAAATATCAATATCAGGAAGAGGAAACCTGAAAGATAAGCCCGGAACCAACTCGGATAGAATCGACAGGATTTCGTGCGAATGGCTTGCTCGCCCCTCGAACAACTGCGAAAATAACATCTCTCCATAGAACCGGGCCTTCCCGATTAAAATCCTTAACAATCCACTAGTTGTTTCCGATAGATAGCCTTTCAGACTGGCTCTGTCGTCATACGAAAATGTTTTCAATCTCCTCACAACCAGCGAGACAAGAATCCTTCTACAACAAGTAGCAACTCGACTCTTTGAGATGTCTATGCAATTTAGTCTCTGTTCTATTGCAATTTTAATTTTCATTATCTAACTTATATTAGTTATATACAGGGGGAGTTATCTAACGTTATTACCTCAAATATGTTTGTTGTTTGCAAAGTTACATTAAATGTCTTCAGGACACATACGATACCAAAAATGTTTGTTTTTATGTAATTTGTTTTAGAGATATCAAGGTCACCGTCATTTTTTTAAAACGGAACCACCCTTTTTTGAACATGTGCAATGATAATCTCTTTCATTACGAATTCAGTGACTATAATTACTCAAGGTCACGGACAGAAAAAACGTATAAAACTAAACTATATGCAAGCAGAATACTTGTATTTTATAAATGTTCGAAATGATGGCCGTCTACGTCGATACATGCCTGTAAACGGGCTCTGAAGGAATGTTGAATTTTGACAAGTACATCCGAGGTGATATTCGCACATGCTGTGATGATACGCTGATGAATATCTTCATCTTCATCTGTTGTTGGAGCATTCTTGTACACAGTCTCTTTTAGCAGACCCCGCAAAAAGAAATCCAGTAGATTTAAATCAGGCGAACGTGTTGGCCATGAAACAATTCCATCTCGTCCAATCCATCAGTTTGGAACCTAGAATCCAACATTTCTCTTGCTACTCCATGCATAATGAGCAGGATAGCCGTCATGTTGATACCACATATCATAGCGGTTTTGCAAAGGGACATTTTGCAACGAAATTGGCAGATCTTCTTGCAACAATTGAGCATATTTTTGTCCTGTCATCGTTCCGGTAATGAAGTATGGTCCGATTACTTTTTCATTCAAAATACCACACCATACGTTTACGCTTCATTGTCTTTTCTGGTCAATTTCTCGAAGCCAATGTGGATTACCAACGGACCAATAATAAGCATTCCGTAGATTAATTGAAGTAAACTTCAAATCGCTTTCGTGTAATTTCTGATGTAGCGATATGAACTCCAGATGACCGCCAGAACTCGTATTACGCTACTTTGACTCATGCTTGCTTCTCGGGCAATTTCTCTCGTACTCACATGTGGATTGACAGCTATACCTGCTAAGATATTAATTTCATTGTCTTCAATAGTCGTGGGATTTATTTGTTTACACTTTCTTATATCTACACTTCCAGTATTTCTAAATAACTTGTAGGTATTTGTAAAAGTCAGCCTGAAAGGAGTGTTTCGCTCAGGGTACCTTTCTTCATAAAGCAATCGGGCCTGCAGTGCATTTGTCTACATTCACAGTAAACCGTTATCATGTCACACCTTTCAATCATTGAGTAAGACATAGCGGAATATTCTGCTTCCATATTTTAGTTTTATACGTTTTTTCTGTACGTGATCTTGAAAGACCATGAAAGGGACTATTGTAGATGTTGACGAAACAGTAGTTCCATTTAACACTAAACCTACCACGGTCAAATGACCGGTTTTATAGATTCCCCAATTATCGAAATTATAAAGGTTTATTTATGGAAAATAATGGAATAAATCTCCTTGTCCAAGCATATATTGTATTGAAAATTACAGACGATCTCAATAAATTCAGTGTTGCCATTTTTCTAAGGCAATATTTAACCGATACTTTTAATGCTTGGTAGATTTAGTGTTAAAAAATGGAGGCGACCTTGATATCTCTAAAAAAAATTACATAAAAACAAAAACTTTTTTGGTATCGTATGAGCCCCATTTTACCATTCAACATTGTCCTCAAGACATTTAATGTATCTTTGAAAATAACAAAGATATTTGAGGTGATATAACGTTAGGTGACTCACCCTGTATAAGCCCTGCCTCATATACAGTGACGAGGAGAAAAAGATTGCATAATGTTGTTGTCTATCGGACAGCGAGTTAAGGGTTGAAAATTCTCAAGTACAACCTGCGTCTAGAAAAGAATGGACATCGGAAGATTCGGAGCGTTGTATTTTACGAAGAAAGTCTAAACTTTCATGTCAGTATCATTGTTCAATTCAAAAGAAAGCTTGAACGCTCGGTTGAGAGTAAAGCTCGAACGGTTGAAAAGATTGTGAAGCAACCGGTTGCACGCGGAGGCGCGATATGCTAGGAAGAGCGCAGAATGGACGAAACGTGGAAGGCACACGGAGATTGGACGAGGTCGGATCAAACGTTTTCGTGACCGCCTCGGCTTCTCGCGGAGGGTTGTCTTTGAGGGGCGAGTCGCGATCGATCAAATGGGAGAGGTTTAGCGAACCAACTAGAAGCACCGACAACAGCGAGAAAGCGTCTTCAGGCAGATCTTCTTCTTCCCCTTCTGTCACATTATTCTGCGAACAGAGAAGAAAAACGTTGCATCGGTGTGTCATCGAAACGGTGTTTGCTTCTTTTCGTGCGGACAATGAGTCTCACGGTGTACTACAGTCGAAGTGTATCTAAACAAACGTGTAAACATGCTTTGGTGGATCTGTTCGAATGTATGTATACTTAGGTACATCTCGAGGGACAATCGTGCACACTAGTGGAAATATTAAACACGTAACGAAGTTGGCGAAAATAAATATTTTATTCGCTCATCTATAATGCGGAGCAAAAATTGCGAATTGACATGTATCAAATTGAATTGAACTCGATCTGATTTGTGTTAATTCGAAGTTGCTTGCAACGCGGTACGAATTAATCGCGTTTTAGGTGGGTTCGCTGTAGTTTTATATTTCCAGCGGTTTTGTGTTTCCCGTTGAAAATATTTTCGACGCGGCAGAGGTTTCTGACTGCGAGGACAGCGTACACATATAGCGTGTGGCGGAATGCCCGCGTTCCACGTTCGGATACTTCTATTTTCTCCTGTTATTTTCCCGATATTTCACGGCAAAGCTGCAGATACACCCAGGAATACTCTCGAGATTCGTATTCACGGAAAATCGATAGTACAGACGGACCAAGATGACGTTGGGTTTACAGGCTCTTTACTTCCGCTTGAACGCGTTGTCTGTCAAGCCGTGTCCTATCTCGCCTCGAAGACACGTAAAAATATCGTGGCGAGGGTGCCAGGGGGAATATCTATGAATAGAGTCGGCCGGGCACCGTTTCTAGAATTTCGCTTTCTCCTCTCATTATCATACGCTAATGAGATTTGAGACGGCGACACGCGTTCCAAGCACCTGTCGGACGCGTGGTGTACCATCCGCTCGAACAACCCATTCCAGTGTTACACCTGTTTTCCGCATCGATTTCACGCCCATCCTATCGAAGGATTTCGAAAACACTCACAGGAACTCTCTCGGGTGTCGATAAATCTTCCTATCGATCGAGATCGACTGATTTCGTCGCCAGATCTTTAACGCTTTCTCTATCAGCTATTATTTAACCCTTTGTAGTCTGAGCTACTTTGACTTGAAAATTAAACGTTTCTTCCGATCTAGAATAATTCCATTGTATATGATTCTTTCAAATTTATGGATATGGAATTGATAATACCTCGTACAATACTTAAATGTGTAGTAACATTGATTAGATACCAATATATTTTATAATGTAAACAATATTGTAAATAATGGTCCAGCAATTTTTAGTGGCAACTCTGAGTCATGCCTCGATCGTTACGGGTTAATAGTTTCAAAAGTCTGTGATGCATCAAGGATTTCTCAGAAAATCTTTCAATAGCAATTTTAACTTAGAGCCAACGGTCAAACAACTTTTATTTGGGATTATTGTGCGAAGCGAAAGTTTCCTGTCGCATTCGGAGAATTTCACAAATCAGTTTCAAAGAAAAGGTCCCGCCGTGGAATTCGCGAGCAGGTAAACTTTGGGACATTTCGTTCACAGGTAATCAGTAAATGGAAAGTGCAGTTTCTTCGAAGCGAACACACGTAACTCTCGATGTTGCGTATCCATTCGTCGAGAGGCAAGAACGTCGCAAAACGACGGACCAATTCGCTACTGGGTATTCTACGGTAGTTCTTGCAGTAAAAGAAGTTCGAGTTTTTGAACTCCGTGGGGTTCGTTCGGCTCGCGAATCGTCGGAGATAGAAATCGACGAACAATTTCCAATTTTCTCCGGTTCGCTTTCTTCCCAACACCGAAACCCACTTCCGCTGTTCGCGTGCACACGAGATAGAGAAAGAGAGAGAGAGAGGGGGGGGGATTCCGGCTATTCAGGAGTGTAGAAATTTATGGTCGTGTTTAGCTGGAATAATCGAGTCCCCGGAGCGTCCGTAGAAATCGAAACTTGTCTCCGATCGTCTCGTTAATCTTCGGGGGGAAAGCGAAATTTGCGTTTCGGAGGATCGTTCGGGAAACCCGTAGATCGATCTGTCATCTTCCGAACGTTTTCTCCTTCGCCTAGTGTTTCCCTCGATCGCCTGGGAATTTTCCATTTTTACGGGGAAAGAGCAACCTCTCGCAACAATTGCGATCGCGCAGCGTCTCTATATAATGGCTTTTTGTGTTCTCTTCGACGAGACAGAACGAAATAAAGTATCGTTCGTGTATCGCGAATTGGCTGAGATATTTACGTACGAGAGTTTTCTTTGCGATTGTACCCGCTTCCCGGCTACAAACTTCTTTCTTCGCCGGATGTTAATATCCGTTTCTGTTCCTGGCGCGATCTTTCAGTTGCTCTCTTGCAGCTGGTCTTTCTCCTGTTCCCGTTCGTTTGCGTGCGCTGCTGCACTTGCAACAGCGCATCGTAAAGTTGAAAAACGGAATCTTCCCGAGAACGAATAAATAACTAAACAAGCAATTACCCACGCGATTCCCTTTTCTCTTAGGCTCCGACGTGTTGCATTTAACATACGTTCGCCGAGAAGCAACGGACGCTGCAACGGAGTCGAACACGTCCGTCTCTGTCCTAGACGCAGAGTATACCATGCAGCGAATCACGAGAGGAGAACAACCATAATTCAGACGATTCGTTGGACACAGCTGAACACCGTGTCATCGGAACCCCGGGGAAATTCCTCCAGAGACCTACTTTGCCCATGTTTTGACAAATTCCGAGCTCCTTTCCTTCATAATTTTTTTGTTCAATCTTCGTACTCTTTCGAATTGCACGTACCCATTTTTACCACAAATGCATGAAATCGATTAATTGAAAATAAGAATATAACCAGGGTCGATACGAGAGGAGTAAACATTAGAAATTGTGTAAGAGCATGATTGGATGTTTTAAGAATCGAATATTTCGCTCGGCATTATTACGAAAGCTTAGTCGTCCGTGGTTAATTGTTTCCACGATTTTTCTGCTCATTGAATCGATTCCGAGTTTCTTGTTTCTCATTATCGGCGTCGTTTATCCCGGACACTCGATTCCTCTTTGCCTCGACATTTCGGTCACGTTCCCTCTCTTTCTCTTCTGTCTCTTCTCTCCTAATTTGCGCAAGTTGCGGATAACGGAGCCTCGAGTTTCAGTCTAAATGGAAATCGAACTCCGCTTTTCTCCGCAGCAATTATGGAGCCACGTTCCGTCGCTCGTCCCTGTCGAGGGCCACGGAATCGGTTCCGTGGTGATCTTTGCGGTTTCCGTCTCGACTTTTTCACGAATAACGTAAAGTTCCGAGGGAATTGCGCGATGGGTTCGCGCGACAGGGCGGGGGAAACTTTTTCGAGGGAACTGCTTCTCCGCCGGGGGAACAATAGGAGCACGGTAAACGGGAAAACGGAGAGGGGAAACACGGGAAACGGGACGCGTCGCGCGTCGGCTCTGGAATCGAGTTACCGCGCGGCGCGCGTGAAAAATGAACGTCGAGTTGCGACGAATCGCGCACGGCCGCCAAATAAATATTTGATTCTCCATTATCACCGTCGCTTGCCCGATTTGGACGGGACAGTCGCGAAACGGCGAACAATGGTCGCATTCCCGGTTCTCGGGCAACGGAAAAATTATTGTCCTGCGTGCGTTTTCACGCTGTCCTGCCGGTTTCCCCGGTTGTTGCTACAGTTATCGTTCATTTATTTACGGGACACGCCGCCCGCGCGAACACCCCCAGCATATTTGTTGGACAATAATAGCACTAGTTCCGCCGACAATGAATTTAATGCAGTTTTAAGGTCGGTTTATCTTATTGTTAGCAAGTCCAGGCCAGTCGGAAAGAACCTTACTACCCTGGTTTTGTATCCGGTATTTTAGCTTTTCGCAAAATAAACCGACCTTTAATCGACTAATATATTGTAAGGAAAAGCCGTCTTTATTTGTAAAAAGCCCTAAGGACGCACGGATAACCAATCGTTGGTGACAGACGTGTTTGTCGCGGGCGATCGTAACTTTACAATTCTTTTGTTATTTATGATTCTCTGTTTTTATGAATTTAGTTGTGTATACGCACATACATACATCTTCCGTACTTCAACCCTATAATACTTATGCATACAGATATATTTACTTATTTATTGTTCGTTCCAAACCCCCCGTGCGAACAGCGTCCCGGGTTTTTTCTCTGCCGGGAGCATTTTCGTGAAATTTTCCCGCTGCGAGCATTTCCATGAGATTTTCTCACCGGGACATTAACTTTTAATTCCGCGGCTGCACTCGGACGCGGTACATCGCTGTGTCGACGAATGGAACGTCCGGCAAATGTCCCCTGTTCCCCAAGAACAGTCGGGCTGCGAATGGACAGAGCGCGCATAATTGTGCCATTAAACGAACGCGAAACGCTTGAACGTTTCCAATCGACTGTTTCGATCGATGCGGCTCGCGATATCGTCGAACGCGCGATGTCCGGATAATAGAAGCATCGAGATTTAACCGAAAAACGGTGGAGTGTTACGAGTGTTGCGATGTTTCCGATGCGAGTAACGACGGAACATCGTGTTAACTTCCACGATACGTGGTACAGATTCACGGAAATCAAGTAAGCACGGGACTTGAACCACGCCTACTTGGGGCATTCTAAACAAGACAAAACCACGCCTACTTAGAGCACTCTAGTTACAGTGGCTGTAACAAAACCACGCCTCTTCGGGGCAGTCTACGGAGAGAGGCACCGAGATCACGCCCATTTAGGGCACTCTACGCGGAGGGCAACGAAGCCACGCCCATTACGTTATTCAGGCACTTCAGACACCAAAAGCAACGAAACCAGACCTATTCAAAGCATTCTATGTCGTCGTGGGAACTAGACCACGCGCCGGATTGTGGTACTCCAGCAATTATACTTTCGCTAAACTTTGGATTAGGAATTTAAATCTTCAGCAACCGCCGAAAACGCGAGTTCCGGTGAGCGTATTCATCGGGGCGACACACTAGAGTTCTAGAAGTATTTGCGAACAGTTTGCAAACTGTTTCCCGGCGAGTGCCGAGCCCTTGACACGCCGGAAAGTGGAATCCAATGGGACGACGACGTTCCCTTGTCTGTTCACGACGCGTTCGCTGGCAAAGTCCGCCGCGGTCCCTGTAAAATAAACGAGCGCAGCCGCGAATGTAATTTCGCCAGATAACTTCAAAAAAACTCCGTCTATTCGAGGGAAATGGTTTCTTTATTCGACCCTCGTATTCACGGGGAGATGGTATTGTCCGGAGCCGCGTCGTTGTTCCGCGAGAACTTTCTCGTTTTCGCTCGACTGCAGGCGAGGGCGTCTTTCGCCGTTCGTAACTTGTAATTCGAGATTACGGGCACGAACTCCGACCAATCCTACGGCGATTCGATAAGGAAAGTTCGCGGCGCGGAGATTCCGTCGGATTTCCTCCCGCCTTTCCGATTGCGTCCGCAAATATTAGACTTTCGCAGCAGTGTCACGCAGTCGAGCACTTTGCCAGTCACTCGGACAAAGAAATCCGAAGGACAACTCTCGGCCCGTTTACGCCAAGTTCTCGGGGCAGTCTCGTCCCCGTGATTTTAGCAAATTTCAGCATCCGCAGGGTTCACCGTGGACGCAACGAAAAAGCGAAACATCTCGCGCGCCTCATTACGGACCGAGTCTCGAGCGAGGACCGTCAAAAGCCGTTCCCGAGTCAAAGGATTCGGCATCCCGACGTTTCTGTGGAAAAATTACTTTCTTGCGGCCGTTCTTCCGTGTGAAACGGGACGAGATTGCTTCGCGGGCTTGTTTTAATAACGACTACGTTGTTGGACCTCTTGTGGTTCGATAGTGCTCTGTGGGGCATTGGAGCGACGGAGGTCCGCCCACTCGGGCCACTTTGGACTCGAGACGCAACGGAACCGAGCTGATTGAAGTTTCATAAAGAAAAACAACGGTTTCAGGTTTACAATTTCTTCTCTTTGATCTTCAATTTATTTCGTTCCCTCGAATGAGATAAACTGATGACATTTCAAAGGCTAGAAACGCAGGGGCGGCAGCGAGAAGAATCCTGTAGGAGATCATGCTTAATTAAGGCGCGCCGTGCAGCCGTATCGCCGAAACAACGACGGCTGTACATACCATTTTCAAGACAGCAGTAAAGCCCCGTCTTTTCGGAGCAATCTCCCGCGCCAGCTGAAAATCCGTGAACTCATCGCGCCGTCACGACGGAGGAAATCTAAGAAAACTGATTCTCTTTTACATCATTCTTTTATTTCCCGTCCGTCTTTTTATGCCCCGTCGTAGGGAACTTTATGCTCGACACAGAGATTCTGCTTTTCCTCGTGCCTTGTAGACGATCGATCCTGGGGATCCAAGATCGAAGGATGTTCCTGGAGTAGCGGAGTCCTCGGCGGTTGCCGAAGAGGAGGAGCTTTAATTAGTCGAAATTCGAGCCGGGTGCCTCGTCCGCGTTCTTCGTTCGCTCTTTCGGTCTTAAGGAGCGGGCTTTCTTCCGAATTCTGTGAAAAGAGCAACGAGCAGGACGTCGCGTCGTTTCTCTCGTATTCCCCCACCGGTCCCGGTGTCTTTTCGCCGTCAGGAATTTGTCACGGATATCTACGGGCGTCCCTTCGAGCCCAAGGTCGCCGGATTCCCCGGAACGTGACCCGCGAGCGTAAACGGCGTCGTCATCGGCGTCGTTTTCGAGATTCGTCGAATTTGGCCGTCGGATAACAGGGCACGATAGCTTCTTGGCCGATGCGGTCGCGAGCGTCGGGGAAAAATTGATTTTCCTTAAAGCCGCGCACACACGGCACACGATTACGTTTATCGATCACGCGTCCGACCACCGGTCGCTTTATTTTCAGCGTGGTCGCCGCCGCTGGTTCGACGGATTCCAATACACGCGATTGTTGCGAGCGGATTCGCTAAACTAACGGGAGACACTCTGAACTGACGTCTACGGGTCTTAATGAAACTCTGGGAGGACGTAATCCTTGCGAAAATATTAAACTCATATTTCTTTTTATCGGCCATATCGAAGGGGTGAAAACAGCCCCTACATATGGGGTGAAATCATATTCGGTCGTATATCTCGGAAACCGTGAAAGCTAGAGGGATCGTTCATAAAGGAAAATTTGTGATTCTTTCAATAAACAATTCAGCTACGTACACCTATTTTAAATATGTCCTCGCGCAGGAGGGGTGCATACACAAGTATATGGTTCATCCATGTAAACCAAAATGTTTAGATATTTTCAGAAAAATTGTGCAGCTTTAGAGATTATAGAGATACGGTATCTCAGATACCTATACCTATGAGATCCTGAATATAAAGGGTGTCTCAAAGTGACCTGACATTTTTAATTGCACGCCATTTTTTTTTTTTTTTCGGCGAACATAGAGTACTAATCTTTGACAACTGGCATCAGGGAGTATTGAGGTTTAGTCATGGAGAATTACACGATCGAGCAACGCGTAGAAATTGTGAAAATTGTGAAAAGTCCGCACATCTATTGGACTCATTGGGACTTCTTTCTTTGGGGTTTTCTGAAAGGAAAAGTGTATGACAATGATCCACAGATCATTCCGGAACTCGAGGAAGCAATTGGACGCACCATTAATGAAATTAGTCCGCAATTTTGCCAAAACGTTATCGAAAATTTCGTCGAAAGAGTGAACCTTTGCAAACAGGGACGAGGCGGCCATTTATCGGATATTGCGTTCCGTTTGTACCTTATATTAAAATAAATACATTCGTACTTTTCAAATGAATAATACGTTTTATTAATAAATTAAAATGTCAGGTCATTTCGAGACACTCTTTATTTAGCTGCTGAAGGACGAATACAAGTAGATAATTGACGCAATCGATTAGGACAGCGAATATGAAATAAAAGAAGACGATCTACGTATTGTCATCGATGCGTGATCGATCGGACCGTAACTTTCGGGTTCCGGGCGTATTTGCAATTCCATTATTACGCTCGGTACACCGGAATTACGTACGCTAGCCTATCGGAGACCATTGGAAACGGAGCCTGGAGTCGACGAGTGGCTTCTAGCTTGCCGGCGACTTTGCACGTGCGATATCCGGCTGGTCCCGCGGGACAAAAGCATTCATGAATAAAGATAACCAGCTGGAAATCCCTTCGTCGATGTCGCATTGCGATATTCCCACTCGCAGGACATCTTTCTTGCATTTCTATACGTGCACGTGGTTCCGTCGTCCTTCCGACCGTCCTCGAGGTGTCTGATACGCCGTTGTCAGTCCCCGTGGAAATCAGAGTTGAGATGCTTCTTCAGTCGATAGGCGTGTGCATCTTTGAGATCCTTTACCGCGAATTCGAACGATCATGCGATTCGAAAGGGCTGTACAGGTTTGCTGGAGGTGCGCGTCAGACGTGGGTATATCCGTCGGGAAACGGATCCATAGACGGATTCGAACCTCTTTCGAAGTCTGGAGAAGCGAGAAATAAGTTCTCGATGCGAGTGATGGGTCGCTCTTTGGGGAAGTTAGATACGAGGAAGTTCGCTAGCTTCATCAAAATAATAAGAATTAAATATCGGAATGATTTGAATAATAAAAACTAGTCGCTTTTAATGGTTCGCAGGTATATTCAGAGAGTTTCGACGGAAACGAGCGAGGCTTTCTCAGGGGAATCGTGCTTTGATAGAGCAAAGAAAATCAGTGTTAGCTTTGGTGAGACTAGAGTCGATAGGTGCCAGCTATCCGATTGCGGAAGGCGAACGAGAAGCGGCTGTCCGAGCGTGGGTGGGTTTTCGATACGTCATCGGCTGAACCGGCGAAGAATGAAAATGCAACGGTCCGGAAAATTAGCCGGGGGTGAGGCGAGGGGGAAAAGGCGGTAGATGCACGGAGTATCGGGGAAACCCTTTTGACGGTTCGCATTTTTCGTCGCGTTTCGAACGTTTAGCCCGAGTATCGATTAACCATCGGCAGGCAACGCGACGCGTTGGTTCGCCCTGCTGGTACACCTAGGGTCGACGGTTCGAAAGCCACAGGAACCTCCGAGTTTGCCGCGGCTTTCCATTTACGGGCCGGAGCTTTTAAGCAGCGCCGCTAAAAATTACACGACGAAAGTGTCTTCTCGAAAGCAGCTTAAACCGGCTTAAAGCGGCTCCACGGCGGTGAACTCGCGTTTTTGGCGGCTGCTGCGGCCCGTCTAATACAGGTATACGTGCTACCGAGTGCCACGAGCCGCAGACAAAATTAATATCGACCGGGTCAAGCAACGTGACAAATACTGGCGGAGCGTGCCCCCACGTTAGCTTTGCCTAATGGAAACGTCTTCGGCCGGGCCATTCGTTACCCCCAGGACCCAGCTTTTGTTTCTCCGTAAATCCCGGGTGGCCGGCCACCGTAGCTCCGTAATTAAAAGCCTTAATTAGAAAGAAATCGCCCGGCTCCCGCGTTGGCATTTCTCGAACAGAACCCTGCGCGAGATTTCGCCGCCGCAGTATTTTTATTAATTAATCCCGGGATACGTTCGAGGTCCCGGAATCTCTGGTTAACGAGGTCGACGCCGACCGACTAAACGTCAATGAAATTTCCATTAACGCTCCGAAGCTAATCGGTTCACGATCAAGTTTTCCATTACGCGAGCCTCGCGATTCGATTCCCGTCGCGCCCGACGAGCTCCGGCCCGGTTTTCGTTTTACTTATGCTAATTTTGGCACGCGTGTTACCTCAATCTAAGCCACCCAGCGAAATACCTGGTGCGAGAGGATGGCTCGAACGATCGTTCTCGATGTGTTTGTGCATTCGGAAGCGCCTCGAGGCGCGTCAGACATTCGCACGCGATGCTTCGACGCGGATGCAGGAAAGCTCGGTGATTAATTATATTTGCGTTAGAAAATCCATTCTTTCGTTGGACGTTAGCTCTTTCAAATCAGGAACGATGCTTCATTTCTGTTCAAAATTGTTTACACGACACCTTCAATATTGAGCTACACGCACGCCAATTTTTAATGACATCGATGCACCGATAATGCTTCTAACGATTATCCAATTCGTTCATGTTTCACATTGCTCGCATTTTCGACGGTTCTCGCTTCGGTCGATATAGATGGCGGGAATGCGAGGAACGAGGGAAAGCAATTAAACATTTCATTGGATCCTCAGTCAACCCGTAAGAAGGTTAAGAACGCGGCATTGTTTCGAGGCAAGCAGACCGTGTAAAACGCGACGATTTATTCGCGAGACCGCGTTACCGTGGCACAGGCGTGCACACTTAACGCGTTTGGTTTGATAACAAAGGACTTTCGACCGCGCAGTCGTCGCGTCGGTCTGATTGTTCATCGTTTAATTAAACGGCAGAAAGTTGGCGCGAGTTAAACAACGAGGTTTGGAGACTCGGTTTACGGGAGAACGCGTAACTCTAACCGGCCATGATCCGCCTCGGATCATACACAGTCTCTCGAACGTAATTAATGGCTACGTAAGTGTAGATTGGTTTTCCCAGAGCCTTCCACCACCTCCCTCTCGTGATTTTCTTGCTCTTATTGGACATCGTACAGCAATTGTTGTCTGTGAAAAGCTCGGACTCTACATTCATTAAACATGTGGTTCTGAAGACGATAATCCTTGATCTTCCCAAGCAGAGTGTTTCGAGTAGGCGTGGCTTTATCGATGTGTTTGTGCCTCGTGTGGGCGTGGTTTCTTGGCTACGGATTGAAAACTCCTTAACTTTGTAATTGTTTAAATTGTCTCCGCGTGGTTTGGCAGCTCCGAAAGGGGCCTGGCTCAATGCCCCGCAGGAGAATCTCTGGCCAGGTTGAAATTACAGGATGAAGTATCGTGGTCGACGGACAGGTCGCGCGATTGCGAACGATGGGAACGTTGGACGGATGATTGTCATCGAGGCGTTCCCCGTCGAGCCTGATCGTCGGCTATCAGACGCGTGCGGTAATCACCGACGTTTCCGGGCATCGAGCGGAAGCGATGCGAGCCGATATCACAAGATATCCACGGCATCCACGTCCATGCTGCGTCACGAATTTCGGGCGCTAGACCGCCATCCCGGACACTGATTAATTAATGGTCGTCGATGGACGACCTAACCCGAATCCCCGCAAAACACCGAGGCTTTTCATCGGACTTGTCGTGCCCGGAACATATTGCGTACAAATCGATCGAGGACGAGCCGTGGGACGCGTGTCGCTCGTCTCCGGAGGAGGAACATACGTTTTCCGTTTCCCAGCTGTTGGATTCCATCGAATCCGCCGTTCCCCAATTGTCGCGAGAGACCAGCACAGATTTCCACGGCCGCGGTAATTACTTAAGCCCTGCGCCAAAGCAAATAAAACGAATCCTCCACATCTCGTAATCCGCTTTAACCACGGTGTTGGCCGACGCTTCTCGCGAGCTCTTCAGCCGACGCATCCGCGGCTCGTGATAGGGGAAGAGGGAACCGCATTCTGCCGGTCGCTTTGCGAGCGGAATTGAACTTTACGGTAATCGGCTCTTTCCCGGGACGATTAAAGTGATCATCGTGTGAATTTTATTCACATTTATTTCCCGGTTATCCCGCGTTTACATAACCCCGCCCCCTAGCCATTTCGCCGACCCCGCCACTTTTCAATAAACCAACGCTCTTCCTTTTTTCCCCGCGGAGCACGTCAAATTTGTTTTTTGCAAGCGATAAAGCCGTTTATAGAATATAAATTGATACGTTCGACGAGACTTTTCGAACCCGACGAATTATATTCGCTACTCCCGCATTTCGATCAGCGTAATGCACAAATTTATTGCCATTTCCCGGTGGTATCGACAAGCCGCTTGATTTTAATCGGTTCTCGTTTGGAACACACTCGGTGTCGCAACCGATCCTCCATTTCCTCGACGAGACTCGCGATTATTATCTCGCTCCAAGATCTCGAGAAAGGCGTCTTCGTTTTTCTTTTTTTTTCGCCCCGGGAGACTCCCACCGGGTTTTCTTCCGTGTCTCCGCTCAATTTCGCCCGATAGTCGCCGCGTAATTAAAGCCGGAAGTTTGCCTCCAGAAGTTCATTCGATTAAATACGCTCGAGCGACTGGATCCCCCGACCTTCCTCCTTCCAGATCGCTGGAAGATCTGGAGGACCGATCTGCGTGAAATTTTTTACGGATGCTCTCGAGTCGCCGTAATCCGACACCCCGGATCAGTTATTTCTCGATTTGCAGCTTAGCTTTATCCCGCAAAAAATAAAAAATTCATCTGCTCTCCGAGAACTCCTCTCTGGTAGCTTAGTTCGCTACAGCTCGCTGTCGTTTAACGAGGAATCGATATTTTCCAATTTTACTGTGCCAAGTACCTCTGCTCATTCGTCTACTTTAATAGAACATTTTCATTTCCCGTTTTCCACGAGTAGAGTCACGGATATTTCTAATTCCGCGAGCCTCGATCTCGAAGGACCCTTGTACAGTAAAATGGCCGTCTCATCGATCGCACAGTCCCGTTTAGAGGAGACATTTCCTGGAAGTCCCGCCGCAAAACAGGACGTTCGCTTCCCGTTGAAACACGATGTTAACAGCGCAAAAAATTAGTTAAGTCCGCTCGGGCACGTGTTGCTCTTTGAAGTCGGGAGTGGATTTATTCGAGGCTGGGTCGGGGAAGAGCTGTCCCTTTTCCTCGATGCGGTCAAGAGGATCGTCTGCGGTGTGCAGGGACTCGCGATCGTTTGTCGTGGATACTCCAGCGGGAATACATTAATATCCGAGCGGAGGTTGGCGAGAGGAGTTTCGGCAAGTTGGCCGCGGCCGTTGTAATTAAACCGTTTGCCGCGGGACCGAACAAGAAGCGGTTGTTAACGAATTCAACGGGATCGAATTCGCCGGGAGAGCAACCGTATTCTCCGAGGAGATCGGAGAGGCTGGGCAAAAATATTCGTGGCGGGTCGATTTGCGAGATAGTCGATAAATTCGCGGGGCGAGACGGTCGCAGGCTTCGCAACCCTCTCGCGGTCCGGAGCCTTTCAATTTCGCTCGCGGGGTCACGCCTGCTTTGGAATCTTCGATTTCCGAGCACCGGGAATTCCCCACGGTACAATAGGTCTTAAAAATATTCCCCAGTTTCGAGTTATTCCTGGAATTGCGAGCCTCTTTTAACCGGGAATGTAGCCATATCGGAGAGTTTTTCCTTCGTCCGGCCCAGTTTTGGTTGCACGCGCGAAAAACGAACGACTTTTTCGGCCAACATCGATCCGCATGCTCTCCACCGTGCCTCTGTATCGCGAATTAATTTTTCAGAACCGCTGGAATTTTTTATACCCAATAATCCGCCACCGAGCGACAACGATCAGAGAGAATCGATAGGAAAAATTATCGGAATTTGCTGAATACATGCTCTACAGAACGCCATTAATTTTACTTAGAATGAGCTATTCGTTCGCTTGTAAAAAATTCTGATAGAGAGCCGTGGTAGGCGTGACCCTTTAATGCATCCCGGAGATACGCGAGTTGCTCTGAAATGAAACGTCGCTGATGCACACGTGCAGTGGCGTATTCTCTTTAACGTTGAGCTTCGTTTTTTCCTGTTTTCTTTTTCTCCCCTAACCGCGAGACTGAAACGCGACCGCCTCAGAACGCAACGCGCGGAAGGATCGTGGAAAGCAGAGACAATGCAACACGCCCGAACAGATATTTTTCAATCGGAGTGTTCGACGTTGCTCGAATTTTCCGTCGACACGCTCGACGTCGATTATTAAACGGCCGCCGGCTGCCGCTTGGAAAAGGTATAAAGCCGATGAACGTTTTAATGGAGGTTTCGGATCCGAGAACGGCTTTCCCAATAAGCTGTCGGGATTTTACGGGCCGCCTGTAAATCAGTCCGTATTAGTCGAAGAAGCAGGCGAGTTCGGTGGAGCATCGTTCTCCTTCGCGCGCCTTCCTTCCTCATTTTCCCCCGGGAATTGCTCGTTACGGATCCCCTGAACGTGCTCCACCCTTATGATTTCTGCTCGCGGACTCCTTAACGAGATATTTCCACCTGGAATTCTAGCCTTGGCTTCCTTATCCCCTTACTCCATCGATCAATCATCAATATTTTGCTGATCAAAATTCCATAAACCGAAAGGATAAGACTGCGGGAGTCGAAGCATTTGGAATTTAAAACAGCGAAATTCCAAGGAGAATTTAAGGACTGTTTTATTTTCAACTTAGCGGAATTCCGCGGAGCCGAACGGTGTTTCACATCTGTAATCCTTGGCGCTCGGAGTTACTTGAATTTTGATGCGAAGATATTCACCGAACAGCTACGGTGCTCTTCGAATTGTTGGTTCACGGTCGAAATAGTTTTACGGCGGGACGTAATACTGAAGAATAATCGAGGGAAGATGGAGCAGAGGGTCTCGAACGGACCTCTTTAACGGGCGAGTTTTCTTTTACGGCTCGTCGGAGAGGAGAGCCGTATTTCGCCGGTGTTATGGCACGCGCGCGCGCGCCACGGCTGGTACAGATGGCTTCGCCGCGGGAACCGGAAACGCGCTCGCCGGCAAATCGAATGGTAATTAGATCGAAATGCAAATGGCACGTGCGCCTCCCTGAAATATCGGAACGATTACCCGTTAGCGTAATGTATCGTAATGTAAAGGGCCGTATAGTCCTGTCCTGTTCAATATCATTCGAAAATTGGAAAAATCTCCCGGATAATTAATGCCTTGCTTGCCGAAATCCGCTGGCACGCATTTAATAGCTTCACCGTCACATGTACGTGACATCCATAATTTTGCAATTTCATCGAAGATAGCTTAATTAATTCCACAGACTTTGTTGTATCGTCCCCTTCTTTTACTAAATTGTTTTGGTATTTCATAAGGGTGAATATATCCAATTTAATTTTACGCAAAGCAATTTTTCAGGTTGAAACGTTCAAGCTGTAATGGTTCGAACGTTAATTCTTTGGCCCCGAGCCAAGCAAGCCCGAAACGTTTCCTCGCAAGCGATTATTGCGCACCGGTTCCGAGGAAGTTCGAAACTGTTCGTTCTGCGCGATCGGAAGCGCCGGCAGGATACAGCCAGTTTCCTCATCCTGATAATATTTAACGCTTTCCACACGAGAACTTTTCCCTGATCAACCACCGGCAACTACACCACGCTTATCCTCGAGGCAGCGACTAACCTTCCACATAAAACGATCAAAATTTTGCCTGAAACAATACGTACTTCACGGATGGGTGAATAGAGTGAAGGCAACAAGAGACGACAAAAAAGTCGAAACAACCCCTAATGTAAAAACACAATTGTAGAATAATCATCGCGTTCGCCTTGCTTTCTGCTCGAAAATTATCAGAGCAATCTTTTGAGCCTTCAGAAGGGTCTTGGCCAGCTAGCTTTAGGACATGCCTCAGGGCAGACAGGTGGCAAAGGGTTAAACTGTCAGGAATTGTAGACAGTTTTCCGAGAGACGTCTTAATCGCGGAAGATAACGTTTGCCGCGGCGTTATTTCCACTGCCACGGATCCTTCGAGTTTTCAACGGCCTCCCTTATCTTCGTTATCCTCTCTGTGTGTCAAGGTTGGTCTCGTCTGCCTCTTCTCAACAGAAGCTAATGGATTTGGTCGACTCACCGTCTGAAAAAGATCCGCGAACGGTTCGAAGCGACGCGACGTATCTTCTTGAAAGTTGAACGGCGGAGGCGAGTTTACGGGACATTAACGAGAGACTCGCGCTGCACGGAGAATTCTTTATGGGGACATCCAGAGACTCTCGTTTACGACGGTGTTCATGTTTCCTGAATGCCGTCGACGATCCATTAACGCAACGACAAGACGCGTGCCAGCGAAAGACTGATGCTTTTACTATATTACGCTGTCCGACGCCCATTTCGTGACACTGGTCTCGAGTAGAGCACCGTCGCTTTTCACTTTGACAATTTTTTGTGTCTGACCCGAGACAGACCCGCGAACGGATTCGCGACGCTACAATCTTTCGCGCGCACAATGGTACATTTTAAAATAAAAATTGTCTACATCGATTACAGGAAGCAGGGACCAAGGAAAAATTTTGTTCCTTCTTCAATGACTCTAATAAGCTGGAAATAATACATATTTTAAAATTCTTTAACACTAAACCTGCCGAGCTCTATAAATAGCTGGCATGTGCTGCCTTCTAAAAATGGTAGAGTATTTTATCGATAAATATTTCAAATGTCTGGCCGGTAAGTTTCCCAGAACTATCCCCACTTCTGCGGGGTGTACCCCTTTGGGGCGCCATGAAGCTCGAGAGGCCTCGGTCGCCGAGAAGTATCACATCATATTATGGCTCGGGTATATGGGTGAGACCACACTAATCCAAATGATAAAGCTTCTTTATTTTTCATTGTTTTTTTATGGAACTTTCACCAACATTTCGTGGCATTTTTACAATGCAAAATGATAGCAAATACGATATAATTCCGATGATATTTACTTGTGTATGCGAAGTTCTTTGAACTGTGCCGGCGCGCTGCGACTCTCTGCGTCTCTTTCTTTCCCATACGCTGTCCTTCTTTGCGTCGAGAACTTTCCAAAACAAGTAAGTTAAAACGAAAACACGTAAATATCATCGGAATTATATCATATTTCATATCATTTTGCATTAGAAAAATGTCACGAGTATGTTGATCGAAGTCCCATTAATAAATAATGAAAAATAAAGAAGTTTTGTTTTGGATTAGTTATGTTTACACTTCTCGGCGACCGAGGCCTCTCGAGCCCCGCTGTCCTTCTCTACGTTCGGCAAAAGTCAAAGAATAGTATCCCTGGCGGATAATTATCCCTGGTCAGAGCCGTGTTGCGGACAATTATCGATAAAATGCTGTATACATATGTGCTTGGACACAAAAATGTGTATGATCATTACCAATCAGACCATCATTATAATTTCAGTAATTGTAAAACAAAAAACCAGAATTCGATCATTTGCTGCACCCTTGTGGGTTCGCGATTTTCCCATTTATTTGCGAAACGAAGAAGCCGAGGGGGAGAATGAATGTATTGTTATTTTAACGCGTGGAAAATGACCTCGGAAAAAGCATGAGACGACAATAAATCGTGGGGAGGGTCGTTTCGCTTTTCACGCGACCGGCGAGTGCAAGACGCGCGATAGGTGCGCATGCATAATGCATGGCAGAGGTACATATGGAGGTTTATTGTCTATCTGCGGGCACGGGGCGGCGTCGGTCAACGGTCGGCTGACATTGGTTGATATACTAATCCCGCATACAGCTGGTCAAACCCGATACGTTTGCGTACTCGTTCTCACCGGTGCACCGTGCAGTGCGGTGCAGCGTGGTGCTGTGCTCTCCGATGTATCCGATATACGCGATCCACCGCATCGGGAATCGAACCACGAACCAGCCGTACCAGCGATCCAAGAATCGGAGGGGAGGGAAAAAATAGATCACGAAGAATATTAGAGAAGCGTCGAGCATCGATGCGCACAGGTGCAACGTGCAATTGCACCTCGAGCACGCGTGCGTCGATGCAACGGCGTTTCTAACGGACCGTGTTATGTACGTTATCGGTAAAAAAATGTTCATAAACTCTACGAGTTGACGGGTACGCCATAAGTAATCGTAGTTGGACCGCCGTGGCTGGGTTTCTACCGTTGCAATTATCTTATTCAATGACTAACGATTGCTATGGGAGCCGCTCGTTCACCGAAGCTACACATTCCACGAAGTAAAAAGTGGAAAAAATTGGTGAAACTATATGTTCTCCTGTTGACGCAGTGTAGCAGCCGCAAATAAAATCATTGTATCGACGGCGCTCCTCTATGTAATTTCCTCTATTTACATTTCTGGCGATAAAAAGGCGATGTGTTCAGCGGTCGTTGTTGCATAATTATTCCGAGGATCGACAAGTGGTTCGAAGCTTTTGGCCGGTAGTGTACACGCAGGCCGAGACGCGCGACGTGCGTGCCACGATGAAATTCCGCGTTGGCCGCCGGATTGCATCTACCGTTGCATCTAGCCGGTGCATCTAGCCGTCGCGTCGCGTCTACCGCTAGGTCGATCCGCTTGCACACATTCGCAGTCGCAACGGCCGGATTATACAGCACGTTACGAGACGCGGCGGATTAATACGACGGCAGGCATTCGATGCACCCTGGCGTGCATCGTGCATCGTGCAGCCAGGTAGGCGTGTAGGCGAGTAGGCGACCCGCCTTAGATATTTAAGTGGCCCCGTCGGCCCACGACACCGCGCCACGCCGACACAATATATGCCGGTCCGCGTCGACTAATTAATTCGGGGATACCGGAAATCCCTCTGCGACCCATTATTGTTACCCGTTCGATCGAGGATGACGCGCGACGCCAACGCTTGACGATGCAAACGAACGGGGAGCTGTGTGCACGCGACGAACCATCATCAACTTCTTCCCCATCAGATCGTCTTCGCTTCTCATCGATCAATCTGTCAGACGTTCATTCATCTCGTGGGAAAAAGGACCAAAAATGTAACCGGCAGTTGGATACTCTTTATTTTCTGAAGACGATCTCGTTTTGCCTCTGAATAGCAGTATTTTATATGCCTCCTATGTACAGTGCCCCGTGTGGGCGTGGCTGGTTTGCTTTCTATACAGAGATCTTCATGTAGGTGGAGCTGTATCAAGAAGGACTTAGGAGCCGAGCTTCTTTGAATCTTGTTACAATTCTGGCGAAAGAGTTTCTCCTTTCCCTTAGAGAAACTTGAATGGGCGTGGCTTCCGTGTAGTTCTCTTTTATTCCCCAAATAGGCGTGGCCTCATCACTCTCAACGTACAGACCCCCAAGAGGCGTGGCATTGGTGCCCTCGCCTGTCGGCCGATTTATATCAGTGCCCTACAGGGCAACCTATGTTCGTAAGCCATTGTTAGTCGAACGATCAGCTAGATCCGATCTGATTGGGGACAATAAACCCCTGTACGATTTTTTCAAATATGAACGCGAGAAGTCATCCGTTCCGTCGGATAAACCTATCCGGCGCGAAACTCCAGCGATACAAAAGGTTCGCGGATATCGAGCGACGCTGATAAACGGTGTAACGAGAGTGTTCCCTCGAAAAGTAGACGCACCGAGGGCAGAAATCACGGGGGCGGACGAAAACGAGGCGCGATATACGGGCACGGGCGCTCGGCGAATCCGGGACACGAGTTTGCACGGCGGGAATTCGGAAATCCGTCGGAGCGGACGCGTTCTCCCGGTTCGCGAACTCCTTTGGAATTTTTTACGAGCCCCGAGCTTCGACGTGACGTATAGAACGTGGAAGAAAGCCCGAGGGGCAGCAACGGCAGCCACGAGATACGTACATTCGTCACGGGGAAAACGTAATACTCCGGGCAGACAGGGGTGAATTTCAACTTGGAAAATAATTCTTTCCCAGAGCGTGAGCGGCCAAAGACATATTTCGGGTGGCACGGCGCCGCCACGAAATTGCTTAGTTTCACGTTCTTGCCGAGAGCCTCGCGCGTTTGTTCTCGTTACGGCAGCGGCGGCACCAATGCGACGCGACGCGACGCTTCGAACGAGACCCGTTCGTGAACACGTTCGCCGTGCAAAGAGAATTAGCTGGAAACGATTGCATCCGATCGACCGTGACAAGATTCCGGAGGGAGGGGTTGTCGTTCGAGACCGCCTTCCGTCACGCGGAGACGATGAATTTTGTTTGCCGCTACGAAAGAGCCTCTTCGATCGTCCAACTTGCGCGAACAAAGCCGTCGACGGTCTCCTATTTATGCCAGAACGCCTCTACGACGCCTCGACACGAAAAGAGTAAATCTACGCGACAAGTGGCCCGAGTAGGCGTGGCTTCCTGGCCCTCGATTTTTACGCGCAGTCGGAGCAATGCTCCATCGAACACGATTTGTGTTTATGTCTGTTCTGAATCGTTTTAAATCAAGTTTGAATCTTGAAAAAGAATGATCGCTTGCTCCACGCGTAAAGATCGTCCTGAGTGGGCGTGGCTTGATAGCCCTCAACAATTTGCATTCGAGCCTAGCCTAGATTAATGTAGAAGCAGCGAAACTCCTTTGAAAGGCTATTCGACTCGTTCCCAGCGATTGGGACGCTCTAAATGGGCGTGGATTCAACGTCGAGTAATATAAGTAGGCGTGATTTAGTAGCTCTCGATTGAAACGACGCCGGAGCAGCGCTCCACAGGTCGTTCTCGCGTTTCCACGGTTCATTCGTGGCATGGGGCGCATTAAATATCTTCGTGATTCTCCTTCGCAGTCTCGTCGACGAATTTGGAATCGGATTCAAAGCGCAGTGGCGCGCGCTCGCGCGAACCCTTATTTATCATGTATAAATGGAAATCCGATGCAGCTACAGCAGCTGGCGGTGTTTATTTGCCAGACGCGGGGTGGCTCGAGGCTCGGCGTTGTTCGATTTACTGCGAGCAAATCCGTCGCGAGTAACGCCGCGCTCGTTCCCTTAGTCCCTTTGCCGTTTTGCCACGCTACACTGAAATCCGGTTCTGTTCCGCGTAAAGCATAGTTCGCCAGGGACGGCTCATTTTCAATCCTTAATAACCTCCTGCGTTTCCGCAGATTCCGTGGATAATCGAACAACTCGGTGCAAAACCCGAACAAGATTTATTGCAAAAAATTGTTTGGCACATCAAAGAATTGTTTTGTACATTTACAGTGTTACTGATTGTTTGCTGTAGGAATGAAATTCTTAGAGGCTTCAACAGGATGCGAGGCCACACGAAAAGGGATAGAAGAGGTGAAGAACATAGAAATGAGGTTGGAATAGGGAGATGACGAGCCCCGAAATGATTGAGAAACCATGCTGTCGGGTTGTCCGCGACAGTGCAAGTGGTTGGACGTTGTTTTACGTCAACGTCAGGGTGATTAGACACGAGATAATGTGGAATCTGGGAGAATTGGAGGGATTCGAGTGCGCGAGGGGGCAAACGAGGGCGCGAGGGCGCATGTCCGCGCTAATTAGAGCATTAACGGGCTCGTTTGTCACGGGTATGGTACGGGTGTGCACAAGTACAGCCCCAGCCACAGCTACACCGTAACAGAGCATCGGTGAGGCGGTAGTGTACGACGTATACAACCTGTACAACGACTACGAGACATATACTGCGCGTCGTAGGTGTACCGGGGCTGGATTTCTGCAGCCGAACCTCTTATCTGTCTACTAGAATCTAATTACATAAACTGCCGCGTCACTGTTGCCGACGACCAGGAAGAAGAAAGCGAATGTCGTCGATCGACCGAACAGGACTCAATCCTGATCTCTCTCTCTCTTTCTTTCTTTCTAGCCACTTTCGCTGAAGACAAGCCCGGATGGTGTCGCCGATAAAACGAGACTCTCAATCGCACGATTACTCGTCCGCAGTGATTCGGAATCAAGATGCTCTTACACCTGCTTCGGCCAACAGAAATGTCCAACCCATTTTTACTCAATCCTCATATGTTCCTGACCAATTGCTAGACGAAGGATCTTGAGATCTTCAAAGAATTAATCCTGTAGCGTTCACAAGTCTTTCGCGACTCGGTTTGACTTAAATTTTTAAAAAATTTGTTCTACCCCAGTCTTTGATCACCAGCGAATAGCTCCTCCATTTGATAAAAATTTTCCTGCTGGAATATCGGAGTGCAAACCCACTGGCCACACTTCAGCACCTCTTTGAAAAGCACAGATCGTTCCCGTGTCGATCATGAAAAGATTCCTGCGGCGAACCTATCTTTAAACGCCTGGGCGGTGTGGTGTGCTGATTATCGGAATCGATATCCGCCGGATGGGAAGGTGGATAGTCTCGCGCCGAATCTCAAGCAAACATTCCAGAGTCCTCTCCAATTAACGTCGCTTCTCTCATTCTTCGCGACCGTTTGCCTAATAATCGTTCGGAGCTGTTCGAATCGATACGCAACGACCCCGTTATCATTTTTGTCCGGCCGTTGCCGGAAGTCCAGGTAATCGGCCGTGTCGGTCCGGAGGATTCCGCGACACGAATAACTCGAGGCTATTTTATGCGAGGCGATTTTAATTCGATTTGTTCGGTGCCGATTGCTTTTGTTCCGGATGAGTGTCTCCCGAGACGAGAATATTTATAAACCGCAAACTTTTTCGGGCGCAACCCCCATCGATTTTCGACGGTCACGAAAGTCGACCCAGATTCACGGGACGGTATCACCGATCGCAATCAAATATTCATTAACCCGTACAATCTCGCAAATGAACGGACGCGTGGACCAAGCGACCATGTAACGCGGTTTTCAATCCGCCCCGGCGGCGATGTGTGTCCGGCTGCTTTTATTTTCGTTGCTTTGTTTAATAATCCCATGCCTTTTTTCCAACGTTTCTCGTGGCTGCCGTTAACGATAGCAGTTTCCGCCGTGCGTCAGACAATGCCGTTGCAATTAACGCTCGTGTTTCTCTTGGGAGAACCATTTATTGTCGACAAACATTTTCCTATAGCATCTTTTTTGTAAAGAAGTTCGTTTCCCGGGTTTGGAAATGCACATCTCGGAGCAGTTATGGTAATTTTTGTACCGCGCAAAGTTCATTAGATAGAGGAGCTGCCAGCGATTTCCAGAGGATTAAAACTTCCGTCATTATTCGAAATAGAACCGCCAACGCACCTTTCCAGTAATTCAGCCCCGCTCACAAACCTACCTCGATCTCGAGCTCAAACTAAAATAGCTTCGTCAATCTTGGTCGGACCAAGTTGGAGCTTTCGGGCTGTACTCTTTTAGCATTGTCGGAAGAAAACGCAAGGATCGACCTTATCAAATTTCCAGGTAGGCGTGACCTCTGCGACGATTCGGTATTCTTAGTATTTTAGATCTCCGGGTGCTTCGATTCTTCATTTGCTCGAGCCTCGACGATTCAGACGGGTTTGGGACCAATCAGACAGAATCAGCGAGCCGCGGATCGTTCCAGAGGGCGACGAGACTGCCCGCTCTGCGTCGATGAACGGAATCGTGTCCGCGGTTAATTGCATTTCCGTTTCTATTACGGGCAATGGTAGTTCCGGCCGAAAATACACGAAACAAATGACTATGGGCACCGGCGCGGGCCGGATGGAGGTCAGAGAGAGCGAGCGGGGCATTGGTCGATATGCCAACGTCTCCTGCCTGCAAGGTGCACCTCGGGTCATACGCGAGCTGGCGCAACCTGCATCCACCGTTTACCGTTGCATGCGATCGTTTCTTTTCCCTGCTGCTCCTCTACTCTCTACTCCACTACACTCCACTCTACTCTGCTCTGTGCACTCCGTCGCATTTTCTCTTTACTCGGAGCGTTCTCTCGCGCGACAGCGGATCGCTGCCTCCGCGGTCCCATCGATCCGACCATTAATAACGGCATCAACGTCTTTATCGTCGCCGAAGAAAATGTTCTTCCTCCCGACGAAACACACCGGGAACGCGCCACTACAATGGAGCCGGCGCGGCGCAAAAACTCGAGACGCAAATTAACCCTGCCCCCTTCTCCCCTTCACTCGCGATTCCCTTTCGTTTCCTTCTGCCTCTCCGGTGAACGAAAGCGTGACGTTTCAGCTCTGTTATTATTGTTTGCTGTATGTTAGCTTCTGCCAATTTGCATTCTCCACGGTTCCAGGTCGGTGCGGAATATTCAGTAATTAACGTTCGGTTGTTAGTCCGTTTAGATGTTCCTCTTGTTATCGTCTGCATTTATCGAGTCTGTACTTTTTAATGACTGCCGACCTTTGCGCGAGTGCTTCGCGGAAGAAATTCGGACGAGCTCCATCGTTTCGACACGGTTCCCTTTTCGTTTTGTCTTGAGAATTTTGAGGAAGCCAATGAGAAAGATTAAAGTTTGCTCGCTAAGTGTACGGCGCTGAGGATATAACCATCGAAATTATGAAGAAACTGTATGGAAGGGTTGGAAGGCATTCTTTCGTAGCGCGATATAATCTTGCAACTTCAGCAGCACTTCCAGCCGCTCCTCGAGGAATCTCTCGGGGATTATAATGGCCTATAGAAACGTGATCTTGATGCGGCGTGTTATGGGCGCGAGGAGAAGGGTTAATTGGCAAACGAACAAGGTAAACGAAACGCGATAGGGTGTTTGCTTGGTAGGATAGATTTAGCGACGTTTCGGGGAGGGGACGGACCGACAGAGAGGAAAAGTTCCTTCCGTTCGAGGGAGAAATTACGAACACGGTAGAGCAGAGATAGAGAGATGGAGAGAGACGTCAGTCGTCCGAGATGTGTTTTATCGGCGTCGTTTCCATCTGGCCCGCGCGAAAAATGTAATTCCTCCATTTGATCCTCGGGGGAGGAGCCCGGGCTGTAGGCGGGCTGCTTCCCATTCACTTCGAGTTCCTCTTATCTGCCTTATCGCGTCGTTTCAAAGTATTCGCGGGAGTTCTCGAAAGGCGGTCCGAACGACGCCGTTCTATATCTCGGCGCGGTGCGGCGCCTCGACGATTTTATCAGCGTCCAGCGAGACCCGGTGTCGCGTGTAACTCAGCTTCAACAAGTTTTCGGAGACCCTGTCCGCCTCGAGGATAAAATATTTCTCTCTCCGGACCGAGATCGTGGACCGAGAACGAGCAACGTCGAGCTGGTAAAATAAGAAACGAATCGATGGATCGCCCGTTCTCAAATAATTTGGGATCGTTGCACCGTTCCGGTAAAAATATCGCCGGCCGGCGCGGCGTGTCCCGCGACGGAATCCAGGACGCTCGGACGTTCACGTTCCATCGACCCGGCTCCGGCCACGAACGACAACCGCTCTTTGGCCTGCGAGCGTCTGAATCGCCTTCGGGGCCAAAACGAGCCGGTCGAAAATGATTTATCTTACTCTCTTCATCTGGAATGTTTGGAGTGGGCGTGGTTTCAAAGACTGGCCTCTATAAAATATCTTGAATGGGCGTGGTTTTCTTGCCCTTTACGTTTAGAACTGCCCAAAGTAGGCGTTTCGTTTCTCCCACTGCACAGATAGCTGCGAGTATGCGAGGTTCCTAAACCAGCGCCGAAATCAAGTGTTTAAAAATCTCCTCCAGCATTTCCTCAGAGAAATCCCCACTGGAGAAGAATTCCTACAATACATCGAATCGACTCCCAGTCTGGATTTTTTCCTCGCTTTCCTCTCCGTTCTTTCGTTGTAATTTCTTCGGCGTGAATAATTTCGGTCACGACGCTCTCCTTGGAGAGTCCCATCCGAGGAACGATATTGTTCTCTCGAAACGAGAAAACTAAGTGGATCGTTCCCCGCTCTCCTCTCCGATCCGAGCGGCTCATTGTAATTGATGTGTAGAGCGCGTCGCATCGAATTGCGTCGTCGTTTCGTCGTTTCGTCGGATCAAAACGATCGCGGTGGTAGTCGGGAGGATTCGATGCACACACTTACTCGTGACGCTTCGAAGGTGTTGGCCCCTCCCAGCATCCGGAACGAGCCTCGGCTCGGCAAAATCGTTTACTTTCGGATCGTCCCACTTTGCACGGGTTGCTCTCCTTTCCCAGCAGTTTCTTCGTCTTATCGGAAATAAATTTACCGTCGGATAGAAAGAGACCCTTTTTATTTCCGCCTCGCTTTTCGCCTCGCTCTCGTCGAATACGATTGAATATCGACGCGGTGACAAGGCTTAAGCCGGGGCTTCGTTAATTTTCCGTTTGGATGCCCGTTTCCAGGCGCCGGGCTTCAAGCTTCGGGGCAAACTGCGAGAGCCATCGCCACGACTGAATAAATAAACGCGGCGCGACGTGGTCTCTCGCCCAAATATCGGAAGTTTCGATGGCCTTTCGGCAAGTGCACTATGTTCTTGCCGCTTCAACGTAATATCAATTTGTCGAGCGAGGACCTCCATTAACGGAAACTTCCCAGCACAGTGTCCGGCTAGCCGACTGTATTTTCGTTCCACGGCATACACGTGCGTCCCAAACGCGGACGTTCGTGTCTACCCGCCAGTTATTTATTTACACAACTCGGCGAGAACCCGTGTGCCGCAACAGAAATAAAGAAAACCGGCCACAGGGAGAGATTAATGCTGTAAAAATGATAGATACAGCGGATCTCTGCGCGCGTACAGAATTTTTTCTCTGCGATCTCGTAAACTAGAAAACTTGTTCCAGGAACTCGTTCCCTCGTCGGAGCAACAAAATGTTAAAGTCACACAACAATCTCACCGAAGCGCGCTGTTTCCCGCGAACAAACTGAGAAGCGAGACTGTAACAAAGCCGTGCGATCTGGATTGCTCGCGATCTAAATTACAGAGACGCATTAGGAGCGATTAAATCTTGCCGGCGCGGCGATGAGCGCGGTTTTAAACAGTCCGGGCAAATATTATTATTATTATTATAATGATTGCCGTAATGCCACTCGGCGTTCGGCAGAGCAAGCCAGCCGCAAATCGTCGGCTGATCGTAATCGGATTTCGCTTTCACAGCGAATTTAACCGGGCAGAGATCCAAGATCATTCCACCCGACAATTAGAATCCACGGTTTGTCGGGATTAATTGTACGCGAAATCGATCGACCGACTCTCTCTCTCTCTCTTCTTGTTTCTCGCCCAGCTTTTTATAGCCGCAGAGGAACAACGATCGGAGAAGTTCGATGTTGAGCGAATTGCTTCAAGCTGTTCCGACAACTATTGCGGTTTCCTCTTGTTATCGCGCGGCTAGCAACTCCTGGGAGATTGTTGTCTGCTAATGACGCGTTCCATCCTTCGCGAAACGCACCTGCGATATGTCCGTCGATTTAATGGGAACGCGGGCCATATCCTGAAATTTACTGCTTTCGAAAGTCGCGACTTTTTCCACAAACATCGCCGCTCTAGAACCGACGAGCTATTTCGGTCTTCGATGTAGCACAGTCGCGATTCACTATGACTTTAGACAACGAAGCGTATAGAATTAATTTACTAGATTATCTTTGAATAGACCGCGGGTGGTAGCGACTACTCTCTGCGAGTTGATGAGATTTTTCAGGTGATTCAAGAGAACCTAGTTTACCGATCCATCAAACAATGAGTGTTGGACTATCAGTAAGTTACAATCACAATGAACTTATTGTTCGTTGTCCAAAATGAATCAATCATCTCAGATACAAACACATTTCGTTCGACTGTCTTCAGGTGTGTTTTCCCTTGCGCGTCTGGACGCAGCGTTTTGTTATCCATACTCCATTCGTCGTAGCTCTCTGCTGTGCCTCTGGACGCACAAGTTTGCGTGCCTATGATGCGATATGGTATGTCTTTCCTTGTTTTTCACTTGCGAAGGAAAGCGAAAAAGCATCGCCTAAACTCAAACACGTGCGTCGCTCGGTTTAGGATATGTGTTCGGCGCACACGTTTGCGTTTGTTTTATCGCTTTGAGACGTCTGAATGTTGCGCCAGACCCAAACGCCCGCGATTTTTGACCCACTGCTTCCGAGGTAGTCCATACCACGGTGCATTATACAGGTGTGCCGACTTAGCGTCTCTGTAACATTGACGTTTTCTGATAGATGGGTAGTAATTCTCTGGCCGCCGCCAGACGGCGTAGGTACCGTACGTGTGCGAATGAGTTTGTGTGTATTCAGCAGCGCGCCCGAATACACAGAATCTGATTCGCACACGTACGGTACCTACGACCATGCGCCGTCTGGCGGCGGCCAGAGAATTACTACTCATCTACTACAGTTTTTTGAGGGAAGTCGGCACACCTGTATAATGCACCGTGGTCCAGACGCGCAAAGGAAAACACACCTTTAGACTACTGCATATTCCACTAGCATACAATATATTGTCAACGTGTTTTCGACTAGTTCCGTAGTATCTTATGAATAAAATACTAATTAACGGAATGCAACAGTAAAGAGCTACCTCCCGCGCCGTATAATAAAGAACAGTTTTATATTAGAAGTGCCAGTGTACATTTCTTAACACCCATTTCCAATAATGAGCGATGCATGGTAGGATGCGTCTCCGATCGGTCTGGTGGATCGTTGCAGCCGGGAGTACCGTATCGAAAAGTTTCGCTCGTGCCCGGATATATTAAAACAGTAAAGTTCACACGAGAATATCCGTGGGCCGTGGAAGTAGCCGTGCCCAACGAGTATCCCGTTCGCAATTCAATTTTCATTGCGCCGTCTCGGTGTAATGAGAGTTCGATGGAACTTCGATCGGAAGCTTTCTCCGGGGGTAATGGTATTAATTGTTCAGCGGCTGCCTCGCGAAACTTTCTTCGTTTCTGTGCGAAGCCTGTCGCCCTTTTTCACCCTCTTTTGCCTCCCGTTTTCCGGTTTTTCCTCGTCGAGAGATTTCAGTGATTTTCGGGGCTCGTTAATTAAATAGTTTTCATTAACAGAATTCCATGCGATCGTATCGCTCTTTATCCCACCGCCGCTGGTAAATCCGACAAGCCTCCTCCTGGAAGCTTAATTAAACGAGCCGTGTTCTTTGTGCGTTACTAGCTCCGATAGGACTCGCTCGATTTGTCTTTGAGACTCGTCTTAACAGGGCGAAACGAGAACGATTAATGGTTGCCGAGATTTTGTCGAGTATCGGGTCTCGAGCACGAGTTATTGGGTCGAGTTCGTCGTCTGTCGGTTTCGTTCTCGGTTCGGTTCAGATTCGATTCGATTCGAGGACCGAGCGGAACGAGCCTCGACGATTCTACTTTCTCCGGTCGTCGATTTTCGACGGGGAATAGGAAGCCACTTGCGGAACGGTAAACTGGATCGCGATTCGATAATACCATTAATGTTGTACATACAACAATAATTCTCTGTCGCTCGACTTGTTTGTTCGATCGTATATTTGCTCGTCGACGAGGCACCCAGCGTTTCTCCATTTTGACAAACATCCTTCAGTCTGTTCGAAATCATGACCATGAACAATCGGATTTACTTGCAAGGGAAAGTCATCTCTAATCACTTTCTGACCGATGTGTGTCTCCATTAACTCGTCGTTCTCTATAACTTTCCAATTTGATTTGTCTTGTCCGTCTCGATTAACAGGTGTACACAATTTCGCTAGTCTTTGCCTAATGGTTACGTCTCGGGAAATAAAAGAACGGAATTAAAGTGGATGGTGGAAAATGCCGGATTTAAAAGAGCACCAATTCCGCCGGGAAAACCGTCGGGTTTTGTCGTCGTTAGACCCACTCGGCCCGTGAAATCGGTGCAGGTTAACGAGATATCGGGGCAAGTGCCGCCATTCGTCCCAGACCTGCGAGAGAACTTCTGGAAATTGATTTCCAGCTAGGCTCCGGGCCAACAGGTGCGATTATCGCCCGAGCAGCTCGTAACTTGTCCCGGAAACTTTCGAGTCCAAAAATCTCCGGAGTCGTTGCCAGATGTTCGCGCAGGTTCGCGTGCGATTTTTCGCGAACGATCCTCGCCGAGGATCGAACACAGCGTTTCCCGTTCCGCGCATATTTAATTGCATTTCGTGCTCGGCCTCGCGGAACTCGTTTACTCGTATTCACGGCATGGCAGCCCCGCTTTGCTGGCGTCCACCGAGACGAATCGAGCTCGAATTCGAAAGCGAGTCGAGTCCAATTGCCGGAACAACGCCCCATCGCGTCGATTGCTGTTCGAAAGAACCGCCCCTGTTGCCGCGACATTTCCGCGCGCACCTTACGGCACGGACGTCACGTGAAATCACGTGCTATCACGACACAAAAAGAGGAAACTATAATGTCACGTGAAAGCACTTGTTTTCATAGTAATGTGTGTGTGTACCCTTAACCGCGATCGTGAATCGCTAAAATAAAAGTTCGAGACTCTCGCCAGGTAACAACTTTGCGAAGTTCGAAGTATCGGCCATTGATGAGATGAAAGTGGAATGTAGTCGAGAGGTTCCGAAGTAGAGAAATGTAGTGAGCCGCTCAGCAGGTCAGTGCACTGGGTTCCTCAGCATTGGGAGCAACGAAGCCACGCCTACTCGACGCACTCCGAACAGGCGGAGCTACGAAACCACGCCTATCGACTGCACTCTACGCGGGAGGGATAACGAAATATTGTTCTCAGCGTACTCTACATGAAAATCGACAACAGTCCACTAAATAAGGGCGCTTTCGATAGAAAGAGCAATGACGCCACGCCCACATGAGGAACTCACTTGAAACCACGCCTACTTGACGCACTTTAGACAGCAAGCTCGAGGAAACCACGCCTCCAAAGGGCACTCTACGTGGACAACATGGTAAGCCACGCCTGCTCGAGGTAGTTTAACTTTAATAGCCCGAAGGGCGAGTTAGGGATGTTGGAAATTTCGTCAGGAGATCAATTAGTCCCGAGAGGGTGGCGAGCCAAGGGTGAGTCGTAAATCTCGAACGATCGGGTCCTCGGAACGTGTTTTACATTTGCTCGGAGACTGTTTCGTTATTCCGCATAATTAAAGAGTCGCAGCGAAGGGACACTCGTAAGAGCTTCCTCGTCCCATTTAATTAAAAAAAGGAAGGATCGAAGTTGATCTCGTGTGGTGTCGGAGTAAATTGCTGGTAGCTTTTTCTATGTGCCGGCGTGGGCGTTTGTGTGTATGTGTACGAGCAACAGAGAGGAATAATAATATGATAATGCAATGGTTTCTTCGTGGAATTGCGGGCAGCAGCCGTTTTCCCCTTCGTTTTCCTTTGGTCCTCGAGAAAAGGTCGCGTGGCTGTCACGGACATTCGTGGGTGGCGCGTTCACACGCCTCGTCTCGAAACGAAACGAAACGGAACGAATCGAGTCGTATGGGAACCGTACGGAATCGATCTCTTATTTCGGATGAAAGCGGGACCCAGAGGGACGACGATCGTTGCACGCAGCCCTCCGCAACGACGGGATCTCAGGGAAAAGGATCGGGCAAAGAATCGCGAGACAGAAGACCTTCCGGCGTGATCCTCCCCTTACACCTTATCGAAGAAAGAAATAAAACCGAACGCGATGGAATTGGTATTTATGGGACCGACTTTTCCCGCTCTCCAGCCGTGCGCCGCAATCTTTCCGAGATTTCTACAACGTCGGAATTTCAATGTTCCACGCTCCGGATATCCTCGGATTTATTTAAACGCGTGAACCATAAGTCCGCGTCGGAACGGCTGGCGCACGCGATTGAGAAGCGGGCCAAGATCCGCCTTGATCTGCCTCGTGGAGAAGACAGAGACACACATAGAGAGAGAGAGAGAGAGAGAGAGAGAGCCCCCGATAATTGCGACCGAGTGCGCGCGGACCTAACGCAATTAACCCGAACGAAATAAGCGGTTTAATTAAGTGTATGTTCTGCTGTTACGCGTTACGTGGTCACAGTTCACCGTAATCGCCTGCTCTAACGACGAAGCGCTACCGATTCCACTGGCTCGCCCGAACCTTAACCTCGAACAGACTATCTGCGAGGCCAGATCGATCGAACTGCTTCCTTGATCTTGAATCTATAAAGCCACGCTGTGTTCATGGACTGATAACTATATCCCTGGTCACGCTAGGGCTCTTCCAGTTTCACCGAATTTTCAGTTAGGTGGTTCAAGCCGATCAAATTAATAAGCCTTAGTTCACGGCTCAGTCGGAATTGAATTTAATCAGTGTATGTACTTATAATTTTGCAACGTTACCTTAACACGTGGATTTTACATTAGGGGACCGAATGGGACTTGGAAGTAATTGCATCGGACGATGGGAAAAATAAAAGAAAGAATTGTTCCCATTTGCGGAGGAAGTGTTTCCAGCGGTGCGTTCGAAACGCTTCGTTTTTCCCTCGAGGCGAAATAAAGCACGCAGCAAGCAACGTAACAAATGTGGACACAGCTTTAGATTAGCAATTCTTGGAACTAATTGACTCGCGGCGCAGATGCGGGTTAATTCTTCGGTCGAACTCGATGACTCTTGGGAGGGGAGGGAGACAGAAAACAGAGAGCAGTCTGACGGCAATAAAATGTTTCCTCGCTGCATATGCATGCGTTACGCTCAGGGGAAAATCAATGCACCACTGGCCGCTCGCGGTGCACCGTGCCGGTATTTTTTTCCCGAGACGCGACGGGACGCTCGGGGAAAAATACGATCGCCTTAAATGTAAAGGCGGGCCGCGGGGATTTCATCAGCCTCTAAATACTCCTCGCACTCGAGAACCTCGGAAAATATGGAAAAACGGATTGCAGAGTTAATCGCTTTTGCAGTAACGATACTAAATTCTCGTTTATAAAAAGACCGGAGGGAATCCATACTTTCTGCTTCGAGATGCGTTCGAATTCGCACAGAGTAATTTAGTAACGGACCCATTAAAAGCTTCTGCCCAATTTGCTGGTACACACGGTGCTTTTATTTTTCGTTCATATCGGTGTCTGTTATCCAAACTCGGCGAAGGCTCCATTAATGAACGTACGCCGGGAAACTGATTTAAACTACGATACAGTAGTATATATATAAATACCTTATACCGTAAAAAACTCGCTGAAAATTGAAACGGAAAATTCAATGGAGTCAAGCATCGTTTCATCTCATTTTCAACTTAGTCAATCCCCCAGAATTTTGTTATTCATTTTGTTATTACTTTGTAATCATTACTAGACTGCGAATTTTATGCATTTAACAGACTTCATGCAGTGGACATGTTAAAAATATTTAAGGACGTCAATGTATTCGTTTTAGTTTAATCGGATAATTAAAAGAAGAATACAATTTTTATTTGGCTCCTGTGTTCTGCAATCAATGCGGACATTTTTTATTTTGCATAAAGATCCGCAGTCTAATTATTACTATTCGATCCGAAGTTCGAGATTGCGAGAAGGGGCAATGACAAGGATAGTCCTCGCGCATTATAGCTCGTCGAGCGACAAGAAGGTGGACACGGACACCGCTTCCGATAGAAGTGTTCATTGAAATAATCAGCAGAAGAATAACCCCATTAGGTCGAGGAGGGTAATCCCACTTCTCGGGCGCGAATAAATTCGAGCGGAACGATTCTTCGCGCGAAAGAGAGACGGGAAAATTGCGAGGCGAATAGGGTGCGTCTAATTCGTGAACGGTGCCGCATATACTATACATATATGCTATATACGATTAAACTTCGGTTGTCAGGAGAATCTCCTGGCACGTTGACAGCCAGTGATATGGCGAAACAAACGCAAGGGCAACGAAACCGTTCGCTTTGCTCGAAACGTTTGTGCCACGCGGAAAAACTGCATCAACGTTGCGCTTATCCGCGAAGAAAAGCGTTTGGGATTGTAATTGAAAATTATTCTTGTAGCTATAGACTACGTAGGAAATTGTCGGATATGGTAAACAAAGTACGTGAACTTGGATAACGTTTCTCGTAATTTTTGTGCTTCGCCGTCTGCAGCTTCCATTAGCTCGATCGAAGGAGATAACGAATTCAAAACATTGCGCGCTGCGTTTCTCTTTTAACCGACGATAAACATCCGTCCACTGGTCCCTGCGGACCGAGAGCGAAAAAGCGCAACGCCGATCGGTAACTGATGCCATTAGCGTTATCGATATCATCGTGCTCTCTGTATTGTCTCGTGAGAGTCGGATACAGGTAAAAACTGCTCTGACGGGCACTATTCTCGCTCCGTCGAAACCGAGGGCCATGAAGCCACGCCCACCGAACGTGCTCTAACGATGATAAAGCACCGATACAACGCCTACTCGCTGCAGTCTGTATATAGAGAGCAAAACGGACGTATCTAGGATGCTGTTGGCGAGAGAATGACTCTAACTTTGGGAATGACCGCCGTGGTCAAGTGGATACGCTCCCCGACGACTCCTTTACCGTTTCGAAGTGCGGTTAAACCGTAATCTGGGAGACGGGCGCGTTTCCTATTAATGCTGCGACGCCTGCGGTCTTGTCACGAAACTTTCTGGCAATTAATACGATCCTCATGATACGCGAACTTTCATCCTTATCGCTGCGGGATCGACGGAACGACAGTCTGCGAATCCACCGGTTTATTAGGATCAGGATAAACCAGTTAGGGCAATATTACTTTCTGTCGGCATTCTGCTCTTCGACGCACTCGGCGCGAAAGTTCTTCGTAATCGCAGAGAAAAGTGTTTCTCCAGGAACCGCCTCCTTCAACTTTTGCTCTGTGTCAACGAATTTGTACAGTTGAGAACAGACTACCTCAAATGGGCGTGGTTTCGTTGCTCCTCCAGTGTACACACGTCTAGTAGATTGTCCTCGGATGTAGTCGTGTCGCCCGTATAGTGTAAACTGTCTTCAGTATACGTGCTTCAGTTGTCTCTTAATACAGATTTCTTAAAGTAGACGTGGCCTTTCAGCCTTTCGACGCAGACTTCCTCAAGTAGGCGTGATTTCGTTGCTCCTCCAGTGTACACATGTTTCCATGTGGGCTTTAAGTACTACAAGTACTTTAATCATTCTCCCAGTGCCGATTGCTGAAAGTAGGCGTGGTCTCCTGGCCTTCAAGGGCAGCATTCGCAGGAGCAGGCGGGGCTTTGCTGCTCTTGTAACTTCTTTCACCTTTCGCCACAGCTAATACTCTGAATTCGGTGAAAGGTCGCCGGGCCATTTTTCGGGGAATCCTTCGTGATCCGAGGGACAATTGGACGGACAGCCGTTGGCACTTTTTCTCGTTTCTCTCGGCCGTGTCCCTGGCCATTGTCGAGCGTTGTGAGCGCTCTTCTCCCCCGGCTCTCCTACCCTCTGTGGCCGGCACTGTTTATCTCCGGGGCTGTCGCTTTTCTTCTCGGTGGCGGCTCCCTTATCTGTCCCTCCGGGAGGGATAGCACACGCGTTATCGATCTCCCGCGCACTTGTCTTCCGACGTGTAAGCCGCCGGGGTCGGCAGGCAGCCGTGACAATCTTCTCAACGAGATCCGACGACTCGGGACACTGAGGTTTCCTCCGCTACGCCGACCATCCATTCGGCAAGTTCGGCTTCGAAACCGCGGGCGCAACTTTCGACCGCATCTGCCACGATTCGTCTCCGTGTCGCGCGCCCGCTACCTCTTGGTCTAACTCGCTCCGCGAGTTCGCCGGCTCGATCGAATTTATGGTTACAGTTGTAAGCCCAGAACCATGTTCAACCGTGCCCCTAACGGAGTTACCACAGCCCGCGAAAATCTACCAGCTTTCATCTCCGACAGCACTTTTCACACGGATTTTCGTCAAAATAGAAATTTGCGTTACCAGTCTATCGAAAACGCCGAGACAGCATTCAGCCCGTGCGCCTGTTCCTGAATCGGTCTTTACAACTCGCGGGAACGCCTCGGGATCAATCGACCGGTTACAACAGCTGCTTTGAATCAATCGCGCTCCCGTTTATCCACGAGCCGCGATCAATCTTTTCTTTGGGCGCGACGCAGCCTTTGAAACGCGAATTCCCAGATCAAAGCGAAACGCGTGAAATACCGATATTCGGGAATTCCGAAGGCCCGACCGGAACACGGGCGCGCGGCTAGTAACGAAATAACTTACGTCGTCGGTCGGTTACGAGCCGGGATTGACGTTCGCACGGCAAACATGAAAACCGTTCCCCGGCCTGTATTCGTTGTTCGCGAATCACCGCGGACGAAGCTAAAGAGAAAGATACAAGAGACGGAGGAGTAATAAAAGCATAACGAGACCTCCGCAATGAACATTCCCGGGGAAATTACAATTTCCAGGTTCAGGAGAGCGCTCGGCGTTTCCACCTGTGAACGATAAAACCAGGGGAACGTTTCATTCCGCGTCGTTTTTCATATAGCCGGATAAAGCGAAAGATGCTAGGCTTTGCGACGACTCTTTGAGATAGAACGCGCCTCCGACCCCGTTCGAAATTACGTGAACGATCTGCTCACCGACGTAGAAGTCAAACACGCCTCTCTCTCTCTCTCTCTCTCTCTCTCTTGGTGCAGGGCAAAGAGTTTCCGACGCTCGCCAATTATAATTATACTTGATACCGGTTAACGGACCATCGGCGTAACTCACCGCTCCGGAAAACGGTGTTTCCCGCGGATACACCGGGCAATATCGGCTAGAACATCCGCCGGTCGCGTAATGTATGCCGACGCGAATTGCGGCCGCGCATTCGTAAATTTCCTCGATGCGTCTACAAATATTAATCACGGCGGACGGAACGTGTTCGGTGCTTTTCACGTTGCGATTTTGCGGCCGGTAAATCCGGCGAAATTATTCGCCGTGATCGGACCAGCCTGTAAATAGCAGATTCCGGTGAAAAATCACGAGCTATCGGTCCGTGAACTTCGGGGAAAAAGTAATATCCCCTTTTATCCCATTTTATTAACCGAAATGAACGAGCTAACCGAACAATGGCGCGGAATTATGGAAGATAATGGAAGTTACACGATTCATTAATAACGATGATATCCCGCGTTCAATTGATTTTTGCGGACCTCGGGAAATACATATAGTGTTTAATGATCAACTTTCTATAAATCTGTACGTCCTCCTCTTTGAATATTCGTTGATGATAATTCCATTCACTTCACATATTAGATTGGCAACTAAATTCGCGACCTTTTGTTTCGCAATTCTTTTATTGTATCATTATAACCTCGTTCAGTGACCATTCCTTTTTGGAACTGTCCCAGATCATTCAGAAAGTTCGTAGCCTGACACATAGATGATATTGGTAGCAGCAAAAACGTATCGTTGTTGAAAACATCCGTCCTTGAAAACTTGAAAAATCGTGCAGTCATTGAATATTTATATAAAAAAGGATTAAGCGGAAAGGAGATTTTCGATGACATGGTGAATGTGTTAGGGGACAGTGCTTCTTCGAAAAAATGGGTTGCTTTATTTAAACGTGGTCGTACAGACATTAATGATGATCCACGTTCAAGACTTCGGTCCGTTTATAATAAATATAATAATAATAATAATATATATATATATATATATATATATATATATACTATAAATAGAGAAAATTTAGATTAGATTGTTCAAGAAGTTGCTCACTTCTCCTCTTCAGTATGACACCGATATTCAGCACAAGAATGAATATTACAAAGCAACGTAATGCACGTACCGAGAAATAACTGGCGAGCGAAATAATGGCGGAGGGCGTACGATAAATCAGACATAAGTTAGGTATTCCCGTAAATCAAACGTTTTACGATATCGGAAAAGAAAAATAGGGTGAATTTCGACGTCGATAGGCGAGCGAGGGGTTAAAAACTACTGGCCGCTTTTTCACCGTTCCGAAATCGTTAATCCGATCGATTTACTTTCGCGAGAAACATAAAAAGTCTACCGGCGGGAGATAGTCGGCGAGTTAACTCGTCCTCGATGGATCGATCGATCCTCGGGAGCGAGAAGGAACTGCGGCTCGCGACACAACGTGTTCGGTCGTAATGTTTGCGAGTCTGTGTATTATCAGAGTATCGATTTTAAGCTCCGCGAGATGGAGAGAGATAGAGAAGAGAGAGAGAGAGAGAGCAGCTTCGATAAAAATATCGAGAATTCAGGCTGAAGCAAGGGACTGGAAGAACCGAAAATAGGCAGAGCGCGCAACGGTGATCGTGACGACGCCCGTTCACGATCCACGCGAAACACCCTCTCGAGCACACGGACGACCAGCTGGAAACCTGAAAACCTGCAAAACCTATGCGCACACAACCTAGCACACATTGCCCTCTATTACATCGCATCGGGCCGGGAGCACCTTGTTGCTGCGACCGAAATAGCGCTAATCGTTACAACCTGTTACCGACGATTCTACCTCTGCGAAAATTCGTTCTTGTTTCTCCACCCGTGGAGATCCAAACACTCCGTGTAGAACAATGACCTTCAAGCTTATCTGCACACTAAATTGGCAAACGCAGCTGCGAGTGTCTTCGAGCAGCGTTAATTGTCTATTCAGCGGAATGCTTCGCTGCTCGAGTGTCGGAGTACAGGAGAACGTACCATCGCGAACATGTTGCAACGAAATCGGCTAACTAGAAACGGTACCATAAAAGCGTCGAATCTCTAACAAAAAATAATCTCGGAGACTTGAACGGCCACTAAACTGTAGCCAACCACAGTGTAATTCTACAGACCGCACGCACATCCCGAAAAGATCCCACCAATCCAGGTAAAAGCGTCAGATGTCTGACGAAGAATAATTTCAGAGACTTCAACGACCACTGAAATGTGCCTAACCACAAGTAGAGTACCACAGACCGCCACGCATAACTCAAAAAGAATGAGTCCCATTATTTCAGTAGAATATCCCCGGCCATTTGCACGCGTCAGACATAATTTTCGGCGGAACGAGATCGCAACGTCGACGACATTCGTCAGCCGAGGGGGTCGAACGAGGAAAGCGTAGGAGAGAGGAGAACATCCATTGTCCCGGATGACCCCGGCATTTCACCGGCACGGCAACGGAAACACCTGTCGAGTGCCGGAATGCGTGGCCACGCCCCCGCAACAGCGTCGACGGGACTGTAATTCGTAAAACGGAGAGTCAGCGACGCGTTCGATTGACTTTCGATGCCGACGCCGATAAAAGCCGGGATGAGGAAGGTCGCGCGCGCGTGGGGAACGATAAAGGCGGGTAATTCCGGAAATTCCGCTTCCAGGACGGTCTCTGGTAATCCTGGACCGTCGTTCGAAGAACGGAAGGGGTCTTGACTCGCGTGGTAGAGCCTGCAGGACCCCTTTCGACGATCAATTCCCTCGGACCTTTGCCTCGCCACCTAATAACCCGGCCCTCGGCGTTATGGTCGGACTGATCGAATGAATATCGAACGCGTGACCGGAGGATGGACCCGGTCACAGAAATATCTGATTCGAAAATTGGCTCGGTAGAAAGAAAAGGAAATTTGTCCATCCCAATTCTAATTTTCTTCTGATCGTTTGTATCAAGTCGAACAAGCGTGCCATGATATCGTTAATAACTTTGACAGGCAGCAAATGTTTTTATATTTTTCATTTCACAATTATTGAAATTATGAAGTTGTTTACATCGAAATCGATTCGATAAATGGCCTTATCCAAGCACATATTGTGATAAAAATTGCACAGAATCTAAATAAATAGAGTCTTGTCATTATTGTAAGCGAAAACATTTTAATCGCAGTTTGCGCTCGCTAGATTTAGTGTTAATAAAAAGAGTCCCGGTCTTCGAGAATCGTGGTTCGTCCGTTTAACGCCGATTTAACAGTATCAAAGGGTCCAGGCGAAGGAGATTGCTGCAATTGTCATTCCCCTGCGAAGTAGTACAAAGCAGCACTCAACTCTTCTCGATTCCAAGAAAGAAAGAAAGGGTCGCTCTTCCACGGTGTATCAATTACACCGGTCGTAAACTTTACTTCCACCGGAACTTTTCATCCTCTTTCGTCTTGATACCGTTATTCAAGGAGGTGCTAACATTTCACTTTAATTAGCGGACCGAACGGAGTCTACGCCGGCGTAATAAATCTGATAACAAATTTAAATTGCGCTTTGACAAAAGATCTGACTCGAGGAAGCGGCAAGAAATATGGGAGTAAGTTCTACGACTTTTCGTAGACTTTGCACGGTGCGGAACACGGAAGTCGATATTTTTTTCGTTTGAGATGCACAAAGCCTTCGGTCGTCCCTGTCACGGGAGAAATCGTGCCCCCAGGACGAAACAAATTTCCGTCAGGCGAGGAACGACGCGAAGAACTGGCAAAAAATTCGAGTTCCGGGGCCAGCAGCAGTCAGCGGTCATAATCAAATCCCGTTTATCCTGATTGCGATCTCGAGGACTGCGACGAGGAATCCATCCCCGAGGAGATTCGCGATTCGATTCGAACGAGCTCCGGCGCCGATTTACCCGGCTGATTGGTTCGCGATTCACGCAACACCGACAAATATCCTCGCGCGAGAACTCGGGAAAGACGAGCCAGCTTGAAATATCGCTTCCGCTGCGCTGCGAAAGAATAATACCTCCGGCGAAAATTTACTCAGGATTCCCCTTGTCGCGTTACTCTTCCGGACCCTTGCCCCGTTTCCAGGCCGAGACTCCTGCGAGAAGAAGAAACGTTTCTCTCGAAAGTCACCGCTTGATTTCGCTTCGCGACGCTCTTTTAATGTTCACCGTAAATTCTTCGAGGATTTTCAGCTCGACCGGATGAACGGTTGAGTTTACATTTCTCAAATCTTTCTGAGAACGATGTCCTACAATATTTTTGGGATGTTCACCATTTGGAATAACCCAATTCAGCATAACATAACATAAATGAATTATGTTCTGTCTATGTATATGTCATGTAATTCAATTGAGCACAACACTTGTGTTCCCTATTGTGCGTCGCAGGATACATCAGAACAATGCAAACTCTAAAATATGCGTTTTACGAACAGCTATTTTATCTTGCTTAAACGTAGCTACAACGTATACGATATTCTAACGGATCACTGTATACTCTACGGCAATGAGAAATTTCTTTTCCGCGGGCTATCGTATTGGAATCCTTGTTTCCGTTTCCATTTGCGATCGAGCGACGCTTCGAGAGCCGAGGCTGGTCCAGGGTCCGATTTATCGTTGACATCTGTGTTCTCGCAGGGTAAACGGTGTCTCAGGCTCCGCCCTCGCAGAAGGGACACCGAGTTTCCCGTTACGAGCATCGAGAGAGCCAGAGGCCGGCGATTTAAACCGTTTTCGTTTACGAGAAGAATCACCGCGTCGCGCGCCGTTCCTCCGAAGGGGGTCGTCGTCGAGACGAGAAATCATTTTAGGCGTGGAACGGTGTTCGCTTCGAGGTATATCGTTTGGAATTGTCCCTGTTTGGAGAACTGGAGCATGTAACGAGACAGCAAAGTCGATGTACGCGTGTGCACATCAAATTGTCGACGCCGTGTTAACGAGCGGTGACGATAATTACAGGCGAGCCGCTAATTCTATCGACGTCGTGGTGATCCCATGAATCCGGATTTGCGAATCAATGCAAGCCCATCATTTTAAACAGATCTCTGATAATAATCGATCATCATTTCAGCTTCAAAATTTAAAATAGTAGCCGTTCCAGATGAGTGAATGGGTGTCTGAGAGAAGGGCCTATGTCAGGTTTTTTAAATTTTATAGGAGCGTATAGTTTTGAACTGAAACGAGAATTGCAAGAAATTCGAAGTGAAACCAATTATTCTAAAGCCTCGTTATAGAGTATGAAATAATAGACCATGAATCTGGATACGCATTCGGTGCCAGCGGCAGCGTGAATTACACCGGAAGTAGCAGAGCCTGCTTCGTTGCCAAAGCCAGGAGGATCGCGGAGATCGTTCTGTTGGCGGAGAAAGAGAAAAAAAGCGACGCGGAGGAGCGCCAACTTGGAAGGGAGTTCCGAAGCGAGTGGAAGAACGGCAGGGAAAGACTACTGTGTGAAGTAGCGAGCAGAGTTTGCAAGCGACACCCTCGAATCCGTAGTTCTCGATCTGCCGTCCCTGTGATTAATTATATTTAACCCTGGCTAACTAAACTTCCGTGAAGATGGCGATCTGGAGGTGTTTTTTGTCCGCGATAGATCAGACGATCTTTCAGACTTTGTGGTGCTTGCACTGGGTGTGCCGACTAAAGACTACGAACTCGAAGGACCACCTTCCCACTTGGAAGGAAACAAACACCAAAGAATACTGTTGACAGTATATTTACAACTATGTACTGTCCGTCCAGCAAGAGTTGGCACAGAGACACTCGTAGGTACCACGTGGTATCCCTACTCCGCGCTACACGTCCTCCGCGAAACGAGCGTCTTGAGTGCGACTGCAATAGACCGTTCCCGCCAGGAATGTGGGGTCTCGCAGATCCCCCTGCACCCCACTAGCAAAATCTGTGCCAACTCTCGTTGGACGGACAGTACAAGTCTAGAGAGCGCGGTGCTAGCTCTAGATGTGACTAGAGTCACTTCTGGCGAGGATCTGATCAAGAGACGAGAGTTTCAAAAAACGAAGATTCGGTCATCCCCAACTCCTTGGGGGTTTCATCCCTACTGCCTTGAGGTGGGGGGTGGTCGGATAGAAACTAAGTACTTGAGCCGGGCCCCAAGATTCGCCAAGGTTGCACATTTTTGGCGACCGACCCTTGGTTTTTCCATCCATCTAAAAAACATGTGCGCCGTAGCTTCAAGCAGCCAGCCGCGCTGATCCTGAGAGAGGATTATTTTAACCGTTTTACGGCAAGGGATTGCATCGAGAGTACCCGGGTACGGACAGCAATTTCATTAAGTTAATGGCGCTGATAGGCCCAACGACGTAGCCAAACTATAAAAGTCACGTACCGGGCCCACTGCGCAATAGCGATGTCCCTGCCGTAAAACGTCGCCCGACGCGATTCTCTACAGGAGGTTTGATCTCGCGATCGAAAATCGAGTGTTTCCATTAGTACAACTTTTGCGTCATTTGCGCGCACAGGTTAGTTTAGTCTAGAGCTAATGCATGCCAGCTGTTACTTGGAAGCACCGCGCGAATGAATTATTCAGACGCTATAGCGCCTTAAAGGGTTCATTGGTAGACACGGTAATATTCACGTTCGCTTGACTTCGTGCCAGAGAAAATATGTCAGTTATCAGAGGATAAACCGACGGAATTTTCGCATCGATAAATTCACCGTTCCCGAGCACGGAATTTGTCGCTTCGCGCGTCATCGCGAGGAGTTCTCGCGGTTAAAGGAAAACAGCTGTCAACTACGTTGACGAAAATTGCATCGCGACAGGATTTCGCGAAAACTGTCGCTTCGATATATCCCCTTGGCAAATAGAGTCTGGAAGTAGAAAGAAAAGCACTGTGAAAAATGGAGGATCCGAAGGTGAAAAGTGTGGCTGAGAGTGGCTCGAAGAAACGTGCTGGCAGCGAGACGCGCAGCATGGGTCCTTGAGAAAAGACACAGGTTTAAGAGGAAGTGGTTGGTGGACGAGTTCGGTGAAAGGCGAGGTGCCGGGAGAGGAGAGTTGAATAGAGTAAAAGTGGAGGAGGTTGCGGCAGTGTTGAATCGAACAACTGGCCGATTGGTGGCGAACGTTAGGTCGATTTAGTCGCGGTAGCAATGAACGAGCGAGCTCTCGTGCTTTGAGGCGCGCGTTTCACGAATAATCGTGTTCCGGCTGGGTAAACATGGCGTTAAAAAGATTCTCGATCGGAGAATGGTCGCTAGCCGACACAAAGAGCTGCCTGGCAAAGAGGATCGAGAGAGCTCTCTCTCCCTCTGTCACTCTTTCGATTGACTCGAGTTCTCAATGGTATCAATGACGAAGGTGTACGATCCGATCCAACATAACGGCTTTACAGCCGGTATTAGGGACACGCGGGAACAACACGGTGTGTAACCAGCGGCTTCAGTCAGCGGGACTGAATGCAGAATAGTTATCTCGCCGTTCCAAGATCCATCGATCCAACCGCACCACTCTCCACGATCGAGAATGTCCCCCGAAACTCGAATTCCGATGTACCGACGACACTCGCCTCATCGATTAAAACCTTCGTTTCGAGGACCCTGCTTGCCGAACGAATTAAAGCGATTTATCAAAATCGTGATCCAACCGACCAGAATTCGTTCCAACCCCCCTGCCCACGGTAAAGATAAACGATCCTGTTGAAACCCTCGGAAAATGGACGCTAGCCACTGCGTGCCACTGTCGGCGATGCTCTGGTCCATTCAGACCCTCATTTATTCATTTCTTTCCAGTCCCGTCTTTTTACCGTCTCGTCCGACCGGTATTTATTTAAATTTCCCGCCAGATGCCGTGTAACCGGATGATAGATTGCTCGTTCGAACCAGCTAAGACAATGAACTAGTGCAGAATTAACGGTGCTTAGCTCTGATTAGATCCTCGTTTGTTTTATTCTTTCTACTGTATTGTTTTTCTCGCGAGAGACCGAGCGTCTAGATGATGGATTGTGGATTTTCGTTGTTGAACAAGTCAAGACAATGTACGATTCTCGCTACTAGACGATTGACGATCCATTAACACTTTACGGACGGTTGTCGCGGCATCAGCCCAAGTATGTCCAGTCGTATATTACATACTTATATCTAAAGTTTAAAAAAGAATGAATAAATTTCGTTTTTCATTCATAATCTAGCATATTATGTATTACTGTTCGTTCAACGAACATTAATTCCGACTAGGATGACACCCTGTATGTATAAACTTAATACGACCGCAAATGGAATCCCGTACGGAAAAGTATGTATAATAATTGCGCTTTTGCTCCGACCTGCTGGTACACCGATCAGCGAAATCCGCCAACTCACGAATCACGATAATACAATAATTAAATCAGATAGAATAAAATGAATAAAAAAAATAAAATGAATAGAATAAAAACCCGCAAAGGGTTAAAACTCTTTTTAGTGTAACATTTTGCTCTATCTGACTTAATTATTGTATTATCGTGATTATTAGCGAATTAACCGTAAAGCACATAAACGAGCCCCCATATTTTACCACGTTTTTATGAACTCGCTTTCTTGTCTGTCTGTTTGTTTGTTCGGTACAAATTTTGCAATTGATTTTAAACTAACTTCCCGATGAGCTAGAGACTTGGAACTTTAAACATAGCTCAGAACTGGATGACAGTGCAATATTAACTCAATGTTTAAAATCGATTGAAAAATTTCACGCACACAAGACTACAAAGCAGAAAATAGTTATTTAAATAAAAAAATGTTTAATATACCACGTTTTTAAGACGGACTCAAAAGGATAAAATAACTTTTCCTAGCCCCATACAGATAGTCCTGAAAATGTGTGATTGTGAATTTTTAATAGCTATGAAAATACTTGCAAGATTTAACTTGTAACTTGTAACATTTAATTATCTATTGCATGCGCCCCACGTTTTTCGTTTTAAATCTTACAAGTATTTTCATAGCTATTAAAAATTCACAATCACACATTTTCAGGACAATCTCTAGGGGGCTAAGAAAAATTGTATTCAATTAAACATTATTATATTAAACATTCTTTTTATTTAAATAATTATTTACGCGTATCAGCAAAGAGCATATGCAATAAATATATTCAGTCTCGTGTTTTAATGCTTTCCAGCGAATCAGATTTGAAAAATGCATGAACTCCGGTACACCATTAAGAAGATCATTTGATTTTCGTCAGTCGGCTGGAATTAAAGCTGACATTTGATCGGAAAAAATGCATTTCTATAAACCAGTTATGTCGTCTATAAATTAATGTAGATTACAGTTTGTACAAGTCAATTCAGACAATAATATCTACAACTCAATCTGGATTATAATAACTACAAATCAATGTGGTTTATGTCTGTGCATCGACGAGGATTACAGCATCCATAAACCGATATTATTAATTCATCAACTTGCAGCCCGGAAAATCCAACAGCAAAGAACAGCTTTTATGAATATGGAAAATTCGCCAAGTGGTGTGTCTTTATCACATAACTCTTCGAATGTTCTTACTATTTGAAATTAAAACTACCCAAAATTCAACAGCAAAGAACAGCTTTTACGAATGCGAAAAAATTAGCCTAGCGGTGTCTCTTTAGCTTTTTCTGATAAACGCAAACTGAATTATAATTGAATGATACAAGGTTAAAGCAATTTCTGAAGTAAGAGGGAGAAAGCAGTTCGAGCCGGAGAAGTGGGGGAAGGAATCGCTCGATGAAATTCAGGCGAATAAATAGCCGAGTCGTAGTCTCGTTAGCGCCTGGCCTGTCGGCACGAAGGGTTAAATAGTGAAACTTTTTGTTTGAGGAGAGAGCACGACACGCGATAATCGAAGGCGACGACGAAGTTCGTCGCAAATAACGTGCGACAAATTTAGAGCGGGAGAAGGATCGCGCGTCACTGTTTTCAACGGGATAATATACGATAGGCCGGGGCCCGCGCGCGCGGACAGAGAGACAGACACGTGGCGACCTTATCGACGCAATTTTGCAGGCATGCGTTGCGTATCCGTGAACCGGTGTGCTCGAGACATTCGGTTAGAATCGAACTGTCTCACTGGAGAAATCTATTCGACATTACCAGTCGAACGGACGGGACGAATTCGAATTCGTCGCATGGAAAAACTGTTTTCCCTGTCGACCGGCGGAGAACGAAACTTTAGAGGGAATCGCAGATCGAATTAATATCGTTGCTTTGGTAATACGAGACCCGTGCGGGAACACCGCGAACATTATTGGAACGTCAACGAGGACACCGAGCCCGCTATTCGTTCCGCGATTTATTCAGGAATTTGTTGCGCCCCGCGAAACACTGAAACCGTGTGTTTTGCCTGGGTAGAGTAGCTGTGGAATCCTTCCTCGACACACCAAATATACCTGTGCATTATTAAATATATCTCCCCGCCGGAAAGTTTCATGGTTCAATCCATTTACGCGCACAATTCATTTGATTTGCGACCGACTCTCGAAACGTCCGAGGCATTCTAATTTCGACGCGTAGTTCAGATTTTTGTAAAACACATTCAACAATAATGTTTTAGCTTATGAAAAAGATTGCAAAAGAGTGCAATTGACAAGAAATTTATCGAATCAGTTTCCGCCACCATGTAAACGAGAATTTTCCTCTGGGACCGCAAAGGGTTGACGCAAAGGTTTAGAAAAATGGCGAAAGGGTTTGAGGGCTAATAAGGATTAACTATCACGGCCATTCGGGAGTTCGAAGTGTTGCGGCTTATTGCGGCTTATACTTATGCACCCCGGCGAGAGTTTGCCGGTCTAAACGCTGTGTATACTACTGGTAATCCGGGATTGATCGGACGCGCCGCGCGTAGATTGTTTATTAACTCTGTCTCTCAGACGAGCATTAACTTTCCACCGGAGACTTAGACTGTTCTCCTCGGCTGAGAGTCAGGCGATGGTTTCCATCGAGACACTGGAAATTCGCGTAAACACCACGACCACGGGAACACCTAATTACTAGACTACGGATTTTATGCAATTATGACAAAAATGGGCACGTACAATACGAAGCAGTGGACATATTAAAAACATTTAAGGACATCAGTGTATTAGTTTCAGCTTGATAAGAAAATTTAAAAAATGATTTTCGATACAGGGTCTACCCGTTAAGTTTCGTCAGCATTTTTTAGACATTCCGGTAGTGCAATTAAAAAACGTTTTAGACAAAAATTTATCAGTAGTTGGTGAGCTACATGTTCGCATATCCTTAAATCTGAAAAAAAGCTTTTTACTTACAAAAATAAAGGTCATCTTGACTTTTTTAAATGGCACAATACGTTTTGGACACCATAGGATTGTTGCTGACGTCGAGACGAATTCAACAGTGTATTATACTATGATCTTGAAATTACCTCAAACTTGAAAATTTTGTGCAAACGTATAATTTTAATGAAACATTAGAACTGATCATAAGAACTGCGTTTTACCGATGGACAGCGTCGATTAGAATTTCTGGCGTGGCTAGCTGCTGCTAATGAAAAGGATCATGAAATTTTTATGAAAATTATGTGGACAGATGAATCTAAATTTACAAATAATGATGTTTTCAATCGACGAAATCAACGTTATTGGTCAACAGAGAATCCACACTGGACACGAGATCGCAACTTTCAAACTAAAATTAGTGTCGATGTTTGGTGTGGTATTTTAAATGGTCACTTAATCGGAACATTCCTTCGAAGAAAGTTTGACAGCTGCTCGATATCTGAACTTTTTGGAAGAAAAACTTGCACACTTACTGCAAGACATTTCACTGAACGTTAGGAACGATATGCACCTTCAACAAGACGGGTGTCCTGCCCACAATGCTATTATAATTAGGGGATATCTTAATAACAAGTTTAGAAATCGTTATGGTTCAATTCGTTGGCCACCGCAATCCATTGTATACGACACAACAATCGATAATGTTCAAGAACTTCGGAATCGTGTAACAACTGCATGTAATGACATAAAACGAGACGCCCTAATTATGGCGACAACGAAGAATCTAATACAAAGAGTTCTATATCGCTGAAGATGGATCGCAGTTCGAACATCTGATGTAACTTGATTTATTTTGTAAGAAATAATTTTTCATTATCAATTAGTCATTTCAAGATCATAGTATAATACACTGTTGAATTCGTCTCGACGTCAGCAACAATCCTATGGTGTCCAAAACGTACGGTGCCATTTAAGAAAAGTCCAGATGATCTTTACTTTTTTAAGTAAAAAGCATTTTTTTCAGATTTAAGAATATGCGAACATGTAGCTCACCAAGTACTGATAAACTTTTGTCTAAAACATTTTTTAATTGCACTACCAAAAATGCCTACAAAATGGTGAAGAAACTTAACGGGTAGACCCTGTACATGCAAACAATATTTATCTTGCATAAAGATCCGCAGTCTACTAATTACAGAGTATAGGAAAGTGCTCCCGGGAGAACTGTACAAAAATACATCGTCATATTAGGAAATAGAGAAACCTCGACTCGACCCAGATCCCGAAATACGGGATTTCGTATCGATATTGGCGGACTCGATTTCCTCGAATCCCTTTCGCGGAGTTTAAAGTGGAAGATGAAATTTTTGATTCGATTCGCATTCGACTCTCGAGAGCTTCCCTTTTCTGCCTCGCAGCTTCTCGACGTTTCTTTGCTCGATGCAAAGTTAGGGTAAACTGTGAAAATTTCGCTGATTTTTTCGCGTACCTTTGTTGGCTTTCAACCCCCTTGCTCCGCCCCTCGTTATTTCAATTCAATTTATCCTCTGGCGTTGAGTACGTGTAATTGAGAAATATTAATACATTCGAAAGGTAAACAGCTGATTGCATCAGATGGATTTTTGTTTGATTACCTCCCGGAAATTCGAACGCGGTTATTTACTTATTACGTGTCCGGGCGATTCCTTTGCGAACGATTTCCCGTATACTAATATCTCCGATGAATCAAATGTATCAATTTACATTATCAAACAAAATTATGTATTCGAGCGATAAATGTTAAGTTCAAGTGAATGAGAAACAGCCGTGTTTAATGAAAATTTGTGTTCTATTGCTCAAGAACAACAAGCTTTTCAAACTGCCTCTGAGGTAACATTTTCCTGCGGAGGATTAAACGGGGGATTTCATAAAAGAAACACTTTGGATCCTGCGTGTACCACGATCGCCATGAACTTGACTAGATTCACAGCGTTCCTTTAAGGAAGATATGCCAGTACGAAGGGTTGAATTCGCGAATTTCTTGGTTGGAACTGAAACGAAGGAAAGTTTGAAATTTTTTGGAAAATCATTCTTCAACGTCTAGAGATATTTAACGAATCTAATCGGATTTATCGTTCTCGGTAATTGATGGGAAAGTTGCGGCGTTGACGCGCAACAGGCGCAGAGGCCCGCGAGCCAACCGGAAGTAGCTTGCGTGCGATCGCTATAAGCCCTAGACTCGTCTATCGGATCGTGGGGGTACGAGTGGCCAGTTGCGAGTTCTCGAACTGTTTCGCAACCTCTGGGATCCTCCCAGATCCCTCCATTTTGCGGTGGAAAAAAAGTGAAATGCGCGATAGCACTTATCTAGAAAGTGGAATAAGAAATGGGGAGGGAGATAAGCCGAAGAATAGCGCAACGGGCTGAATACCGAGACCAATTCAAGCTCACCGGGACAACAATTAATAAACGACTATTATCGCGAGACGACCCAACGATCCCTGGAAGCTGTATGAATTCCAGATAAGCTCGACTTCCGGTTACAGCAGCGGGGAAACGCCGTCGAGAATTCCTACGACGATGAAAGGGACAAGGACAGGGCGTGAAAAGGCTCTCGAATCCCTCCGAGCATAAAGGGACCAGGAGGATAACGATAAATGGAATCGGCCGGACATTGCGATTGGCTCTCATAGGGAGGGGTAGTCCCTTCCGTACTATGCGAACGGTATCGCGGCGAGAGGAAGCTGTTTTGTAATTATAAAGAGATTGTTTCTCTACCCTTGAGTCGAGGCAGAGTCATGCCTATCTCAGACCCTCCAACCTACAGGTTTAAGAAGCGGCAGAGTTTGCTCGGTAGCCCAGGACCTTCCTAGAAGCCGTTTCGATCGGAATTAGATGGGGCGAGGTTCTCCCTCCATTCTACTCTCTCTCTCTCTCTCTCTCTCCTTCTCTCTTTGAGGAATCATCTCGCGAACACGCGCACACACAGCGAACCGCCTCCAAATTCTGTTCTTAATTACCGGCATCGATCGCCGTTCATTTCAGAAGGATTAAACGCCCGTGGTTTCGGATCGATAGGCGAACGACCCGTCGCTCGAGATCCCACGAAAACAATTTCCTTCGATTCCGCGTTTAATCCGGTGCCGCACTACTCTGGGAAGCGAATTTTTCTGGCCGACTTTCGATTCTTCAATTTTAATTCTTCACACCGTCATTCATTCTCGGCGAAATCTCCCACATGCAGAATTTAGATTAACGTAGGTATTACAGTCGATGCTTGAATAATTGGTTATCACTAGACTGAAGATTTTGATGATAAAAATGATTTAAAGAATTATTGAAGAAAGGGTAGTTGCCAAGTGGCTCTCGTGTTTTACAACTTTTATTTCGCTTAAGGATCCGCAGTCCACTTATTATTAAACTCTTCGCTCATGAATAATGCCTGACGACTGCAGTCATCTATCACTTCTTTACGCTCGCCATTTAAGTAGAAAGCCTTAGTAGATTTTTCTAGGAAATAACAATCCTGTAAACCCCCGAAGTCCAAACGTATTACTCGACTCTAACAATGTATGTGGTCAGATATAACCTTCTGAAGACAAGGTAGATGTTTTAAATACCTACTCGACGTCAGGCAAAACATATTTAATGCTTTTAAGATAGTTTTAAGATCATCTACAAATTAGATGGTGATGGTTATACAGGGTGTTCATTTGAAAGCTTTCCAGCCGAATATCTCGAAAAGTATGAAAGATATTAAAAAAGTGTAAAACGCGTGTCCAAGGATTTCGAGGTGGCAAGAGGGGGGCAGTATCAGTTTTATATTTGCATCCCCCTCTTTCCTCCTCGAAATCCTTGGACACGTGTTTTACACATTTTTAATATCTTTCATCCTTCTCCAGATATTCGGCTGGAAAGTTTTCAAAATGAACACCCTGTATAGCCACTGTATCTTGGTTAAAATTGAATTTTTATTTTGCATAAAAATCTGCAGTTTATTTATTAGCAACCTCAGGGGCAGCCAACTGTCAATTTTCACAGCCTCCCGATGAAATTTTGAATCTTGGCCACGGAACGTCGTTTTCCAGACCACCGTGGTTCGTTTCCGTTCTCTCTGGTTTTTCTATCAAGCCAGCGAAAAAATTCGGGGGATGTCCTCGATAGAATCGTCGGATTTCCTCGAATTCCATTTCCAGGAGCGTGCGACTTAAACCAAAGTTCGTGAGCTCTTTCGGTATCGAGATTCCACAGATCCGGTAAAAATTGGAATTTGTCGACAAGATTACCACCGAATAGAAAAACTAACTGGCCTGCTGGTTGGAGCTGTCGCTCTTCTATTCCGACATTAATCCTCTTTTTCTTCTTTTCGTCGAGCTGGGCTAGCGTGAAATTAACGATGAATCGATAGACGCGGCAACAACGCGCGGAAAGACTATTTTCGTTCGAAGAAACAAACCAGCGAGAATATCGACTAATTTCTTCGTGTTTCGCGGCCCGTGTTTCATCCCCGAGACCGCAGAAAAATTCTCGCTGTATCTAGTTTGCATCGAAGTCGCAAGAATTGAAGTTTCCCGAGAGTTGATCGCGGAACTTCCGAGCATTTACAAAAGTCGGGGGGGGGGGAGGGGGTTTCCGAGGACTGTAACCAGCGGAAGCAGAAATTACACCGACTCGCGGAGACAACCTCGTTTAGTTCTCTGAATCACGTTCAAGTTAACAACATATCCCGGAGAAACGCTGGGGACGACAGAGACGATGGAACAAGCGCAACAATTTTTAAACTCGGCGAATGCATTACGGTGAGTTACTGGAACGCCACGGAAATTGAGAATCAAGAATCTAGTTGAAATATACCTGTGAACAAGTTAGACTTTACAAGACGACCAGTTGAAGAAAGTGCGTGGCGAAACAAATTACTGTTAACAAATTAGTTCAACATCCTAGAATGAATCAAAGTTGAGAAATATGCAGCGCGGAGAATTACGAAACCGGGAGACCACGGAAACAGGGATTCGCAACGATAGTTCTCCTAACGAATTGAATAATAATGGGAATCGTTGAAGAAAAGCAAAGAACGGTGAACGTTTCGGAATCGAGATGTAGCAGAGAAGTAAAATCCCTTTCTTATCCGGGAGGGCTGCTACACCCTCGATTCGGCTATTCTTCTCAATAGGCTGATACGTTTCTGTGACAGGGACCCTCGGGATCCAGAATCTAGTCGATACAGTCCTCGATTCCGAAGCACGACAGCCACGGAAGGCTCTAGGGAACAAGAAACGAAGCCGTCCGCGTAAAAAGTTCTCTCTGAAAATGCTCTTGTTCCCTGTTCCCTGGTAGCCTGTGTCCGTCAAGAGCACTCGGAACGAGCAAACTTTCCCCCGGCCCTCGAAACCCAGCCGAGAACAATTTCCGGCAGTTCCAGAGCCGAAACTATACCAGAGGTATGGACCTGCATTGGGAACAGCCAGCAAGATTCGAAACTTTTGCGCTCCTGGATCGCAGGCTGACGCTTTTCCCCACTGATCATACAACTATCGGATAAACGACGCTACTCGCACGTTCGTTTGTTGACACGTCGACTGCTGGCAGCCGTACAGACAACGCGGAAATCGAGATTTATCATCGGTACCTTTTTTTCTTTGGAAATCGTGACAATATCACGTAGCTGAAGTTTGGTGGAACGAGTCTCGAAGAGTCTTAACCGCGTTTTTTGTGAGTTTTCTATTTTCTGCATCTATACTCGTTCATCGCCAGAATTGCATAATATTCTACTTATCATAGACACTGCTATTTGAAATGTTTTCTCGTTCTTTAAATACTGATTAACAGACTGCGAATCTCAAAGTTAAATAAAAACTTTCTGCATTGTTCGTGGGAAACAGGACTAAGGTAAACAATGGTTTCATCCCTGCATGACTCCGTTGCATCAGAAACAATATCATAATGCAACGTTAGCGGACGAAAATGTACATTTCTCGGAGCTCTCGGAATAATTCTACTGGATGCTGGACATCCTTCCTCGCAATGGCGACCGGGTGAACGATGGAGCAAAATTAACTACCCTATTGGAAGATGCGATTTTTTTTTTATTTTGACATTAACCCTCGTCTTTTTTTTCAGTTGTCAAGTGGGACAGCGTGAAATTAACGATGAATCGATGCACACCGCAATAACGCGCGGAGATAGCGACTATTTTTATTCGGAGAAGTAACTCGACGGGGATATCGATTGATTTCTCGCGTTGGCCTAAAAGATCGCTCTAATAGCTGCGGATTTCTTCCTTTCTAAGAATAGGATAGAATATAGTGCGAATACTATTATCTGGGAAGCCATTTTGAATCGAAAGAGAGGACACTGTGTGCTCCTCTCGAAGAAAGACTGTTCGCCATCGACTGTCTTGCAAACGTATTCACACTTTGTGGACGCGTGTGAACGCTAATCAAACAATTTTACTAATAATCGTTCAATAAATTATTACTCTCGACGAAATATCGAATAAATGTTTACCGAACACCACACTGTTTCCATCTGCAAAAGGGTTGATGATATGAGCGGCTGAGGAAGTGGCGCAAGTCAGTTCCTCTCGCAATAGATGCCACCAATTTCTGTTCAATCAAATAGACAAACATTGACTTGTACCAGTTCTGCATTGAACGGCTCGTATAGAGAATTATGCTACCAGCATAATTTATGCCAACAGATAACGCGGTAACTTTCCCGTGAGCAAATACGCGAGTCACTGCGAAACTTTGAAAAATATCATCGCTAGCTGTTTCAGACGTATTCATCCCCAGCAACCCTTAGCAATTCGATCGGCAGCAACGTGTTTTGCGTTCGCCGATGCTGGCCGGCTTCAATTCCAAAGGTGTCTAGAGCCGTAGATCCACGCACAGAGCAGAATCTGCGCTCGACCGGCGAAATATAATCCAAGGCCGTGTCCTCGGGCCCGTGAAAACCAAACGACTTGGAAATGTGAGTGCGCCACGGCCGATTAAATTCCATCGGGATCGAGAGCGACCAATCGAGCGGCGTTCACCTTTCGAAGCCTGTCGCGTCGCCAGTTCGCTGAAGAGGATTCCTCTCTGGATTCTTGCCTCGAGTCCTGTCTCTCGCTGCCCACGGGATTCTGTCCCGTCAGAAGGACGACGTCTCTCGGTCGCCGCGTCTCACTTCGACGGAAACTAGCATCGCAGATTGCATCGAAAAGGATCGTCGAATAGCATCCTCGGCGCAGCAGGCGTCTTCTTCTGACAAATTAGCGGCGTTACCTGTTGATCGGATTGTTCACCGGCTTCGCAGCACCATTCTGATTCGAGCAAAAGCGAATTCACACGCGCACACGACGCGAGCTTTACCGTCGAAATCCGTCGAAATCCACCGATAAACCACTTCGCGCCGGATCAGGCGCGTCAGAATCGACAAATTCGGGATCTCCGCGCGCGATCCAGCGTCCCGAGATGCACTTGGACAACCTTTTAGGCCGTCCGACGGACGGTTGGCGCGCGACGGGCCAAGCCAACCAACAGACACAGATAGACAGCGAGAAACGAAAAATGATCATGCTTGATATCGTGCTGGTGGATGGATAGTCGAAAGAAACGGAGCAACGTGACGGATACTGTCTAGTGACGGACACTGTTCTCATGCACGAATAGGATCCACCTTGTGCGTACGCGTTTGTACATACAGCTATGCGCATATGTACGGACGCGGGTAAGTGGCCCGCGGGGCAAGTTTGCTCGACTTGATTTGATCGGGTATAGAGATGATCGAGAACCGTGATCGAGTTTATCTCGGACAGAAATTGTGGTCGGATCTGTAATCACGAAGCCAGCGAAACTCCGAGCGCAGTTTCAGGGAACAACGGTCAATCGGGTGGAAGCGAGTGAAACATTAACCGGACGAATCTCGGCGATTAAAAAGCTGAAACGGTATTAAGAGACCATCGAGAATGCAGTGGAACGTGATCGACCACTGATCGAATAATAAAATCCGATGAAACTCGCCGATTAGCAGCCTGGAACGCTGTTGAAAGCCCCATCGGAATTCGGTCGACTGCGACCGGCCGGACAAAGAGTAATAAATAAAAACGTGGTAAAAATAGTGAGAGCCGATGGGACTGGACGAACAACTTGACGCGGCATTAAAAGACCGACGAGAGATCGGGACCGGATAATCGTGGCGTTTGATCGTTAAATTTCCTGGACCAAGAACTACTTTCTTTCTTTGTACGGGATCGAAGGAACACTTTTACGCGGGCCACTGTGTACAGTGTGCGTGTAGATCACGGGGTACGCGTGTGTGAGTGGAATATATCACGAGTAATTTCGGCGGGTCCGGTATCGAGACGAGAGAGCGTGCTGGTGTTTCTGGGTAACTTCGTAGCTCACCTGGGGTAGAATCATGACGTGCGGCAGCTGGCGCGCCTCGCCGCGCACTGACTCTTCCGCACCCCGAGCACGGCCGCCTCGCTCACCCCCACCCCGAGCCAGGCCTCCTCCTCGCAACCCTCTTCTACCCTCTTGCTACCCTCCTCGGGACCCCACCAACCTGCAGCGACCCGCCAACCCTCCGAAGCAACCCTCTCCGACTCCCTTTCGACTCGGCACCACACGCCTCGACTCACTCGCTCTCATGGCAGCATCCACCCTCTTCTCTCTCCTACCCTCTCCTCTCGTTTTAGCCCTGTGTCCCGTGTCTCCCACGAAAAACGACGCCGATTCGCTGCCGACCCACTGCCCGACGATCGCCCTCTGTCCGGCGCGCCGCGCCGTTCCGTGGCGTCCCGACGCCTGCTTCTTACCCGCGATACACCTGCTCGCGTTGCCTCTCGGTTTGAGCTGGTCACTGCTTCGACGGCTTTCATAGAGGCGTTGGGTCTACGGGTTAAAACCGTGCGCTGCATGTTGATAGAGAGAGGTCTAGAGACTGTATTGGTAACGTTAGAAAGGAATTCAACCATGGGAATTGTGTCTACAGTAAATTGATTCGTAATATCGCCGACAGCCTCCCGAGACCCCTTTGCTGTAGATACCTCACCCTTTTAAGTAGTTAAGGTCAATATTATACAGCACCCTGCGAAAGGGTTCTAATGTTTCCCTTTTTTACGACTTTCGAGGCTGGAGTGGCTTCGTAAGCTTTAACGAGAGAAATGGGGATGTTGGATCGAGGGGGTTGTAAATCCGAGCGCTGTCTATAGTTAGAGGATGATCTAGAGACTGTGCTTAAAAAGTCAGAAAACGACTTACCTTTCCAGGATTAGATCGCCACAGCAATCTTTCCGATCAATCTCCTATAGACGCTACATTCTCGGAATGCTTTCCAATTTTCCAACATCATCCAAAGACCTTGAATTATTTACCACGCTGTTTTAACTGTCCGAGGTTAACGTGACCTGTCCACCACCTGGCAAAACGTTCTCCTTCGCCGAAACGCGTGTCAAGTGAAAGGGGCTGGAACTATGTAGTACTTATAATTAGGGCAGGATCGTGTTGGTATAAGTTGGAAATGGATTGAACAATGTAAATACATAATATTCGCACTAACATGTGTACAACGCTCCTAACAAATCTACTGTAAGCGACGTACAGGTTGTTCAATTGTTTTCCAATTGTGTACCGGTTATAATCCTAAAACCTCGCCTCGCTGTCGGGACTGTATTGTTCCAAGCGGTTCGTTTCAAGCCCTTCGGCGCTCTCGCTACACCGCCGCTAAAATGTAATCCATATTGCTCGAGCTGATATTACATTGTTCTTGTATATCGCAAACAACACACCGTGGGAGACCAATGAAATTTCTTCGCGAATACCACAGATTCCACGGTGGAAATGTCGAAAGGGGTAAACATAGATTGTCTTGGCCGGAAATAGCGATCGCCTCGAGGGAGTTTCCTGGCGGTGTAGCAACGCGCAACGATGAACGTCCGAGAGAACGCATGGCGCAACAGAGACAAGAATCAACGATGCGTTCCATTTTGTCGGCCGGAGAGAATAAAAAACGAGACGTTATAGAAACAGAGGCGAGCGAGCACGAGAGAGAGAGAGAGAGCGAAGGAGAGAGGGAGGGAGGGTCAAAGTAAAAATACCAACAACCGTAATCGATAGCGGGGGCATACCGGAGAGCACGAAACTGAAACTCAAACTCAAAGGGCCGATTCATAATTGAGGCTCTCGATACGTTGCATTGTTTTCGCGAGCCGAGCGGAAACGGAGGGGCGGAAACGCAGCGAAAAGGGGGATGCAAACAATCCTTGTTAGCGTCCTCGGGATGCGTCGTCAAAAGTAACGAGCGGCACACCGGCACCGCTGTCCCGCCGCTACAAATAAATACATATCCCGGACAAAATAATGCGAAACAAGCGCGGAAAAAACGAAGCTCGCTGCTCACCGAAAGTGTTCCTACGCTTGCCAGACACCGTTGTACAACCTGCGCTCGCTACGGTGTAATTAAGAGCGCTTTATTACTGTGCACCCCGCTCCGTCTCTCCCCGATCGACTACAGTAATTTATTCTCCACTAATTTACTCGCGCAAACTTTTTACTCTCCTCTGAGCCATCGTTTAAGTACGCAGAAGATGATGTTAAAAGAAAGGGCTGCGGGTATTAATAACAATTAGACCGTGGGTTTGATTAAAATTATTAACGGCGGAATTAATTTTTTTCTAAAAATGATATGAAAATACCACTTTGTAAATATGCTGTTCTTAAAGACTAAAAATGGTCCAGCGGCCCCACCCACAATTTTTATTGATATTGTGTGGCAAACAATGGTTTTAGGTTGAAAGATAAACCCCGAAAATTTTAAGTCGCAGTTTAAGTTAGTAGTTTTAGAAGACCGGCATTTTCAACCATAATTGAAATTACCTTTGCGGTTTATCATTGCGCTGTAACGCTAGTTTATCATTCTTGCTGTTATTAGGCATGTCCTAATTTAATATAATATTCTGATTTTATTGCTTTATTTCACTTTTTAAAGCTCTGGGAGACACACATCTGGTACATTTCATTAACAAAAAAATTGCTCATCAATCGCGATCAAGCGTTCATTTTTTCGGAAAAGAAGGTTTCATTTACCTGCGATCTATTTGCGACTTTATGAGTTATCGCCATTTCCTTAGCGACCGGTAACGTTCCGAAATGGCGAATTTGCCCTAAATCCTATAGACAAAACTAATATTCGCAAATGTAAGCTAAAAATTGTTGGTGGGTCGTTGGACCATTCGTAGATTGCTAGATATTTTTGTCGAGCCCCGGAAATATGAGGATATGGATCGAGATTAGCCGTACGTGGATTCTGGGCGCACAGTAGCCGGGCCTCTGCATGTTTCCCGATTGACTCGCCTAAATGGCCCTTTGCAGGGCAGATCGAAACGGATTCTCCTCGGAGCGGATTTCACGCACGAGTCGGTGAAAGTCGAAAGCGCAAACACGGCCGCTCACGATTCCGTTATCTCGTCCCATCGAGCCCTCTAATTCGTCGCAATCTCATTACCGGCTGCGTCATCGGACCGATATCGATTTTGCAAAACCGTGTTTCGCCCCGTCGATTCAACCTTCGGCGAACAACCTATCGAGAGCGATAGACTGAGCGAGAGAAAGAACTCGAAGCCAGTTTTGTCCAGGCTCCTTTCTTTTCACCCCGGACTTTATCATCCGCGATTGCGTTGGCGGAGAAACGGAAGCCAATAAACTAACGAATTTACGATTCCGCCCGGAATCCGAGAGAGAGAAAAACGATTGGGGCGCTCTATAATCCTCCTCTGCGCCTCTAAACTATTAGCATTTGCGTCATTCGCCCACAAAAGCGCATATACATTGTACCTTATAATCTGTCCTCTGGACGACGAAGCTTTAATAGTTATAATTGAAGAGCTTAGCGGATGAACATGTTAAGCAACAATTTACTGAACTGCAGGACATTTTTTTGGATGCGTAACATGCTCTAGATCTCTCCATTTTTTCAAAAATTTTACCACTTTAAATAATCCTTGTCCACAAAGGGTGAAACGGTAGTACTTGACAAAAGTTGACTCTTCACACAGTCCCTGTTCAAACAAACTCAGAAACAACCAGCTAAAAGAACTAGAAAAAAAAACGTGGTAAAATAGGGATGTAGGGTAAACTGTACACAATGATTTGCACTTTATTATCCTATAGTGATTGGCCCCTTCAATGTACAATGATTGGCAGTGCCAAGAATTGATAAGAAGACTTCTTTCAACGAATTAAAATCATATTTCTAATTTGTTTTAAAGATCCAAAGCATTAATCTTTCGAATATTAAAAAAAAAAATCCAAAAGCGTATATCCAGTAATTGGCATAGGTGCCAATTAATTTAATTCCATACAAATAAATGAACCATTCGTTATTGGCGTTGACACCTGAAAATTTGAAGTTACAGTAAGGCGCATAACTGATTCAACACACTTTAAATCAGAATAAGTTTTCTATGAATGGACCAAACGACTTCAATTTCTCTGTAAGGCTAGAAGAATTAGTTTAGTAAATGACGTCTAAAAAATATTTTGAAAAAAATGTATTTGGATGAAATTGTGAAAAAACAATAGTAACAATTGATTTTTACTATTTTTCTTCGCAATTCCGACCAAATGCATTTTTTCAAAATATTTTTTAGACGTCATTTGCTAAACTAATTCTTCTAGCCTCGCAGAGCAATTGAAGTCGTTTGGTCCATTCATAAAAAAGTTATTCTGATTTAAAGTGTGTTGAATCAGTTATGCTCCTTACTGTATGTCTAATAAACAGTAAGGTAGTAAACGTTAAACAGGCTATTTGATTCATAATTAAACATATTCGCACTTATTACATCTGTAGTACAATCCGAAATTAAATTATAAAGCGATAAAGTATGCTTACGCGTAACGGATAAACAAAACACTATTTACACTGCACTGTGGTCCTCCAGCGTTGCTAACAGTCATGTGTGGAACTCTGTTATGAGAACTTGCAACGTTGCTTTGAAATATAAATAACAAGCAATATCAAATGATTTTCTATAGCAGGAATTCTTAATATATTTGCCTTTAAATCAAAAGTGCTAATAACTAATACAATTATAGTACAATTTACCCTACACAGAAAATAAACTACCCTTATCCACCCCTTACTCGCACAGAAACAGCGGAGCAGCAGCCAGACAGAAGCGGATACTGTGATATAATAAAAATATCACGTGCGTCCACAGATAAGAGACACTTCTGCGGCCAACTGTAAATTATCGGCCGGATCCCGAAAATGCGAGGCAGAGGGTGAAAAGAGGGGTGCGAGGCAGTAAAGTACGTGACGGGCAGACTGCTCGTGCCGAATGTTGTTTACCTGCGCGAGCCTAAACGACCCATGCCCGAACGATTTTACTTTTCGCCCTTTCGGGAGGGGATGACTTTCGACTTATCGCGTGCGACGAACCGCGGTCGTGTCTCGCCTCTCTTATCAGCACGATCTCCGCGACGTTCCATGGTTTTTGTTCCCGTGTCACATGATCGAATTGGCCCCCCGGCGAATCATAAGTCTGTGTCTCAGGATTTTTGTATTGTTTTGTTCGGGCCGAGAATTTGGTCCGCCAGACGACCTCAGGCTCGTTTATGAAGCATCTCGGACACCTGCGGCTCGGCTTGGAGAAAATGCTGCGCGTCTGGCTAATGTTATTTTAATCCTTATTGCTTGGGGAATATTATGGTATGTTTACAGACCGGAACGAATTTTGCAAGTTTCGCCACGGTCTGAAATTGAACTCTTGCGCGTAAATTGGGTCAATCAGCCTGAAAATTGAGCGAAGCCTTTTTCCTTCGTTACCGGTTTAATCATCTTTTTACTCTGAAACTTTTCCTCCGTGCTGAAACGCCGCATTAAAATTACATTTCACAAGTTCAACTAATAATTAAGCTGCTATAATTACATAAAGCAAATGTTATCCCTCTGTACTCGTCTCTTACAAATATATGCGTACGGACGCGGCGGTAACCGCACAAATTTGGTACAAAAGTTTCGAGAATATTACATACACATCAAGTTATTACATATAATATATTGGCGTTCTCGTGAATGAAATAATAATTTGTTGATATTCTATAATTAGCGGATGTTTAATTGAAGTTACCTCCTGTTTCGATCACGTTTGGTCGACGGTGGTGTGATCAATGTTTCAATGCGAACACGGTTTCCGGAAACAAAAGAACATCGCTAATTTGTTGTCAGCCCGATATCGAAACACGCGTTTCGAAGATTGTAATTACCGTGATGTAATCGTTTCAACAATGCCGCTGGTTAGAATAGACTCCTGGTACTCGGTTGGCATTGCTACGGTTCCCAGTGCCAACAACGAATTTCAATACAAAGTTATACGTCTCTTATTATTTTCCCCGAGCACAGCTTCTGTCTCACAATGAACCGTTCACTCGACTTTCAAAAGAAACCCGCCTTTGCGGTACACCGAACAATGTTTTACATCCAATTACTGCGCCATAAGGTTCACGCAACAACAACAATAATAATAATGATTATTACGATCGAAATAATAATAATAAATCCTTTCCGCGAGCTCGGAGTTACGGGATAGGTACGCGCGGTGATTACACGCGATCGATGATTGTAAATTAATTTGTGACGGTAAATTAATATGTAAAGCGCCGATGCTAACGAGACGCGAACGCGCCGGCGAATCTTAGCGCGAGAATTATGGAAATTGCAATGGAAATGCGATCTTAGGACAATTGCTTCTAAGAGAAGATAGGGGTACTTTAGCGGACTCAAAAGTGCCTTTCTCTTATAAATTATGATGTATGTGGTATGTAATCCAGTAAATTTGTACCCGGGGCGGCTGCAAATTGAAGTTTCGATCCTGTAGGACCAATGGTTCAGGAGTTATGCTTGCTTAAAATTGAGCAATCTGCAGTGTTTCTGACAGGTAAGGGCGCCGCCATATTGGTTTGTAGTGTTGCGCTATAGGTTGTAGTACAAACCAATATGGCGGCGCCCTTACCTGTCAAAAACACTGCAGATTGCTCAACTTTAAGCAAGCATAACTCCTCGACCATTGATCCTACAGGATCGAAACTTCGATCTGCAGCCGCCCCGGGTACAAATCTACTGGATTACATAGCAAATATATCATAATTTATAAGAGAAAGGCAGAAATTTTGTGTCCGGTAAAGTAAAGAGTAGCCGAAGATAGAGAAGACAGGATGAGAGAATATTTTCTGCGCGATTTCATCGAGCGTGTTCTCCGGTTTTTTAATCGAAATACTCCGAGCTCGTTTCGCGAACCGTTCAGGGAACAATGCACAAAAAAAAACGCGAAGCTCGCCACAATACGCGTCAACGTGTCTTTATTCAAACCGCGAGCTATTTCGCCTTGACACGTCCGATGAATGGTAACGTTGTTATCATATAAATATTTTGTAGAACCCTTTAGCGCGTCTGCCTTTGTTGCTCGAAGTTCAAGCTTCGGAATCTTTTCATCTTTTCAATTGAAAGCAGTGAAAGGATTCGAAGAATTCAGGAATGTCGATGGACAGTGGAATCTGCTTAATCTTCATCGATTAGTACGCAGCACACAGCTCAAATTGAATGAAGCGCAGTGCAACGAGGAACAAGCATGGATCGGGAGATATAAATCGTCTTGAACTTACATCTTTCCGTAAGTAGATTTCCGGGTAGAATTTCGCCAGGCCCGTCCATTAGCCGGGATAAAGGCAATTTGCGTGCGTGGGAGAGATGCGTTGGCGGATTAGAAGGGTGCGAAAAATTGAAAGTAGGGTCGTGAAACGAGGTTCTCGGGGGGTCGATTAATAGATCGAGCCGGGTCGCGAAGACTTCTTCCGTTCGATTAGACGACAAATCGCGGAGTAAATCAAGATTAAAGGGAAGTGGAGGCTGTCGATATCGAGTCCTGCTAACGAATCCTGGTGGGAGGCGCAACGTTGTGGACCCTTGTCAGCTGCGATTATTTGTTCCGAGTTTTCTTGGCCGGAAATTGACGGCAAATCTCCACCACGTGAACTCAAAATTGGATCGACTGCGGCGCAACTCGGAGATCGAATGCGACAGGAGCTCGAAATCGCGAAGATAAAATCAAAAGACATCTTCCGCCGGTTCCTCGACAGGAAAGCGTTTACCTCCGAGTCGTTTCTCGGATTTTCTTTCCGATCGTAACACACGTGGTTCTTCTCACAATTTGTTTCTGGGGGTGGAGAAGCGGACAGAGGGGCTATTGTCTCGCTTTAGGCGGAAGCAAACTGTGGAATATTCCTCGGGAAAAATTAACAGCCGAATAATCGATTGTCTCTTCTTTATTCATGAATGGGCGACGGATCTTTATGGAAATTCGCAGTTTTATAGACAGATTCAGGACGACAAGCGTTACACAGAAATTTATTCTTACTCGCTCGCTCGCTCGCAAGCTGAAACTTTCATCGCTAAACATTGCCGAAGTTGTCCGTTTATCGGCGCCGCACGATCCTCGCCATAAATGCATAAAACCCGCGACCTAGCTAGTCCTCGACCTCCCGTTCCGGTTCCGTGCTTTTCACCTTCTCCGCCGATCTTCCTATTTGTCAATCGGAACATTCAACAAACATTCGGAAATTAATCGCTATACGTTTGTTACAGAGTTATACATATCGAAGTGTTAAATATTGACGTAAGGCAGGCATGTCAAACACGCGGCCCGTCGACAGGTAGTTTACCGTCCGACCAAAAACTTTGAAACTGTTGATGACAACTTGTAGGTTTTACACTCCAAATTCACCCTTTCGCAAATCAATTTCACCGATTAAGAATATTTAGAAGTAATTATTTATTTATTTCGATTCAATTATATATCTATTTAGGCACGCGTGAACGGTGTCATTACTGCGAGGAAAGACTCAATACTCAATACGCTTCAATAAATATGTATTTTCATTTCTAAAATTTATTAATCAGAAAATGACTACACTGAAAATATACATATCTACACTATTCTACACACAGTTTTCGCACATTACAAAGTTAATGAATTGTGAATTACTTTTAAATACGTATTCGATGTACATCTTTGCAATAAATAAATTTGAACAAATTTTATCTGATTTTTTTTACAAAAACTTACTTAAAAAATAGTTTATCTGTAAAAGGTTGAATTTGATTTACTACAGGGTGATATTAATTTGCAGAAGGGTGAAATTGATTTGCAAAAGGGTGAAAATGATTTACGGAAAAGTGAAATTGACTTGCAAAAGGGTGAATTTGGAGTGCAAAACCTGTACAACTGGAATTAATCGAAATGCATCGTGTTTACGTATGAAAATTGAAACAAACATATATGGATGTTGTGTGTGATTCCACACATTTTTACAATTATTTATCTGTCGATTTCAGATATGTTACGTGCAATTAGGCGTATTTCAGCTATGTTCGGTAGCAATGGTAGCACATAGATATGTTGTATATGAGCGAACCACTATCTTCAACATTAAAAAATAATAAAACTGCGGAAAGGTCTCGACCTTTCGGAATGGAACAGACCAGCGTGTGTGTACAATCAATTTAAATAATAATTACAGTTCATCAAATTCGACCAAATTTTGAAAATTTCGTTACTGAAAAACATTCGCAAGTTTCTTCGAAACAAAAATGAAATAGTTTCATTCAATGAAAGTAAACTTGAAAAAAAACAACTTTTTTGTACGTAAGGTGGAGTGTGGTAAGTGCACGGTAGTTTTTGCAAAGTTGGACTTTAAACTGATGTATTTTCAGTCTGGTATGTAAAAACTTAACGTTCTTGGTATCAAACTCTTGCCACAGTTGTTACTGATAAATTAGTATTATGTAGGATTCTAATTTTGCTTGAAAATTATAATTTCTATAGGATATTATGCAAAGTGTGAACCACTACGCACTTGCCCCGAAAATGGGGCCCTCGAATTAATTTATAATATGTACATAATGAGGCCCTTGGTGGTGAAAGAGTTTGACGTGCCTGACGCAAGGGACAAAAAGTGAGTAGGAGGATTCAAAGGTGTAACAACTCAGATGGTCGCAATTTCTCGGGAGCGTTGCAGGATCGGAGAATTTCCTTTGATTGTCGTTCTGCGAACGTTCCATAGAAATGGACTTCCTCCTGAATTCTCGCCCTGAGATCGAAGGCTAAGGGACTCGCGTTAACCGCTCGGTTGGAAAATGGTGTCGTTTTTGAAATGAGATCCATCGGCGTCCGACGAGGAACTGGGAAAAAGAGAATTGCGCGCGCGCACGTCCCGAACCTGTTGCACCGGCTCGAAAAAGTACCCGAGAATCGTGCTGACGCAGGGCGAGGCTTTTTCGGTCTTTTGTGCTCTCGCGGGGAGCGGTGACAGTCAGAAATTCCCTGGTAAATTTGTGCTCTCGCGTTGTCTGCGCGCTCGGATCCTCTCGTATCCGCGTGTGCTCGTCGCGAGATGCGTCGACTCGCGATAAATAGCTCGTTCCTTTACGAGACGCGCGCCGCGGATAACGAAAAGCTTTCCCAGAGCTCGACGGCACCGTAAATCGCGCGCTTCCACCGCGCCGCCAGCCAGAATTTCCATTTAGTTGAATACAGTTCATTCAAAGGTGCATCTCGTCAGGGAAGCTTGATAAAAATTCCAATTTTACCGCGGCGCATTCCCGGGATTTCAGGCCGAGTTTCCGTACGCTTTTGACCCTCCCACATTTTTACAAATTTCGCCCCGGAGCAATTTCTGCGCGGCTTGAAAAACTCCGTTCTCTATCCCTGGGAACAGCTTCTTAGAGATTCTTCTCGATGATCGCGAAATTAACATTGGCACGAGCTGATGGGACGCGACCAGTACCATTCCAGTTCCTCATCTCGGTTGCCGATCCCTTTGTGCGAAATTATCCAATAAATTCATCCGCCCGTAAAAGTCTCTCCCATTGCACTCTTCTAATTCCCGTGGAGGATTAAAAATGAATCTCTTCGGGCTCCAAGCTGCCTTCGAACGTCTGTCGAACTCGCGATGCATAAATCGTAGTTAAAGGATTCGAGTGATCACTCTCATCTTTCCAGCTATTGTTCATCCACGTTGTAACGGAGAGGAGAAGCCGAGCACTTCCGAGCTTCTCCAGCATTCTCCATTAACGTTCTCCGAGGAAAAAAATTCGAAAAAATCCTCCACGATAAGTTCCGATGGCTACCATAAATCAAACTTTTTTGTCGAAATACGTTTACACGATCCCTCTTGATCCAGGCGTCGCAACTTACAAACGATCATTATCGTCAAGTGGACTGCGAGATTTCATGCACTTACTTCCGATGCTTCGTACTACAATATTTTACAAAGTTCCGTACGATACCCGCGGCTATCGCGTTCTAAAAATCTATATTTGCATAAAGGTCTGTTGGCGAGTTTATCCGGCAGTCGATCAGCAATTTACCCGGCGGATTACGGGCCGCGCTTTAGATATCCGCGGTGTTTACAAACGGATAAATACGTCCGCGTTCTTAATTAGTTCCCGAAGCAGGATCCCGAAGCTTCGCGCGGAATCGTTTTTCGAGGCCTTGTAACTTTCTCGAGTTACGTCGTCGGAGATAAGAGAGCGCGGGGATGATAGGACGCAGTGCCGCGTGTTTTTCGAGCGCTACGGACAAAAGATGGCGACCGAGCGGCCAGATAATCAGTTTATCCGGGACATACCTGCCCTATTTCGCATATTATGGCCCTATACACAAGGCTACATGCCCGTCGGGTTTCCCCCTTATCTGCGAAACCCGTCACCCGGTGAATTTCTCCGCGACTAATTCAACCCCTCCGCCTGGGCCGCTTTGATAGCTCAACCTATCTGGCTTTAATCCCGTCCTCTCGCCTCCTCCGATTCGATGGCAAGCGAATGGACTTTCTTCCTACCCTTTCCAACCATCCCCTTGCCCCTAACCCCCTCGATTCAACTCTTTGAACTCGGAGACTTTTCTCGGATCAACTCGAAACAATAGCGCGACGGAAAGCACGTTCTCGGAAAAGGTGCATCTTCGGGAATTATTTCCGGGGAACACGGATTTTCTGCGAGACCTTCACCTGGCGGGCTCGAATCTGTATACAGTGGACCATGTCTCGGAATTTTTTCAACGCTGGTCAATGTTTCAGTCTTGCGTAAATAGTTAATTATTCTGCCATTCTGAGAAAGCTCGATGAGAAATCCAAAGAAAACGAGTAGAAATTCTGACGCCGCACAACAGTCCGATCGCCGATCTAGCTGTTCAATATTCAAAAAGTGCTTTCAATGACTTCTTTGAAGAAAAATCTTGGTGTGTATGGCGAATCTAGGGACGCGGGAGCGTGCCAAGAAAACGTACAGTCCCTGACCCTTCCACCATCCTCCCTGTTTACGCGACAGAACAAGAAAATATAATTATAAAAAGAGAAAAAACTAGACATTACGATAATAGCCATTAGATAAAAGTCTGCTCTATCGCGTGGTATAGTTCGATTTTCCGCTGGACCCTTATTTTTTGGAATAAATTCAAAAATATCCTCAAAAATTGGCGCAAAAGTGGTGTCCCTCCGTCTTTGATCATTGTTTAAACATGTTTAAACAATCATAATGTACTAATATTGGATATCACTGTATTCGGGAAAGTCTACAGAATCTTTTGCTGCAAAGAACAATTCAATTTCTTTTATAATAACACCACAATATTTGTTTAAAGTTGAAAAATATGTTTTTTTTTTCAAAGCCACGTTCCTCAAAAACTGTGTGTATAGGAAAAAAATTGAAAACAGATTCGGAATCAGCGCGAAAAACTCTATAAGAAGGACACAACAGTAGTTGTGAAACAAATTTGGTGTTGGACAGTGATGTTTGTTATGTTTCAAGCTCTCAAGCATATAATTAAACGCCACACAAGCGTTGGGGGGGGGGGCAAAGTCCAATTTTCATTTTGAGACTTTTCAACAGCTAGATTGGCGTTCGGCCACACTGTGCGCCGCTTCCAGTGATCGCAACATTAATTTCAGGTAATCCCGAGCTAGGACAAAAGGGAAACATGTTAAGCTGCGATATCTCCAGCCGATAATTCGAGCGACGAATTCCTCGATTAATAAACACTCTACTCCCGGCCGGCGATCACACCGATGTGTACATTCTGCGATCATAATTTCCGTTAGTTTGGACAACGTGCCGTGAACTCGCTCGAATATTGAATCTAAACGGGATAGATAGAGTTCGGGGATGGGCGCGCAACGAAGATAAACGCGATTCGGGTTCGGAACTGCAGTCGTGTGAAACTTTTGGCAAATAGATTCGCCTCGGAGAATGAAGGAGAGAGAGAGAGGACTTTGAAACACGGGAATGAATGGGTGCATGAAGCATCGATGTAGACACATTACCGCGGTCGACTGTTACCCGGCATGCAATCGTTCCGCGGGCAAATCGAATTTTTTCGCGCCACCTACGCTCCCTCCTTCACGAAACGGATAAATAAGTTTCTGTTCCGGGGATTCGGAACGGTGAACTCCTACAATAGACGTCAACAGGTCCCCGGGCGATATACAGTGGGTGTACAAAGTATTCGTACACTTTTTAAAAATTAATAACTTTTTTATAATTGTACCAAACGACCTGATTTTTTATAATCAATTAGAAGCATTAGTTTACGAACTGATATGCAAAAAAGATTTTCCAAAAATTACAATTTACAAGATTGCATATGAAAATAAAAAAGGCATTTTTTGAAACTGTTTTATTTGGGCACTTAATGAAAAATTAAAATATATGTTTTCTAGATCTATGTTCTTTATACGCATATTGAACATTTCATCGAAATCGACTGACGCAGGTAAAAACAACAGGCATCGAAAGATGTACGATTCTGTGGATTTCAAGCAGAAACTGATCAAAAGTTGTGTGAAACTACGATTTTCACCATTTTTAACCGCTTGTAGCTCGTGTGTATGTTAATCGATTTCAATGAAACCTCCAGCATGTGTATAACTAACATAGATCTACAAAACATATCTTTTAAATTTTCATTAAGGGCCCAAATAAAAAAGTTTTAAAAAATGCCTTTTTTATTTTTGCATTTAACCTTGTAAATTATAATTTTTGAAAAATCTTTTCTGCATATCATTTTGTAAACCAAAGCTTCTAATTGATTACGAAAAATCAGGTTGTTTGGTACAATTACAAAAAAGTTATTAGTTTTTAAAAAGTGTACGAACACTTTGTACACCCACTGTATTTTATACCGGCTTTCGAAATATACAGGGTGAGTCACAAAAGTATTTCTTCTTCGCCTAATTCAAAAAGAGACATTTTAAAAAATATCATTTACCTTAAGGGAGGAACCTCGTGTAGATGGCCCGTTTCTCAAGAAATTTTTTCGAAAAATGTAATGCGTAGATTGATTTAAAATTGGAGGTATCATTAATGTTATAATGTAACAAAAAATATCTTTTGTAAATGTTAATTGTTAATATCAATGGCGGCTTGAAAATGGCATCTTGTAAATGCGCCACGATTGATGACATGGTTAATCATGTTATCTTAGCTAGAAAAATGTCTAAACTGATCACGCTTCGTGACTCGCCCTTGTATAGTTATCTGCCGTTTTTAACTTGCATATCTCGCTTCCCATGGAATATCTGTTCCTGTGATATTTTTATGGAAAGAGATGTTGCTCGCTGGATCGTGCTAACAAAGCACTGTCATGGAGCAGGTATTCCAGAATCTTTACAATAAAAGTATCATGAAAACAAGATATTTTAGAATGTCCATTGAAGATCGTTCTATAAGAGAAATAGAATACAAAACGTGTGTCGGTTATCGATTTAACCGTAACAGTGCTTTGATACTGCTGTAGTGAATTAAATACACGGTATCGTATTCGACGTTCGTTACAATGCTCGAGAACTTTTTTTTTATATCAATGAACGGTCTGCCTTCGTTACAGATGAATTTCCAATTTATTTGCAACAAAATCAATTTTTTACAATCAAATAATCATCGATATATACAAATTTGTAAAACTTGAACGTGTGTAATTTTACTGAAAAATGAACTTACCACTTTTCGCGAGCACCTTTGATAAAGGGATTTTTACTACCGGCTGCAAACTATAGAAAAGTATCCAGTGGCAGTAGCGTATAGGTTGCAGCAGAGTCAGTCGAGCGTGGCTCTCCGTTACGAGCACGGAGGGATTAATTGTTTCGAGTGAATTATCCAATGCAGCGGCTTTTTTCGATCGTCGGACGATGCACGGTAACGCTAGCGACAGAAGCGCAGGGAATCCCATTAAGTCGGCCAAGAAACTGGTAAACGAGTTTTATCGCGTTCGAGGACCGAACTCGAAAGGAGAAAAAATCCCTCGAGGATCTTAATCGGGTTATCTCAAAGGACTTTGGGCATAGAACTGATCGACGGGAGTCGCTGAAACCGGCACGTATCAAGGAAACGGCATCGCCTTCGTCCGTTAGCGATTACCTTCTTTCGTGCTCGAACAAAAATAAATTTAAAAAGATAAAATTCAATGTTTAAATTTGGGTCTCGCAGACTAAGAATGGTCCAGCTGCCCCATCCACAATTTTTATTGATATTGTGTGGAAAACAATGGTTTTAGGTTGAAAGACAACCCCCTAAATTTTAAGTCGCTGACCCTTCATATAAGGATGATATCAGGGCAAATACTATATCATTTTTTTCTCGGTTGTTAATTAAGATATTCAGATTAAAAAAAAACGAAAATACTCAAACTTACCTCCTTCATATCATATATTTTTTTCACAATCGTGATCAAATTATTAAGGGCAGAAAAAAATCATTTAATTTTTTGGGGGTGGGGATTACAAGCAACCCTTCGAGTGACCACTTCCAAAAAATTCAAGAACAATGTTCTGTTACCTGTCTAATATATGTATACAAATGTTTCAAAATGATCGGATTGGTGGAACATAATAATAATAATAATAATTTTTTTTTAATGTAATACTATATTTTCTAACTGTTTAAGAATCATTTTGTAATTTTAGACAATTTGACGAGAAGTCACGCTACTCGCTCTTCTTATCAACCAGTCCATCAACGCTGTCCGACACGAACAGCCCGTGGGAAAAATTTGTGAACAGTATTGGATCATGTACGAACCCATAGCGACAAGTTTTTTAATCGTACATCAATTAATTTTCAGTAACAAATTCCTGAAGCGATACATTTTCTGATTGAGCGGGGAGATAGCCTCAAGGGTTCCTGTTTGAAATAATATATCGGGAACTCGACTCCGGACAAATCGATTCGATGAAACGATATCGTGGAGCCCGGCGTGCATCCCCATCGGACGGACAAACTTTCCGCGCGCTTTTCCTCCGGTTTTCCCTGCGGGCACGCGAGCCGGACTTTTATTTCGCGCGAAGCCCGAAGAATTTAATATCGGCGACACGAAAAAACAACCGCAAAACGAGCGCGAAATTTCGCCGATCCGTTTGCGCGCTCGCCGGAACCATCGGGTTTAATAACGATACGTTCTCCCGTTGATTTCCGATGGTATTTCTTTCGCGGATTTCGAGAGTTGTCTCTCGGGGAGTTTGACGAAAAAAATTGCTCCTCTGAAAAACACCCGCGAATTTCGGTAGAGTCATTTCTATGGTAATCGCGGCAGCCGGTGCTCGCGGTCCTAGAAGGGGAAATTCGTTCACGCCGAATTTTAAAAGCGTATCCCGACGGCGTTCCGGCGAATGCACTTTGATTATTAAATGCCGTTCGATCGCGAGCCCTCCCTGGCAACGTACTCGATCATCCCCTTCACAAATACGCGCGCGACTCGATTTACATTCGTTCGTCGCGAATCAATTATCGAGACGAGAATAAAGAATTAGAGGGTAGAGATATAGTGGAGCGGTGACCATCGCGGCTAAATCAAATCAATGTAATTAAATACGACTGTTTGACAGTGGACGGGGACGAGAGAATGGCGGTGCGCATAGAGACAAAAATCGCCGCTCCACTACATTCCCGTACTTATACTCCCGCTTACTTCGTTACCGCCATTCCAAAAATATTGTTCACCGTTCCGCATGAATAAAAGCCACTCTGCGCGTTTAACTATTTCGTGTTTTAATTCCAACTTTCACGACTATCTCTAGAAAATTTTGCTGGAGAGAAGCAAAAAGTGGAAAATGCTCGTGATTTTATTAGCTCGGCGAACGAATCGATGTCAATCCATTAGTGCGGGAATGCGTGATTACTAGCGGGCTGCACGGTGATTAAGACAAATAATTCATACGACTTTATCCGATGAAGCAAGAATATTTCCGTGGCAACCGGACGGGTCCTTCGCAATTAATTCTTTATTTGATCTTGCAAATATAAAATGTTAAGGCGCGCGGTTTTACAAAGTGCTAGGGGTTGTTCCCGATACCGTGGTTTCCCTCCAAACATTTCGTGAAAGATACGTTTCCTTTGGTCGGAATATAAAATTATCGAGACGAGAATAAAGAATTAGGGTACAGATATAGTGGAGCGGTGACCATCGCGGATAAATCAAATCAATGTAATTAAATACGACTGTTTGACAGTGGACGGGGACGAGAGAATGGCGGTGCGCATAGAGACAAAAATCGCCGCTCCACTACATTCCCGTACTTATACTCCCGCTTACTTCGTTACCGCCATTCCAAAAATATTGTTCACCGTTCCGCATGAATAAAAGCCACTCTGCGCGTTTAACTATTTCGTGTTTTAATTCCAACTTCCACGACTATCTCTAGAAAATTTTGCTGGAGAGAAGCAAAAAGTGGAAAATGCTCGTGATTTTATTAGCTCGGCGAACGAATCAATGTCAATCCATTAGTGCGGGAATGCGTGATTACTAGCGGGCTGCACGGTGATTAAGACAAATAATTCATACGACTTTATCCGATGAAGCAAGAATATTTCCGTGGCAACCGGACGGGTCCTTCGCAATTAATTCTTTATTTGATCTTGCAAATATAAAATGCTAAGGCGCGCGGTTTTACAAAGTACTAGGGGTTGTTCCCGATACCGTGGTTTCCCTCCAAACATTTCGTGAAAGATACGTTTCCTTTGGTCGGAATATAAAATGGGAAATATCGTGTACCCCGATTCCCAAAGACAACATATCGCGGCGAAATAAAGTACCGTCGCTGATCGATCTCGATATCGAATATTTAATTCCGATACCGTCGCGTCGGTGTGGGTGTGCGCGCGCGTGTGTGCGTCGCGGCTGTTATATCGAAATCGCAGCTCTCGAACGAGTTTGCCAACCGAATTAATTTGCTCGCTGACAAACGGGGATGATATAAAATGTGCTGTCGCGCGCGCGACGCTTTCGCTGGGAATTATGAACTAGTAATTTCGGTTGTTCCGCAGTTCTGGTGTTAATTGGAGTGCGCGCGCGTCTGGTCCGTGAAAAGCACGCGATTGCAACTGACGAGACAAGTTTTTAATGACCGTAACAAGAGACTCGTCGCGCGCGTTAATGCCAGAAATGAAACGGCAACCTCCATTTCGCGAACATACCCTGCCTTTTCGCGTGCAAATCTGCCCACGCGGCTCGTCCCGCTTTTCCTCGATCGTTGACGCACTCGACGAACGGTGGAAAAAAATTGTTCAATCCTGCAAAACTTCTTCGTTCCGCCGTACGGACCTCGCACCGTTGAATTATGGGTCTGGGAATATTTTAGTCAATTGTTAGAAGCCGAACACCACGCGCTCGAGCTTTGGAAAAAATGGTTGAATCCTGCAAACTTTGTTCGTTAGTCGTTCGGACCTTCTAGTCTTGAATGATGAATGCAGGAATATTTCAGACAATTTTTAAAAGTAGAACGCTCTGTTAAAAATTACTGAATGCTCCGAAATTCGTTAATTTTAACATTGGGACCTTCTGGCTTCGACCTGTGAACTTTGAAGTATTTTCGAACATTTTTCGAAGCGGAGTACCTACCATATCGTAGGGTTAATCGGAACGCGTAATTATAGCTGCCGCCTCGGCTCCTCGCTTATGGCACGTCTTCTCCAGAAATTGCAAACAGCTCGCGAACCATTCTTCGCGGAAACCTGATTGCGAATGACTCGTTCGCAGCTGGCAATTAGGAGCAATACGCGTCTGGGAACGAAAGTTTAGGAAATTAAATTCCACCGTGTGCGGAAACGATCTTGCTGGCTTTCAGTTATTAATTAATCGACCCCTGTATATTCCTAAGAAACCCAGATTAAGATGCAAATTTCATTAATAAAATCACCCAGGATGTAGTACATCACCGGCAGCTCTTTCATTTACTTTTCATACGAGAATCAACTGCGTCAGAGGCTTAGTGAAAGGATCATCGGGCTAAATTGATTCCAGCTCTAATCGCGACGGAGAAACGAATTTGTAACAGTTACGACGAAGAGATTTAAGACGAGGGGACATCGAGCTCGAACAAACAGAGCTTCCGAGGTACACGGGTGCAGGTGTACTTTCGGTGCGCTTCGCGGAAGCAATCAGGATTTCGAGATGGGGGTCAGGTTAGCGTGACAAAGGGCGGACGGCTCGCGAATTTCGACGAATCGCGCGGCTCGCTGTCTGGAACAACGCCGATCCGATGAATCGTGCTTCTCGCGGGGCAAACCAAAGCGCTAATTAAAGCTCGAGCTTGTTAGCCGGTTGAAACGTTTTTATTCGATTTGCTGGAGGCCGGTATTTATGGATCGCGTCCGTTGTTGCTCGCCCACGAATAATAGGATCCTCGGTGAATTCCCAGGAGCGACTCGATTATAGTTCGATCGACGAGCAGCTTGTGTATGTCCACGCGTGTGTATCCACTCGTGTGCGCGGTTTCAGGGTGTACGTACAATCCGCGTGGTGGGTGTGTGTACCGCGTGGTTCGTGCGGAGATTACCGAGAGAGGGCAGAGAGAGGCATGCTTGACAAGCGGCGTTTTAATTTGACGTCGATTAGTCAAGACCGAGGTTGCGGATCGTGGTCCGATAGGAGAGAGGCTTGGTGGTTACATCGGCCCAACAACGAGCCTCTGTGCATTCTACGGATGCACTCGTGTTGCGAGCCACCACCGACGCCGACCGACGTCGACCAACGGCAACCAACGTCGACCGACGCCGACCAACGCCGCCGCGCGTGTTTGCTTTGCTCCGCGTTCTTGCTAATTGCGATCATCCCTTGGTACCGCGCGATCACCGACAGCGATACACGCTCACGATAAAACGATCTCGTCCTACTCCACTCCAGTACCAAACACAGCTTGCCGACCAATTTCAAGGACTGGCCAGCTATCGCTGAACCCTTCAAACGAGTCCTCCAGGTAATCGAAACCCTTCAAACGAAAATCCATTTTCTTGTTGCCGATACACATACCCCTGGCCATCGCCAATTTCCCCTTTCGATAGCCAATACAGCAGTCTTATATGCATTGACCCGCTCGATACAAATCCGGACCACATTTTTCTCCGTCGACAGCAATTTCATGAATTTTCGAAATTCAACATCACTAATTCTGAAAAAGAAACAAAAATATGGTATCATCAGGAATAACTTTCGATGCAGTATTTGCAAGATATTTAGACAAAATTGAATCAAGAATATTTATATCAGATTTTAGCAGTCGATTTTTGCCGGACCCTTGCAACCTCGTGTACGTGTATGTGTCTACGCTCTCCTTCTTTGCGTCGCAAATTTTGATCGTTCATTATTTTTTCTATGATTTTCTATGATTCTATCATTGAAACAATTGGCTTGTGATAGCTAAAATATGATATAAATATTCTTGATTCAATTTCGTCTAAATGTCTTGCAAATACTGCATCGAGAGTTGTTTCTGATGATCTTGTTGTCGCTTCATTAAGATTAATAACCATTTCCAATCTTAATTTACTTCTAAACAAAGTTTCACTTCTGCCGCCAGTGGTTTTTTGCCTTATTTGGCTAGCTAACTCTTCAGCACAATTAGTGAACTTTGAGCGCGGATATCTCGGAAAGTATGCGCGATAGCGAAAAACTGAATGCAGTCAATCTTATGGGTCATTTTGTCAGTATTAATTTTTTATAGAATGGTCTTATCGCTGGGACGCATAGTTTCCGAGATATAAGCGGAAAACCGAAAATGGGGACCTTCTACGTGCCCCCCCGCGTGCAACCCGCTCACCTCCCAGGAGTAGGGACTTTTAGTATGTTTGCCTCCTAACTAGTCCAAACAAAGTCCCAAAATTAAAAATTGTGTTCCTTCCATTTCCCTCTACGTACAACTTTTCGTTGACTGGACTAGAGCTAATATAAGCGTGGTAAAAACGAATTTCACAGTTCGGAATTGGTTTTCTATGAATCCGCGTAAATCGAGGACTTGCTGTATTATTAATAGACTGCGGATCTTTATGCAAAATAAGAAATGTTCGCATTGATTGCAGAACACAGGAGCCAAGTGAAAATTGTATTCTGCTTTTAATGATCGTATTAAGCTGAGACTAATATAGTGATGTCCTTAAATATTTTTAACATGTCCACTGCTTTAAATTGTACGTGGCCATTTTTGTCAAAACCGCATTAAATCCGCAATCTATAATAGGGAATAGTGTGGAACATGGAAGAACGAGCGACATAAGATGAATAATGTAAAATCGCATTTCTCGAGTTTCATTTTCTTATTTATTTGCACAGGGTCTGTGCAATCTTATTGTAACCGCGGGAAGAAAAATACGATCGTCGCGACTCGCAGACTGTCCGGAAGAGAAATAATCTGATTTTATAATGCCCCGTAGTTTAATCGCCGGGTTGAAAAAGACAGGAGCGAGTAGGTGCGGGAGATTGATTGACGGGGTGATTACCGTTGGATGAAATGGACTCGGCCAGCTGTACGGCGCGGCGCGGCGCAATGAATGATTTACGATACTAAATAACGGAGAGACGTACGCCGAAAGGATCTATTAAGCGGTGCAGCGGGTTGCATTCTCGCCGCGTGCGCCGCGCCAGTACCTGGGATAAGCAGCAGTAAAAACAATTGCAGTCGCGTTCACCGCGAACAATTGAACGGATGCGCTGTGTATAACGTACAGGGTGTATAGAAAGTAATGGTCATCCGTTCTAGGGGTGAATCTACACCTTTGGATCGGTGGACATTCGTAAGAGAAACTTGCCGTAAAATTATTTTATAACAATAATTACACAGTATGTGAAATAAATAAATGGGTGAATTTTCACCCTGGTAAAAAAGCAACCATGTGCGTAAAAAAAAGAACCTCAAGAAAATCGAAAAAAGGCAGATTCAGTACCGATATACATATTATACATATTGTTATAATTATTGTTCATGAATTTTTCAGATTTTACGGCCAGCAGCGTTAAAACAAAAAGATAAAAACCGATTTTTTCGACGTTTTCCAGCGAAGAACTAAGCTGACCTTAAAATTGTTACGTTCTATTTATCCTGTAAGTCTATCAGGTACTGATGAACCTTGAACATTTCACAGAAATAATTAATAATTAAAAAATTATATTTGTGCATTTTTTTCCAGCTAGGATAGCCATTCGGTACACTATGCTCCGCCTGTCGACGGAACCGCATGAAAGATTATCCCATCGATCGGTCGCGCAACCGTTTCGCATGAAACGCGCGATTCGCGAATAGTCTCGTTAAATTCGCCGCTCGTTTCGCGCCGGACAAAAGTTCCGCGTGTTTATTCGGCGAACACGTTGCTCGAACAAATTCGCAAAAACGAAGAGACCTCCTCACTTTGTACGGGAAACTTTCGCGCCGGTTACGCGCTCGCGGAAAATGGTTACTTTTCTCCGCGAAAGCCCGGGATCCGTTGATTTTACGTTTCAGAAAGAGGTTAATTGAAACGAATCGGATCTGCTCGCGGTGGATGGATAATCATATTTCCCGGCTTATGAGATTTCCAGCTCTTGCTCTCTCTCTCTCTCTCTCTCTCTTGCGAAACTGATTCGCCGCGCCGCGCCGGGTGTCCGAGCGAAAACTTGCTGGTTTTTCAACGGCTGATTTGATAACGACGCTGATTAAAACACGATCTATCTCGCCCTCGCTACTTTTATACGCTACATTGCCTTTCCTTTCATTCTCTCCTTGCCGCAGTTCCACGAAGGACTTGCAGAAAAATTAGAACCTGTTCGAGACTGGTTCCTTTAATACCAGAACCCTGGCTCGAGTCTGCAGACAATCTTATCATCAAGAAAAAAAATGTGTGCCCGCTCAATTTTTCTATATCCTTCTCCTGCGACCAAGAAGATCGTACGGCTTCTCTTCGCTCCAGTTTTAACAATGTCGCGTCTCAGCCCTTTTTTTCTCGAGGTACGGGCTCAAAATGAAAGCTCCACCAGCTACATATTTCAAGGAAATTTTTATTCCTCCATCGAGCTTCTACCAACACACCCACGAAAAATTGTGTAGTACGATGTACCAGCGAACGCTCTGCAAAGGAGAAGCTTATACGTTCTCTTGTTACCGCGGGATTAATTCGAAAATCGCCATTCTTTCATCCGATCAGAAAGTTTACGGCGTCGCACTCCGAAAACTTGGCGGAACAATGGAATCGACGTAATCGTCTTTGGGAAAGTAAACTCGATAGAGCGTCGCGAGAGCCGGCTGCCTCGATAATTACGATTCAGGGCTTAATAACATCGAACGCAGGCGCGCGGGATCGTTATTAAGCTGCGCGGGCCCGTGCTTGGAATAACGTTCAAGAAATATCAAGTCCGACAGTTAATTTCAACCTGTAATCTCGTTCCATCGATTTACCGGGTCTCCGGTGGCAGCCACGGAGTTCTCACGGGGCGACACGACGACGCGGTGCAAACGTGTGCTCGAAGGTAGCGAGGTTGAAGGAGGCGTTTAAGGGTCCACCAATTAAAATTTCCCAGGTTTTTTTCCATTTTTTCCCCGCCGAGGTCTCCGTAGAATTGAGACGCATAGTCGTCGGAGTTGGTCGAAGTTGAAGAAGTTCGGGGGACGCGTTCTACGATCAAAGTTTCCGCTCGTTCCCGGCAGGACGCGCGCCGCCTACGAACCGCAAACATTTTCGCTCCGATTCCGATACGAGGGAATCGTGGAGACCAGACGAGTTTTTTTTATTTTCGTTCGGCCCGGCCGATTCAATTCGGACCGCCTCGGCAACTTTCGAGCCAAGAGATAGAGAGAGAGAGGGCAAATTGGTCTCGTCGCTCGAGAACTTTTCAATTGCGACTTTTGCCGTTCGGCGACGCGTGCTCGCCCGAACTACCCCGTCCCTTCGTTTTCACCCGCACCACAGCGCTTTTTCTTCGTCGCACAAACAACGCTGTTACAAAGGCACCCTCGCTCGAAATAATTCAATCCGTTCGCTACCGTTCGCGCAAACAGCCCAATGAAACTCGAGTGGAAGCAGTCCCGGAGAAGAAAACTCTCGGCGAGAAAGACGCTCGAAGAGAAACGTGTATCTTTGGGAATTATTTCCGCGGAACGCGAACGTTGTTAGAAAGTTCGCGTCGGCCGGTTCGAATCTGTGTACATTGGACCACCGCTCGAGAATTTTTTCACCGCGGCATGTGCACTTTTCCAGTTTGTTGTACGAAGAATTTCGGATCGATGTTCTACGAGCATTCTGCCGAAAGGTCAGACAGCGTTGCTGAAACTATCATCGGAGAACCAGCTCCGAAATTTTTATCTTGCGATTTTATTCCCTCTTTAATTCCCAGTGATTATAAGCTTGTTGTCGAGCGTAATTTCCCGAATGGCAAGGAAAATTGAGAGCAGCGGGATCCGTAGAATTCTTTGGCCAGTGGACTCACCGAAAAAGTCCGAACAAGCGAATGCAATATAAAAGCGAATCGCGCCGTGTTTCTGGTCCACCTTTCTTTTTCGCCTGTTCGATTGTCGATCGACCATCGCGCGCAGATGTAGCGCACATAGAGCACAGAGGGCACAGAGGGTGCAGAGCGCAGATAGCGCAGCTTGCAATCAAGCGTAATCGAATCAGTAATCACAGCGCGCCGGTCGAATTTTGTTATTTTCGATGGCTGATTCTTTTGGCTCGCTGTTTTCATGTGTTTCTGCCATTTCTGCCGGTTTCTGTCGGCCAGTTTTTATTTCGTGTCGCCGGACGAGGACACGAGGATGAAAGCTTCAAAGGGGAACCCCGCTGCTCGAGCAATCTTACTGTTTTACGGTGCCGTAGCGACATTTAATTTACACCGGGCCCTTATTTACCGAGCGACGGCGCAACTTTGTCCGAGCCACCGAGAAAACCTTCCTTGGAAATGTGAGAGCCGTAATTCGAGCAACTTTCACTCGGTCAAGTCCTGCAAAGGATGGATATAAATTCATAAATCCGAGGGATAAAGCCATATTTTCAGCTAACACACTCTCCCAGCCAGATATATTAACTCTTTGAGGGCAGACGTCGCCATGTTGGCGATGTGGAGATTGTCCACTTCTTAAGGTCCACTTGCAAACGAATAATTCAACCCCTTGCGCTACAAAGGGAAATAAAACTTACGGTATTCTGTGTCTATGTATTATCTCGATAATAGTGCAACAGGTTTTGATGAAAATATATTTCTCCTCCTCCATAAACCTCTAATATACGATCCAGTCAGAAAAAATCATCACCCGCGAACGGTCACACTGAAATCGAAGGAGCGTAATGTGAAAAGCCGCCGTCCATGTTTCACGGGAGAATCGGCCAGAGGTAGATTCTGCGTGAAAAACCATGTCGAGAATATAGAATAACATTTTTCCATACGTGGCTACGTTTTCGAAAACAAAAAAAAAACGAGTTCGAAGGTTGTAATAGCCGCGAACGTATTCCCACGTGTCTGGCCATGATTTACTATTTCTACTTCAGCGCGCGAGCCATTGAACGGGTATCGCCGAAGTGTCTGATCGTCGCTCACCGTTTCTACTTCTCGTTAATATCACAGGCGTAGCAAACCTAAAGCTACCGAGCACTAAAAGCGATTAAAATGTTTTAGCTTACCGAAATGACAAGGCTCTATTAATTTCGACGTTGTGTAATTTTTATTACAACATATGCCTGAATAATTTACGTGTAAACGACTTCATAATTCCAATAATTCTAAAATGAAAAATATGTAACCGATCATTTGACCGGCAGCGATGGGTTCAGTGTTAAAAGCTATATTCGAAAAAAGATTTTATTCGACATTTCCCGCTGAATTTTTCGCGTAAAGTCAGCCTTTGCCGTTTATTTGGCAAATGTAGAACTGCACGGGCCAGCGAGTCTGCGGATTTTATGGGAAAAAGTGTGTAGGCAGAAATTTGAAACGGTGAAAGGATTACAAAATTGTCACGATGTCGATATATTAGTTTTCGTACAATCGATGCACACAATTTTCATTTTTCATGACGTGTTCACGTGTGTGGAGAAACGAGGACAAAGCGGAGGAATAACAAACACCTATTCTTCCGTTTCAGGTGCTGGACGCGGACTCGGAGGATCGTAACCCGGCGCTCGTAAAACCTGCAGGTACGCCACGTGTTTGTTTGTTATTCATTAATTTCAGAATTCCGTGGTACCGCACAACATCCACGATATATAGGAACAATTGCATCGCGTCCACCGCACCGGGAGCATCAGCTTCTCTCGTTTCCGCGATCGATCGCCCTTCTGCAGTATTATAAGCCGATGAGTTTGTCGCAGCTTATCGATATTTGTGTCCCGCGTTCGTCGGCCTCAAAATCTCCGTGAATATTTACAAGGAAGCCGCGGGATCCGAGAATTCGGTGGTTTCGCGGATATGCAGCGTCTCGAGGCGAACGCGATGCATTATAAGTCGCATAGTTCCAGCCACGGGTCACGTGTGCTCCATGCATCTTTGATGGGATGTCCAGAGACCTGAATTTTTCAGTTCTCGAACCTCCATGTACAGGAATCAATTAATTCAGATTATTTATTTCACAATTGTTGGAACTAGAAAGACCCTATTGAAGGAAGTGATTGAATAAATTTCTTAAATCAAACATACGCTGTAATTAAAAGAGCAGACGGTCTGGATAAACTCAATCTTGTTATTCGTATAAATGGACTTCGGATTTCATGCATTTATGACAAAAATGAGTGCGATCAAAAGCTTCGGAGCTTCGAAATCTTCGAGCTTCGAAGGAAAGTTACAGCCCTACTGAATACGTGAGTTTTCTCAAGCGCCAAGCCTGTCTTGTCTTTCTTTTCATTTAGTCCGCGATATCCGATTTCACCGAATTTAATAAACCTCATTAAAATTTTGTTTGCAAAGTATTATTTTTCAAGTACATTCGTGATATGATCCCGAAATTTGTTAATAGAAGGCAATCTTTTAGATTTAATTTAATTACGAAAAGTCCAAACGGAAAGTTCAGTGTCAGTCACCGGTGACTGAAAGTTAATATTTTTATTTATCAAACATCGCGTGACATGGTATGAAACTCGTAAGTTACAACTTCATACGTTTTGAAGACTGAAATTTCGAGCACTTGGAAGTCTTCGAAGTCTTCGAAGCTTCGAAAAAGTTACAGTCCTAGTAGGCACTGGACAGTGATCGCATACCCGACCCCGGACAGTAAACGCGACTTTACTGTACCTCCTCTCGGATTTTGATGAAATACAAATTATTATTGTTATTATTATTTATTATGCACGGACCGAGGACCATTTACAATAGAATAAAGACTTGACATAAATTACTAAGAAAGGACATGCATAAAAGAAAAAAAAAAAACTATTGGTATAAAGATACTGATATTATGAGTTAATCCTGCGTAATTTTTTTTTGAAAGTTTGTAACGACCCATTAAAATAATCAATACTATTATATAGAGTGTTCGAATTCGCAATAATTCGATTTATAGGATTTGTAAATCCATATGTGGATTTGCATTTAAGTGTTTGAAAACCTGCTCGAGATCTCAAAGCACGTTCAGGTGCGTAAAAATTGGTTTGCATAAGGAGAGAGGTACAATCTATATGGTTATTAATTAAATTAAAAATAAAGCTCTGGTCGGATACTCTTCTGCGAGCAGACAATGTTTCCAGGTTGACTATGGTTAATATTGTGGAGTAATCGTGATCAAAGATTGACATAGGATTATTAATCTTATGAGAACAAAAGCTGAGAAATTTATGCTGCACTCTCTCTAGCATGATTTCATAATTTAAGCTATTCGGAGACCATATAACTGAAGCATATTCCAACTGGGGACGGACAAGGGCAATATATAGCAATCTAATTGTGCGTATTGAGTGAAAATCAGTATAAAAGCGTAGTATAAACCCGAGTGTTCTTGATGCGGAATTAACAATGTTATGAATATGTTTGGAAACGTTCAAGGTTGAGGAGAAAAGAATACGTAAGTCCTTTACCTCACTTATTGAGGAGAGAATACAATCATTGAGACGGTAAGGATATGTGAATGGTACAGAGCGACGGGAAGACCGCATAACATGGCATTTTTCAATATTGAGTTCCATGCCATTCTTGCAACACCACTCACTAAAACGATCTAGGTCTGCTTGTAATCTGGAAGCATCATCGTAGGGCGAGATGCTGCAGAAGATTTTTAAATCGTCTGCGAATAGTAGGATACTTACAATATTGAAAAATAGTAGTCAAATCATTGATGAAAATATGTTGCAAAGGTGATAATTCTAAACAATTTTCCAACTCGTGCACCACCGGGATTTTATTCAAACGAGGCGAAGTGAAAATCTAACGGCGAGGACCGTAAAAGTGCAACAGGCCGAAGCATCTTAGCCCCGCGATGATCTGCGAGTGTGAACGGAGCTTCTGGCTGTCGCCGTTATCGCGTCGAATTCAAAGCCGAAGACACAAAGCTGTAACACAAGGTTTCGAAGGGGATCGCAGGGGATTGTGGGGAAGCCGAGGAAAGGACAAGGGAAGCGCAGTGACGATAAGGAGCCGTTGGCGGGTCTCGGAACCTCGGAAGCAAGCTCGAAGCACAAAGGTTCTGTGCTCTAGCGCCGACACTGATCGTTCGGTAAACTTGAAAGCTCCCCGAACTCGATGTCATTAAGCAGCAAGCACGGAGCGGCGTCTTTTAATATACATGGTTGCACTTAACGGGAGCCGCGGCAAAGCCAACCGGAGCCGATTCGCCGTAAGAAACCCTGCGCAGTGCCTTTCAGCCGTTATTCTTTCCTGAATCCTGCACCTCGTCGCTCTCCTCCGAGAAAAAGCCTCCGACAAATACCAATTGGCCTTTGTTGTAACGCGAAACTTTTCACTTTTCGTTAATTGGAAGAATATTTACATTTGAGATACATAAGTGATATCCGCGTGACCCCTGAAAATTTTTCTAGGTACCTTCCCCTGAACTCGTTGTTAACTTCCGGAAAAGTAAATCGTTAGGTTGTCCTAAGAGCTCGGCAAGCTCTCGAGCAATATTGTTTGCACACACAACGTAGTCGTGTCAATATTTCATTACTGCGAAATCTTTCAAGAACTTCACGGAACCGTATCGAAATAGATGATACGAGCGAGCGAACATTTTTCTCTGCCACCATCAATTTCCGAAATGTTTCACAGAACATATATGTATAGTTCGCTATCTAATTTAAGATACGTCATGTTTACAAAAGGCTCCGTGCAATCGGCAATTTGAGTGCTCGGGGGCCATGATTTCTCGGGGCTTTGTCGGCGACTCCTCGAAAAGCTCGCGGTCATCGAAAGCTTAGATTCGCGGGTCGATCGGTGCATTTGCTCGATTAAATTGCGCGGAAGGTAGCATTCGGAGCTGCTCCTCGACCCGTTTACCTCCTCGGAGGTTGTATGAAAGGGTCCGAGGGTTCGCGTGGGAGTGTTCGGAGGCTGGTGACGCACTATGCACCTCGCCATCGCACCGGTGGCTTTCAATCGGCGTGTCTTTAATCTTTCGTCGAAACTCCGGACGAAGTTCGCGAACGGTCTCTCCGCTTAAGACCCATTAACTTTTCCGACGTCGTTAAAGCCCCCGGTCTGTTTGTGTTTCGCGAGACGGGCTCTTATCTGCGAGGAAAACTCCGCGGCGGCCTCGAAACCAGAGCCCTTCCACCGTCAACCACTCCCGCACCCGCCTTTTCACCCCTTTAATCCGTTTACCTTGGAATTATCAGCCCTCCGTCTGGATCTCGAGTCGCGCGACTCGACGACAAGACGCTCCAGACGAAAAGACAATCTTCGACGTCCTAGTCCTCGGATCGAATCGCGGCCTCGAAATTATCCGGCTCGCTGAGACCCGTCTTCTACCCGACTCATGTTTATCTATTCGCTCATCCCTGGATAACCAAGCTGTCCTGTGTGAAAATAGACCGCGCCAATTAACACGTTAGCGAGTTATGAAATATTATTACATTAAATCCTCTATAAACGCAACAAAGCCGTACACGGTAAACGCAAAAACAATATCCCCTCCACTGTAGTAATCTGATCTCGGCTCGGGTATATCGGTGTGAACCACTACTAACGCGACGCGGAGAGCCGCAGTCGCCGGCACAGTTCAAAGACCCGTGCGTCCTCACAATGTAACGCCAATATTAAATCTGTGTTATTATTACTTACTTTTTTATGAAACTTTCGCCAATATATTTGTGACATTTTGCTGATTAACATAAGACTAAACACGATATAGTTTCAATTGTATTTAGTGGTTTAATTGGCGATGAACGTTTTGGGCTCGAGGAAGGACAGCGTATGGGAAAGAAAGAGACGCGGAGGTTCGCAGTCGCTTCGGCCGCGCGCGGTCTCTCTTTATGTGCGTTGTCCTTCTTTACGTTCGGCTCAGCCTTTAAAGCTCAAAAGAATAGTGTCCGTCTACGAAAAATGCAAACGAACGAAAAATGTGTTTTATAATTGCGACAAGATTCGACGAGTGTCGTCGAGGAATTGTCGGTAACTGCGGCAAGAAATTTGGATTTCTGGAGCGGAGATCGAGGAAGAGCGTCGAAAGTCGATCGATCGAAATCGAAAGCGACGCGATAAAAAGTCAAGGGACAGGAGACCGGAAGTGGAATCGCCCGGGGGGATCGTTGCGCTCGATCGAGGATCCACGTGGTATTTAAGCGATCAAGCGAGATCGTGCGTCTCGTCGGAGAGAACCTGATTCTGCAGATAGTCCGGGAATGTGCGCCGGCCATTTACGAAAATTACATTCGCCTCTCTGTCCTACATTACACGTCGGTCGCTCCTCTCTCGCTCTCCCTCCCTTTTTCTCTCTTGGTCTTTACTCTGGCAACGTTACTTTTTTATCACCAACACCGGCTTTGTTGTTCCCGGAGCTTCTTCTTCTCCTCCATTGAAAACCCGATGGAAATTACGTTAGCCCGAGCCCGGGTAAACGTCTTGTCTCGGCTTCCACGTCGCTCGGTTCTCGCATCCTTCGATGATCGATCGCTGGGACACACTTATCGAATGTCGCGACGATCACTTTATCCCCTTTTTTTTTCAACGCTGCGACTCGAAATCGCACATACCAGATTTTCCAGTCACTGGAAAAGACACTCGGAAAATCCTCGCCAACTCAAATTCTGCTAGTTTCAGGTGTTTCCCATTGCGCGTCTGGACGCAGCGTTTTGTTATCCATACTCCATTCGTCGCAGCTCTCTGCTGTGCCTCTGGACGCACAAGTTTGCGTTCCTATGACGCGATTTGGTATGTCTTCCCTTGTTTTTCACTTGCGAAGAAAAGCGAAAGAACATCGCCCAAACTCAAACACGTGCGTCGATCGATTTACGATATGTGTTCGGTGCAGGTCCAATGGAAATCATCGACACTTTCGCCGACACGGTTTTCACCAACAACATTTCACCGACTCTAGATTTGACCGGCAATAGCTTTGGCCGACAACGCCTTTACCGGCAACGATTTTGACCGACAACGGATTTGATCCACAACAACTTAAGACGACCACAGTATGTATTATCTCTATATGTATATGTATAAAAATGCAGTGCTGACTCACTCACTCACCGACTAACGCCCAGGCTAAACCCTTGGACCTAGAAAGCTGAAATTTCACTTTATGATCTATACAAGGGATAAGAAAGGATATTTCGAAATTCAACCTCCAAGGGGGTGAAAAAGGGTTGTAACATTTGCACGAGGAATATTTTGTTCGTGGTCGGATTTACTTCATACGTGGTCTTAATGCTCTTTGATATAATTAATCAAACACCTGTTTCGGCATTTCAAAAATTTCAACCCCTGAGTGGGTGAAAAGGGGTTGCAACGTTTGTCTGAGGAATATTTTATTTGTGGTCGGATTTGCTTGGAACTTGATCTTAATGCTCTTTGATATAATTAATGAAACACCTGTTTCGGCATTTTAAAAAATTGATCTCCTAAGGGGTGAAAAGGGGGTTTGAAATCTAAGATGGCGGCGTAACATAAAATGAAAACTCTATAGGGGTGAATGGGGGGTTAAAAGGTTTTATGGAGAAACAATATATATTTCCGAGGGCATTAAACGGTTTTCTATGCGAGCGAAGCCGCGGGCGAAAGCTAGTCATACAATATTATCATACTGTGTCATACGTTTTGGATCAAATTCGTTGTCGGTTAAAGGCGTTGTCGGCCAAAGCTATTGTCGGTCAAATCCGGAGTCGGTGAAGTGTTGTCGGTGAAAACCGTGTCGGGGAAATTTCATGATTCTTCCCGAAAATAATTCAAAGTTTAATAGACGCATACCGGCGTGTTTTATAGGATGTTAAAGAAAAGACGATTCGACGGCCTGATATTACGGACATTCTTCACGAACAGCGTCGTGTCTTTCCTCGCTGGGAACTTCCCACGTGTGCATTGCTGCAACTCCGCGGTGCATTCCTCGCGATCCGCGTATTGTGTCGAGCGCGTTTATTTGCCTCGATTACAATCGAGATTTCGCGATCTCGCGATGCGGTGTAGCGAGATCAGACCGTTTCGAAATCAGTGTCTTCAGTCTACGCGCATCTGAGAAGCTGTCTGTGTTGCATCGCTCTCGGTGCAACCGGGGAGAAGCGCGTGAGCAGATGAATTATAGATCCATCCGCGATGGATAGGGTCACCGAGATAAACACCTGGCGAGAGTCTGTGGTGGCTTGAGAGCATGGAAACAGCGAGCTCGACGCGGAGGCGGCGTCTCGATTCGAGTTTAGGCTGTCGATAGTGTCCGGGAACTATATCTGGCCTATAACACTGACATCGAGCAAACATTTCCGCAGGAAATTGAGTCCTCCTGAGACAACGATGGCTCCGGACGGTGATGGAAGCTTTCCTGGGTGAAAATACAAAGTGCAGAATCTTTTGGAAAAAAGGAAAATTGAACTGGTAGACGTGCCAGGATTCCTAAAATCTAAAGAAACATTTATATCAATAGTTTCTACACTGAACATTTATTTACTGCATTAGATAGAGGCTCTGAAGTGTCGAATAAAAATCCCAAAAGAAAATTTCTTCTAGACAAATCTACAATGCGTTAGGCGTCCAAATGAGTTATCGGCCTTTATTCGTCAAATTCAATATTTTCTTATTTAAAATACAAGTATGTTTTAATCGGGAAAGAAGTCTCCATTTGCTAATACACACTTCTCCCACTTCTCGGGCAAACGACGAATCCCTTGGTGAAAAAAAGTTGGCGGTTTTGACTCGATGAAGTCTGCGAGGCATTTCTCGACTTCTTCAACTGTTTGGAAGTGTGTATCCACCAAATGATATTCTAGCGATCTGAACAAGTGTCAAAAACTTCCCAGGTTCAATGCGGATATCGCTCGACAAATGATTTAACGAGATTATGTTTATATCTGATAATATGAGTGTCCAAAGTAGAGGAAAATTCGAGGAAATACCCGCAGATTCCAACGTATTTTCAACGCATTGAACATTTCTCTTTAGAATGAGCCCTCACCCAGCCCAAAATCTGCTCAAATAAGGGCAAAAAACCGGGTCCCGCAACCCATGTTTCGACCCAAAATCTAGTAAGATACTAGTTATTTTCTAGTTTTGTCACGTGACTATCCTACCGCCTTAAACCAACCAATGCCAAACAGTCACGTGCGAGGTACACGTACAACTTTGATGTTACTCTGAACGTGCAATTGTTTACCAGTTATTAATATATTCTGTGTTGTTATTTTAGGTAAGTACAACAAATATTGATGTAGGTTTACATTAAATAAACCGTCTTTACCGTATTTTTTAAATTTATTGAGAAAAACACTAAGACGATCTTGCCCCGTAAATATTACTACACGGGGCAAGTCCGTACTATCACGGTGGGGTAAGTCCGTACTGTATGGGTAACTATAAAACTAAACAATATATGTAATGTAATAAAAAGCATTTTGTAGCAGGCTTGATAATCATTCTTTTCTTGCCCCGTAGCATTTGAAACAAGGTTCGAAAGCATTTTTAACTCTAAGAGACCGACTTGCCCCATGTTCGGGGCAAAATGATAACTTTCAAGCAAAATTAGAATCCTCTACATAACACTAATTCATCAGTAATAACGGTGGCAAGAGTTTGACACCAAGAACGTTAAGTTTTTACATACCAGACTGAAAGTACATCAGTTTAAAGTCCAACTTTGCAAAAACCAGGACCGACTTACTCCACTCCTCCAAATTGTCAAAATGGATAAATTTAAATGAAATTGTTACTCTGGAAGAACATCAAACAGATTTTATACTGAACGCTTACAGATGGTTCTTCGAATTTCGTTTCGCCGAGAAAATAGCAGTACAATTCCCATCCGCGAGAAGGGTATGCGGTATTTTTAATTTATTCATGCCACGAGGGATTTTTTGTCGGGTGAAAGGAACTGTTCTCCCGTTCTGATTTCGTTGAACGAATCCGCGGAATATACGGGCCGCCGAGCATCCGAGCTGACCGCCTCGAAGCGAAGGTTCAGCCAGAGTCGTTCGCAAACAGAAACCGCGGGAGGAGCGGTCAAGTTCGCAGCGAAGAAATCTAATTGACGAGGTACGATGCTCTGGAATATTATTGACGAACCGGTTAACGGTTGCCTGAGCGTATCCGAGCGAGAAATTGCCTCGAGCCACGCTTCGTTATACGTATATCCGGTGTTTATGATATTTACTCCCTGGCCGCACGCGCAGCACCGTTCGGAATTAACTTTTCCACGGGGTGGCACGACGCGGCGAGTCGCCTGCCTCCCAGAAGTTGCATAAATATTTGCGCTGTGACCGGATAGGACTCTTCGCGAGTCGTCGAAGCGTGGTTTCGCGTGCTGGAAGAGCAATGGAGGGAAAGAGAGCGAGAGAGCGCTTCTTATCGCTCCGCGAGCACCGAAATCATTGGGAGTCGGCACGAGCTAATATTAACATTCGAGCCAAATATTAACACATTCCCGCTACGTGAAGCTCCTGTTAATAGATGTTCTAAGGACCCTCAAATTCCAAAAGAAACTGTTTCCTCAGCTGAAATTGCTACTGCCGTCCAAATAGCTATTAGAAAATTAACAAATATGCAATACATCTGATAAATTAATTTTTTCAACGTGGAAACTGCCAAGAACAGTGTTCGTGCGTGGATATGCATAGTAATAACCCACTTGCATGTTCCTTGCTGGCCTTGAAAACCGAAGGAACGCCTTGGGACCGAGTTTCAGAGACGACTGGCACAATTTGGAACGCAGGACTATCTCATACAGTTTTCTACAACCACTGTGTCAGCTCCCGTGGTCCCAAGGATGCTAGAAAATGCGTGTAACTGCATCCGGAACACTCGGTCGATGAATCCTTAACGGGGACGCATCCCAACGGTGCGATTCCATGAAAAATTCCAGACAGATCGTCGATGGGTTTGGACACCGGATAAAAAAGTCCCGAAGACAACGGGCGCACGGCAGTAATTCCCAATTAGTGGTAACGCCGCGCGGCATAAAGCATAATCAGCCCGTAGAGCGAGTAATTAAGCCGCGAGGTGGTGGCGAAACCTCGGCCCCGGAAGTATGGAAAATTCATGTCTTCCTTGTTAACCGGCGCGAACTTTTCCTATACTCTCGGTCCACTTTTTTTCCGGTACGACGAGAATAATAGCTGCGACTATCAATCATCCGCGAAACAGGCTGCAAAAGTTTCGCCGCCGCGCCGCACAGTGGGCCTAAAACGAACATTCTCGTATCGATATCTAATATATGAACACTGCATCCCAAATGTCCATAGACCTCGGAAATGAAGAACATAGTACAATTTAATAAATATTATAGTTGTAATAAGCATTGAAAGTTGGACGTTTTAAGAGGCGTATTTTTCACGAGAAAAATTGCTTCTCTTTGATGCGATGCCCTGACGTTGCTATTTAATATTTTCTCTCGCTTTTTTTTTAAGTTGAAAAGCAGATTTTTGCGATAAGAAATCGTATCTTACATTATTGATTAGTCGGCATAATATATTAAAAGTCAATGCTAAAGTAAAAGTAGAAAATTTTAAAAATTGTTTATATTCGGTAAGGGAGATCTTTAAAGTCCCAGGATGTCCCAGGCTCTAACAAATTGGAATATTTTTTTAGTAGACCTTCCTCTAAATAACCGTGAAAGAATTAATTCCCTAGTCGAACCTATTCTCAAATTATTACTGTTTAAAGCTATCAATGTTCGAATAGCGAGCAGAGTCGGAGCGGAGCGAAGCACAGTTTGTAGACGGCAGAGTTGGGCAGGAATTAATTACATGAGTAATTAATTACATCTTCAATTACAATTACATGTAACTGTAATTGTAATTGCAATTACTTTCGCTCAACCAGTAATTGTAATTTCGGACCACAATTACAATTACTGGTTCAGCGAAAGTAATTGCAATTCCAATTACAATTACATGTAATTGTAATTGTATTTCTGCAATTCCAATTCCAATGACATGTAATTGTAACTGTAATTGTTAGTAGCAGTTACAAGTAATTGTGGCTGGTAGCTGCAATTCCTTTCCAAACTCCAAACAGACGACGCTCGCGCGTCGCGCGTGAACGTGAACATTCACACGCGACGCGCGAGCGTCGTCTGTTTGGAGTTTGGAAAGGAATTGCAGCTACCAGCTACAATTACTTGTAAGTCTTGTAACTGCTACTAACAATTACAGTTACAATTACATGTAATTGGAATTGGAATTGCAATTACTTTCGCTCAACCAGTAATTGTAATTGCGGACCACAATTACAATTACAGTGTTCGTCAAGTAATTGCAATTCCAATTACAATTACATGTAATTGTAATCGTATTTCTGCAATTCCAAATTACAGTAATTGGCAAGTAATTGTAACTGTAATTGAAATTACATTTTGCCCAACTCTGGTAGACGGGCGACGTGAGGTAGCGCGCGTAAAGACGAATCGCGCTTAACGACCGTTGTTTATTTCACGTTCGCGGATAGTAACGAATTATTATAAATAGAAGGTTCTCGGAGGGACTCGGCCTTTATTCCCTAACTTATGGCTACAAGTGTTTATATATATTATTATTATTATTTATATATATATATATTATATTATATGGTATAATTGTAACACTAATGGCAATAATAATAGTAATAATAATAACATTGATGTATTTTTTCTTAACTAATCATTAATGTTTCAGTACTACATTGTCCAGTCCAAGTTTCGCATCCATACCTTTTACGAATCAGAAGTTAATTAAGAGGCAATGTCACACTTTACCCCAATCCGGCCCACTGTGCGCCGGGTCGTTATTCGAACATTTGCTCATCGATTTTTCCGGTACGCTTCTTTTCGGTCGTATTTGACTCTCGAGAATAACTCGCGATAGTTTTGCTCTCAGATGGACACGTACCTTAAGAGATTCTTTTCGCTCGCCGTTCGCAAATCGGGTCGTGAAGACTTTTGATAAGCACTATCGCGACTCGTGGCACGCGGTCTCGGGGACACGAGCGCCTATCGCGCTCTCGAAACGAATCGTCCGTACCGGTTTCACCATCGAACCAATAAAATACCCGAGCAGCGATAAAATTGCCGGTGTTCGATATTCCCTGGCAAGGTTCCCGTAACGCATTTTTCGTGAATGGCGCAGAAATGCGACGGAAAAACGAAAATCGACGATCGATGCTCTCCTTCCCGGTCCGACGGTTTTCCACGTCCATGTCCACGTCCGCGGCGGTTCGTGGTTTCACGGTTCCGTGATGATTGAAGAGCAAGGGTTGGAGCGCGCGGTCGCCACTGAAACCGACGCTGATAAGTTCCCCCTCCGTGTTAAGAACCTCTGGCCGGTTTTAAAAGGCTTCCACTCGCGTTCAAATGGTTCAACGTGTCCGCGAACCTTTGCTCTTTTCACCCCTTCGGCGCGCTTCTTCCGCATTTTCTACCCCAGAAATTGCATACCGGGTCCCCGAGTGTGCTTCTCGGAACCGACATCCTTTGAAACGGGTCCCTCGAAGCCGGCGAGCCAACGGATAGGTCAAAATAAATTGGTAAAAGGCAAGGCTGGAGGAGGAGTGACTAAGCTGTTTCGTCACCTTACACGTCGCGAGTAATGAATTTCTAGCCAATAGTATCGGTAAACTCGTAAATTTCTGTTACTGGCACGAAAAGACTGAATTATCAAATAAATTTCCGTGTCGCGAAATATGTCATAATAAACTGAGCCTCGTTATTTTTAGAGGGCCGCACTCGCGCGGTTTTAGTGCCCGGTACATTCATCGTTAAGATAAGGAATGTATACGTCTGCCCTAAATAATGAAGCGACGCGTAGAGCATGCTGCACAGCGGGTAGCAGTTGAATTTCCGTGAAATTCTGCTCGAGGGACGTGTGAGAGGATTAAAAAGCAGCAGCAATGACGATACACGCGAACGGTAACGGCGCGCGGCGAGGAACGTTGTTCGCTGGAGTCGTGAATGACGGTGAAAAAGCAACGGCGAGAAGGTAGAGTCGGACGGAAAGGACGAGTTAACTCGTCTTCCCTGGTTAACAGGTTAAAGCTGGCAGAAATAGGTTGCGCCGACGAGGAGGCTCGTAGGCAGGGGCTTGTGTGTCGTGGACGAGGTCTCGTGATCGATAGGGTCTAACCCGGTACCACCACCGACGCCATTCTGCCACCATAACCCGCACGTACACGCGCGTTCTCCACTGTTTACCAACACACCTTCCCGAGCGCATAACACGATACAGGTAAATACAAGGGTGAGAGAGAGAGAGAGAGAGGAGAAGAGTGGAGAGAAGGCTCGGTCATCCCCTCCGCAGCTGATGCAGCCGAGCTTTCTTCGTGTTTACCGACACCCGACTCGTTGAACAATCTCTGGTGCATCTGCGACGACGATTTACTCAAAAATTTCCGATTGCGAACACCCAGCTTGATCACATCGTTTATCTACGTGTCCATCTGACAATGAGAGCAAAACTGTCGCGCGACTTACTCTCGAGATTCAAATTCGTTGGTGCATACGGTATTGAGAGTGCTAGCGGAGAACTGCACGAAAAACTCGCGAGAGGCGAACAGTAAGTTGAAACTCGCAAATGGACACGTTCAATTTTTCCTTCGGCAAGCAACTATCAACTATACCGACGCCATTCGTACAGCTGAGAGTCTTCTAATTACAGTGCAGAGTTGGGCATTAATCGATTAACATTTTAATCAAGATTGATTGATTAATTAAAGTACGATTAAAAAAGGTGATCATTGAAAAATCGGCGGTCGATTCAATCGATTGATGAAATTAATCGGCAATCGTTGATTAAAAAAAGAAATCATCGAAAAATCGGAGACTGATTCAATCGATTAATGAAGTTAACCGTCAATCGTTGATTAAAAAATGTATAAAAAAACTTTAAAAACCACGCTTATATTAAAATGCACTAGAAAGGAGAAAATAATTTTTTTCCTGGTTCTCCATAAAATACCGAATCCAGTGAAATGATTAATAATATTTTTCCCCAAAATTTGAAGCAATTAACTCAAAATTTCTTCTATTATAAAGTTAGTGTCGGAATAGATAGAAAAATTTAATATAAATTTGAATAAAATCATAACATTAGTGACTATAAAAATAAAAGCGTGGAGCGCCCACGAAGATTTCGTCAATATATGTATACCTCCGGTGCGTCGTGAATATTTCAAAACACTGCCACATAGGAGCATAAATAAATAATAGCAAGATCTTATGTTAAGTTTTTAACAATATATGAATATAATTAACGTTCAAAATAAAAAATACTACTCCTATTTTATTTCTTGTCTTAATACAAGATATATTTTAAGTGACATTTAATTTTTCTTAATTGAAACTAAATGATTTTTACAATTGACTAATTATGAAAATGGTGTAAGTCCATTTACAGCCCGTAAATGTATATTATTTTAGTTAAATTCGCCTAAAAGAAATTTCTATCATCAAATTACGTAGAAACATTGCCAGATCTGACATAATTAACTTATAGTTTTGAATTAACCTTTAATTTTCTCGAAACATCGAAAAATGGACTTACACCACTTTCAAAATAAACGATCCATATGACTTAGACTCACTTTTATAATTATGGGCACAATTGAGAGTACTCTCGATGGACACGTACCTTTCGTTGCACCGAACTCCAAGCTCGTAAGACACTCGTCAGAAACTCGATGGATTTCAGCGAAGACGACCATTCCGTAAGTAAATTGAACGAAGCTGTCGAGTTAAAATAATATTAACACTGGGAGTCAACCATTAGCAGCCTTTTCGCCAGGAAATTCCCTTTTTAACGAGGGAAAGGATATTGAATGTAATCCAACTTACAACTCATTAAAATATTAAGCTTCCTAAAACGTGAAACCGTCGTCGTGGTAATTCAGCAGGATGTCACATAATTTTCTCAAGCGTCGTACTTCCGGGAGAGTGTACGCGTCGAGGAAGAAGTTGGTAGCATGTGCCCGGCTGTATTCGGCGAAAATTTGCATGCGTTAGGGGAGAATTCGAAATGAGACTCCTCATCGAGAAAACCGCTACAGGGAAGTTGCAGAGTCAACCCAGGCCTGGCTGAAACTAATTAGACTACCATAAATTACCGGAGGTCGAAGGGCTGGACCGGTGTCCTGGTATATTTCCCATAAACCAAATAGATAGATAGAGAGAGAGGAGTATAGTTCGTTTGGTATCGTGTAGTATCTCATATAGTATCGCTCGGTCGTGTTTACGATGTTCTGGGACACCGCGGTCGCTCATGATCGAGATGATGCTCGTCACCGGGACCGGGACCGGGACGGCATCAGTTGTCTTGTTAAAGTTTAACGCTGCGGGAACTTCGGAAGAGTTTCCGGTTCGCGAGGAGTTCGTTTCGAGAGATCGAGACGGGATCGTAAAAATTGAGGAATAACAGGGAAGGAAAGCCGCGGACATCCTGCGAACGCTTGCACAGTACACGCTCCGAATGTCTACAAGGTGCTCGACAGCGTTTACTTTACGGCGCGCACACAGTGGTCTGGGATAGGACTGTTACTTTTTCGAAGCTTCGACTCTTCGAAGATTCAAAACTTCGATTCTCATCGCCGTCGAAGTTTTTGAAGTCGAAGCTTCGAAATTCGAGCTTCAAAATCTTCAACCTTCGAAGGAAACTCTACTTAATGTTTACACACACACACACACATTGTACTTAACATTATATTCTTCGTATATTGATTGAAGCATGCTTACATGACCATTAAGTAAATGAAATATACCTGCTCATGCATATGAAAACATAGCAGAAATTTGCGTTTCATCATTGTGGAAGACTCTCTTTACACGCTCTATCCTTCTCTACGTTTGACTCGGCCTTTGAAGCTCAAAATTATTTAAATGAAAATAAATTTGTTAAGAATACCACGTTTTTGAAACGGTTAAAAAGTATAAAATCATTTTTCCTAGCCCCATACAGTTGGTACGGGGATTCATAACCCCGTACAGATAGTCCTGAAAATTTGTGATTGTGAATTTTTAATAGCTATTAATCGACAGTTTTCGTTAATAACTCCTAAACAAAACCGCGAACAACATTTTCGCAGAGGAAAATGTCGCTTCGAATGACCTCAGGAACCTCCCATTTCCAGGTTCTGCAGGAGTTTTGGGACACCCTGTAGATCTACAAAACATATATTGTAAATTTTTATGAAGGGCCCAAATAAAAAAGTTTTAAAAAGTGCCTTTTTTATTTTTGCATGCAACCTTGTAAACTATAATTTTTAGAAAATATTTTTTGCACATCATTCAGTAAACCAATGCTTCTAATTGCTTACAAAACATCAGGTCACATTTGGTATAATTATAAAAAAGTTATTCTGTTTTAAAAGGGTGTACGGAGACTTATTTTACTGAGTGTAGCTGTTCAAAAGTCCCAAAATGAAAATTGGACTTTGCCCCCAACGCTTGTGTGGCGTTTAATTATACATATGTTTGAAAGCTCGAAACATAACAAATAATTGGCTAAAGGGACCTTGAACTAGTTTTAACTCCTTGCCCTATGATTTATTTTACGGTTTCATTGATTAGAAATTTTTTTGTAGTTCGTAATTTCCTAAAAACGGAGACAAATTGTATCTATGCCTACATGTTCTCCATTAACTATATATTAACAAAACCAAAATTGAATTTCATCTCAGCTTAAAGGAAATTAGTAACATACATATTTATCAGACTCTGTTCAGAATCTCAATCACGAGTCTGACACGATATTGTAGGGCAAGGGGTTAAGTAAACAATGAAGCACCTGCTAATCCTCCCGGAAGATAAAGGGTCAGTATCAGATTATCAGTTAGATCTTTACTTTTAGCAGTCTTCTCTTAAACGTTGAGTAATAAATCCTTTCTCGCCAGCTATGGAGTACATAAAGAAACGTAAGTATTATATTATATTATATTACCATCCATTATTTTATTTACTGGAGTAATTTCTTTGATAATTACAGTCCTTTTAAAGCTTTAGAAATGTGTAACTTGCCAGGAACATATCATCACCTCAAAAGCATGGTTGCTCATCCTTTGTGGATTATTTCCTTATTAGATTTTATTTGTTTCATATCCGTATACGTCCATCTTTGACAATGAGGAATTTTTCCATTTTTATGTCAAAGAACATGTAATGACCGTAATGTCTGGTTTTTTCTCTTTTTATAATTATATTTTCTTTTATAATAATAACGTTATTAAGTTTCTGTTGTTAAATAAAGCTATGGGAAGTGGGTGAAAAACAAAGTAAACAAAAATTTATTACGAATGCAATTGATAGGAATTATACAAAATTTAAAAAAATGATGTTTTGTCAACTTTTTTATCTGGGCCTGTAACGATAATTTAAAAAACATAATTTTTTTAAATTTTGTATAATTCCTTTCAATTGCAATCGTAATAAATGTTTGTTTACTTATTCTCTAGCGAACTAGCCGGTCTAACATCTTTAAAAACGTCCTTTGGACCAATTTTTAAAAAGTTATGTGATTTTTAAGAGTGTCCACTTAATATTGCAGCTAACTGTATAATCCTTATTTGTAACCAATACGATTTTAATCGATGAAATACGTGTTATTCCATGACTCTTTCTGTTTTTGGTTATAACAGTTATGTTCCCTATTTTTCTTACAAGAAATCATTAAAAGCACTTTCTGAACTTTGAACAGCCATATTGGCGATCGGCCACACTGTGCGGCGGCGGACCGGAAGCGTTTCCGGCATTTATCCAGTCCCTCGCCTTTTCGTCGCGAGAGTCCGCATCTTTCCAATTCCCTTTCTTCTTTTTCTTTTTCCTCGTCGTCTCCGACTTCGTCGTTCTCTGTAAGTTGATTTTCGAACCAACGGCAACACGCTCTTGCAACTTGCAACCCGTGTACAGGACTCGTGACGTAACGGAGCCGGTCGCGCGTGCACCGCTCAATCGCGGCTATTTTAACGCGACAACAATAGCTCGGCTCCTTTTTTTCTGGAACGTACCGCCTCGCGCCGCGGCAGAAATTGCCTCGCCTGGAATTCCTAGCCGTTGTTCTCGCTGCACCGTGTCGACAACGGTTCCGCCGATTCCCAGCGTGTTTCCCGGCGCGGAAACGAGCGCGTTCTCTCGACTCGCGCGTGTAACAGGTGCCAGTCGACCGAAACGGATCCTGGAAACGCATCTGGAGAAACGTGCCGCGAATCCTGATTAGCGACCTCCTCGAAGACAGACCTTTCGAGAATCACGACTGACGAAATTCAGCTTAATCTCAGCAGAAATCTCATCTCAGCTTTACCTTGTAAATTTTAACGAAACTGGGAGAACATAGTTCCTGCAAAAATATCAGACTCGTATTTTTTTCAGCGACCATCCGTTGATATTCAAGGGGTGGAAAGAACCCTCGAAGTTTGGGGTTGAAACCATATTTGCTCGAACATCTCGGGACCTATTAGAGCTACAAGGGTGGTTGACATAGAAAAATTGTGTACTCTTTGGTAAGGAATCCAGCGACGAAATCCGATTTTTTAGATGTCTCAATTTTCCCAAGAAATACATTAAAAATCACACTGTTTTTCAGCATTTTAAAAATATATAATTAATGGACAGCAGATCCTCATGCAAGATAAAACATTTCTACCTGAATTGTAACAGACAGTTACAATATGTTTAATAGGCTGAAAATAATGTAACAGTGTTTTTAAATCCGCTGTCTAATAGCTCATCAAAATGGAACATTTTCGAGCCCACATAAAAGTCAAAACGAGTAAAGGAAAGGTCCTCCGGGGTCCGACAAAAAAAATTCTATGAACCTCAGAAGCCAGTATACCAATTACGGATCTCCGTAAAGCGAATTTTCTCCGGTGATCGCCGGCGCTTAATCGCGTTCCTGGCGGGATTGAATCGTCGGAAAAAGTCGGCTGACGATTCGCTCCATTCACGTGCATCTTGTTGGCGGTCGATCTATCTTGGTCGAAGGAGCACGGACGTGGAGATCGCAAGAGGCGAGAGGAGAGGCAAGGGAAACGAGACGATACAGCCCGAGGAGCATGCGTGATTACGAGGCCAGCCAATGCATTCAAGATTTAGCCGGTGGTGTCGTTGAAGCGGCGTGGCTAACCTCGTTCTGAATCAAGTTGTTCGGTCGGCGAGCACGGCCAATCGAGAACGTTTGCGGTCGGTGAATGACTGGTTCGAGAGCATCGTGTGCCTGCTCGTCAAAGCGCACACCCGATACACGATACACCAACGGCGTCACACACGTATGTCACCTGGAGTTCCTCTACAGGCCGATCTTAGGCTCGAGCTTTTCCACCTCCACCTTCCGCTACTGTTTTCCGGTTGGGGAGAGCCTCGGACACACTCTACACTTCCGATTCACACTTTGGAATTAAGCTCAGTATATTGCTTGGGCTTTCTTTTTTGCCCAAAAGCGCAGATACTGCTGAAATTTCCTCCGCTAATTCTACGTAACGTGAAATATTCTATTAGAATATAGTATTATATAATAATTTGCTTTATTTCAGCCTTACAGCTAAGAAATGCGACTTGGTTTACAATAACCTATCTGTACAAAACTGTCTTATTTCACACATTCGATCCATACCTTCTCTCATTCATTTCTATGTCGCACACATTCCTACCCTGTCCTACTCTTTTAGTATCCTAATTAACACTAACTCAACTTACTTGCTTACTTATTGCCTCTCTCCCCATTCCCTATTCCATAACTTTTTCATTTTTGGTTTATTCTCTTTGGTTTATTTGTGCACTACTTTTCTCTTTTTTTCCTCAACTTCTCTAACCACTCTTCAACCTTTCTGTCTTTTTTCCCGCTCACTACATCCTCGAGCCTGATCTTTTCCCCCATTATCCTGCAATCCCTTGTCAAATGCTCCAGGTTTTCCATACCTGTCTCCACATAGGTCGCATCCTCTTGCCTCTTCCTCATTTTCTATTATATAATTGGGTATACAACACATCAATATTTTTCTCATACTTCAGCTAAAATGGCGCCCCAGACAATCGTCCGGGTTGCCCTCCCCTGGAGCGGGTCCTGGTACTCATGTGAAAGGAAAATTCAAGTGATTCAACTATATTCATGGAAAATTAATCACTTATAAATAGCTGAATGCCTACGCTCTGCGTACACGAGCAAACAATTATCTTTGACTCTCTGTCACATCTGCGACGGCGAAGCTCCCGTTCCATCAGTCAAGAAACGAACTTCACAGTTCGGAATTGGTTTTCCGATTCGCTTACAAGAATCCGCGTAAGTCGAGGACTTGCCGTACTTGAAATAGTTGGCAGTTGTTGGCAAGCAAATTGAAAAATAATTCTCGGTGCGTGAAGGGGTTAAAGCAGCAAGGTTCTAAAAAAATTTGTGATTCCGAAAGTTTCCAGAAACTTGAGAACTGTCATGGCCAAACGAGAATTTCAAAGCCCTGTTTATGCATTTTTCAGCGGCGTTATTCCCTGCAGAGACAGACCGGGGGTTCGCGTTTCGAAAAGGGGGAAGCCGAATAATTACCTGACTGAATAATTAGATGACCGGTTTGTAGATCACCCTGTATACATAGATGCACACAAGCGAATCTCTGTGTACGGATAGAGTCTCGGGGGGAAAAGATAGAGAGACCGTGCGAGGGAGTACAGGTGAGAACGGACCGATGCAGAGAGAGCCCTCGTTGACTAGAGCAGCTAGGGTGTGACGGATTTCACGGGACGACGAGCTAACGAAAAACTAGTCGGCTGTGAGGTGAGAGGGCAGAGACTACAGCCCCTCTCCTCCCCTTTCCACCCCTATGGTGTCCTCTGACCGGTCGCTTTTGCACAACCATACGATCGCTATCCTCGCGACCAACCCCTTCACGAATATCCTCGATCGTTTTCGAAACGAAGTCGCGCTCGGCTCGCTTCGAATCAATCGCGTTTTCCCGCCGATTTCACCGGAGGATTCTCTCCGATGTTACGGACAGGGAGCAGATTCCGTTCGACTTTCTCACAGGAATCTGTTCAAGAGCGTCTCTGTAAGGATAAGCGTCCTAGGTAACCTTCCGTATCATAGTTGAACCTTTTAACCAAGACCGAGCTCTGGCCTGATGTAAGTGGAAGTGACAAGAACGAGAGTGTGGACCTACGTGACCTCAGATTATGTACAAACCACCTCATTCATTCTAGGGGTATATAAACGATTACATTTTTACTCTCAGGGGCTAGTACTAGCGTAGTCACGAACCGTGTCACGTCGCGCTGCATCTCGTAGAGTCAACTTGTTAGTGAGATCGGGCTAAATCTCCCCTGCGTATCAAAGTCAACCATATATGTAGTCTCCGCGAATTCGGCATAAAATCTATTAGGCACTTGTAAAGCTGCTCCGAGACCCCGCATTGCCAGTGCGTCAACGTAGGTAATAATACTTTCTTTCATTTCCATCTGATTCAGTCGCGACAAATCACAGTTGTAATATGTTCTCTTATAATCAGAATATATTTGTGTTTATTGGTAAATTCGTGCAAATCACTTAACCCATTATTATTGTTGCAAAATCCTAATCAAGTAGTTGAACGTCCCCACATGATACAATCTTACCGCTCGGATTGTATCGATTAAATTATACTAGTTACGAGACCCACTAACAATCCTAGCGAGTCCCTGATTACGCATCAGGTTCGTTCGCGACATTCCAATCGTCTAAACAGAGATTTATCCAACCTAGTGGCTTCCCAATTTCGGATTTGGTTCGGCCACGAAAACTATACCATCCTAGAAATGCTTAAAAACATAATGCAATTGATTCGATATCCTATGGTAAAGCATACTAATGCTAGACCAAATCGCTAAACCAAAACTTTAAACGGCAATATCTCGAAAGTGAAATTACGTGGCATGCGGCGTTCTTCCTGACAACCACAGATATGTAATATGTACATATATGAATTACTAACAAGAAGATTAAATACTGGGATTCTAGATTCCGGTGTACAGTAGTCGAAATTTCTATAAAGTCACTGTGTTTTGTGCCCGTGCGAAATCGATACGGGCCGGTTTATGTACTTCTTTAAGGCCTGGTTTACGTTGTATTTTTGTCCAGAAGAATTTACAAGTTGTTGCACACGTCTTGTTGTTACTGGGAGCTCCAATTCAGCTCGAAATTGTGCCGCATTTTTCCTTTCCTTAGCTGCAGACCTCGTTAATATTGAATGTTGTCTCTTTGACTATTTTTTATTACTACCTTTAAGATGGTTTTTTCCGTAATTTTCACGTAAATTGATATGATTATTAATCACAGTATATGACCGATTGGTTTTCTTAGCAATCCCGCGATTAGAGCAGTCCATATCTTTAGAAGCATCGATTAATGCTTTTTCTTCACTTGTTAGTACTTTTCCTCTCGGCATTCTCATACACGTGAATCAAATTATAACAAACAGGGGATTTCTGTGAGTTCTAAAACTAATACTTTTAGAATATTCGCAGTTTTCCGTAGTTCTCTGCTCAGAATACAGAGAAACACTGAGTGACTTTATAGAAACTTCGCACTTGTGTTCTGCACCACACAGAAAAACGTCAAAACAAACGTAAATAGTAAATATAGCGGTGTCTAGAGTACGCAGTCGCTCTATCAGAGTGTCTACAAGGCACAAGACCAGATTACGAGAAGTCAACAGAAATGGTGATATTTTTAAAATATCTATGAAAAAGAAGATGACTTTATAGAAATTTCGACCACTGTATTCCTTGAGGCAGCTGTCCATCCTCAGCCACTCGTATTCTTGTCTCTTTTACAACCTTTCATATCCTACTTTCAAAAAACTGTATAGATCCATGAATTTGTTTCTCGGGACCCACTGAACGGGTCGACTCGAATCTTGTTTCGTTCGAATCGGGAAGGATCCTAGTATCCCGTAGTAATTTTTTCTCCAATCGAATGTAGACCGAAACGCAGCGAACCTGGTTCCTTTTGTTTGACGCGAGAATTTCTCGCGGCTCGTGCAGAGTTCACGAGCCGCGGTCGCCCGTGTAATTAAAGCAGAGTCCCACGGAGTTCGCTGCTCTTTCCGCGGCTTCGTTTCGTTTTCTTTCCGCGACAGAGTCTCTCCCACGAGCGATTGTATCCGCGTCGGAACGGTATTGTAAAATATTGCCGCGTGCTTTGCAATTCCATCCGCCATCGAGTCGGAGCGGAGATCGCGGCGCGCGGCTGAAAATATAATTTCTCGAGCATTATTCGCGACACGATCGTTGGCCTCTTTACAACGAGAATATTCCTCGAGAGAGTTTGATCCTCGACCTTTCTGTCTGCTAAATACAAATTAAAATGGTTCCGTCGCGTCATCGTCGTCGGCGTCCCGCCGGAAACGATCCCTTTCGGGCACCATTAATCCGATCGTCGCACCATTCTGCAACGAGCAGTTTGCAGAAACGATTCCACGATCTTTCCGCCTGCTTCATCGGCCAGGCTTAACAGGGACAGTCACAGAGGATTCGTTTTCTTTCCAGGATCCCTTTAGGTCGTAACGAGTCTTCTGTTTCTCGTTTTATTCTCTCGGCACGCTTCCTCGCAGGACAATCGAGAAGCGTAACTGCAGCAGGTCCATTTACGACGTTTCGCAATTCTATTTTCCCGGAGAGCGCCGCGGCGGGAATCCCGGTAAGATTAATTTATCGGGTAGCAAACGGTTCTGTCCTGTTTCGCTCCGCGACAACACGGTGCGCGTGCTACCGAGGAATAAACGATCGTTCGGAGATTTTCGCTCCGTGAGAAGTGCCCGCCGTGCTGTGCTAATACAGTTCGACTTTAATAAAAGCGATGCCCTTGCAAACAGTCCTCGATCAAGCGGACCGAACGTCTAGAACCAACGGGCGACGTGGAAAACGTTTTCGTTCGCGATAAAGACAAATGGTGAAGCTCTCGTCGAGCACCAAAGAAAATTTAACTAATACAGAAATGGGATCGGATTGATTCTAACAGTTATTCAGTTATTCGTTGAACCTTGACGAAATTTTCTGCATAATCTCTCTGTTGCAATTACTGAAAAATTATTGCCATAAAATGAATGTCAGTGAATATCAATTGATGCAGAAATTAACTGTAGTGTAAGGTGAGAACGTCATTATGAAGTAACGCTAACCATTGAGGCCGGTGTGAAACGCATAATATACGACAGCCGCGCCGGCGCACAGTGGGCCGGATTGGGGTAAAGTGTGACATTGCCTCGTAACTTTTGATTCGTAAAAGGTAAGGATGCGAAACTTGGACTGGACAATGTAGTAATGAAACATTAATGATTAGTTTAAAAAAATACATCAATGTTGTTATTATTATTATTATTATTATTATTATTGCCATTAGTGTTACAATTATACCATATATATATACATATATATATGTATATATATATATATCCAATATATATACATATATATATGTATATATATATATATATATGGTATAATTGTAACACTAATGGCAATAATAATAATAATAATAATAATAATAACATATATATATATAATATATAAAAGAAAATAAAAAAAAAATAGAATAGGTTCGACTAGGGAATTAATTCTTTCACGGTTATTTAGAGGAAGGTGTACTAAAAATATTCCAATTTGTTAGAGCCTGGGACATCCTGGGACTTTAAGGATCTCCCTTACCGAATATAAAGAACTTTTTAAATTTTCTACTTTTACTTCAGCATTGACTTTTAATATATTATGCCGACTAATTAATAATGTAAGACACGATTTCTTATCGCAAAAATCTGCTCTTCAATTTAAAAAAAAAAAAAGCGAGAGAAAATATTAAATAGCAACGTCAGGGGATCGCATCAAAGAGAAGCAATTTTTCTCGTGAAAAATACGCCTCTTAAAATGTCCAATTTTCAATGCATATTACAATTATAATACTTATTAAATTGTACTATGTTCTTCATTTCCGAGGTCTATGGACATTTTGGATGCAATGTTCATATATTAGATATCGATACGAGAAAGTTCGTTTTAGGGGTAAATGTCACACTTTACCCCAATCCGGCCCATTGTGCGGCGCGGCGGCGTGCTTTTCGCAGCTCTTCATTTTCGGTGTACACCAATATGGTTCCATAGCAACCAAATTCGTGACCTTGAACATTTTCTGCCAGAGGATGCTCCGTGTCGAACTCTCATCAGAGCGGAAAGACGAAGAAGCGGAACGTTCGGCAGACACGTGAAAGATATTCGTCCCGTTGAATAAATAATAGAGTAATAAAAACTATCTCGCAGCGACTCGATTCGATTCGATTATAGGAAGAGCTGTGCCGTTTGTCGAACGGATTCGGGGATGCGAGACGGGTCGCCGACCGCGCTCGAGTAATGCAATCCGAAAGATTGATGCATTCGCGCGCGTGACACACCGAGCAGAAAATGCTCGATCGATTCAATCTATTCGCGTATTTCCCGCGTTTTCCGACCCCCTTTCTCTCGCTGTTGCGAAGTTATCTTTTGTCCAAAAATCCTCATCCTTTCAGCGAACTATTGTCCACAGTTCCGAGCGTAGCGGTGCTCGTGATTCTTTATCGAAAAGATTAAAACAACCGGAAACTACGTGACCGAGGAGCGATACGAGGATCGATAGGAGTACGCCGGGGATTTCGAGTTTGACAACTTCCGCACCGCGCCGCGTTACTGACTTTTAACCGACTTTGGTGTGCGGGACCGTATAAAACATCTACGGCGAAGAGACCGAGACAGCGACGGGAAGCTTGTTAACTCCTGTCCGACCGAGTTGGCAACTTATTTCCAAAACTCTCGATCGAGATCGATGACGGGACCGGGGAACGGAAGTGACACTGCCAGCTCCCAATCCGAGAGCGGATCGATCCGCTGCACACGGTCGTTAATCGATGCGCAGCGAATAGTTAAATGAATATGATGGGTCCATCGAGTCGCGATAATCAGGCGCGATACGTTCAATCCACGCCTCGTTGCGTCACGCGCAACAGTTACATGTTTTTATGAAAATGTATTTTACACTTGCGTATCAGAGTGAAAATAAATTCAAATACTTCTACGTACAGCTACATTAAGGTCGTTTTATCTCAGCCAGTACAGGCCAGTCGGGCAGAACCTTACTACCCTGGTTTTGTATCCAGTATTTCAGCTTTTTGGAAGATACTGGATACAAAACCAGGGTAGTAAGGTTCTGTCCGACTGGCCGGACTGGCTAAGATAAACTTTATTCGGCAGCATGTAGCTGTCGCAGCTTTATGCTTCGTAAATGTAGAAATAGGATTTCTGAGGACGATTGCGGCCTAGATTCATCTTTTATCTAGCGCCTTTGACTACTGAAAGAACCGCCGCATCCTTGCAATCCTGGAAACGGCGCACAGTGGGCCAAACCGACAAAATCTGTGTCAAAATCAAAGAACTTTCGATAGAGCGATGAAATTTTTTTTAAATGAAAGCTGAAACTTTGAAGAATATGGGATAATTATGGAGATTGTGGTACGAACGTTTTTTAACCTTGACAGAATTCGTTAAACTTGCACAACCTCAAGAAAATTGTGGTTTTTCCAATACCACGCGCGGGAGAAGTTTTTTGTTAACATGCGACACGTCATTTCCCGTAGATTTTTTCGCGCTGATTTCAAATGTGGTTTCAAAATTTGCCTACGACCTCAGGATTTTGCAAGAAATCAATTTTTGTGAACACAACTTATGAAATCATTTTCTCGTTGAGATGAATTGGTAACCCACTAGTTTGTAGGAATATTGTATTCTTATATATGTACATTTATACGTTAAAACTAATCATAATGAAGTATTTGAACGTTTACTTAACGTATATCACTTGACGTATCGGTGCGATTGTCGCTGGCACTCCTTGTAGACTATGCGTGACTGTAATGCATTACAGACACGCTGTATTATTATTTTATGATTATTTTTAATGTGTTTTATATATGAGAATACAATACTCCTTCAAACTAGTGGGTTACCAATTCATTTCACCAAAAAAATGATTTCATAAGTTGTGTTCACAAAAGTTGATTTCTTGCAAAATCCTGAGATCGTAGACAAATTTTGAAACCAGATTTGAAATCAGCGCGGAAAAATCTACGGGAAATGATGTGTCGCATGTTAAAAAAAAATTTCTTCCGCGCGTGGTATTGGAAAAACCACAATTTTCTTGGAGTTGTGCAAGTTTAACGAATTCTTTCAAAGTTAAAAAACGTTCGTACCACAATCTCCATAATTATCCCATATTCTGCAAAGTTTCAGTTTTCATTTTAAAAAAATTTCATCGCTCTATCGAGAGTTCTTTGATTTTGACACAGATTTCGTCGGTTTAGCCCACTGTGCGGCGCCTGTCACCAATGACCACCAAGGGGTTGGACGAAGAATCTTACGAAATAGGGATCGTAGCAAAGCCTGGTATCTTTTCCGGTCGCGTTAACTTAGCGAGGATGGTTCGCGAGCTCCAGGTTGCGCCGTTCGTTCCCCTTGCCGAAAAAGTTGTTCTGCCGTGTAATCGAATCTGGCGTTCGTTAGCCGAGCTACTCATTAAGCGTTCCGGGGCTTATTAAGCGCCGCGCCGAAAATCATTTCCGTCTCGTTCGCGAAATCAAGTGCTCCCGAACGAAGTTAGGCTCGGCACCGCTCCGCTCGGCTCCGGAATCGGCGACGAGTCACGAGCTCGCGCATCCAATCGATCCGAGTTGGCTATTTTCTCTGTTTCTGGTGCCTAGCCACCTCTCTTTCTCCACTCCTCCCTCCGTCATTCTAATCGCCTTTGACGAGGAAATTAATTTCGTGTCAGCGAACGGACACTAGTTATTGCGCTAGACACGGCCAAGACGTTGTATTGTAATCGCGAATTAATTAAATGATGAGTCGGCGCGGCTCGTCGCGTGTTCGAATTGACGAGGGCGGCGCGGCGACATCTTAATTACCGCGTACTTAGGCTACCAGCGGAGAGGGCGACGCGTAATTGCACCGCGGATTCCCGGCTTCGAATCTGATCAACGCACACCCGATTTATCCCCCGCGCGACACCTTACCCCCGTGGCGCTCGGAAACAACGAACGTTTCGTTGGCGAGCGTCGGGAACGCGGCGGCGCACGGTTAATCCTGTTACACCTCGCCCGATTCGATTACCGGATCAACAAATTAGCAGGCCGGCCGGCGTGCATGTAATTCCGGACGATTAACGGGACAATTACCGGGACCGATTTCTTCGGCCTTTTATTTATTCGCGCCGTCGCCGACGCTCGATTACCTTGTCTACAGTACTGCGATAATTGCACAGCCTCGTTAACCCGTCCACTCTTTCTTCACGTTCGATATCATCTTCGATATTTCTTCGACATTCACGTTCGAAAGCTTCCTCGCTCCGGTGACTGATGAAAATTTTGCATGTAGAGCCCGACATCAAAATCAATTAGCAATACAGACGGGAAACTCTGTGAAAACTGTTCCAAAAAATTGTCAGAATGTATCATAATTGAATTATCACGAACGGACTTCCTCACAGAAGCGGATATAAAAAATACTGCGAATAGCCAACGATGTACCTCGTTCGCGTGTAAAATTTGAAATCGATAGTAGCTACGGTTTTCTTAGGAAAAAATGTTGAAGATCCATTTTGCCGGGGTAGAGGAACGAAGGGTAACCAGGTTCGGGTTTCGTTTTCCGCGGAGCGGTTTTTCTGGGTTCGGAGCCGGAGCACGCGTGGTTCTCCTCGTGGCGGTTAGTCAGCCCATCGCGGTATGCAGGACAGTAGGTCGACATCCGCTCGTTTCTTCTCTCTTTTGTCGGCGCGATGCTCCGTGCGCGGCTCGTACAATATTTTAAGGACCGATCACGCGGGAACAACGGCAATTAAAGGATGCGGCTCGAGAGCGACTTGGAATCCGGAGGATCTAGAAACCCGGAGGATCGAGCAGCGGCGATATGTAGCGCAGAATTTTCCTCCGGCTCGGGAAAGTCGCGACAGGTGGCTGATTCCTTGTCCGTCCGCTATTGTCGTGCTGTACAGTCACGCTCCCCGGAACCGTTTACTTTCTTCGTTTTACTCGCGCCGGTTCTCGTTCTCCTCCGTTCCCGCCTCTTCGCCGATGAGATCTTGCCTCTTAGCCTCGTTTCCCTAAGTGTCCATTATTTTCATTTTCCGAGCCAACGACTCGAGAAGCTCCCCTTCGGTCTCTCCCCCTCTCCTTTTCCCTCTGCACTGGCGTATTTCTCATTTTTTTATTCTTTGCCGTCTCTCCCCGGCGTTTAATTCATTTTCTCCCACGAACCCTGCCGTTCCAGTGTCTCGTAACTCGTCAAACTTTTCGACCACCTCGCCTCCTGACTTTCGCTTTTCGTTCCCGCACTTCCGAAACTTCTCAGAGCAACGACAACGAATTCACTGGGGATAATTAGTTCGCGAATCTGGGCGCCGAAATAAAAACTGTAGAAGTCGGTTTACGTTCTCCGACGATTTTCCGCGTCGTCAAAAGCGAACGAGACCTTCGAACGAGCTACGCACTGTTCACACCGCACATCTCCTGTTGCTGCGCCAGTTTTGGTCGCGGATTTAACGATTGTAATTAACCTAGATTTATTAATACATCGTTGATAGCTTGTATTTCGCGCTGTTCGCAGCGGGGGAAATTGCACGGACGTGCGCCCTGTAAAACGTTCAATTTCCAGCTGATTGCGTCCGACAATAATTTCGCGCGTTCCGTGCGAACTTCCGAACACGGAGTGTCCGATTCGATGATGTAACAGAGAAAATGATCGAAGCCTCGTCCGATCGAGTGGAGCAGCTCTGACGGTTCACGAACCTTTTTACACGAACGATCGTACTTTGATATCTCCAATTTATTATGTCAATGCGAATCTACTGCATTCCTTTCAACAATTTGTTAATATTCCTGTAGAAATATTACAAACTTCCTCTGAATGTCCATTCTTTGCTCGCTAATATAATAATTTATACATTGTCTTAAAATGCGAATTTCTGCGAATATGTACTTACCTGATACTTCCTTACTTACCTGACACCTGTCAAAATTCTTCAGGTTATTCAGGTTAGTTTAGAACAAGCGTTTGGATAATTGTTTATAAATCTTTCAGTCGGAACTAAATCCGATGAGAAGCTGCATGTGAAAGTAGCTGGAGGTTGATTCTATTGTTATCCAATTGCAAATGTTCACAAATAAACTCTGGTTAATCAGTTATCAACAATTGTTGCGCGGGCTGATTGTTTCGGAAGTTCCCATAATGCGTAAGACAAGGAGGGTCGAACTGTGCGACAAGGACAGACATACATAACACACCACTTCTCCGAAATTTGTTAATAACAAACAATTTAAGCATCAAACCTGCATAAAACTGAAATGGGAATGTAGCCAAGGCTCCATTTTACATTCTACAATCTTAAAAGTACATCAATGAAGTCTTTAAAGTTAGTCAATTAATCATAAAAATGTTACTTGTCGAACTGTGCGACAAGGACAGACATACATAACATACCACTTCTCCGAAATTTGTTAATAACTAACAATTTAAGCATCGAACCTGCATAAAACTGAAATGGGAATGTAGCCAAGGCTCCATTTTACATTCTACAATCTTAAAAGTACATCAATGAAGTCTTTAAAGTCAGTCAATTAGTCATGAAAATGTTACTTGTCGAACTGTGCGACAAGGACAGACATACATAACATACCACTTCTCCGAAATTTGTTAATAACCAACAATTTAAGCATCAAACCTGCATAAAACTGAAATGGGAATGTAGCCAAGGCTCCATTTTACATTCTACAATCTTAAAAGTACACCAATGAAGTCTTTAAAGTTAGTCAATTAATTATGAAAATGTTACTTGTCCAACTATTCGAGGTTATTCGCGAAATTTCGTCACTTCCGTTACACTAGAAAATTGTAGCCCACTCAGCAAAGAAGTTTCACTTCAAGATATTTAATGTTAACGATCGATTCGTAGAATAGTGCGATGGATATCGTGTTAGCATTCGCCGGAGGGATACGGCCTCTCGTGGATTTTCTAATCGCAGGATGTCCGCGCTTATAAATCGCGATCGCACTTTTCGTCTTTACGGGCCGGTCTCTCGTGAGAGTCATCCGCGCGATTCCTTCTGTTCCACCTCCATCCGGACGTGGCTCAGAGGGGCCTGTCTCGTGTTCCCGTTGGCCGAGAGAGCCAGGAGAGCCGAGAGAGCAAGGATTTCGTTGTTCGCGCGTCTCGCAGACATGTCGGATCAGCCGGGATTCACGGCCGCCGAAAAATCTCTCTCGTATCCACATCCACGGGTATTCGCCGCGCGTCTCCACGGGCCAGCTTAGCCGCGATATTCTCGTGAAAATTCGAGTGCTCTGTTTTCCTTCGCCCCTTATCCGAAAGTCGAGGGCTGAAACGCGATCCAGGAATTGTGACCGTGGCTGGTGCACCGGTGATCGATACCTCTACTACTTTCGATCATCATCGATACACGATCTTCGTCTGGTGCGTCGACAGTACGTTCCACTGGACTCCGATCTGAATTTCCGCTTCGGAAAGGACAACAAACGCGTTTTAAAGATTATTCGAACGTCCCGCAGTGGTGGAATCATTATACTCCAGGACCGTCGAATGTGCTTTGTGTTTCTCGTTGATCGGTCGGCCGGATAACAATCATTTCGTCCCAAAGTTCAACGTAACTTCGAGTGTGAATAGATTTTGGGAGAAGTTCTTTCTATTAATGATAATATTAGGGATTAACTCGACATCCATACTCGTTCGTCATCGAAATAAAATCTCGTGCGCAACCGTAGATAAATTTCGGCACGTTCGGACGCAATAAGTTGGCACTTAATCTCGATCGGCGTTCCGCGACAGGATCGACCCTCCGAGGCAGGTGAACCGAGTGACACGGGTTTCCATGGTACATTGTGCTCGTCGATGCGTTTTCCGGCCGATAAATTGAATTTAATGTCGCGCTGCGATCGCATCCGGCCCGGGGAAGCGTCGAAACGTTATCGGGGAATCCAGGTCGTGATTAGTTGCATCTGCCAGTTCCCGGTAGCGATGGAAGTTCCTCGACCCGGTGTTTATTCTACGCGTCTCTCCGAGTCGAGTCTGAACCCGTCGAAATCCTGACGCGTCGGAGCCTTGCCACGCGGAAAATCCTCCGCATTCGCGTCGGAAAGCCGCCGAGCACCGAACTGTGAGCCGAAGCGTTTCGACGGGACCGAGCGTTGTTGCGATTAACATCAGAATTTACTCGAACAACGAAAGTTCCTTTCGTCGCAAGTTTTTAGTACTCGAAGAAGCCTCTTCCCTCTTTTCAAGCCTGTCGAACAGATTCGTTGTCCTGTTTAATTAACCTTCTCTCTGTGCACTGCTATTCTAATCGGGAACCATAAGAGAAGTAGAAGTGAGAAGTATTTCATCGACTAAAATCGTATTGGTTACGAATAAGGATTACAAGCAAGCGAAAATTTTTTCTCTTGTTGGTAAATGTTATCGTTCAGAGAAATTCATTTCGATCACTTCTAGCTAGACTGCGGATTTTATGCATTTATGGGAATAATGAGTGGGTACAATTTAAAACAGTAGAAATATTACAATGATTTAAGAGTTCAAATCTATTTTCCTCGGCTTGTTAAAATTGTTAAAGTAAGAATAAACTGTTTATGCGGCTCCAGTCACTTGCAATTGGTGCAAGCAATTTTTATTTTGCATAAAGATCCGCGGTCTACTTATAACAGTTATCAACGAGAAAAAATTTATTTCCATCGCTCATAACAGTTATTGATGGACGAAGTTCATTTCGATCACTCATAACTAGACTGCGGATCTTCATGCAAAATAAAATATGTTTGCATTGATTCGAAGATACAGAAGCCAAGTAAAAATGTCACTCTTCTCTTAATTATCTTATTAAAGCGAAACTATAAAATCATTATTTCATTATCCTCCGGTGTATCACAGTTTCTTAGCATTTTCTATAATCGGAAACGAAAGATTGCTTTGTCTCGGGGAATAAGGTTTTCACCTAATGTTCTCTATATCTGAAACAAAAATTATTGTAACACTTTTGATTTATATACGAAGGGGAAACATCAATTTTAGTTTCAAAATAAAGTAATACTAGGTACTTTATGTGTTATTTTGATTAATTTCTGAAAAGTTTGTTTGTGTTCGATAACAGGGTGGGGCACGGTGACTGGTAAATACCTTTACCCTATTTAAAAAATTTGAGAGATATCACAGACAGCATTCCTAGAAAATTTTTCGGAATTTTCCATTTGTTAACATTTTATTTCCGTTTTTGTCAGCCTGGGGTGCATTTCCACCCCATACACACAGAGAGAATGTTAATGCAATAATTTGTCCGTCGCAGGACCACCGTGCGAGGCGAGAGAAAGAAGGAAAGGGCTTACCCGAATTGTTCTGTTCTCAGGTCCATCTCGCAGAGAAGAAGAAGTGGGCCGATCGGGCCCGGGGCCCGAGGCTATAGGCCAGCCCGAGTTTCATCGCGAGAGGATCGACCTCTCGCGCAGCTGGAGGGAAAGAGAAGGAGAAAGAGACAGGAAGCGAATTCATCCGAGGAAAGAGAACTGCTTTTCGGAGATGATTCATCGGTTGCCTCGTTGAGCGAGCGGTTCGCGCTACGATCGGAAGCGAGATTAGAAAATAAGGAGGAAAAGGAGCATTCGGAGCAGATCGAATCGAGCATGTGAGACGGATCGCGACTCCAACGAACCGAACAGACATAGAACCTCCACGGAGGTAAGACAAAATGTTGAATGAAATCCTTGTGAAATTATTTATTCCAGATCTACAAAGGCTACTACCACTGAACACAAGATTCTATTTGATTCCACTTCCTTCAAATCTACCTACAAAAATGTAAAATCACATAAACATCCGCAGTCTAATTATAATTAATTACTGAGCTGCGGATTTTGGCATTTATCGCACAATCGAGTGCGCGACATTTAAAGTCGCAGGACAATTAATGAAATTTCATGTTCACGAATTTCAGCTATTTTATAGGAACATCGGCTCGCGCGGATGAATTGAATAGTCGGAGCCGGAGTCGAGGGAGAGATATCGTCCTGCGAGGGTGATTCCGGTATCCCGGTGTGGTCCCGTAGTCCCAGGCGGAGATAGGAACAGATACGGGAATAAGTAGAAGAGAGCCAAGATGAGCAGACGAACCGTGCCGCCAGCTGGGCTGAACTCCTGCGAGAGGATCAGGCCTGAACGACCGAGGAACCCTATCCAGAGGTTGGTTTGGGGTCCTGGCTCCCAATTCCAGGTCGGGCAAATCGGCTTGTCGGAGGACGAGGGCTCCAACCCACGGATGGCACTCAGAAGGTACGTCTCTCTTATCTTCTTCTTCTTCTTCTTCTCCTGTTCTCTCTCTGAACACTCCACGATCAATCGCGTCGAATCGCTTCGAATCGCTTGATCGATCCACTCCCCCTTCTCGCAAACCGTTCGCCGGTCGAACGGATGAATTACGAGACGCGTAATCGGCTATTCAATACCTGCTCAGGTATGCGCATAGTCGACAGGTTGTTTCGCGTTTGCGATATCACGGCTGATAGTGTTCGTTGAACCGAGGCTAGCCGGCCGAACGATGTTCGAATCTCGAAATTTGTCTGGCCGAGGCAGCCGGGTTGAGGAACTGCGGCTAATTCGCTGCCTGACCGGCGAACCGATTCATCTTCCTCTACATATACAGAGTTGGCCCGAAAGCCCCCTATTTTGCTACTGCTCTGAGAAGATAATTCCAAGTAGGCGTGGCCACGTTGCACGCGTTGTCATGTGCGGTGCCTAAGCAGATGTGGTCTCGTGTTGCTCAAAGCTACTTGCTCCCACAGAGCTTGAGAAGTGCCCCGCGGGGCAATCGTTGCATAGTCTCTCTCGGATGAACCAATCGCTGGTCGGTTGCGACTCAAAAGCGATTAGCTATTGTACAGCTATAACTATTGTATGGGAGGTGGACGGTGTCGAGGTCGGGTCGAGTAGACATGGAATTGTCGAGGGACAGAGCCGGCTTAACGTGATCGCGTTTCCTTTGAACAGTCTGCTGCGATTGTACGAGGGAAGACAATACCGAGAGGCGGCCAGTTTCCTCGTGAAGTTGCCGCACTACACCCTGAAAGCGACCCTGCCGGACATTCCTGTGGACCTGTTGATCGAAACGTTGCCGCATAGTCTGGCCCTGCTGGAAGCACTGTACGCGAGGCTCGTCGAGCTGAATATCGGCGACGCAAAGATCCTGCGTGTCGAGCAGGTGTTATGGAAGATCGTGCACCTGATCTCCACCAGCCAGGATCACTTTCGTCTGAGGATCTGGTGCAAGCTGCTGGTAGCGGTCGGTAGGCTAGCGCCTAACTCGAGGAACACGCTGATCGCCAGGAAAAGAGCGTTGGAGAGGGCCGTGGAGGGCCTCGGAAGACACGGACTCGTACCCTCCGCGCAACTTTGCAATCCTGAGACTGGTGTCGCGTCTAACCTCCTTCCGCTGCCCGTGGCGCTGAAGGAAGTCCTCGAGACCAGGATCGACGCCTACAAGCTGGCCGTGCACAAGATCGAGAGCTTCGGGAAGCACGCCAGGACGCACAAAGGTGAGCAAAAATTATTATTATTATTTTTATTATTATATACGGACCGAGGTCCTTTTATACAAATGTGTACAGTTTTGACAGTATAACTGGTATAACAAAAAGAAGATATGACAAAAAAATCTTGACATAAAATCTTAACCTAAGTCTTAACTAAAATTTACATAAAAATGGACCGTGCGAAACTAAACAAATACAGGTATGATTAACATATAGTATTGCGCAATTTTGTTTTGAATGCCTGTAACGCGCCATTAAAAAAAATCGATATTGTTATAAACTATGTTAGAGCAAGCAATAATGCGATTTAATGGATTTCTTATTCCATATGAGGATTTGGATTTCATTGTTTGAAATTCTGCTCTCGTTCTCAAAACACGTTCAGGTACGTAGAAATTGATTTGCCTAAGGAGTGTGCGGGACAATCTATATTGTTATTAATTAAATTGAAGATAAAGCTCTGGTCGGAAACTGTTCTACGATCGGATAATGTTTCGAGGTTGACTGTGTTTAATATTATTGAGTAATCATGATCAAAGAATGACATTGGGTTGTTTGTCTTGTATGCACAAAAAATTAATGTCGAGTCGAAACGGTCAGCCACAATAGTTATTAGATCGTTCGGAAAGTCGTTTGGTTGTCTCGAAGGGAAAATTAAAGCCAATTTTTTACCATTTATGCAAGGATTTTGCCACTGGTCTGTGGTTTTGCAATGTAAAATAAGGTTAAGTAATAACAAATGGTACACGAAAAACGAAGTTACTTTCCGATGATTGCTTCGGTGATTGCTTCTCCGAAGAAAAGTTGACGGAAGGTGTCCAGCCTAATAGGGATTCCACGAATTTCCCTCGCGTCTCTCCTCCGGCCGATTTCCATGGGAAGCGAAAACGTCGCGGACGATCACGCGAGAGAAAGTCGCGGGATATTCGATCGGATGTGCCGTTCCCGATCCGATTACCGTCGTCCGCCTGTCTGAAATGACACGCGATCGCGCCGCGTCTCGCCCCGTCTCGTCGAACTTCTTCGCGGCTCTTCGTGTCGTCCACGAGAAGCAGCTCCACTTACCGAGATCGTTGGAATCCGCTCTCGAACCGCGAGAAACGCGATCCGCCACGGAAAAACAAACGGATCGAACGAGACACGCGCCGGGCCGGTAAAGCGTCGTGAAATCGAATCGCACGCGGCTCGTTTATCCCGGTGGATTGTTGACGATGACAGCAGTACCACGCGCCATTAACGCCGTAAGGATGTTAAGCTTGTTCCCCGACGTCACGGTCGACGGCCGACATCGCGCTAAGGTCGCCGGAACCGTGAAGTATCGGATTTTAACGCGGCTGCAGCGGACAAGTTACGTTTCTGGCGACGAATCACGACGCGCGCGTTGCGGCGGATTTACGCGGAAAACACGGCTCGACTGACCTGCTTCCGAACCGCTGCACAGTGATCGATTCCTCGATTCTAGGTGGACAAAATTCAAATTTTTGTGTTCTCTTGTAGTAATAACGCTTTATTTCGCAGAAATCATGACAAGTGTATAAAAACTACATGAATTTAAACGGATTATATCATTTATTTAAAATGGACAAATATAACAATTGATTGTAACGTTTGTGAAAATAACATAAATTAAATATTTTATAGTTTTTGTTTAAATACGTGAATAAACGATACACAAAATGGAAAGAATTAATCTTGACTCATATTTAAAAATTAGATGAAGTTCTACAAAAATATAATACAAAATTACAGAATTATAATAATGAGTGTGCATGACACACACACGCAAAGGTGGATATTCTAAATTATTCTAAATTATAATTGTCATATGTAATTCTCGCAGTCTGAAGTGCATATTCTGTAAACTTTCTATCGTCAATTTTAATACCACATGAAATAGTGGCATACTCCATGTCTTTTCTAAAAAATTGTATAAATGACTAACGGGCCAAAACGGGTGAACGATATTTAGTGTCATTGTTTTGAAATAAGTATTCTTCAAAAGTATCAAAGAACCAAGTCCGGCCGAGTCCGGGAAAACTAAGTTATACTATTTGACCTCTTCTTAAATAATATTATTAGTTAACCTGTTGTATATGATTTACACGGCAAAATGAAATTATACCGATATGTAAAAATGAAATACTTACCTTCGCAAACACGCTCCATTTTTTAGATAATAATTTAAACAACAAACAAACAAGTTATACGATGAAGAAGAATTAGCTTATTTATAGTATTTCGCACAGGCAAATCTTTAGCACCGTATTACCGTCGTAATAACCACGTACAATGGAAATATTACGTTATATATCGAATAAATTAATGTTCGTGAACAAAATAGAACGGCAGCGAAGATATCTGAAGTTGATCAAATTTACCATTTTGTCCACCTAGAATCGAGGAATCGATCACTGTGCGCTGCCGCGTGTTCAACAGGCGTCACACATTTTCGCGCTAGTCGAAAATAAAGCTTTCCGTGCTGTTAACTCTTCGTAGATCTCCTGACATTGTATTATTATACACTTACAATGTCCAAATTTCAATCGCAATATTGATTTCGCACGAAGATCCGCAGTCTAGTAATTACTTCCGTAAATAGCAAATAAATTAACACGTCCCATTAAAGCCTGCTAGAGCAGAGAGTTGAAAAAGTTAGTATAGATTGGGTGACGCGCCTGTCGAACGGCAATCCTCGAGCACAGCTGTCTATCCAATGGCGTAGGACTAGCGAGAAGCTCGCGCGTGGGCGACCGATTGCTCGTAGAAACGAGTATCAACGAGGCTCGCGTTTATTCGAGTTGATTGCCGAATGATTACCGACTACGGATTTGTCGCGATTCTCGATTGATTTGCTCGGCGAATTGCGGGATAATTGGACGAGGCTCTGTCGACGTTCGGCGTATTAAAAGAGGAGAGAGAGAGAGAGAGAGAGAGAGAGAGAGAGAGAGAGAGGAGTGGCTGCTCCGGTTCGGGTGGACGAAATTATCGCGAATCAATCGGACAAGCGGAAATTGCCGATTTCTACGGATCGGCGCGTGACCACGTACGAAAGCGAAGTAACCTTCGCTTCTGCTTTGTTTCGCAGCGGATCACGGCGTGCAGGCGGCCTCCCATCAGCGGCAACTTTCGCTCAAGTACAGCGAGATCCAGCAACGGCTGATCGATAATCAGAGCCTGCTGAACACGCTGGAGAAAGTCGGCGATCCGAGCTGCTTAGAAAGTCTCTTGTCGGAGCTGAAGCGCAGGGTCGAGCAGGACAAGGAGGCTCTCAGACAATGGACGGCCTTGAGGAATTCGACGCTCGCCGGGGACACCAAGAACCCGCCGCTGGCTGCCAGGCTGTTGCAGTTCTCCAGGGGTTGCGAGCTCGCAGTGCAGCTGATGATGACGCAGGACACCAACCCGCAGGTAACACGTTCGACACGGAATATCGATCTCTCGCGTCGCTTCGTTGTCTCACGTCGAAACCAGTCAGTGCCAATCGAGAATCCGTGGCATCTGGAACAACAGTCGTAACGTGAAATTGATTAAGCGACCGAGAACCGTCGGGCCCGTTAACCCTTGGATCACTGACCCTCATGCATCCTCTGCCGCGTGCAACCACGATATTCGACCGAGCATTCGAGTTGAATTCCGGGTTTAATTTAACGCGACGCTTCTGAAAAATTCCGGTCGTGTAAAATTGAAATAACAATATGCGTGGCCAATTTTGCGGAACAATTATTTCAAACCTCCGGTGGACGGGTGAAATCGAACACGAACAAACTGGAATTTATTTTAAATTAAATTGTTTCGATATTTCTTAACTCACAGCTACTCATTTTTCTGGTAAATGCATCGAATCCACTGTCCATTAATCATATGCCCATTAATCTTCCGGCAGTCGCGCTGTTGCATTGCTGAATGAAGAATCGTGTCAGCCGTGTATGACCGATGCACATTGGGTCTCCGGGAGCTCGCTTTTTGTGGCCGAAACTATCGCAAGACTCGTTTCTAGGATTGCAATTCCCGATAATGCAAAGATGGGGGTTTTCACTAGGCAAACGCGCTAGCTATCGCCCTCGAAAGACCTATTTTTACGTTTACGTGGTGTAATTTGCATTATACGGTCGCAGCTTTATGAAAATAGCTGCATGCGCAGCTGTATGCTCCCGAATAATGCAAATTACGCTGTCAAATAATACGAATTACTAATGAACATTACTCTTAATAATGTAAAGTTGAATTCTGGCCACAAAAACGGGCTCCCGGACCACTGTGCGACGGCGTTCACGAACGGTTTAAATCGGTGTCAGTCAGCGGGGGACCTTAGAATGGGGTCCGCGGTGTATCGCCAGTTGGTAATCGGAGGGTTATCGATCGAAAGCGAAGGCTTTTGGTTGTCGGCTCGTCGCTCGCGCCCGTGCAAATTGTTCGAAATTGTTGCGCTCGGCTCCGCGGTTTTGTCGCAGGATCGTACGCGCGTTTAAAATTTTGATAGAACAATTTGCGGCCGGGTTCTGTCCGGCTCGGCGATCGAAATGACCGCACGCGCGTAATCGCTGGTCTGCGCCCGACGCGCGGCGTTTCCAATTAATAAATATTCCGACGGAAATTCGAACGGACGTTCCCGGAGCCATCGATGCTGTATGAAATTGCGCGCGGGCGGGGGTCGGGGTGGTCCGCCCTGATTCGCCCCGTCGATTAATTATCCCGCAGATGTCCGGTCGGGAGGTGAGCGAACGTTTTCTTTCCCGTTCATACGCTACCGGGATCCCGGACGTTTTTCAATCGCGACTGTCGTTTCCATTCGGCGCGGCGCAGAGCGGTGCGGTGCAGCGAATTCCATCGTCTTTCGTTCTCGAAGCGGAAAATCCTCGAGGGACCAGCACGTCGCGAGAAATTCCGAGAAGTTTGTTCCAGTCGATTCCGGGCCGAACGAGCGGAAGATTCGATTCCTGTTCCCGGCGGCCGAGAGCCGCGAAACTTTCCCTCCCCGACCGTGGAAACGCTTTAATACCGCTCCCCGAGAATAGAAAAAGGAAACCGGGGAAGAAACGAGGTCGGCCCCAACGATTGTTGATTAAACGCGGCGTTGATTCGACAGCGCCGCGGGCTCGCGTCTTCGTAATTAATCAGGTTTTACAGAGGGAACCACTTTTACTCGTTCGAACCAGTGGAAACGAACCCGTCGATCGATATGTCGAGCCTCCTCTTCCTCTCACTCTCTTCTCTTCCTCGACTCGTAAATCGCCGGATTCGAAGAAGACATTAACAACTGCCGCTTCCCCGATCCCCGATTCCACGAATTTCGAAAGCCGTGAGAACGGATTTAAGCCGCTCCCACCGAATCTATTCGACGTACTCGCGACGCGATACCACGTTTCCACTTGATTTAAACGTTCGCTCTATCGCCCATAACTGCACTCCTTCTCCGTTTCCGAAAGAGAAACGGCGCTATCTCTGACGGGGAACGTCCAATCGAACACACCGAACGCTCCTTGTAAAGATTATTCGTGCATCGAGCCGAACACAGGCATTCCTCTCCTCGTAAAGTCTTCTAATATTTCATCGTATCTCCCCCATAAGCTTTTATGATCTCTACGATTTAAACGGCCCGCAGACGGTGCAATTTGTCGTACCTCAAATCGTACAAATTATATTGTTTCAACCGTCTGAAAGGCAATTGCAACGTTTGCAACGCGGCTGTACAGTTTGTGGATCGACGCGGTTAGACATACAACAGGTTTAACCCCCGTTGGACTCGTAGCAATTTGAATTCCGAAATCAAGACATATCTTTCAATCTAGCAGATTCTTATTGTATGTAATCTTTTTCATACTATTCACATGAAATTGAACCTGTTTTCTCATACATTTGGATTTTTAGCAATTACTAGAATACAGAAGAATTGAATAATTTTAGAACTGTTTCAAATAATATATGGCAATTTCGACGGGCGCCCCAGAGTCACCATTCGAGTGGAAAGGGTTAACCGTTTATGGGCGGATATTTACAAGTATTAGTAGTACGTCCTTGTTACTTACCTTTAAATATTCTCCTTTTCAGGGGGCAGACTCCTTTCTCCAGGATTGCGAAGGTGCGGGATTAGCGTTCTCGTTTCTCAGTAATACAAACACGGGGTTTTTCCGTAGTCAAAAACGCTAGATAAAGGATCGATCTAGGGCGCTATTTCCCTCAAAAGTGCTATTTCTTCGTTTACGAGGCGTAATTTGCAGTATTCGGCAGCACGTAGCCATGAAAATAGCTACTTTTGAGGGAAGAGAGCGCCCAAGATCAGTGTTTCCCAAAGTTTCCCGTTAAGAACAATCGGTATTAAGTATATGTAGTAGGCGTGTACACCCTTTGTACTGTGTTGTTGCACTAGAATCGGTGCGTACACTCTCCAAACTCTACCTGTACCCTCAGGGGTATGCGTACCATACTTTGGGAAACACTGTCTGTAAAGGAATAGTAGGATCGTGGAAGGATGTGAAAATTAACAGCACTAGCACGGCTAGTTTAGTGTTTAAAGCACAAGTCAGTACGTCCACTTTATTTAAAAACTTAAGAATCTAACTTATTGAACTAAAGAACCCGACACCACTTAACTATAAGAGAACGCAAGGGAAACAAGATTGAATTAAAGTTTTTGATTAAGAAAGCACAGAAAGAAGGCCGAGAAGCGCAAGACCCTTTCTTTGATTTGTCAGGAGCGCCTTTTTAGCTCAAGCAAAGCTATAGCGTTATGCAACAATTAACCGCTCAAGCAAAGCGGGAGTATAAAGTATATAGCTCAAGCGAAGCTATAGTTTTAATAGAAAAATGGTAACCGCTCAAGCTAAGCGGGAGTTTGAAGAGCAACTGACTCTTCGGGTAATCAGCTGTGCCCGAAGAGTCAGAACGGTGGGAGGAGAGGTGAAGAGGAGCCTCTATAGCGAATCATGGTTATGGTTTTGGCAACCCCGTTGCCTCTCTCTCCCCTGTTCTATACGCGCGATCCGCATCTATCCGCAACACTGTCCTAGATCGATCTTTTATCTAGTGTTTTTGACTACTGAAAAGTCCCATTTTTGTATTATCGAGAAACGAGAACGCGAATCCCTTTCAATCCTGGAAAAAGGAGTCTACCCCCTGAATGTTTCGTAAATTGCCAACAGCGAGTTTGGGGACCATTTGATCTAAAGATTAAAGTGATATTAATCGACTTTGATTTTTTAGCCCATGAACATTATTGAACATCTATCGCGTTGGTCCGTGCAAGTTGTCCTACACCTTAGTCGTAAATCGTGTTGTCTGTAGGCCGTTTTACAGAGTCTCTGGGTGGGAAGACGTTGCGTATCATTTTCAATACTAGACAATTAATTTCTCATTGGAAAGAAAATGGTTCGCAGTAGACCGAACTTTCCTGATCGAGATCAGAAAAGATTGAATCGCTGCAACCGTCCGGAATGTTCACGCCCAGATATTCCAGCTGGACGAGAATCTGGCGGACGACTACGAGGAAGAATCCAGCAGCAGCGCTGGCTATCACACGGACGAGAGCTGCAGCCCTACTCCGGAACCGGTAGTTAGGATCAGCTGCGAGATTCTCCGGGCCGAGAAGAGTTTTTCCAACGTTGCAACTTCCGGTAACGACGTGACCGCCGAAAGACTGGCCGAGAGGTACGCTGCCCTCTACGGTCAGGCTCATCTGCATACTCTGGATGCGCTGGACGCGCTGGATCCTCTCAAGGATGCGCCCGACTTGAAAGCCAAGATCCTCTACTCCGTGGTCGTGGTAAGTGTCGCTTCGCGCGAGCCTGGAATAATCCGCCCTTAACCCTTAGCCGGATCGTTTCCGACTTGTTCCACTTCTTTACTTCGAGTAACCAACCTATTAACATACTTTTGCAACCTTTACTACAACCTAATGCGACGAACATAAACCTCGTTAACGAGCATCTCGATCGCTGTCCAACGGCGGAGGAAAATAGGTTTAATCGCTCATTTTTTTTAAATAGCAATCCCGATAGAATCAATTTAAGCGCGATACTGCGGGCGATTCGGTGTTCAGCGATCGTAATTGCTATTGATACAGACGGGTTAATTCGGTGGATATTATCGTTGAACTCTCAAAGGCTATCGGAGCCGAAATTGGATTAATTAAATTTTCAAGAGACCATTGATTAACCGCGGTGGATTAACCGTTGCTACAATTCACGCTTGATAACTCTCGTAAAAATAACAGGAACATCCGAACATTGTGTTATCAGATGATCCGCTAAGAATATTTCGACGAACGCATTTAATTCGCGAAATTTTGATTGCACACATACTCCTGCATTCGCGCGATTTCGCATCACCTGTTTAACGGTAAGCCCACCGAGCCTCAAAAAAGTAACTGCTAATACATGTTCCCTTATAAAAATGACAAGATTTATTTTATTTAGACTTTGTGCGGTTCCTATTGTAATCAGGGACTTATACCGGTGTTCGTAAAATACCGGTATGATACCGATATTTTGCGGTTATTTCTTCCTAACCGTTATAGAAACCGAAATATCGGATTACCGGTATATTTGCATATATTTACCGGTAGTAATTTTGGTCTTTCCAATGTGTAGAATACATTAACTGCTTCACGATCATAATCAAGGTATTCCGCGACTCACGCGTCTTATTAATATAATTAATGTTGCTACGAATTTTAATAAATTTCATAAATTATAATAAAATATATTTATCAACTATAATTACACGGTCCAACAAATTTCAACTTTTTTTTTGTATTTCGATTCCCACTATGCGATTCTTATAGAGTTTTTCGCGCTGATTCCGAATCTGTCCTTAATTTTTCTCCTAGGCGTACAGTTTTTGAGAAAATGGAGTTTAAAAAAAAGACATATTTTCAACTTTGAACAAATATTGCGATGTTATTATAAAAGATATTGAATTGTTCTTTACAGCAATAGATTCTACAGACTTTCCTGAATCCAGTGATACCCAATACTAATACATTATGATTAAAGACGGAGAGACACCATTTTTGCACCAATTTTTGCGGATATTTTTGAATTTATCTCAAAAAATAAGGGTCCAGCGGAAAATCGAACTACACCACGCGATAGAGCAGACTTTTATCTTGAGAAGCCACCATTTCAAGTTTACATGGTCGACGTTTTTTTCGGAAGGCGCGAGAAGAAGAATTTCGCTCGTAAAAATATCGAGGAGCGAACGACAAGCTTTTCTCTCGTTCGCGCTCTTTTTCCCGGCAGCCACGGAAGAGTCGCCCGGTGGAAATTGGAAAGCGAAAAAGACAACGCTCGACCAAAGCCGGCCATTAAACTGATTTTACTGGAATTGATTGCAGGCGCGTGTTGCAGCCCGCTGTCACTCGTCGCGACGACGACGACAACGTCGAGGTGTGTCGTCGTCGATCCCGCTTTCTCTATTTTTCCCGGCAATTCGTCGAGTTTACGCGGATTGTTAGCGAAACACGCGTTCCACTCCGGGCTTTTGTCCCGCGACGAATTTCTGCGTAAAAGAGAGACGGTGTACCGAAACATTGGAGCGGTGTCGCGTTCGTTCCGAGAAAGCTCTCTGGTTTTTGTCACCTGCTCTCGGTGAAAATCGACGGCGAAATTTCCTCGGGAAAATCCGTCCGGAAGAAAATCCTCGCTTAGCCATTCGAATTACGCGTGGATCCGCGGTATTTCCGGGGAGGATCCCGTTTCCAGATAAGCCGTTCACGGTTCAAATATTCCGCTGAAAGATGACACAGAGAGAATACCCCGGTGATATCCGGCCAAAGCTAACGAACGGACGGCCATCCCTCTACGAACGTGCCAAAAACCTCGGCCCCGCATAATAAATTCCCGTGGTACACGCTTCGAATTTTACTCGTTCGAGTACGCCGCAGACAGGACTGTGCGGTACATTTTCTCAGTATGATGCAAATCTTCTGAAATGCCGCCCCTTAAATGTTTTATCTTTAAATAACCTCCGAGTTTACTATTTACTTTCGACTTACAGTCGCCGCGGAAAGTATGTTGACACGTCCCAAGAATGCATATTTTCTATGATAAATCAATAATTTCGGAATCAATCGAAAATATATATTATGTATGTTATCTAATATACTACAAACTAGTATGTGTAGCACCAAAGATGACATAAAGTTTATAACAATGACAGAACAAATTGAAGAACTTTTTTATCGATCGCGGAAAGTATGTTGACAGCACTGAAAATTCGTAATTATTATATATTATATTATATTATTATATTATATAATATTATCGTTATTATATATTTTCGATTAATTCCTCAATTATTCATTTAAAATAGAAAATACGCATTTTTGAAACGTGTCAACATACTTCCCGCGGCGGCTGTAGCACTTGCAAGATTATCAACGTTTTATGTTTCATTGTCACAAAGTCCGGTCCTAAACAAGCCAATTCACAGAAATATTCAAGATCTAATTACCTGTACGAAATGGAACGCGAACACGTTTGACACGGTTCCAGATTTTAGTGCAGTCCGTGGGATTGATCATGGAACACAATATTCGAGTGGTTTTTCCACGAGCTCCGTTTTACCAAATTGTTCATTTTCATGTAATCCGAGGTGAGATTTGGAAAATGGCCGCCACGGTTTTGTTTTCCAGTGAAATTCAATGATCCAACCTTTCAACGGTTTGACTGCCAGAAATAGGAGACGACATCGTGTGCTCAAATTGGAAAATAAATTTCCACGCTGGAGAGAAAGGGAAATGCAAGAAGAAAGTGTCCCAGAAAGGGTCTAGTAGGATAAACATGATCCACCGCCCCCCTCCCCGCCATTTCTTATTGATATTTCAGGTTGAAAGATAATCCCCCCAAAATTTTAAATCGCTAACTCCTCATTTAAGGGCTTTATCATCTTTTCCTCGGTTGTCAATTATGATATTGAGATGAAAAAAAAAACAAAAACCTGCAAGATGTATGTTGGAGTATTTTCGCTTTTTTTCATCTTAATAACTTAATTAACAACCAAGAAACAAATTGATAAGGTTTAGGATGTTAATCCTCGTCTTACCCTTAAATGAAATTTTGGGAGATTATCTTTCAACCCGAAAGCATTGTTTTGCACGCGATATCAATAGAAAAAGGCGTGGGAGTCGCTGGACCCTGCCTATCCAGCTAAAGCCAACCAACGAAATCTGATCCGTGCATTTCGAGTAACTCGATACGATGAGAAGAATTCAAGGACGAGCAAGGCAAAAGGACATATAATTTGGACGGGGGATAGCGGGCGATTTCCCGGCGGACAGCGGGAATTTTCGCGGACCGAAATTGAGCGAGTGAAGTCCGTCGGCGCTCGCAAAAGCGACGAATTCGGCAAAGTGAAAATTACCCGGCGAACTAACTCGCCGGCATTGTTCGCGCGCCGCGCCGGTCCCCGTTCTCGTCCCACCGCACCGGCAAGCATGGAAACGCAACCAGACGGGGGCTTCGTTCAACCGAAAACGATCCGAGCGTTCGATACAAAGACGCCCAACCGAATCGAGTAGCGTCTTTCGCCGTCTAATTAATTCGCAAGTTAATCGCGAGAGACCGAGCACAATAGAGTCGAGGCGGCGGCCCAGGGAATCGCGAGTTCGCGAACCCGTGTACTCCTCGACTCGCTAATATATCTAACTGTTGTCGGTCTATACCGTTACCGGTCCGCCAGCTCGTTTCACGCTCTGCTCGCTCCATTATCGTCCTCCTATCCTCTCGCGATTACGGTTGCGGATGTGAAAATACCTTTTCCTGCCGATACAGCGCGTCGAGTTCTATCTAACCCTCTGATGCGAGACGCAGGACTATCGAGTGTGCAAAACAATGCTTTTAGATTGAAAGATAATCCTCCAAAATTTTAAGACGATGGTAAACACTGCAAACTTTATCTTTTTATTCTTAGTTGTTACTTATGATATAGATAGATAGATTACCTCTTGCGTTTCAAATATTTCTTTCATAATTGTGAGCAAATTAAGAATGGTAGGAAAAAAGATTTATTTTTTTAAGGGTTGGGTTGTAAGCCTTTGAGTGGCACCAGCCAAAAAATTTCAATAACAAGGTTCTTCTACCTGTCTAATATATCTGAAAGTTTCAAGATGATCGAATTGGTGGATCGTAGTTACATTACAATACTAGTATAATACAGGGTGAGTCACTTAACGTTATCACTTCAAATATCTTTGTTGTTTTCAAAGATACATTGAATGTATCGAGGACAAAGTTGAATGGTAAAATGGGGCTCATACGACACCAGAAAGTTTTTGTTGTTCAAGGTCACCTTCATTTTTTAAAAATGAACCACCCATTTTGAACGTCTACAATGATAGTCCGTTTCATTACGAATTCGGTGACTATAATTACTCGAGGTCAGAGAAAAGAAAATATCGCGGCGATTTGAAAGTCGAAGAATTAAGTAGGCTCCTGGACCACTGTGCAGCGGCCCGTGAAAAAGATTCGAGTGTACGGTGGTTAGAACCGACCGCGGATAAACGGGACGAAACGGAACGGACGAGGAAAGACGGAGAGACGACGGAGTCGCTTTCGTCGTCGTGGGTATTTATTTTAGTTCATCGATTTCCCGGGCAGGCCGATGTGTGGAAAGCCAACAGCTAGTATGGCCTGTATGTATGCAAAGTAATAGCCTCAGGCTGACGGACTAGCGCCTCTGCCACTTGCCGCTTGCCGGGTACACTCGATCGCAAAAGTGCCTGCCCCCTCGACACCCCTCTCGCGACGGCTTTGACGTTAATGGTCGATCGATCGGACGGGAGACAAGGTGCGTGTGGTGGTAGTGGTGGCAAAAATAATCTTCGCCTGTACGCGTGCACCGACGACCAACCACGGGATCAACCGTGTACCACCAGCGAATCGACGACGAAATTCTGGCACATACGATCACCGATTGCCCTACGGGGCACTGCTCTGGCCCCGGCGGATTTGCTACGACTGGACACCGGATCTCCATGCAAAATGTTATAAATGCATAAAATTCAATGTCCAGTTACAACCACTCGGAAAATTAGCATGAACAGGTGAAGGGTGTCGGAAGCTAGATTTTTAGGGGATGTACTCTTGACCATATTCAAAATCAAAATATTATATTTGCGTAAAATTCACTCGGAAAATTAGGAAGACGAAGGGTGGGGAACACTAGATTTTTAGGGGATGTACTCTGAATCACATTTGGATCACGCTCTTCATTAAGATATCATGGATCCTTATACAATATCAAAATATTATAAACGCATAAAATCCACCCGGAAAATTAGAAGGAACGGACGATGAGTGTCGGACGCTGGACTTTTAGGGGATGTGTTCTAAACGACATCCGGACTGTAGGTGTATCGCAAGATTCTATTGCAGTACTCTACCGGGGATCTACATGCAAAATCAAAGTATTATAAATGCATAAAATCCTCTTGAAAAAATAGGAAGAACGGAGGAAAGGGTGACGGAAGCTCTGGATTTTTAGGGGATGTACTCTAGCCCACATTCAGACTGTATATCGCAAGATTCTATTACGGTTCTCCATCGCGGATCTTCATGCAAAATCAGAATATTATATATGCACAAAATCCTCTCGGAAAATTAGGAGGAACGGACAAAGGGTGTGAGACGCTAGATTTTTAGGGGATGTACTGTTGACCACATTCGGTCTTTAAATCGCAAGATTCTATCACGGTCCTCTATCGCGGATCTTCATGCAAAATCAAAATATTACAAGTGCATAAAATCCACTCGGAAAAGTAGGAGGAGAAAGGGTGTGAGACGCCAGATTTTTAGAGGATGTACTCTTGGCCATATTCAGATTATATATTGCAAGATTCTATTAAAGTACTCTATGGCAGGTCTTCATACAAAATCAAAATATTATATATGCGTAACATCCTCTCGGAAAATTAGGAAGACGAAGGGTGGAGAACACTAGCTTTTTAGGGGATGTACCCTAAACCACATTCGGACTGTATATCGCGGATCTTCATGCAAAACAAAATATTATAAACGCATAAATTCCACCCAGAAATTAGACGGAACGGACAATGGGTGTCGGATGCTGGATTTTTAGGGGATGTACTCGAGACTACATTCAGACTGTATATCGCGGATCTTCACGCAAAATCAGAATATTATAACGGCATAGAATCCACTCGGAAAATTACGAGGATGCTGTCGAAAGCTGGATATATAGGGGATGTGCTCTAGACCACGTTCCGGACTGTATATCGCGGATCTTCATACAAAATCAGAATATTATATATGCATAAAATCCTCTCGGAAAATTAGGAAGACGAAGGGTGGAGAACACTAGCTTTTTAGGGGATGTACCCTAAACCACATTCGGACTGTATATCGCGGATCTTCATGCAAAACAAAATATTATAAACGCATAAATTCCACCCAGAAATTAGAAGGAACGGACGATGGGTGTCGGACGCTGGATTTTTAGGGGATGTACTCGAGACTACATTCAGACTGTATATCGCGGATCTTCACGCAAAATCAGAATATTATAACTGCGTAGAATCCACTCGGAAAATTACGAGGATGCTGTCGAAAGCTGGATATATAGGGGATGTGCTCTAGACCACGTTCCGGACTGTATATCGCGGATCTTTATACAAAATCAGAATATTATATATGCATAAAATCCTCTCGGAAAATTAGGAGGAACGGACAAAGGGTGTGAGACGCTAGATTTTTAGGGGATGTACTCTGGACCACGTTCGGACTGTATATCGCGGATCTTCATACAAGATCACAATATTATAACTGCATAAAATCCACTCGGAAAATTAGGAGGACGAAGGGTGCCGGTACACCGCAAGATTCTATTGCGGTACTCTATCGCGCTATTTCGCCTCAAAACCGCAAAGTCTCTTTCTCTAATTTACCGGGAGCCTTTTGATAGCGTTCGAGATTTATCGAGTCCCTTATCAAGAAGCCTTGACCGATCCCGTACAGCGTGCAGGAAATTGAAAGTCTTATCGCACGTGGGAGAAGACATAGAAACCCCACGCGGTTTCGAGCTGAAGAGCGGAAGTCGAATTCGGGCAGCAGCGAGTCGACTTGCCGAGCATCCTGGAACGTCTCTAAGCTTCGCTTTCCGGCTAACGGAAACGCGCGGGGATCGCACGATGGTTTCCAAACTGGATTTCCAGCGTGGCTCGGCCGCTTTGTTCGCAAATATAATTTAACAGACGCGGGGGTGTTGCGGTTAACGGGACGTGTCTGTGCGAACAACGCGCGACGCGTCCTGGCGCCGAGTATAATCGCATTCCAGTGGAGCATCGCGTAAAAAACCGCCCGCGGGCTGGCATTAGCCTGTTAATCGAACGCGGAGCTTGTCGCGAAAACGTTGGCGAGGGGCGATTTTCATGGGGGATTGTTTTAATCCGAGAGAAAATCGCGCGATCGTATTAGGCGCGCTCCCGCGCTGGCTCGGATCCGTCGGCAAGTCCTCGAGATTCGTTCTGTTCGGCGTGTCGCGTTTCAAAGTACGAGATCCGAGCGAGGCGATACCGTAAAAACCGTGCGTCAAAGCGAAATCCATTTTCCGTTCGTGAATAAATCATGGGATTATGAAAGCGGATCGTGGGCGCCGAGTCGCTCTCTCGCCCTCTTCTCTTCGGGGTTAACTTTTCGTTCGCGAAGCCAAGAGAAAGGAAAAAGATATCCCGCGTCTCGAATAACCCCGCCTGCCCCATATTCCTCTGTCCCACGAGCTTGTCTCCGGTGGCCTAAATCCTAAATCTGAAGTTGATCGGCGGCGAAGTCTCGCGGGAGAACGGCGAAGAACGAATTTGAGATCGATCGGCGCTCGCGATGCGCGATCCTCCCTTTTGCTGACCCCGTTGTACAAAAAGGGACCTGCATATTCACCTATATTCCTCCCCTCCCAAATTGAGGGAGTAGACTCGTTCTTCCAGGATTGCAAGGATTGCAAAGATGGAGTCTTTCAGTAGTGAAAAGCGCTAGATAAAAGAGCAATCTAGGCAGCGACCACCCTGAAAACTCCTATTTTTAGGTTTACGAGGGGTAGTTTGCATTATTCGGAAGCATAGAGCTGCGCATGTTGCTATTTTCATATAGCTGCGACAACTACATGCTGCCGAATAATGCAAGTTGTAAACGTAAGAATAGAAATTTCGAGGGCGATTGCGGCCTAGATTGGTCTTTCATCCAGCGCTTTTGACTACTGGAAACCCGTATCTTTGCGGATTATCGAGAAATGAGAAGACGCATCCCGCAACCTTGCGATCCTAGAAACGAGTCCACCAGCTTAAACGAACGAATTCTACAATACCAATGTTTCTTTGTTTGTCAGCTCTCGTGGCGACTAGCGGGCATGATCCAGACGTCGAGATACGCGGAGGCGGTCAAGATTCTGAATGGCAGCGGGACCGCGGCGCAAACGGTGACGCCGGGCTTGGAGGAATGTGTGAAACGGCAGCTGGCCACTTCCGGCGCGAGAACCGGTTCCCGGGAGGTCGCGGAACAGGTGGTCAGCCAGCTGGAGAGGACGCTGTACGACTTTCCGTGTCTGCGGAGATGCGACGAGGTCAAGAGATATGCCACGGCGTGCTCCAGTTTGGCCTGGGCCTGCCTAGCACGCTCTACACCGTTGGTTCTCGACGTCGCGCAGGCTCTGGAGTTTAGGCGAGAGGTTCACGTCAGGCACCACGCCTCCCCAAACTCTAATGGCACCAGGATCAAAACGGTCCTGTGGCCTGGACTCCGGGAAGGCTGCCAGGGGCCTTGTCTCCATCGCGCGATCGTCCTCACGTCTTAACCTCAGATACACCGAGCCTCGGCCCGTTACGTTGAAGACTAAAGGCTGTCGCCCACTTAACAGCACCGCACACGAACGACTCCACATCAACGTCAATGTAGTCATTTCTATCTAAATGAGGAAGAGAGAAGAAAGACGAGTATCGATGTTGTCCTGTTACGGATAGGTGGATGCATCCACATTTGAACTAAACGCGCGTCGACGTTGATCCGGAGTCGTTTTTGGGCGAGGCTGTTAAGTGGACGACAACATTAATGCTCTTGAAACTCACCGAATGAAAAATATCCAAGAAACGTTTCGTTGTTTGGACGCCGCGTCTGTCAACGGCAACCCGCTGTACACCGGCGCGCTTCGGTACATCGGCACCTTAGACAATATACATATACATATGTATACTTGTAGACCCGGCATCAGATAACATGCCTTGTTCCACGATTACATCGTCTACCAGATGACGATTGTGGGCAAAGTGCTATAGTCTGTTGACAAGTCGACAGAAGAAAGGAGAATCGTCGCCGTATCTCATTCTGTATAAATGTCTCTGGAAACTGTAACTGTAATATATATTTTATTTTATTACTCGTTCATTTCCACTTTACTGAAATCTGTATTTATTTGCTCACAACTTATTTTATTTAAATAAAAAAAGAATAGTAAGAACAATATATATGCGATATTAAGTATAAAGTACTTAATATATAAATACAGATTTCATATTATCAATATCTACATAAAAATTTAATAATTAGAGTAAAGTAGAAATGAATAGTAAGTATAAAGTACTTACCTGTGAAAAGATATATTTGAATCACGGTTTGCACCATTTTTCCAAATGTTTACGAAATAATGCACAAAGATACTTTTAAGTATACCTCGCTTTTATATCGCTATCCATAATTTTGAATTATCTTGTGACGTCAGTTGTGGGCATGAGATATATCTATACCTATGCCGGATCTATAAGTGTACATGTATATGTCTATACGTATATGGTCTAACAATAAGATATCGGCACGCACAAGCGTAAGAATGAGCCCAAGCCGTCCGCGATGCTGTCCACCACCTATGAACCCCTACATACCAGGAAATCAACTAACAGGCGGGGCCTAGAATCAATTCAGCACCGCTCGCTGCTCGTCCAACGAGACAAGGAAGTAAACGTAAACAAAGTTACTCATCTCAGATACTAACGGACGCACACTGGTGCTCCACTTCCTCGTCTAGTTGGACAGGCTATAGTAACTTCGTGACGTTCGCAGAAACGCGATTAAGTTTCCATCGCATCACTACGATAACGATACCTGTAATCAATCCGGAAGTTCGCAAAGACCTGAGTCGACGAAACGCGCGTCAAACATCCAGTTTCGATCCATGCTGTCTAAGTCATGTTGGCAACGGGATGCAGAGCATGATCTGTTCGAATCTATAAGGTTAATTTGACTAACTCTTCTGGATTTTTACGATCAACGGTAACAATAACGTACGGGAGGATCGTGTATGGAGAACACGCGACGGCTACGCCAATGGCTGGTCCGATTTCCACGCGTGCCTCGTCGCTGTCTTGAATTTCCCAAGGGGAACCGGAATTACATTTATACTCCGGCTTATGTAACAGAAACGCGTCGCACTCTTTACCGTCGCGAGATAGGGTTTTAGCGTCGGGCTGGCGTGATGAGATTCTTTAAAACCGTCCCGACGAGCTATCCGAGGTGTTCGAGGACGCCGAGGATCCTTACAGAGCGAGATTAGAGCTACGCGAACGAAATAAGAAATCGCGCAGAGCAGAAGGAGGTCTCGTCCAGTTCAACTCGCTTCGATTCCCAGTTCGAAACCGATCGTTAAACTGAATTGCGGTTCAAGGCGACGCTGTCCCGCGACGATGATTTGTAAAACGTTTGCGTAATATCTTCGAATCGCGTCACTTTGTCCCAGATTCGCCGCGCGCCGGTCCCGCGAAGCCAAGTCGGTCCCAGCGAACCGAAAACTTCCGCGGCAACTTTTTCCGCAACAGATGCCTCCCAACGGCCACGAGCCAACTTTTCCGCGACATCGCGGACGAATCGCGGAACTTTTGTATTCGACGTGTGGCCGCAGATGCTTCGAGAATATCGATACATTGCCTCGCGTCGCATCGGGAGCATCCGATAAAACTCGTCTCGGATTCTCGGCACGTGCCTCGCCCGATCCCCATCCCGCGGGGGCTGGAACCTGCGAAATCCAGTCTTCCCCGAACGCCGCAGTCCTTCCAGATCCACTTCATTGTTTTTCACGAGCCTGGCCGAAGCGTTCGCACTCCTTGAATTGAACGATCCGCGAACCCTTCACGAGGCAAACTACCTCGCAGCCTACATGTATATCCCCTCGGTTCAAACCGGTTGCTTCGTTCTCGCCGGATAGCTATTCGTTGTATAATATACTCGAACGGTTGCTTGGACTCCACGGCGAACGATCAGGGTCAATCTTACCTAATTGGCCTCTCGTTGTCGTCTCTCGTGTCGTCTTCGCTCGGATAGTTACGCCCGCGTGCGAGCCAAAAACACGCGACCATCTTTACGGTACGGTTATAGTAGTGGAGCGGTGAAGATCGAGGACAGAAGGTCGAACCAACGTAATTAAATGCGACTGTTCACAAACACAAAATTTATGCCTTTCTCCTACAAATTATAATGTATTTGGTACGTAATCCAGTAGATTTGTACTGTTGTGTTTCGATCCTCTAGAATCAATGGTTCAGGAGTTACACTTGCTTAAAGTTGAGCAATCTGCAGTGTTTTTCAGGACAGGTAAGGGCGCCGCCGTATTGGTTTGTAGTGACAACCGCGAACTGCTTAACTTGCCGTCCCCACCCCCCGACCTAATCACCAACCAACTACCACGTAGCGGCTCTGTTCGGTAAGCGGCGCGCGACACTACGAACCAATATGGCGGCGCCCTTACCTGTCAAAAACATTAACAAATGCACAACTTGAAGCAAGCATAACTCCTGAACCATTGATCCTACAAGATCGAAACATCGATGTACAGCCGCCCCGGGTACAAATCTGCTGGATTACATACCAAATACATCATACTTATAGGAGAAAGGCACAAATTTTGAGTCCGACAAAGTAAAGAGTAAATATATGTAGGGTAATACGTATATAGGGTAAATATACCTATTACTGCAGGTGTACGTTTTACTGCGGTATTTTTTCCCAATAAGATTCAAATATGTAAAAATAAATATTTTGCCCTGAATAAATTTGTACAACTCAATGAGTATGTATTCTAAAGGACAAGCAACTTGTTTGTTCCTCGTTGCTATCCGTTTCACTATATGTATAAACACGCACGCTCTCAACGCTACATACCCTCACCTCTCTCCGTGCACCACTATATTCCCGTACTTAGGAATTTCCTGTAGGAGAGAATGCGTAGAATTGGTTCTGTGAATGTAATTGGATCTTGTAGAGTACGTATTCGAGAGGCTACAGCAATTTTTTCCTCCAGGAACGATCTTTCTAAAATCGATTTTTCGAGCGCGTTTTGTAGCTACCACTGTCGTGCGGTGCTAAATCTTCTGGATTGTTTAAGGCGGTAGACTCGTTTCCAGGATTGCATGCAGTAGCGCATTATAACTAGTTGGGGCCTTGGGCAAAGTGGAATTTCGGGGCCCCTAACCCCAACTAAATAACTTTATGAGAAAAACGTAGAATTTGGATCTTGGTTTATGTTCGGGGCCCCCTTTTGCTTGGGGCCCCGGGCATTTGCCCAAGTTGTCCATAGGGTAACGCGCCACTGACTGCAATGGTGCTGGATTCGCGTTGTTATTTCTCGATAATACAAAGCGGGGTTTTTCAGTAGCCAAAAACGCTAGATAAAAGATCGATCTAGGCCGCTACCGCCCTCAAAAGTCCTATTTGTTCGTTTACAACGCGTAATTTCCATTATTCGACAGCATGCAGCTATGAAAATAGCTACGAAAAAAATAGGAATTTTGAGGGCGATAGCGCCCTAGATCGATCTTTTATCCAGCGTTTCTGACTACTGGAGATCCCCATTTTTGTATTACCAACTTACTGTCAACTTACAATCCTAGAAAAAGGAGTCCACTCATTTAACTAATATGCTACAGCGTTTAGAATCCAACGCTGCGAATTTTCGGAAAACCGTCGAGTCTCTGAGTAGGCTCGACCATGTAAATCCGAGTCGTAACCGGAATAAATGACCTCTTTCCTAACTACGCGTTGGAAAACCGGTTTTCCGGGGCAGAAAGAACCGGAAGTCGGCAATTAACACGAGCACGCGATCCTTCTTAACGAGCGGATAACGAGTTACGCGTTGTCATTAAGGGGGTATTCTCCTTTCGAGGATTACAAGGGTGCGGGATGCCGCCTTCCCGTTTCTCGATAATGCAAAGATGGGATTGAATATTTTCAACATGTTCAATACATTAGAAAAAATTAGTAAGCACCATTTTTATTTCATAATAATATAGGTTCTGTAATAACAAACAATCGTCTGTATCGAAATTTGAATAAGTGTCCAGTGACTTATGGACGGTAGTGTACGTCGGAAAAGTGGCAATTATCGAGCCAAGGAGAACCGGCGGGATAATAAAATCTGTCTGAATAATAACGCGAGCGACTGCGTGGACCTAGAGAGAGAGCATTTGATAAAGAATGCAAGTGGCACGCAGACGGTTAATTAGCGGTGCCGTCGCGGCTGTCTTCGAGATAGCATCTTGCCAACGATCCGACTGCGATTCTTTCTTGGGGAACGACAACCGGAGGAATCGCGAGAGGGCGAGGGGGAGGAATGAGGTTCAAGTACCGTAACAAGCGTTCTCGGGTTTTCAAGATTTATTGTAGATCTCATTTTCTATATACATTATTCATACATCGTGTTCCCAACTCTCTTCCGTTCAATCGTAACAAGTATAAGCAAGTGGACCCGTTGCTATTACTGGCTCGACCGGATCGCATTAGTGGATCGATCAATGAAAACCGTTCAGCGTTTTCCTTCTATTCGGAGCGAGAGCTGTTCCCAGAGAGCTTAAACGATACTCAGTACAAGTGCTGGTAAGAAAACCGTCAACTTCGTGTGGGACTACTCGCGTCATGGGAGAACGACTTTGGTGGAAATACGATTCCACCGAGCGTGTCTTGCGTTCTCGTTTTCATTATAATCTAGCTTAATCGCTACGTTTAGATACTCTCTTTGTCGCTCTGTCTGCGTCTCCCATGTCGTTCAGTATTCGTGATTGAATCCGGACACCGAAAAGAAATCGTGTCCGCGAACAGTCGACCGGAAGAAGAAACGCTATCGTCGCTCGATAACGCGCGAGCTATTCCGCAACGATTTACCCTATTATAAATAAGTAGTAAAAAAAGAACAAAGGAAAAAAGAGTGTCGTGTATGCGCAACGAGAAGCAAGCTACGGTCAGGGTAAATATAAATCTTTACAATACCCTCGAAACAATAAATCTACCACTTTTTCTCTCTCTTACTCTCCTGCTCTTCCTTTCCGATAAAAAACAACGTTCGATTACGTGCTTATCAAGTTCTACAAAAAAATATATATCAATATACTTTATAACGTCGAGAAAATATAATGAATCCCAGCAACGCGAAACAGAATCGAAAGAAAACAATGTCTTCCGCAGTTGATGAACTCTTGAACGACGCTTATTGCAGATCAGTCAATCGGTTCGATTGAATGGTGTGCACACGCGACGAAGGGATGAGAAAATATTGGTCAATGATCGAACGATTGAATACTCGAACGCTTCCGCAACAGCGTTCCGTCGTTCGTCTAAAACATACTCGGAAGGATTTCGCGCTTGAACCCTCGGCTCGGCGGACCATCGCGACAAACTGCACGGTTAACAACGATTCGGACCGTTAACAATATGATTTAACAATTTCGTGAAACATAATTCTCAAGGTACTTATTCGAAACTAGTTAGCCTCTCTGTTGCTCCGAATACCGAATAGTTGAAACGACCTCCGCGCGTCCAAGGGTCAAGCCAATAATCTCGATAAAACTCAGTAAAGTATCGTCTTTGTACGCATTCGAAACATGGTAAAAGCTTCGTTCTCTATTCGATAAAATCAACCCGTAGAAACGTAAATTTCCGCAACAACTGTACAGCGATCGTGTACTTAAATGTTAAGTATTTAAAAAAGAATATGCAATCGTTAATAGTAATGTCTTTCCGCGCTGGATCGGGCCAAAAGCTTGAACCGTGTTTCCAATCGACAGCGTGGTCTTCAAAAACCAAGGGGACTTACGACTACGAATGGCATGGCACGGAGGCCGTTTTTCTTGCGTGAAAAAATGAAAAAGAAGTGTACGCAGGTGTGTGTATAAAATCTCTGAGGTAATTTACATGAACGCGCACCACTTCTTGGGGGCTTGGTGGTCGTTGACGGACTTGTCGCGCTCGTCGTCCAAGAGGTCCAGTTTGTTGCTCTGGAACTTGAGCTCGGCGACGGGCGTCGATGCTTGTATAGGCCTGCGTAAGCCTTTGAGCAGGCTGATCGAGGTGTTGAACATACTGTTCTCCGTTTCTGTCTTTTGTTTCTTGCCAGCCCGGTCCTCGATAGTTTCGTGCTTCCGTTTCTTCTCCATCGAGCTGCCGTTGCTCGCGGAGATCGTCTCGGACACGCCTGTGTTGTACCGCAGGATCTTAAAGTCTTCGTTCTCGTCCGGCATCAAAGACGTGCCGGATGTGTTGACGAACATGGAATTGTTCGGCGAGTACCTCTGCTCGCGTATCGTCACGTGTCGCATTCTGCCGAGAGATCGCCTGCCGGAGATGTTTCTCAGCGTCTTGCCGAAGGACAAGTCGTCGGACGGCCTCGGAGGCAACGTGGACTCTTGATCCTGGTCCTGTTCGGCCTGCTGATCCGCGGCGCTCGCTTCCGCCATCTTCGAGCTCTCCTTCATGCAGTCATTCAGCTTGATCTGCACGTCTTTCAGCATTATCGCGGGGTCATACGAGACAAAAGACTCCTCCTTCTCCGTCGTCGTCTCCTCCACCTTCTCCCTCTCATTTCTCTCCTCGTTCTGCGACGTGCTCTCGCTCACCTCCGTCAAGTCCGACTTCAGAGACTCCGCAAGCTCCACGGTGCTGCTCTCTGTATCATTCAGCGACACGCTTTGAGCCTCGTCGTTCTCCTGCGCGCGGCTCTCCGTCTCTATCCGAACCTCCTCGTTCTCCTTGCTCTTCGGTTCCTCGCCGATTTTCTCCTCTCGAGGCTTCTCCGAATTCTCGTCGTTCTCCAAGCTCAACTTTAAATCCGTTTCCTCGGCCTCCTCGCGCTCTACGTGCACCTCCACCTGCTTCGTTTCCACGGATTTCTTCAATTTCTCCTCAGTCTTTTCTGTGTCCGTTTGATCCTTCTCGGGTTCTCCATTCCGCTGCTCTTCTTCCTTAGAACTAGCCTGAACAGGTTCCGAAGCAGCACGATCAACATGCTGCTCCGTAGAGTTCTGAATCTCCTTGGAAGTTTCTGGCTTGGCGCAGCTCTTATTCCCCAATGTTTCATCCACTTTGATCTCTACTGTCTCAGATTCCGGCTGCATTTTCGAGTTGGGTTCGCTGCCTTTGCTCTCAGTCGACTTCTTCTTCTTCTTGGGGGAGTTCACTACCCAGGGATTCTGCTTAGTAGGACAGCTCGAATCAAACTTCACCGCCGTGCTGACTTTGTTCTGAAATAAATACGTTGCTCTGCGTGAGAGGTTTGAACAGGGTAGAGAGAAAAGGGAAGTAGCTTTTATGGGGCAAGGGGTATCCCCGATTTACCTTAAAGCCTTTCCTTTGGCCAGGCGGTACTTTTCTCAGCTGCGCAGTCAACTTAGACCTAGAACCAAGAATACACAAACGCTGAAAGTGGTTGAAAGGAAACTACCTGCGGATATTTATAGCCAATTTCCACCGAGCAAGAGGTACCGGAGGTGATGAGAGGTGCTAATTTAAAATGAAAAAAGCTTCGAGGAGAAGGGCTTAAACCAAAGAGTTTCTCGTCCAAGCACGTCGGTCTGGTGGCTGCACGTTCGCTCATCGTCAGAACATTTCGCCGTCGTACAGAGTTCGGATAAAAGTCGGCGGTGCCGGTAACCACAGACGGTAAGAAAACTGTCGATGAATCGATCTACAAACAAGATACGCGATATCGGCGAAATTATCGTTGTAGTTGGATGACATTTGGCCCGATCGTCGCGGCACTTCGCGTGACAAGAACGGAGCACGATAAAAATGCACGCGACGCGTCCCCGTGTCCCGGCGTGACGCGCGCCGCGCATAACAAAAATCACGAAAAAGAAGCGTACGCTCCGGCCGGGAGAGCGAGTAAACGGATATATGCGGCTGACTGAGAGATAGTATGTATGTCGGGGAGAAGAACTGTGGTTTCAAAGCTGCTGGCTCGTCGAGCTTTTATTGGTCTTACAAACCTGTTCGGATTCTCGGATTCGCGTTGTCGGTTGTGCGAGTGCGTTTCAGAAGTTTTCGACGTCGCTTTGAGCAGCTTCCTATACAAATTCCTCTCATCGCCCCAAGGGGCCGCCTTCTTTGGCGTCTTACCCATGGTGTTTTAGCGTGTTGCCCAGCCCTCGAAACCACGTATTATATATATCTCTCTCTCTCTCTGTACACCTTTGTTCCCGTTGCTCGTGAAAATGTATGTGTACGGTGAACGGGACTCGCGGGATTTTCTCACAGAAACGTCGAAATTACTTGATTTCTACCGGGAGATCAACTAAATACATCGACGCATTCGATCAAGACTCGACGCTTTTCCCCTCTTTCCCGCACACACGCACACACGCTCTACGTAAATAGCTCGTTCTCTCTCGCTCTCTTTCTCCTACCCTCCCACTCTGACTCGCCTTTCTCTATTTCTGTTTCGGTAGACTCGGGGCTATGCACACATTCCACGCTATTCCGAAGACGTGAACGCGACAAGAAAAAGCACGTACGAGCCACTCAGAACCGGCGTCTGGGTGTAACCAGAAATTCGATGCACGCACACTACTCAGGACGCCATGTAACACGCCATGTAAAACCCGCCACTCTCGAGCGAACGCGCGCGCGCGCGATCGAAACGACGCAACTTGTGGAGATTCGCTGTTGTTCGCGAAACGCGACCTTTATTTAATTGGATCGAGACTTTTGCGAGCTTTCAACGAAGAATGTTGGTATTCGCAAACGTATGCACACCAGTGCACACCACCGACGATCGTACTTGATCGTACTCAAATCGTACTATCCCCGGCAAAACGACGCTCATGTCAAACGAATATCGTATCACGGCGCTGATGTCGTTACCGCTCTCCAGAAATGAAATATTCATTCATAGAAATATTCCCTATACTCCGAATCAGTCGGATCCGGCGTCGTTACACATCATTCACATTCTGAATGATTTCAATGAACTGATGAAGCCACTCACTCTTACCTCGATTTAGTATCGGATTTCGCATTGGTCTCATGCTGCATTTTAAGAAATTCAATCGAACACAGTCTCGACTACGGCACTGCTGACAGAGTGTGACACAGTGACAGAGCAACTGGTTCGCTAGAATCGAATACACTCAAGCTATAGGCGAGTCTCGCCACGGGAGGGGGGAAAACGGAACTTTCATGACGAAAATAGTCTAAGGGAAAGTTCCTAGGCAGCCGAGATGCTAGGGATAGTACTAGGGTTTAGAGACGCTAGCGACATCTATGGGAACACGCTCAAGTTGATAGAGGATTTGTTTCATGTTTCTGCAGATAGAGAGCGACGTATGAGGAAACTAGTCGAAGCCGTTTGTCGGTAAAATGGAGAACTATTAAATTGTCGACGGTTCAACAAACTAAATTATCGCGCCATTAATCGGCGGATGGTTGAACTGTTTACCTAGCAATTTGGGTGTTTCGCCGTAGATGGCAATACCAATCTTATTAACAAATGTTATCGCTATTTTATACATATATCAGATGGGTAAGCCATAAATCATCCCTAAATACAGGGACGAAAGACTAGTGCTAAATAAAAACCTAATAAATGCAAAATGTCAACATAAATCACAGCAAAGATTTTACCCTTTTCAGCAATGTTACAGAGAACTTCATCCATTTTTCATACACATTGAATCCCAAAGAAATACACAAATCGGAACGGATTCCCCTCACTCGATAAGAGAATTAACCTTGTAAATAAGGGTGATATGTAAACCATACCCTATGGAATATACATTTTTTTAACCCAAATACGTTTCTCGGGGTGAAAATTCACTCATTCACTATTTTTGCATACTATAAAATGACTGTACTCTCTTTATCTGTGTTGTGAGATGTGTTTCTCTAAAATGTGACTTCATGAATGGAACATAATTTGTTAGGTTAACGTGTACAGCAAAAGAGGGGTAATCATAGAATCTTTTATGCAACTATTTCCGAGAAGCATATGAGGGTTTCAAAATTATCAATGACTTCTGTATTACATGCGATATTAAACACTGTAAGCTTAAATTAGCCTTTTTATAAAATAAGGATACCTTTTAAAAATGTGACAAGTACTATATATAGAGAGAGTAAGGCCGTCCACACACGGGTCGATTGTAATCGCGTCGTGAAGTTCGTACGTCTTGCTCGTCATGTACGATTCATGCGGCGGACGCGATTTCGTCCACACACGGGTCGATCGTCGATTTGGTCGACGCAATTCCAGTCGCATGCGATTCCCCTCCACGTGACTTCCAATGCAAATGAATGCAGAGCCACACACGGGTCGATTCGTGGTCGACTGAAATCGGTTCGACTGAAATCGCGTCCGTGGCATGAACAGTCGCATGCGATTCCCCCTCCACGTGATTTCCAATGAAAATAAATGAAGAGCAGCACATTGAAATCGCCGCGATTCTAATCGCGTGCGATCGGCAGCGAAGTTGGAAAATCGCGTGGATCGTACGATTCGCGCGACTCATGGAGGTAAGTTTGTTCAGTTCATGTAATTTAAATGATTTGGCCATTATTTTTTGTAGTTTGAGTGCATTGCACTCTTCGATGTGGTCTATGTATTTAGGTTACATAGGTTATTATTTATTTATTATCTTTTTTTATAACTAATAAAATACTAATAACATTAAGGTAAGCTTTTTATTTACATAGTTGTATATAATCATGTAGGTTTATGAAAAACAAAAACAAAAGGCAAAGTAAAAAAAAATTGAAGTCACAGGGATTGATAAACTGTTGTACAATTTTCTGTGGAGTGGGAGTGTTCTTAGGGAGTTGTCTTCTCAGGTCGATTTAATCCGGAAGTATTACCACTTGGTATATTGAGCGAAGATTGAGGGAAATCTGTTGAACTTCCACCAACCTCATCTATGAGCAGCAAAGCTCTCCTTTTGTAACTCCTCAGATGAGCATTGCTCCTCATAGATGAGGTTGGTGGAAGTTCAACAGATTTCCCTCAATCTTCGCTCAATATACCAAGTGGTAATACTTCCGGATTAAATCGACCTGAGAAGACTTTGCCTTTTGTTTTTGTTTTTCATAAACCTACATGATTATATTCAACTATGTAAATAAAAAGCTTACCTTAATGTTATTAGTATTTTATTAGTTATAAAAAAAGATAATAAATAAATAATAACCTATGTAACCTAAATACATAGACCACATCGAAGAGTGCAATGCACTCAAACTACAAAAAATAATGGCCAAATCATTTAAATTACATGAACTGAACAAACTTACCTCCATGAGTCGCGCGAATCGTACGATCCACGCGATTTTCCAACTTCGCTGCCGATCGCACGCGATTAGAATCGCGGCGATTTCAATGTGCTGCTCTTCATTTATTTTCATTGGAAATCACGTGGAGGGGGAATCGCATGCAACTGGAATAACGTCGACCGAATCGACGATCGACCCGTGTGTGGATGGTTCATGCGACGGACGCGATTTCAGTCGAGCCGATTTCAGTCGACTACGAATCGACCCGTGTGTGGCTCTCCATTCATTTGCATTGGAAGTCACGTGGAGGGGGGAATCGCATGCGACTGGAATCGCGTCGACCGAATCGACGATCGACCCGTGTGTGGACGGCCTAAGAGTGAAAAAAATCCTAGATAGATATAAGACAGCATATATAATCGTATATTTTTATATTCTTATAAGAGTAACATAATTAGGTAAAGATTCATATGTAATTTTTATACAAAATAATATGAACATGGCTAATGGACCCAGACACGGTCCAAAGCTCACTGTTAATAAAGAAAAAGAAATTGTTATCACTGCAAATTACCTGTAAAAATTAAATATATATGTTAAATGCAAACGGTACAGTTAGCACTTACAAGATTATCAAATTCCTTGATGTTTAGCAGGTCACCTATATTTTGTTATCGTTTAGGTTTATCTTAAGTGTAGGCTCCAGTTTAATCGTTTGTTGGGGAGAAATATTAAGAATTGCCATGAGAATATTTTATCGAGTGCTTTCGAGGAACCCTCCGGCATCGTACATGGAAACCATATGTTTTTACGAGCGATCATGCTGGCTAGGATGACTCTCGCCGACACGCGACCCGCAGCCACCTCCAAGTACATTGCTGTCGATTCGATTCGCGAATAGGAACGATACCCGTGGAATTCTCTGTGCGATCATCTACTCGAAATTTAATGTTTGGTAATTAGATTTTCGATATTTCTGTGGATTGGCTTGTTTAGAACCGGACTTCGAGAATGAGAAATAGAACGTTGATAATCTTGTAATGTTGTAATCTTGTTATTTTAAAGAAAACACATTTAACCCTTTGCACTCCGAATTATTTTTCAGAATTTCGTTGCCCTACTATTTTACTAGTAAGTGTTTTATTCAAAATTTTGTATTTAAATATTTTAAACAATTTCGGAACTTATATTTGTTTTCAACTAAAAAATAAGGCAATTAAATAAATAAAGGAAGAACTTTATTTACATTTTTCTTTCTCTGGACATAGGAGTGCAGAGGGTTAATTTTTCAACGTTCTCCAATGACTTGAAGACCGCGAATCTTTGCTCGAATTTCGAGTGAATCGAATCGCGAAAAAACCAGATGAATTTCGATTTGACGGGGTTCCCGTTTTTATTCGGTTTCGGGGATTCCGTTCGAAGCTGATCTCGGGGGAGATTAGTGGCTCGTTGAATTCGTTCATGCCACATTTCTGGATATGGGCGCAGTTTCGTGTCCCCGAATACAGGAGTCCAGTGTAATCAGATCTAAAGACGTCCTCGTAAATTCCCACCCGCAGTCCTCTTATTATTATTGTATACGTAGGCGATCGTATGCGGGATGATAGACCGCGTTTTTCGGTTTCCCCTTGCTCAGTACAACTCTAGTCTGTCATGAGAAGCTGAATTTCTCGTTCTCACGAAACATGTGGGCATACGTTCCCGGCTAATTGGTCGTCAATGCGGATTCGATCCTCCGGACGAGGAATCCGCGCCGAATTCTCGTGAGAATCTGTGCCGAGGCCTCGTTCTCTACTTTGACCGGCTTACACGCGGTCCATACTTAACCCCTATGGTGTTCGGGTCAATTTGGTCCACGGACCAGCACATTCTAATCGTAAACGTAGAACTCTTCATGGAACCCATTACTAGACTGCGGATTTTAGTCATTTATAGTAACATATTCTGGCTCCTGCAATTGATGTATAGGTTTTGCACTCCAAATTCACCCTTTTGCAAATCAATTTCACCCCTTTGCACTCGAATGGTGACTATGAGGCGCCAGTAAAAATTGCCATACCATTTATTCAAAACAGTTTGATGTTTGAAATTTTTTACAAAAACTTAAGTACTTAACCCTCATACGCTCCTCAAGAATAGTTGCATAATAGAGACTAGGATAATAATTGACCCATGTTTGCTGTACACATGAAATCAACAGATTATCACATATTAAAGAAATACATCGCTCACAACATAGACATAAAGGGATCAATGATTTTACAGTATGTGAAAATAATAAATGGGACCTGTAGAACATTTTTATTTTGCTTCGGAAAACCTTGTGACCTAGGTGGAAAAATGATTGAAAGATAGAGGATGAGACAATATTTGTTATTTATCCATTCCGTAAATTTTGGAGAGCTGCGTAGAGAAATTCTTAAAAGATAAATTTGTAAAGTTGTGGGACTGGGCTGAAAAAATGGTTGAAAGGTAGAGCGTACAGAGATAGGATCATAGTTCATGTCGCGGTACGGTATCTTTATGGCGTGATTTCAGAAATGAGGTATCATCGAGAGAAACACCCTATATGTGAATACGAACGAACGCGGCGACGGATGTGACTGCGCCGGGTTAATAAGGATGCGACGTCATCGGGCTGCAACGTTACGTTTTCTCCTTTGAATCACGATCTCCGAATCCAGGACCGCGATTAAGCTGAACGTTAATTGCCAGCGGCGATTAAGCGCGACGACTTCGAATCGTTTTGCCAGGGAAACCATTGAAAAATCTCGTTCGACGCGTCCACCCATTATAATAACTTCATCATATTTTACGTTCGTCGATCGACATGTTAATCTTGTGGATTTATCTCCGATCGCAAACATTGAACGCAGAGACTGATCAGTAAACAGCGGATTTGATGCGTTTGTAACAAACATGTGTGGGTGCAATTGGAAACAGTAAAAATATTGGAGAAACTTTAAAATACTGTTATATTATTTTCAACCTATTAGCCCTTTGCTTTAAACATTTCTTCCGATCTAGAACAATTCCATTTCGTATTATATGATTTTTTCATTTTATGAATATGAAATTAATGTAATAACTCGGCATACAGTGGGTGTGCAAAGTACTCGTACACCTCTTAGAAACGAATAACTTTTTTCAAAATTGGACCCAAAAGCTCTCTTGAAACCATGCTACAAAATAGGGTAAAATAAAAAATCTAAAACCGTTCATTTAACCGGCAGTGGTAGGGAAAGGAAATGAATTTCTATTCCACTCCAGTTTCTAAAGAATCCGCTGATCAGGTGGGCTCGCAAAGCCACCTGTTGCGCCCGAAAGCTACCGCCGAGATTCGCACGCGACGAAATCACTGGTCGGCTCCGAGTTTCCATCCTAATTCGGTCGACAGTAGATGAACTGTTTCACGAATCAACCTGTTGCTCGGTTCGGATCGGAAAATTCGCTTTCCCGGAGGTACAATGGAATCACTTGTGCCAGCCAGCCCATAGCCAGGCCATCGACGCGACGCGACCGTTGAATAGACGTGTGCAGAGAATTGTTTGGAGGGCCTCATTGTGCCGTTCGTGGGGTGCAGTTCGGCCAGCAGTTATTTCCTCGCCGGGAACCATAAGTCTTCTCGGCATCACCCATCTTCCTACGCTTTGATGCGTGAAATATACCACCATGATATAAAGTGACTAATGCGGACGATACGCGCCAGGTCTCACGCAGGCCTCGTGCATCGACTGCGGGACGTTTGGCTATGGGGGTGAAGGGAACAGATGAAAGAAATAGGGAGAAACTAGACGTTTATTGTGATCTCCGTCGGGGAATCTCTCATGTGGGTACGCTAATTCGTAGGTATCGCCGTCATAATTGCGTCTCCGCGCCACCTTTTGATCGTTACACTTCCGAAACCAGCTACCGGGGGTGACAGCTCCAAGATAACATCGAAGCCCCCATTAAAGGTGGACGTCTCTCGGGACGATACGGGACCCAATCAGCTTTTTTAACCCTCTATTCAATGATGGGGCCAATTGGTTCCCAAAACCAGACCCATATTGCCTATTATTGGAATTTTTCTTCCCCTGATATAGGTTTCCCACTCCAAATTCACCCTTTTGCAAGTCAAATTCAACATTTTGCGAATCAATTTCACCTATTAATACTATTTAAAATTAATTCACCGGGGCCGGGCCAGTTTGTTGCGAAAACCAGACCCTTATTGCCTTTTATTGGAATTTTTCTTCCCCTGATATCGGTTTCGCACTCCAAATTCACCCTTTTGCAAGTCAAATTCAACATTTTGCGAATCAATTTCACCTATTAAGTATATTTAAAATCAATTCACTGGGGTCGAGCCAGTTCGTTGCGAAAACCAGACCCTTATTGCCTTTTATTGGAATTTTTCTTCCCCTGATATAGGTTTCCCACTCCAAATTCACCCTTTTGCAAGTCAAATTCAACATTTTCCAAATCAATTTCACACCCATTAAGAATATTTCAAATTTATTCATTTAGATTGAATTATATGCAAAATAAAAATTGTCCAAGTCAATTGTAAGAAACTGAAGTTAAATAAAGATATATTTTCATATTGAATAAAGATGTTTGCATCTTATCCACTGATTTTTGTCGTAAATGCATAAAATCTAGTAGAAACGGCCTTGTGAAAAGAACAGATAGACCAATGACCGAAGTTCTTCCATTTTCAAGGGAGAAACCGATCTCATCGTTCAACTTTCCTTTCGAATTCTTTTTCACCGTATCGATTGGACAGTACAGTAGATTTGATGAAATTGGAGTAACGAGCAACAGACGAGGGTGAAATTAAAAAATGAAGTTGAATGAAGGGGAACGAAATGAAGTTCGAGATGTTAAGACGAGCGGAACATAACGGAACGTTTCTAAGATATGGATGATGCATTTCGATTAATTTAGAAGCGACGAAGCTTGTTCTTTCTGTTGATCAGGCAATTGAACGTCGCGTATCCGAGCCGAAATAATATTTTCCTACGTTTGGTGGTGACGCTCGGACTGTACCGGGTTTGCTAGTCGCGAGAGGAACGCGAGCATGGTCGACGTGTAGCGGAGGTTCCCCGTCGCCTTCGCGCAATTACGTCCAATTGAACTAATTCAGTTCAATTGACGTTAACAGGCTCAATTGGTCGGCCCTGCTAGCGTGCACTGCGGGCACACGGCTATACTATCCGGTCGGCATACCTACGACGTAGAAAAAAAAAGAAAGAAACGGAAAAAAGCGGAGATAAAAGATAAAAAGACGAAGACCGTTTGCGTGCAAAAGGAATGGAACCCTTGAGAACCGTCCACCCGAGAACCCCTTAACTCCGTTTTGCTCGATCTATATTTGTTTCTCCGGTGACGTTCGTTCTTTCCGAAGCTTCCAGCAGAGGATCGAGTTAGTTCTGCACGATGCGGACTTTAACTTGAAAACTATTTCGCATCGTGATCAAGAAATATCAATTTAACATTTACAGTTAAGAAATAGAAACTAGAGCGTTGGTAAAGCAAGATACAAAAAGAGATAGAATAATACTCCGAAACTTGAAACAGCATAAATCTTTCCCGGAGTAAATTAGAATGACCATCCCCATCGATCTTCACGCTTCGCGATCAAGATTAGCCTGCGACAGTTCGAGTAGCAATTCCGTTTCTCAGGCGACAGTAATAATGGCTGCTGCGAAGCCGGTGTCAGCCGGGAAAACAGTCGCACGACAATTCGTTCGGGATCGCGAGACAAAAATAAAATGGGAAGCGGTCGTTCGAGATTCTAGTACTGCTCGGAACGTTTTTGTACGGTCTGTGTAAGTCTTTTCTAATGATGCGCAACACCAGTGACTCTGGAATGATTCTTGAAGTAATTGTATAACAATGTCGGTATGAATCGTGGTCAGTTGAGACAGACATTTCTAGTCAGATATTTTTATTAATTACACTATTGTTCTTTCTTAAAAATGAATTTTGATCCTATCACATATGGAGTAAACGGAGTTATGATTTCCAGCTGTGAAAGGATGTTTTTTTTTCAATTTCGAAATGAAGATGCTAGTCTCTGAAGACGCGGAGACCACGAATCCTGAATTGATTGTTTAGGTGACAGCTAGAAGAGAAGAAGAGACGCCAATAGCAGCGTTGTTAGTGTTAAATAATATTTCGAAATGGAAGACACGAGTCTGAATACACGTAGACCATGAATCCTGAATTTATTGTTTAGAAGACGCCAATAGCAGAGCGTTGTTAGTGTTAAATAATATTTCGAAATGAAATGCGCGAGTCTAAATACACGGAGAACCACGAATCCTGAATTTATTGTTTAGGTGACAGCTGGAAGAGAGAGAGAAGAAGGCGGCAACGGCAGCGTTGTTAGCGTTAAATAATATTTCGAAATGGAAGATGCTAGTCTTTGAAGACACGGAAGCCTCGAATCCTCGACCATTTGATAGTTGCGTCGCCCAGCGCGACAGATTTGCCGCCAGCGCACTTATGGCCTTAGGTTTGTTCTTTAGGTGTCTGCGAGAGGGGAAGGAGAGGCTGACGGTAGCCCCGTTCACGTGTAAGACAAGCGTAAGTGCATTGGTAGCGGAGTTTTTCGCCGTCGAAGGACAACAGGGGTCGCGGAAGGGGAGTAGGTGGAGCCCAGGAACTTCTTCTGTCCTGCTCTTCGCGGTAGTGGGAGCGGATTCTATCGTGTCCGCTACGTTCTTATCTTTCCTGCAGGTCCGTTCCCTCTCCACCAGGCCCTACAACAGTGGGGGATAATTATTCTGCCTTCTCTTTTCTCCCTCGATCTCCTCCTCCCCTTTCTTCGCCGCCTTCCGCCATCTTTGTTTCATAGACTCTGACGCGCGAAGGACGATCTTTGTGCAACGTTGCGCAATTCGTGCTGGAGACCAATTTGGAAGAACTCGGCGTCGAACGCAAATCTCTCTCTCTCTCTCTCAGTTACTCCGATTCGCGGACTCGACGCGCGGATAAACGATACCCGCCAGATGCCGAGGGGCTGAAACACTTGTACAGACTGCAAGTACTGCGCGATGATCGTACTCGCATTGTCGCATTGTCGCTTCTGTAAACAGAAGAATTGGACGCAACGTAAAGTCGTTTTATTATTTCTTATCGAACAAATACAAACACTAAAGGAACGCCACGCAAGAATCACTACGGAGACCTAAGGCCACTAGACGTCCGCTAACAATTTACGGATAGACGTCGTCGATCGCGAAAGGGCGGTAAAACTCGCAACGCATCGACTACGCGTTGCTAAACAATCGTTCTCCGCGTTGCACAGTCTACACACGTTACTGAAAAATATTTATACAACATGGTCGGTCTGGCAACAGAGAAGAGAACACGTTCACTGGACGAAATCCCGTCAGCGTCTCGGCTAAGATGCACTAAAATCGTCTGGATTCAAGTTTCCCGCGCGAGCAGTCACTTTCTGGGCCACGTGCTTCCTGTTGGTCGTCGGAGTGACACTTCGGACGCGATCGGGCGTCGTCGTCTCCGGAACCACGTGTCGCTCCTCCGTTTCCCGAAGAACGCACTGCCGCCGTGTCGGAGCCGCGAAGAAAGCTGGCCGACCCTTTTGAGAGTTGTCACCGCGAAAGAGATATCGAACGTTCGCGAACGATACTGAACGCAGCGTCGCGGAGCAGGACTGCAAGTCGGTTTCTCGATGAAGGGTCGAAGGGTAACACGGGGTCGAAAGGAAAGTCTTGCGGAGGGTCAGCGCAGGAGGCGACCCGTTACTGCAGCCCGGCACCACCGGGCCTTCACTTATATCGTCTCTCGGCTAATAACGCTAGTAATGTGATATGATTAGCTTAGTTGAGTTCAGTTTAGTTCGTATTCGTTCAATTTAGTGGTTCGCCAGCAAAATCACATCGAGTTAAACCCATTTAGGCCAGTTAAGTTGCCGACTTCTCGCTCTTGCGCTCGGCCGGCGTCCTCGCGGCGTCGACCGGCTCCTGTACCCGCGAATGTCCTGCGGCTTGCCCGCATCCGCCCGCCCTCAACCCAATCGATCGCTCAGGGATCGTTAAGATCCTCGAAACAGAGTGGTGTGGACGCTACAGTCCCACAGACCACGGACGAGGCGATACCTTGACCTAGGTCGAAGCCTACCATCGTTCACAACTCGCGAGTTGACGCGATCTTCGTCTGAAATGTTGAGGACGGTCTCGTGCACGGACACGTACGAAGAAGCCGGTCGCGGTTCCCTTGTATCGGCGGGACACTGTTAACGGGGTAGCCTCGTTTCGAGGATTGCAAGGGTGCGGAATGCGCCTTCTCATTTCTCAGTAGCCGAAAGTAGTCAAAAGGGCAAGATAAAAGATCAATCTAGGCTGCACTCGCCCTCTATGCTGCGCCTAAGCTGCGACAGCTAAATACATGCTATCCCGTTCAGGGTACAGACAACATTATTATCACGTTACGTACAGAGGAAATAATAATTCGAAGGTTCTGCTTGTAGTATACTTGATCCGATCTCTACTCCCAAGCTTTCATCGTCATTCGCATCCTCTATCCTCCCTAAATGAATGTATCTTTCTGAACCTATGAAGCATATGTAAGTTTCGCTTGGATTGATTCACATGTACCCGTCGTCGATGAGGTTACCGAATCAACGATGAAAACAGCGCTAACAGCAAATACAATTTAATATTTGCATGATGTAACAAGCGCGGACATAAGGTTGGAGGTTGGAAGGAGAATATAAAATAAAAATATATTATATTATTTCCATTGTTTGTAACAACTTGTTGCCGTCTTTCGGATAACCTGTCAATTCCTGTTTCCCAATGACTCACTGGCAACATGTGTTTTTGATTTACAAGCAAAATTACCCGCTTATTTAAACGACGACAGAACTTTCCGTCTAGCCTAACATTTGAACGGTTTGTTCCGATGATCTCTCCGATCGTTTACCCTTGGGCACAACGAAGTCGAAGGGTTCCAAGGTGAAGTCTCTGGCTGGTTGGTCCGGCAGAGAGGCTGTCCGACGCGTTTTTCAGCGAGCCGGTCGATGTCACTCGATTCCGACGAGCCGTAAACAAAGCGATTAACGGGCGGAACGAGGCGGAAAGCCCGCGGGAACCGGTGGTCACCGGTTGTCCGATCGTCCTCGGTCCCCAGGAGGCCAGATCGCAGCGGAAAAGACGGCCGAGGAGGGGGCGAGGAGGAAAAGAGTCCGCGAGCCGCAATTAAATCAGGGCGCCGTGACAGCCGCGCGCGCTAATTACCGCCGATGAAATTAGCAGTTAATATACGCGTGTACACACGGAATGGGGGTAGTTTGATTGGGCCAATTCGAGGCAATTCCTGGCGATTGCTGGTTTCATTGAGCCTGCGCTTAAGAGCTCAGTGCCACGCTGCCGGTCAACGGACATGGATCTCTTGGAAAGTGTAGGTACCCTTACCTTTGCCGTCCTTCGCGTCGATCCGTCCCGGATCCACGGGGATCCGTATCGATCGGCGAGCGTGATCCGACGCGGCGCCGGTTGATCCCGGTGGATCGATCCCCGGGAAAATCCCGAGTGGTTCGCGGACCGAGTGCTCGAAGGATAACCAGTGTCCATCGAACAGGATAATCCTTTCGGTCTCGAAAGGATCGCTGTCCAGTGCCGAGGAGTATCGGCGTCGATCGTGCACCGTGCGATCTCGCGGATCGAGGGACCGTGGCTCGGAGGTTGGAGGTTCAAGGACTTCTGGATACCGTTCACGACGATCGGTGATCTTCCTTCGACCAGACTCGATCTTCGAACGTTTCGGACTGGAACAGAGTGTCTTGGTGAACAGTTTTCGTGTGCTGGTGATGATTGTGCTCTGGAGCGGCATAGACGGTGCCGAGGGATCGAGTAGATGTTCGTATCTTTCACCCTTTCACTGCCAGCTATACGAATTTCCGAAAGATGATATCAAACCATCTTGCTTCCCTGAAGAATGTGTGCGAGTTTCAGGTACGAACGTCCTAAAGAGCCTGCAACTGTGACTGCGTCTCGTTATCCGAGAATCCACTCGGAGACTAGAACGTGGCTTGAAACATAGCATTCGTCACGAGAATATGCTACACATACATATGCATAGGCCGTGAAATCGAGTCAGGCTGTACTTTGAACGCGGTGATTTGAACGCTGGCCACACGTGTACGTGCTTGTCGAAAAAGCTCTGGTTCGCGGTGAAGGGTTGGAGGATTCTTTGATGGTCGGAGATGGCTGGAGCAGTCTTCGGAGGTTGGTTCCGAGAACCGCGGAAAGGTCGAAGGGTGACGAAAGTCGCGGATCCATCGTGCAACTCGGGTGTATCGGCAATTTTCCCATAGCGATGAGAAGGAGGCGAGCTCGATAGAGCAGAGGATGATCGGTCCGGTTCCCACACGCCCCTCCACGGCGGCACGGTGCGGCGCGGCGCGGCGTCCCGACGCGCGTCGCGGATCTTCATGGCGTTCTCCGGTGTGCCGGGGGGCGGTCGCATCGGTGACAAAACTCGGATCGTCTGTTTCTCTCTGTTGAGGGGAGCGGGCACGGACGCCGAAAACAGGGAAAAGAGAGACGGGGAGATGAGGAAAGCGAGAGAGCAAGGGAGCAAGGGAATAAGGGAGCGGGGCTCGGAAAGAGTGGAATAGGGAAAAAAAGGACGAGAGGGAGGATACGGGCTTGGAAAGGGCGAGAAAGAGAAAGAAAGAGGAAGAAAACGAGGCAGAGAGCGCGCACCGCGCCCGCATAAAACGGCCGTCCTCTCGTGGATCGCGTCGAGGCGGCTAGTTGCCACAGGATTGGCTGGCTTCCATGTGTGGGGGCGGCCTGCCCGGTAACCCGTTGAAAATATAAGCGTGTGTGAGTGTCGGTTGATTAGCCAGAGTCAGAGGAGATCGTCGGTGGCGCGAGGATAGGCCGCTCTTCACGATCGAACACGCAGCCCGGTCAATAGAAACTGCGTCCCGGGACCACACGATCCATTCCGCGGCACACCGTCCTCCAAGGTCCTGGTGTTTTCCCTGTGAACGCCTGAAACACCAGCCCGCTCGGCACCGCTCCACGCTCCGCTCGGCTCTGTTCGTTCCGTCGTCTCTTCTCGTCCCGGGGCCAATGTTCGCAAACGCCGCGCCGGTCGCTTAGTTAACTCCGGTTAAAACTAATCAAAATTAATCATAACCCGGGCAACAATTGATCGCAATTGGTCCGGATTCCATTACCGGTGCCGCTAACGCGATCACCAGTACACGCGTGCTTTTTTGCATAATTGCCGCGGGACGGTCGCGGATCTTAGCTCCGCGCAAGACGTCCGGAGAACGCCGCGCCGAACAACCGGTCCAATAGGAATCGACCGTTCGGAAACGGATCTCACAGCGGGAAAGTGTGACTTTTCGAGGGTTCGAGGAAGTGGATGGTTCGTGTCTGATTCTGTGACTAGTTCTCCTGACCTCGAGTGTCTGTCCGAACTCGAACGGAGAACGCTACCACCGAGTGATCGTGCGAACGAGACCCGAGTTGTCGTCTCCCTTCTGGATCCGTATCCTTCAAAGTTCTTCGACACCATGGACGGAGGTCCCTTCGACGACCCGATCTTCTCCGACTTCGGTGGCAGAGGTGGCACAGGTGTCCATAGCATCCAGGTGATGCTGGGTCTGCACGGTGGCCACCACGGCGGTGATCTCATGCCCACCGGCGGCCACCTTCACAAACTGGACTCCTCGAACAGTCCTCCGCCGCATCATCAAGCCTCGCATCATCATCTGCAACAGCAACAACAGCAGAAGGAGCTGAAGGAACTCGAGCTCGCCGGGATGTACGCGCCGCTCCCTCAGACACAAGACGTCACCACTTCGACGTCGAGCGCTGCGACGCCAACATCTACCACGCTGCAGCAGGGCCTTCAGCTAGGCAACCCGCTCAAGAGGAAGCCGGAGGACCCGATGAACGCCCTCGCACCAGGTTGGTGAACGTTCGTTTAACGAATCGTCGATCGGGAAGTCGGCTTTGCAAAGTTACAGTCGCGAACGAAAGCTTTCGGTTCTTTGAAGTAGACTGTGGATTTTAAGTTATAAGAATTTCAAATTTTTGAAATTATTCGAAAAGGAAAGACGTTTTCATTTGACTCCTGTTTCTTGTAATTCGGCTCCTGTTACAATTGTCCGAGAAATTGCTTCTAATTCCAAGCTTCCGGAAAACGAAGATGAATCATGTTTGCAATTCGTTTTGCAGTGAGCAGCGAGGCACAGCCAGCTAAGAAAGACTCGAAGAAGAAGACCGACAACAGTGGAACCAAAAAGAAGAAGACCAGGTACGTTTGCATCGAAATTCCTCCGATTGAAAGTCGCGGTCCCTTCATGGTTTTATTATGTATGTCTTAAATTTCCAATGCAATTCATTCTAGAACCACGTTCACGGCGTACCAGCTGGACGAGCTGGAAAAGGCGTTCGAACGAGCACCGTATCCGGATGTGTTCGCTCGCGAGGAACTCGCCGTGAAACTCGCGCTCTCGGAGTCCAGGGTTCAAGTTTGGTTCCAGAATCGTCGTGCAAAATGGCGGAAGAGGGAACCGCCGCGCAAGACCGCCGGCTACATGGCTGCTGGGTCGGGTAGTCCAGGCTTATCAGGTAATTCGACGAAATGCACACATAAATCACCGAAAAATATTCGATCAGCTTATATAAAAATATAAATCAACTTATTTGACGAAATAAAAGTGAAACAGTTGAAATGTGTTGACCGTTTGCACTCGGAGCGATTTTAACTCGAAAATTAAACATCTCTTCCTAGCTAGAATATTTCTATTCCCTATGATTTTTTTAAATTTCGTGGATATGAAATTCGTATAATACCTCGTACATATTTAATAATGTAAACAATATTTTAAATAATGGTGCAACAGTGTTTAATGGCGTCACAGAGTCACTCGCAGTATCAATTACGAAATTAAATAAGCTCCATTTTATGGAAGTTTTGAGATTACCGAGGTGGACTGTGCTGAAACGCTTTTCAAATAAATATCTGTTTGGTTTACAGGATCGTTCACCTCGCTGAACAACAGCTTGAACCCGTTCGCCTCGCCGACGACGGCGACGGCTCCTCCGGACGCCTGGACGTACACGCCAGCTTACGACCTGGCGCCCCATTTGAACCTGCTGAGTCCCTCGAACTCGCCGTACTCGACGTCGTTCGGTGGACCGAGTAACAACGGGTCCGCGTACCCGTACGCGACCATGCTGCCGCAGCACGACACCTCGTTGTTCTCGGCGCCGTCCGGGAACGCGATGCGGGTCCACCAGGACTACATGAACGCCGGGAACAGTCCTCCGCCACCGTTGACACGCAACGATTACCAAACGATGGTGACCGCGCACTCGCCGCCCACGCACCTGGCCAACTCAATGTCCGAGGAGGACCATCAACAGAACAAGCAGTTGGACTACGTGAGCGGGCTGAGTCCCGCGGACAAGTATCAGCACGAGCAGCCCGACTACACGCAGCAACAACAGCAACAGCAGCCGCAACAGGACCAGAAACAAGACTACGGCATGCACTCGCCGCAAGCCCGTCAAGGACTCAAGGACCAAGTGATGGTGAAGAGTGAGCCAGCTAGCCAACAAAATTATGTGCAGCTGCCTCCTTTTCTGAACTGACTCGAAACCTACGCTCTAGACTCGTTCTAGCCGAGCCGAGCCTCTTCAACACCTCGGAATCTGGTCACTAGACTGCGGACTATCCTTTTCGGCTTATTCGAATTGTTTGAAGAGGAGATACATATATTTTCATTGAACCTCTCTTTCATACAACTTTCACTTAGACAACTTTGCAGAAAGATCCGCAGTCTATCGATCGCTGGTCGTTCTGGTCCGTTGTGGATAATGTCGAGTTTTGTATAGAAGCTATTGCCTTTATCTCACAACGTTGGAATGCCTCGTGACGTTCGCAGACCACTAGAAGTGACTTTTTTACAATACTTTATAAAAACAATGAGAATGTATCTATCCAGATTTTGTTATAATCTTATAATGGCAAAATTGAAGCTGCTCATTTTTCGTCACGAAGGCATAGAAACCTCGCGAAATGTTCCAACCTTGAGAAAGATAAAGTAAATATACTGTATAAAGTGTTCTGATTTGCAGTTGATTTTCGTAGATATAAGCACGGGGTCGGGTCTGCCTCGCAAGCACAGGCCCTCGAAAGACATACAGCTTTATACCAATTATAGTTTTCGTATCGATACAGGTCCTCCTTGGATCGTAGGAATAGGATTCGTGTTTCAACTTAACTCTTCTCATCTTTTCTCTTTAGTATTTGTAAATTAAACCGCGTTACGTTAGATGTATATTTATTTTCCAATTTTTAACGAGTCGAACTAGGGGGGGGGATCGTTTTCTTGAGGCTTTTCCCGATCTATTCAAGAGTTTGTACTTCGAGAAAATTGGCACAGGTTTCGTCTGGAAGCGATTCGAATGATATAAGTTTCGATTAAGAATTTTTGTAGCGTTTTTATAATGACTAGAACGTGTTAAACGAATTGGAGCATTCCAAGTGCCTTGAACAAACGTAGATTAACGTGTGTATGTGTTCTTATCGGATGAGTGTGGCTGTATCCGCGTCTTCCATTTCCGTTTCGTTTCTCGACGAAAAATCGAATCGTGACGTGTGAAATTGAAACTTGCGGCGGCAGTCTCTAATGTTATACGTATCTTATGGTGATATTATTGTATATTAAAAGCGTATTGTGCGTGCAACGTTTGTTAAAAAAAAAATATATCATGTGTTTGCATATCGTCCCATTTTTATTTCTTAGTCGGAATACTATCCAAAATAAATTATAAAAATATGTAATCACGAGAAATGCCTTCTCAAGAAATCTGGTACATCGATATTTCATTTGTGTACGAACATGATTTTGAATAAATCGACAAAAACTGATACGATCCAAACAAAACGACTGCCATCTACATTTTTTAGGGAACATCTTTTATTCACAAGAGTGTCACAAGTTTTAACCGCAATCGTACTAATCACGACTCGGTTAAACATGAAACGAGCTGTTTATCAATTGCATTAACACTATCCGTACAATTTTCTGAATGTTCCGGATATGTTTCGTCTAAATTCTCGAAATCGATCTCCTCCATATTCTCGAGTTCGCTCCACTTAAAACCTAAATCGTCCGCGGTGTGCATTATTTTCCAAACGGCGTCGCCAGAGAAATGATAAGTTTTTTCTAACATGTACAAACATAACGCGAGGCGTTGCCTATCGTTGAACCCTTTCTCCGAATTGTATTGTTCGTTCACTATTTCGAGCATCCTGCTGACCGCGTGCCTGCAATAACAGCAAAATTGGTAACGCTTCTTGGTAAGGGGCTGAACGAATTACTTAACGATTGCAATAAAATTACTTCGTATTTTGATCAGCTTCGTACAACTTGCCATACGTAACTTGAACATGTTCAAGCATGCGCGTGAACTTACAGTGGATATAGTGTGAGATGAAGGTTTGAAATTATATCTTCCTCCGAGTAATTTTTCTTTAAGAAAAGTATCATTTTGTATATAGCAGAGAACGGTATGCTTTTCCAGTGTGGGTGCCTTGTTATGTAATCGACTAATTCCTGCCCGTTCCTATTAAAATTTTCCTCGAATAAATACTTCAAGTACTTCTTCCTAGCTACCCGAGGGTATCTCGAAGGTGTATGAACCCTGTAAACAGACAGCTTTGATTAATTTAAACGGAAGGAAATCGCCAGGAATCGATAGCGAGCACACTCTCATTGTAATGTAGTTGTCCTGACCTATGGAAGAGATTTCTTGAACAATAAATTGCATGGAAGGAAGCCATTCCCAGGCGGTTCATAAGCCGGAGGACATCAAGCCGATCCATGGTTAGCTTATATGCAATGAGCAAGTACAACATCCTCGAGTGTTTCAACCACACCTCAAATTCAGGATGGGTTGATACTCTTCTGTATCTTTCCAAGAACGTTGTTGGCTTCATTCTTAAAATTGGCAAATTGGAATGAAGCATATGATTCTGTACATTGTATTCGTTCAGGAGGTTCAGCAGTTCTTTGGTATTGGGTATATTGCACTGCAAAATACGCGGATACCTTCTCACCACCTCGGTGATCTCTAGCCCTCCTATTTTTACGTCCTTGAATTCGTTTAAGAAATTAATTATATCAGCTGGATTCAAGTCCAACACAAAATAGTGCCTGTTTAACTGTGAAACAAATTCGATTAGTCTCGTATCGCTTTGTATTACTTGCTCGTATGAAGAGATTGTACTCACAAATGTTTTATCAACCTTAAATTTAGTTTCAAAAATATTTATCAACTCTGCGAGCTGCCTGAAGCTTTGATACTTGAACAAATGAGACCTCAGAAGAGGTTCGTGGTACAATTTAAGGTAGCACGTCTTGTAATATGTCATAGAATGCAAGTAGTAATCCGCCGTGTGCGCACCACCAGTTAATTTCCGCATATTTGGCAGTTCGGATATTCCAATGCTGTTAAACATGTTTTTTACTATGTCCTGATCTATTGGGATTTTGTGTCGTTTTTTAAATGCATTTACTTTTTTACGCATCGAATTTGGGAACCTGGAATGAAGGATGGGTAACTTGCAAGCGTGCAATATGCAATACAATCATAAACACTGGATGTTAGAAAAATTTAAGAGAGGAAACAGTACCGAGAAATGTCATCTAAAGTTACAGTTTTGACCCCCATTTCTTCGAGCAGTAGGATTCTATTAGTCAAAATTTTAGGCTCAAGCCTCAAACACTCCATCAAGGATCTAGTATTCTGCATATCCACTATCAACTTCTGATAAAGACGAAAACGAAAAATTATTTAAGAGATAAAAGTATGTAATACCAAATTTTGTACTAGAAATCATTTATACCTTAAGAGTCCAGCAGTTTTGGACGATTTGCTTCTCGGGCAATTGAGTATTAAGGTCAAGTTTCCTTTGATAAACATTTTTGACGGTGTTATGATCCAACTCCAGCTGAGTAGCGATTATTTCATGAATATCTGGTTTTGTTGAATAAAACGATGATCTATTGAGGCATGTTTGAATGAGTGCTTTACGGGCGAACAATTTGTTCATCTTTTTTTCACAATTATTCGCTGATATGAGCCAAATCAGCGCGGAAAACTCGAAGAAAACATGAAGACGAGAACTGGAATCATTCAAAGGTTATATTTTCCTTGGTAGTAGATAAATACACATAAATATATATATGCACCGGTCTTTACCTATATCTATATACATATAAACAATATTGGTAAACACGATTTTATTTTAAATTTTAAATGAACCTTTTTATAACCTCGAAAATATATAAATGTGCATTTGTATTTACATTCTAAAATGTTTTATATGTAACAGATAGTAAAGCACAAGAGCCACACATACGAATGTGGCGACGAGCTATTTATGTTATGTACATATGTTCATAGCTCGTTCTAACCTAACTCGATATAAGCAGAAACGCACCGAAATGGTTATATCTTTATCTTCTGACGAACATCGCGCAACAATGAAACGTGCATCGCTAAGGAGCTTTTAAGATTTTGTATTGAAATTATTTATTTCATATCTTTTCAATAAACATCTGTATAAATATGTACTTATAACAAGATTTCGCAGACGTAAGTTAAAGATATTTAGTGCAAATGGTTCTCACGCATTACTTTTTGATAGTTTATTTTGAAATACATAACGCAATAGATAACAGTACATGTATCTTTTTCTTCGAGAACGTAAATAAAAAATGTGAATGTGTTATAGACAAATACTTCCGGAAGCAAACGGGATACGAACGTTTAATTTCTTCTCTTCTGTTTTTCTCTGAATCTGATACAACTGTTGCGAACGTTTGGGATGGAATTGCTAAGTTAATCTAAAAAGAACAGATTGTAGGACTGCTTCAAATGAACCGAAGGCTTCGCATCTCGTATAGTTTTCAAAATATTCCATTATGAAACATTTAGTTTTACATTCTACATATAATAATGGTAGCGAAAAGTTAAATCTCAGACGGCTTGATCCGTAAAATCACAGGAACGCTGGTGCACGGTAAAATCGCTAATTCCGTGACAACAGCCGTAACCAAATCAGCTGGTGTAACATCGTACATGATATTTAAAAGATTCAAGAACTTTTTGGTCTTCCAGTTGGTTAGCTGGCATTTCTTGGAGCCGCAACCTTGCGCGAGTTCATCCGCGTTACCTAAAACATTAGATATCGTTTCAGGAATTCCAGAAGATCCGATATAATACAACCTAATTGTTTTGACAATTGTTGTAGTGTTTACCTAGTTCGTTATAAACGATAGAATCCGTCTGTACACGTTCATGGGATTTGTGGGTTTCGCACGCCACCAGCACTGGAATATTAAAGGCTCTCGCCATTAGGGCAACTTGCGCGGAGCCAGCCCTCGACATGACAGCGCCGTTGGCCAATATCGCATGAGCGCCCAGGAAGACTTTGCTCACCTGTTTAGTGGCAACGGTAGATAAATAAATCACGTTAAGAATTCTTGACAAAGAAACGTGTATTTGAGCACTTACTTCTGGCATTACATAGCTCAGAGCACTGATTAAGACGTAGGAGCACTCGATGCCGTGCTTTGCTAGACGCCTGAGCTGTTCCTTTCCTTCTAACCAAGGCCTTCCATCCACAACTATAACACGGAACTGTTTCTCCGCTGTGTGCGCGTCTAATAGGATTTTATGAATCAAGGACGAGCTAAAAGCAATGTCGATTATGTTGCAAATATCACAGTGTTATGCAGGATGAAGCACGTGAAACTGGCCACCGAGTAGCTTGTTTCAAGTGACCTGTGTAATGTTTCATTGCACATGTATGGGCACTTACTATCCATACGTTAAGATTACGTCCCCGTTGGACACCTTTCGCTGTATAGTTAACGATATCGCATCGTCGGCGAGCTGTATCTGTTCGCGTATATAAGTATCTATCACATTACGCAATTTACTTTTTGCCTGGAAGATACAATTGTGTTTTCAAAACCGGAGACTTACGAAAAAGGATATTCAAATTTCTACTACAGAGTACCACTTCTATAGGATAACTCCGTTGGTACATTTCAGGTGAAGTGTCGAATATTTCTACTTACATCTGCATCGGATAACGCAGAAGGCAGCTGTGTCATTTGTCTCATCAGATGCCTGAGCGCATTCTGCATAGAAACAGCGGATGGTCGACAGTAATGCAGGTAAGCCATCGACTCTATCAGACTCGCCTCGAGACCTCTGATAAAGTCAGCCTGCGAGGGTCGCTCGAAATCTAGGATAAGCTGTTTCACAGCGGCCAACAATGCGACGCATCTTGCGTTGCTGCCTACTATCACCTTTTGTGCATACTGCGCACCTAATCTGACTATTGCAGGGTGTATGGGCGAATTCACCGAGAGACCATCAACAGCTGCTTGTTCTCTTTCGTGGTACAAGTGCTTAAAAAGACTGATTTCGTGAGTATTTTCTTTCGGAATAGTTTTCTTAGGCGACGCAGGTTTCTTAGGCGTTGCAGGTTTCTTCGCAGATTCGATTGGAGCCGTAGTCTGTTGCACTACCCGCGCCTTAGTTTCTTCGGTTTGTTTAGTCTTGACCGGAATTTTATCCTGTACGAGTTGTTGTTTGGCTGCTCGTTGCGCCTCCTGTTTTGCTCTCCTCTCAGCACGTAATTCCGCTTTGCTTTTCCCCTCCGCGGTAACTTCTATCGATGTGCTTTTCGTGCTTGTACTAGAAGTTATATGAGTTGTGGGTATTGTGTTCTGGACATTGTTGCTGGGTACAATTTTTGATGTTTCAACAGTCTGTTTATCGGTAGTACTATCAGCGGATGCAGGTTTAGTGCTAGAGCTTTCATTATTTTGTACCTTATCGGCTTTCGCTTTCGATTTGGCAAGCGCCTTAGCTGCCTTCTTCGCTGCCCGATCGTTCTTCACCTCCTCTCTCGTTTTCTCCGTGCTACTCATTTTATTATATAGACAATTCGCTCTAACAAATTCAAAGGTATCTGTAAAATACGAGATAAAACTTTAGTGGGTTTCTTATTTAATTTCCTATCTAGAATACAATGAGATATTGAATGTAAACATTAAATATGGCTGTTACCTATTATCGTCCAGATGTTTCGATCTGACTCGGATAAATTCTTTAAATTGTCGTAAATGCTCAGAGGATTGCGATACCCTGATCTAATACACTTTAAAATCGAATCATTGGGCGAAAATGTGTTGGGATAACTATTATAGGGATAGATGCTTTCTCCCAATTTGTCATTATTCTTCTTCTTCAATCTGTCTGCTTCGGACTCAGTTGTCGTTTGTACATTTTCTGTATCCTTTTCGACAGTAACTTCTCGATTGCCAACTGTTCCATTAACAGACACTGAATTATCACAGTAAGATTCAACTTCTAATCCATTAAACAAACAATCTTGTTGCTTCTCAGCCCTGCGGGCATCGTGTAATCGTTTTCGACGAAGACGCCTGGCTCTAGAACGTGTACGGGATTTGGACTTGCTTTCCGTTAACTAAAATAAAATTATTTCACATTATTAAAGTGCCATTACATCTTTAAAAAAAAAACAATATCATTAAATTGTAAAATATTATTTATAGAATGAAATAAAATTAATATTTTTAATCGTCGATATTAAAAAATGTCGAGTACATTTAACATAGGGTAAATTTGCCTTATTTCGACCCCTATGCAATAGACAGTATTCCCGAAAATAAATTGTTTAAAAATAAGTATTTCTAAATAAATTCTTATTTTATTTATCAATCTATTCCCACCTTCCATTGTATAGCTTCACACATGTCCCCGTATGTAAAACATTTTACAAAATCGTATATTAACAATAACAATGTTTAAAATGGCTGACTACTGGTAAAATTACCCTATAACGAATATAATTGGATCCAACAGAGATTAAATAATCGGGAAAACAATTTGTCGAAAGGGGAAAAAAATCAGAATAAACAAATTCTGACATTAAAAGGAGATATTCATTGTTTACGAACATGTTCTTCCTGATCCATCATCGCTGTGTCGGGACTCGCATTCGTTCAGGAACACACTTATATAGAATGCGTACAACGTAGAACCAATAGCCAGTGTGAGGGACGGGTCGATTTAACTCGTGTGCATGCGCGACGATTTTTAGCGTCAGTAACGTAAGTGTGGGTACCTTGGTCACCCCGCTTAATTTCGCAAAATCAAACTATTGCATAAAATGAAGAAATGATATATCCAAAGTTTTAGATCAATCGGACGTCGGGAAGACGTGCCACATCAGGGTGGACCTTAGCTATACCCGGTGAAATTTTTTTACGAGATTTTTTTCACGTCCCCCCTAAAATTGTGCCATTGGGTAAGAAAATGATTCCTGCAAAAGATAAAGTTGATCGGATAAGGGGAAGACGTGCCACATTGACGTTGAAGTTGCGAAAAACATGAAATTTTATAGGAATGGGAATATTTGCTGTTTTTCGCAACTTCAACGTCAATGTGGCACGTCTTCCCCTTATCCAATCAACTTCATCTTTTGTAGGAATTGTTTTCTTACCCAATGGCACAATTTTAGGTGGAGTCATGAAAAAAATTTCACCAGGTATAGCTAAGGTCCACCCCAAATCTAAGTCCTAAGTTTGTGGGGAAAGTAGTGGGAAACTATTACTGGCAGGAAAGAACCGGAAGAGTTCAGAAGTTTATATATTATATGTACATATACATGTTAAATTTTAATGCAACACACACATGTTATATATTCATATTTCAAAACAAAATTATTTTTGCGAAATTATGCGGGGTGGCCAAGGTACCCCATTTTAGCTGCACTTTTACGTTACTGAGCGCTAAAAATCGTCGCGTATGCGCATGAAATCCGTGCAATATCCCAACACTGCCTGAATGCACGGCGAATTTTGCATCGGTAAAGAAAAGTTCGGGCACAAGACGACCTCGTCTGTGGTTCGGATAAAATTGATAATTGTGCAAAATTTCTTCTGACTTGATTGTGAAAAACGAACGTATAACATGTATTTACATATCGTCACAAATTTTGCAAAATTATGCGAGGTGGTATCAACAAGTTACCCGATTTTATTCAAACTTATACTTTCCTGATGTTAAATCCACCGTGCATGAGCGAAAAACCCGTGTCGCATCTCATCACTGGACCAGAGACGAAACTTATCCGAATATTTTTGACATTTGTGTTCCTCAATCAAGAAATCTTGAACACGACTTAGAACCAGTATGGTCGGTTCGTTTTATACAATACTTGCGATATATCCACCACTTTTTACGATCCACTGAATGAAACAGTAAAAAGGTACTGAATACAAACAATTTCAAAACACTGGAAAACGCGGCAATATTTTAAATATGCAGTAAGTACATCTTTCATGCGCCCTCGATTGTGAAGTTTTTCAACTAAATTGAAGAAACACAAATTTCTGCACGCATGCGCTCCGAAATTGATATAGAAAGGTTGTGTCACCTCTAACCAAGTATGTAGCGATGAAATGTCCAGCTGTGAAATTCCAATACAACTTTGCAGTATCAAATATTCCTTCCACTTATTACACATTCGCATAACTTATTGTTACGTGTCAGAATATTCTTATGATATTAGATTTAATCGGATAATAACCGGTTTTAATTGGACAATCGACTACAATGAAAATCATTTCGACTTTTCTTGCTTTTATGCAATCACGAACAAACATGATGCAACGCTAACAATTTTTTAAGGTTCAAGAAATGATTATTTTTGCGATGTGAACAGTACCGTTTGCGACAATAACAGGAATTCACTTATTATTAGAGTATGATAAGAAGAAAGTGCAACTTGCAAGGACCCATTTTAAGGCAAAATAAATACATATGTGGACATATCACATGTTTCAACGTTAAATAAGAATTCGATTAAAGAATGTTGTTCTCCTGATTAACACAAGTTCTTCGTGTAAATATTTTTAATTAGCTTTCTTACGTATCCTACAAATTTTAAATTATTTTTCTAACCTCTCACGTGTTCCTCATGCTCAATTAAAACTGTAATTAAATATTACATATTTAATTGGAATACTTCACGTGTCAACCATACACCCCTTCGATCTTGACTGAATTATATATATTCGCTAACACATTATGCGTAGGAGAAGAGTAATTTTAGTTCACTGGTATACAATTCATTGGCACCCACTCAGTTTTCTCGCTATATCTTCACATTGCATATGTACTTACTTTAGCGACTATAACCTATAACCTGCTATAGCCTAAAAAGCAACAATGCCTCCATCTATAGGTACTGATACAAAGTTGGTTATAAGTGTAAATACTTTGGATCTCTAACCAGTCTAACCGAGAGAGCAGGCATGGTCAATTCGTAGCTCAATTGGAGTGGGGGTATTCCTTGAAAATGCCTCCAATCCAGCTACGAATTGACATGCCTGTAATAGAGCAAACATTTTCATTTTGTACGGTTTTTTTTGTGTATTACTAGACGACAGGTTTCTATTTCTCAACAAAAATAAACGTTCAAGTTATTAAAAGTAGTTGGGCTTCAGGCAGCTAATATGTGAAGTTGTGGTAAAAAGATGAGAAAAGATAGTTTTTTATGTTTTATTTATACAATAATCTGAACGATACACAAATCACTTCTTCTGCGCTGCCGCTGCTTCGTCTTCGCGTTGGTACGACTGCAGTAATTCCTGTTTCTTGGTAGCAATTCGTTCTGCCCTGCGTTTACGCGCCTCTCTGACCTTAGTACGACGCGCCTCAGCTTGGTCGGAAAGCATCTCTGCTCTCGCTTTCTCAGCCTTCTTTTTGTGAATGAATTCCATGAGAACTCTCTTGTTCTTGAACACGTTACCCTTAGCTTTCATGTATAGGGAATGGTACAGATGTCTGTCAATCTTCTTCGTTTCACGGTATTTCTTAAGTAGACGACGCAGAACGCGCATTCTCTGGATCCACAAGTCCTGTAAAGAACGTAGAACGTTTATCATATTCTATCCTCCCATGAATTCAGAGAAATATCGGTTTACATATAGAATACTCATTTTCACCTTTTGTGGTGTTCTTGCATTCGCTGTACCCTTCCTTTTACCAAAGCCGCAATGACGTCCTTTGCGTCTGGCTTCAGTATTTTTTCGGACACGGGCTCTGGAATGAACGGCCACAGGCTTCTTAATGATGAGACCATCTTTAATCAGCTTCCTGATACTTTGTCCTGAAAAAAACACGAAACTTGTACGTACGATACGAGAAACGAAAGCGTTTATGTCAGCCGAGGAAATTTCGCAGAAATTATTCAACTTACGGGAATTTGTATTTGCAATCTCATTAATTTCGTTAGGATCCAACCAGACCTTTTTTCGGCCACATAGCATAACAGAGGCTGCAAGCCTCTTCTGTAACTTCAACGAACTGAAACAAACGAAGCGAGGTTATGTTATGAAAATTATTCGGTACGATAAAACGTGATTTTAATCGTTTCAAATCCTTAGTTGCACATATTTTAATGAATGTATTCGTAAAAATATAACTAGATTAGAACATAAACACTGCACAATGTATAAAAATAACATAAACTAGTTTCGCTGAACCATGTGGTCAGCTCTGAACGCTCTATCAACACGGATATTAAAACATATCGTGTTGTCAATGAAACGTTATATTTATAAAAGAGTATAAGCATTTCCCTTAACAATACAAGTAATCGGAGTTATTTTTAACGTAATACTGTCAAAATATTTTATAAAATCTCGAGAGTGTCTGTACCTCATGACGGATCTATGAGTGTCCCTCAGTAAAGAAGAACAAAATGGCGGAAACTACACTTCCTCCGTTCGTATTGTCTAACGGAAGTGAGGACAATAAAGGCGGGCTCATTTTGAATCTTCAAATGATAATTACAACATGTGTACAGTCAATTGTTCGAACAACAATTTATATTTTACGCTTTTCATTTTCACAAGTTAGATCAATAAGTATATTCTTTTGAATTTTTCATAGATATACATATTTTCTTTGATATCTTTCAACATCTATTTACATACAACGTAGAATAACAAACATTACTTTAGATTCTAGGCAAAGTTTAAGAATGTGGAATCATGTGAAATATTATTTTCAGTGATAGTCGTCTTTGTAGATCTGAAATAAAGAAAAATCGTACTAAATTCTGTGGAATTTTTTATTTTCTAGCATTTCTTGAAAATTTTTTGAAGCCATAAATGCATAAAGATCCGCTGTCTAATCCAATGTATATTTTTGCGACCCACTTTTCAAGAGCCACGTAACCCCATTACCATTTTCATTTCACGTGATTTAGGCGAGTTTATGCCAAAATCTTTGTGCCACAAATAAATAAATAAGTCTATTTCTGCTCTGAATCGTTGTTTCGCAGGCTGGATCGCTTCGTTTGCATGCAAATGGTAGGTCTATCCTTATATGTACCTCGTCGGTGGCGTTATCTACTCCACCTTGTATGCTTAAAATTAGAATTTCCCGCCGAACGAATCACTCGAATGCTTAGCAAGATTGGGATATAGCAGGATATAGGGACTGTATACTGCTGTATACTGCATACATAGTTAATTTATGACGTGTAACTGTGTGTAACGTATCGTTATCGCTTCGGTAATGTTGGAGTTGGAGCAAGTTGGAGGTGACAGGAGAAAATGGTAAACGAATTACTGCAATTGGAACATGAGACAAAGGTTTTCGGTTCGTGTCAAATCGATCTGTACGTTTGGTCTGCGTGCTGATAGTGACGCATGTAAAGAGTGACGTATAATATTGTAAGAGTGTAAATACATACTTGTATTGGAGCTACGAACTGCTGCACCGTATGCTCACGATCAGTCCTGCGTGATACTTTGCCGTGTATACAACAGTGATCGATAAATCGTTGACCAGAATGCAAAAGAAAATGACTGTGAACAAGGATTTGCAGCGTGAACGGGAGAAATGTACGTTCGATCCATTGGAATTGACTCATCTTATGGACGGCGGTATAGAAAAGACAAAAGCTCGTCGCGAGCGAGGTATTTAACCAATTATTCAATATTTTTTCAGTTTCGTTGTTAGTGCATGCTTGTACTCGATTTTTAATTACGCGGAATGTGAATGGTCACTATTCGAATAGAATTAAAAAGTTCTTAGACAGTTTGTAAGTTTTCATTTGAACATAATGTACATAAGTTGCATCGATGTCACCGAAACGGAAAGTATTAATACTATTTAAATAATATCTATTTAAATAGATACTTGCATGGTAGTTCCCAGGCACCATGCAAGTTTTTATTTGAATATACATAATGCAAGTTGCATCGATGTTACCGATACAGGAAGTACACAAAGTAAATACTTATGCCGAATCGTAATTATAGCACTGCTTTACGGAATAAATTAATTTCAATGCACTATTATTATTTCTGTAAGCGATTCATCCGTTAAATGTGCTCATGAGTCATGACTATGGGCACGAACTAGATTTATTGCATTTGTTTCTAAATACCTGTTTGAAAGTGTCACAAAAACAAACACCTGCTAGAGCGTAAGTACCAGTTGCCTAAGAACGCTATAAAATATGTTTTCCCTTCTAACAGCGGTTCACGTGTTTAACCAGAGATTAAGCCTTGCATAATCGGTAGGGTTAAATATTCAGCGTTACAATCGTTTATTCCAGGTGTTCTGTAACGTTGTCATTTGCATTTAATGAACTTTGTTTTATGGTGATTTTCGTTATCTAAACGGAATATAATCTAGAACATTTCCGAGAGGCGCGCCTCTTTACAGAATATATTTATGTAAATATGTAGATATTTTTAATACACGAACAGTTTTATTTTTCGAAATAATTTCGTATTTTACGAAATTACACAAGCTGTTAATCAAGCTGTTGCTGTTGTAGATAAAACGAGTTCTTGATACAGATTAGATTCCAATGATCGTGATAGATGGCACGATTAATTTGTTTTTATACGATTCATGACAAATAATAAAGTCTATCACCGCCATGGGCGTGTCATCTTTTTATCGAGTCTTTGTAAGCTAAATAGACGCCGCGTGAATGGATTTAATATTTACATATCATGATCGCGATTATTTGACAACTTACGGCAGTAATTTATACATAGACTGCGTATCTTTATGCTATTTTCAACAATTATCGAGAATAACATATGGGCGTTCTTAACTGTTTTAAATTACATCCACCAATTTTCGTCATAAATGCATAAAATCCGCAGTCTAGTAATTAATATTAAAATATCCAGTACAACAGACACATCTGATATGCTATATAGCACGTTTTTATTTTTACATTCGTTGTTATTTTTACCACTCTGAAAAACTTCCGCGATATCTGGACTTTAAAGCCATGCATAAGCTTTTCGATTAGATTAACAAAAAGAACCGATGCATATTTCATTGCGATTACGATAAGATGCAATCATATTGGATTATTGTAATACAGCATATCATCTGGTTTTAATTTACTGCATTGCTTTGTGTTTGTTAATATTTATGTTTCTTCATGTGTAAAGTTGGAATGTCATCTATTAACGCATGCTAATAGCATACTTGTTTACTGTAGTAATACTCATTCAACAAAAAGTACATTAGAAAAACAATTACCAAGTCTAAGCAGAACGCATGAAGTTGCAATTTTATCAACCTTTACAATCTTTTTGTAGAACAATTTTTCCTGGACGATCCAGATTTGCAAGATGATGTTCCAGTGAAATATAAAAGCCACAAGAAAGTATACGAGGATGGGATTCGTAAAGCCTGCAAAGTTTTGACCAAGGTACGAGAGTTACAAGATCAAGGAAAAGCTGGCATGGATGTTTTCTCGTATGTTGTTTCTTATTATTTTGTGTTACTTCGTAAAGGAAAGGAACATGGTAATGATTCAATGCATTTTTCAGGCATGTTTTAGGAGGAATGTTCGGAAGCGGTTTATTGAAAGATGGAAATCCGTTTTTGGTTCACTATGCCATGTTCCTTCCATCTCTTATGGGACAAGGAACACCAAATCAGCAGGAGTACTGGATATCTAGATCCTGGAATGGCAACATTATTGGAACTTATGCTCAGGTGAAGTATAATAATAACTTGTTCTCAAGTACAAATTAAATGTTGCATTACTTTTTTTATTTTAGACCGAACTTGGTCATGGTACCTTCATCAGAGGTCTCGAGACAACGGCAACATACGATCCTAGTACAAAAGAGTTTATACTGAACAGCCCCACTTTAACGTCTTATAAATGGTGGCCCGGGGGTTGTAAGTATTCAACGTGGAACGATAGATCGATTCTTTTCCCGGAAATGATGGCATGTTAATCTTACATTGAATATTTTAGTGGGCCACACAGCAAATTATGCGATAGTCGTCGCACAATTATATACGAAAGGAGAGTGTAAAGGAATCCATCCTTTTGTTGTGCAGTTAAGAGACGAAGAGACGCACGAACCCCTACCCGGTACAGAACATTGTTTATTTTGTAATGATCGATGCGATCGCGTGTCACAGCAAAACCGATTTTAAGCATTTATTTATTGTGCAGGTATTAAAATCGGTGAAATCGGTACCAAGCTGGGAATGAACGCAACAAATAACGGATTCCTCGGATTCGAGAATTTCCGAATACCTCGCGAGAACATGCTCATGAAGAACTCCCAGGTAAAAGAGAAAGTGCAGAACTTTCACGAAATATACGTGAAAAGGCAAACAGTTCTATTTCTCCTCGGTAAAACCAATATGATTCGTAGACTGCGGATGTTCATGCTCGTTTCTCGATCGTGAAATGAATAACTTTGGAATATATTTGTTTTTGACACCTAGGAATTGCATAGACATCCGCAGGCTACCAACGATGGTAACAATTCTTTAAATTTTTTGTCTGTTTTTCGCTTGGTCATTTTACTATGGCAGTAAATCGAAAAGGTAAATTACATGTTAATCGCATAAATAGAACTGTCGGAAAATAGCGCGCGAGATGCAGCACGCGCGTACATTTTTCATCTACGTTATTATAGGTCCTCGAAGATGGCACGTACGTGAGAGCGCTGAACGACAAACTAACGTACGGTACTATGATGTTCGTTCGCGTAGTATTGGTTCACGACATTGCAAGTTATTTATCAAAAGCTGTCACGATTGCAACAAGATACAGTGCAGTGCGTCGTCAGAGTCAAATCAATTCTGAGTAAGTAATTGGTTAAGATAACCCTGAAGTGTAAAGTCCAAGTGTGTGTATGTGTACATTCGATCATCAGAAATCCACGTAATCTCATTTTTGTTATTTCGATAGCGAACCGGAAGCCCAGATCATCAACTACATAACGCAACAACACAAAATCTTTCCGAATCTTGCCGCGTGTCTTGCCTTCCGAATGGCCGCGGATTGGATATGGAATATGTACAATAATGTTACAGCTGAATTAGACCAGGGCGAATTAGACAGATTACCGGAGGTACTGGATACGCCATTCGTTTCTCAATTTTACAGAATTCGCGCAGGACAATATAACGACATTGTTCCTTTTCAGTTACATGCTCTGTCATGTTGCCTAAAGGCAGTTGCGTCTTCGGACGCAGCCACCGGAGTGGAGCAGGTGCGATTGGCATGTGGCGGACACGGATACATGGACGCTAGCAATCTTCCAGCGACTTACGGTTTAGTTACCGCTGTCTGTACTTACGAGGGAGAGAATACTGTTCTGTTATTACAAACGGCGAGATACTTGGTGAAAGCTTGGAAATTAGCGGTGAGCGGCCAGTCGTTGCCGGTCACTATACAGTATCTTACGATGCTCGCCAAGGGTGTGAAACAACGCCCTTGGAAGAATACTTTGGATTGTATTATTACCGCTCATCAAGCGGTGGCTGCTGGGTAATTCCTTTGTCATGTAGTAGTACTATACTTCATTGTAGTGAACATTATACTGATGGTTTTCTTTTTGTGAACAGCAAGATTCGTTTGGCAACGGAAAATATGGACCGCAGAATACGCAGCGGAGTGTCGCACGAAGATGCTTGGAATCAGACCAGCATCGAATTAGCTCGTTGCGGGGAGGCTCATTGTAGAGCATTTCTAGTCATGAGATTCATAGAATCTGTTAGGGAAATCACGTCTGTGTCAAAAGAGTTGCGCGCCGTGTTGCAGCATCTCTGTGAATTGTATGCTGTGTACTGGGTGTTGCAAAGACTCGGCGATTTCCTTCAGGCGAGTACAGAATGTTCTTTCGTTTCATATATTTGTTTTATTTAATTATTTAGGTGTTAGCAGTTGACTTTAGTTGCGGAGTGAAATGGTTGTCTCGAAGAGATATTTTAAGACTCGAGTGTTCGTAAGTTGGTCTGACGGAACTTTCTCAACTGATTTTGTTTGTTCAGTTCTCGGCATTGAGAAACAAGGATGTCCCATCGCTTCAAGCTCGGCTGGAAGAGCTGCTAGCTGCTATCCGTCCAAATGCTGTCGGTATTGTTGATGGTTTCGATATTCGTGATGAAATCCTTTGCTCGGCTCTGGGAGCGTACGACGGCAACGTTTACGAGCGATTGTTCGCTGAGGCCATGAAGAGCCCGTTGAATCAGAAAAGCGTGAACGAGTCTTTCGAGAAATATTTGAAACCATTCCTTAAGAGTAACTTGTAGTGCAATATCATTTTTACGATTTGATAGTTACATTCTATTCCGTATATTTATAAAGGTGCCGACGAGCGATGCAATCTATGGTTTATAGATTGTATCGCAGTCGGAAACTTGATGTTGTTGGACTTTGACTTTTTTTTTGTCTCGTATTCTTTTTATACAACGAACTTTACTATTCCTTTACAATTTTTTACATCGTTGACACATTTATGGAGAATATAGAATATTATATATGTAGGAGATTCTATGAATATATTTTTCTACTGCCTTTGTAGACTATTGTAAATATATAGAACAGTGAAAGGTCAGTTTTACGGTTGCGGAGAAATAATTAACAGGTTGTTAATATTCCTTTCGGTAGTGTTGGTTCGATTAAAGGGAGAATTTTGAATTTAAAAAAAGATCAGGTATTTTCTATGTACTTTTGCTATTAATAAAATAACGCATTGAAGTCGCAACAGAAAACATATCGTTCTTGTATCCTTCAACCGCCGCACAGTGGGATATTTGACTGAAAAACGAGAATAAAATACTGTAGCGTTATTTATGGGCTCAGGAACATAAAAAAGTAGGTCGTTGGATTCGTTTTGACGCCAGCTATAACATTATGAAATAAAAAATATATTTTACCGTTTAAAAAACCAAAATAATTTTCCTTTTTTGTAGAAAAAAAACTTTTTTTGAAATTTTAAATACAGAATTTTGTACATGTTTAAGTACTGTTCAACTTTTATTCGAAACAATTTGTCGTCAGAAACTTTTGAAAAGTAGTGATAACGACTTACTTTTTTATGACTCTGAGCCCATAAATAACGCTACAATATTATATTCCCGTTTTTCAGCCCCACTGTGCGCCGATGCTTCCAATAAAGTTATGTGCTTTGCTTCGTATAGAAATTAATTATTCATTTCTACGCAGAACGGTTACACTATACATGTACAATGTTTCTTCGTTAATCTTCTAATTATTTCCGCTGTTGAAACTAGAAATTAAAGGCATTAAGGGAGAAAGTAGAAGAAGAAAGATGATTTGGATTCCATTTATTGCAACTGATTTACCCTAAACACAATATGATTTTTTTTCTGTAGGTACTTTCGATACCGTACCTTAACCATTCGACTCGTTCCGATCGTTCGCTTAGGTATCGATATTTATTTGCGACCTTATCATCCAACATAACCTGTACATTGAATAGTTGTTTAAATAGTTCTCCTTCCAAGTCGACCCTATCAATACACTTAATCGTACCTTTATTACTACGCATATCATTACAATATATCCTCGAGACGTCTAGACGCATTATAAATAAGCTTATAAAATAGCGTCGAGCTATTTCACGAATCGATAAGATCGATTTAGAAGCAGTGAAAAAAGTTCGTTCACGAGAACGCGCCGATCGATGAAGTTTCTCGTACCTGAAAATATATATGGATCGACATCGCGGCAGGCGATTTTATAGAAACTGACATTACTTTATCTATATAACGAACATCACTCGAATCACGTGACGGGAATTTCAGGAGGGTTGGGGAGGGGAGAAGTGACACGCGATTGGCCGATCGCCTCCCGCGATGTTGACAGTCGACACAACGATCAAGTTTCAAACGCTGTTTGCCCGTAACGTAACATCTAACGATCGTGTTCGGTGTTAGACTACAAGAAGATAAAATCGAGTTGTTAGATTGTCACGGGGGACGAGAAAGAAGAAAACGAGAAGAGAATGTCGCCGATTGGTTCGCGATGGTTCCCGTACGAAATTGGCGTTCCTTACGTAATACATGGCAGTATTGGCATGATATTTCGTTTACTCCGTACGTCAAATTGGACTCTGCAGAAATGACGCTCGTGTTCCTGCGACCCAGGTAGAAACATACTTTGTATCATTGAAATTCTTCTTGCTTCGGATTCCGCTCGACCAATGCCAGATCCTTGAGTATTTTTATTTCTCTATTTTCCTTGCTCCAACCTACCGTTCTCACTTCCAATATTTATTTACATTCTACTCGAGCATTCTATGCTACTGTCACCTCAAAAATCCGATAGCGATGAATAGAGAGAATACGATTTTAGTAGAGAAACTATTTTTCGAAATACCTACATATCGAGAAGTTTTTAACGTAGCTCGTAAACAACCTGGCATTGGCATCCAGCGTAGCTGTAAAATTGTCATAAAATAACCTGCGGGCCGGGTGATTCAATCGAACCATTGAAAGAAACAAAATGCCGGATAGATATTTCTGTGGTTGCAAGGAAAAACGCCATATGTCACAATTTCAAAAAATTTGAGTTTATGCATGAATTAAGCTCCATAGTATATAGGATTTATGTATTTTCCAGAAAGGAAGTCATGAAAACAAATTCGAAATGTCCTATTTCAAAGCATTAGTGATCAAAACTTCAAACGGAAATATTCGAAAGTGAATGTACGTGACATGCGGCGTTCATCCTGACAACCACAGATTTTTCCCGGGCAACAGGTTAAGACATGCGCAGATCTTCGGGGGCTTGAACGCTACCAGTATCGGTCGCTTTTGAAAATTCAAATATCGCGAGGCACTAGTGTGAATCGCGGTGAATGCGATTCGTATGATTGGTCGTTGCGGGCGGCAATAAATGCGACGGTTCGTGTACGTAAAATTCATATTATTATTGCACAGGACATAATAGTGACATAACGTTATATATAAGACATTATAGCCGCATAACATCGTATATATAAGATTATTTATTACGAAGTATGGTAATCCTCCAGAGTGTTCTCGCAACTGCGCGCGTCAGATGGAAACGTCGATAGTTGCGTACTGTTGATTGATACCGCGACCCTAATGGAGTATTAAAAGATACCGCTATGTTTCCTACGAAGAAGAGACAAAGTTTTTTTCAAGTTTATTTGTGTTTTTTTCCTTCGGAAATATGCGAAGAGACGCGCGCTTGTTCAAGATGCGGTTCCAACCGAGCAAAAGTAAAAGAAATAAATTACATCTAAATCGTTACCAATTCGTTTATTATAAGTTTACAAATAAATAGATCGATCGAGCAGTGGAAATTTATAAATGCATCTGAAATGAAAATAATACATCCTTCGAGAAGGTATGCACGTCGTGAATGGAGGAATACATCAGAAGTTTTATAAGGGACAGTTTCCGAAGAAGAAAACATTGGAAAACCAATCGTAGAGTACTGATTGACTTCGGTGTCGATGATAAATAAATAAAAATAATTTTACTCGGCTAGGATCGCATGTTAAACCGCTGTGATACGTGGCGGGAAACAATGCCTCCTAGATGGCGCGACTAACAATCGATTACGAGTTTACCCTACAGTTCCGAATAGAGGGAACGTTACGATATCGATTAGTCATTAACTTCGTGACACTTAAAAACGTAAAAAAAAGAAAGAAAAGGGAAAAGAAGAAATAGCAAAAATCGCGTAAAAATTGAAGGGGATACGAACAATTCCCATCTCTCGGTCGGTGGCGGGAAGTCAATAGTATCGATTGGTCGAATCTTTCGATATCTCGTCTGTTCTACCTGGGAAGAGGCGAACGTCGCGCGATGTTACGAATCATGAAAACCAAGGAACGTCACGGCAACGATCACCGCGGGATATCACCGGAATAGTGAACGGAGGTTAAGTGAAGCGACAGGGAAGGATCCATGGATCTGAGGATCGGGAGAAAGGGAGATCGCTTGGTCCTACGTGAAAAAGTCAATAAATTATTACAATGTACTTCGCGATACTCGACCATGGGATATAGACACCGTGGACGAAAATTCTTGGAACAGATATAGACGTACTGTTCGTTCAACTGAAGTTTAGAGCAACGTCACGTGATTTGTCCAGGAACGTAGCTAGAGAAACGGGAGGGGCCCCGTGAACTTTGTAATCGGTCGATTGCGACTTTCGACAATTTGTTTTTTTTTTATACTCGAATTCGTAGGAACTGAGGTAACATGGAATCTCGATCGCGCCCGCCATTTTTCGTGCTTTAATCCGAAATTGAACGGACAGTACACGTGTATGGGTGTTGTTGTTTTTCCCCCTCTGTTTTTCATACCTCCTTCGTCAGTTTCTTTTCGATATATGGCATAGGCGTGTTTTTCAGTCGAACGACGAAGAACCGTGTGTATTTATGTATACATATTATGTGTGCGCGCGTGTGTTTCGACGCTTGCGCACGCGCCCCTCTCGGGAGACGGTACTGCGCGCGCTCGCGCGTTAAATTTGGACGCGTTCAGTGTCCATGGCAAATATAGAATCTCTCTCGACCAGCAGAAGAAGCCTTTCTCCTTAAAATACAAAAGGTGTTCCGTGATTCCGGGGTGGAAGAAGGGAACGTAAGCGAACTTTCTTTTTTTCCCACTTCATTTCGTTTCATTTCATCTCATTTCATTTCATTTTATTTCATCGTTCTCGTGCCTCGACGGAGGATCGAGCGATCGGTTGCGTACAGCTATAGTCACTGACTGTGCTTGAAATGGCACGTTGAGTTTCCCTCTTTATCCGCTAAGTGCATGGCAATCGATGCAACCGCGTTCAAACGAACCGTTCCCGTCGCGAGGGTGCCGTTCAATTCTTGTCCTGCCGCTGTTATCTTTTCTCTACCTCTAAAAATGAAACGCGCGCAAAAAACGTCTAGAAAACGAATTCACTCGATTTCGCGTCGTCCTAGGGATTTCTAAGTCCTCCAGGAACGATCTATAAAAGCTAGATGATTATCTACAAATTCGAATGGGGGGAGTACACGACGAAAATTAGATTAAAATGCACAGAGGCGGGCGTAAGAATAAATAATTCCCTAGGATAGAGACATATCTTACCATAGAGAGTCTAACACGATTACGGTTTGTGCCATCCGACGTCGAAAAACCGCGGGGTAAACGATAAAAAAGGAAACGGCGGAACGATCTGATCATCGATATGTAAAGTCAAGTAATCGTGCCCGCGGAATTTTCCAAAAAACTCATCGATTTCCGAATGCCCGTTTCGTCGCGTTCGAATTCAATTGTCGGACTCGCTCCGCCTTTATTTTTTCTTCGGTTTTGGTCGACAGTGTTGCTATCGAAATTGAAACGCGTTGCTCGCGAGAGATCCGTAGCGTTTCAAAAGAAAAATCGAGGCGATAACCTTAATTAGAATCTCACCTATCGATAAACTTGTCTAAGATATCTATACCTTCCAGCGGTCAACGAGCGATCGATACAAAAAAAGAGAACGCATTAAGATTGGGATAAAACAGAAAGAACTACGAAAACAACAGCCCACGAGAAAGCTTAAGAGAAAATAGTCCCGCGAAAACACGTCGGACGCTTTCCGAATTAAAATCGCGTGTCCGTTCCCGGATGACCAGTCCGAGAACGCGAAAACTTCCTAGACAGTGAGAAACTTTGACGGGTCAAGGCTCCACTGGTCAAAGTTTTAAAAAGTCAACGACTCGGTGAATCGTTGACCGATGAAAACCGATGGAATAAGATGGGGCACGGTTGCGGGCACGAGTTGCCCCGCGGGGCGCTGCTCTGCTCCGTTGAGTGAGTGAACAACGAAGCCACGCCCACTGTGGGCACTTTGCTTGGGGAGGGGAGCAAGATCGAAGCTCCGCGATCCGGAGCGTTGCTCTCCGGGGCAATGCGCAGCGCTCCCAGGGCAAACGGTGCTCGCAGTGGCTCTACAAACGAGGTCGCGGGGATTTGCGTCGAAAAGAAATCACGGTTGGCGCAACGATCCTTCTTCCTTCCCTCCTTCCACCATGGGAGCGGGTGGGCGGGCGGGGAACAGAATGATTAACGATTATACCAGCAGCGTTTATCGGTGACGAATTTTCGCGCTCTCAGTCCTGTACAGGGGGAGGGGGTGTGGGCGTATACGTACGCCTAAATACATATACGCTCTGCGAACGCGCTGTAAATGCATCTGGAATAATAGCCGCGACCTAGCGCCGACGAGGACTGGGCGAGCTTCGGTTTGCTACCCTTCTCCTTCGATCAGCGCACCGCATATGCCCGCGTGTTCTACACTTAACACTGAAACCACGAGTGTCCTCTTTCTCTCTTTCACTCACTCACTCGTTCACTCACTCTCACTCTCATTCTCATTCTGATTCTTACTCTCACTCTCTTTTTCTGTCGGAGGCGGAGCCTATCGACCGAACACGTCCGAACGAAAGGAGGAAAACGCTGCACCCCGAGAGCTACCTATCTGCGACGTTAGGGGGTGTTAGAGCGGCGAACGAAAGCGTTGCGATGGCCAAAGGGTGGCTGTCCACCCTTTGCAGTGATCAATCTCGAACGGAGACAACGGTGGTTAGAGGGGGGTGGTAGTGGTGGTTTACCGATCGAGGTTTGGGTTAGCGAAACGGAAAAGCAAAGCGGCGGAGAGAGGATTTGATTCGATTCGATATAGCATCATGGTTGTGATCGAAGGATGACGGAAAATAGAGGTTGTGCGCTGACGCTATCCCCGTTGACGACGGAAGCCAACCCCCGGCATGGTGTGGTTTTGTTGCTGACGACGATTGTTGTGTTTTTGCGACGAGGCTTGTGTTCCGCGGGACACACAGAAAACAGTTTTACAAGAGCCTTGCGCTGCGAGATTCTCGCGGCGGTAGGCGATTGGCGGCTGGCTGCTGGCGGCTGACGGCTGGCGGCGCTTTAATTCGGTCGAAGGACATCGTCTTTCTCGGCGTTAGTGTCGTGGGGCAAAACTCGGCGATGTCAAAGCCATAGAGCTTAGGCTTCGCCGCTTCAAGCGTAGAACTCTCGATTGTGATGTGGCGCGCCCGATTTCGGGAACGCCTGCGCCGCTGGCGATCTCCTCGGCTCGTCCAGGGCGTACGAGCCCTCATCCTTCTTGCGCATCCTGTACACGATGAACATCACCACCAGGATCGCGCATAGCAGGCCTACGACCGCTCCTCCAATCACCGCTGCAATTTTTAAAAACACTACGATTAGTTACCATTTCGCACCCTCTCCGATCGAGTCAACCCCCTGCTACCTTTTCTCTCTAAAGTACTCGGCAAATGCTCTATACTGTTAGAACATCTTCGTTTTTATTAGCCTAGAGCCAATATTTTCTACGATATTTGATAACATTGTACTCGATAGCGTGGCAGGGGGTTGAATCCATCAATTGCAGAAACATGACCGGTGAAATACGAAGAACTGCGAAGTGCAGAGGACATACAGGCTGTCTCATCTGACTCTGCGCTCTTAATTGTTTAAGTCATTAACGCATTAGTTATCGGAAGCCTACTAACAGGCTTCTGACGACTGTGCTGCGTTTGCAACGAGATTAACCCCTCGCACTAGGATTTTCTTTCCTAGAAGAAAAAGTCGATGAAACGTAAATCAGTGAAAAATGATAGATAGGTCAGTGTACATGAGTTGAACAATTCGACTTAATTTTATTCTTTTCCTGTCCATTTCCAGCCGGAAACATTGCTTTCAGGGTAACATTTTTTCGGAAAAGCCCATGTAATAATGAAGCACGCGAGATATGTCGTCTGTAGCACCGCACGAACGGTATTGCGTCGCGGGACAACACGTCCGTGGCACCGCGCAAGCGACATTGTGCGTCGAGTGATAACACGTCTCTCTGATCTGTACAAAGAGTATCGGCGTCGCGTCATAACTCGTCTTGTGACCCTATACGAATGGTATCGATGTCGTGACGTAACACGTTCGGTACACGGACGTTGAAGTCCAACTTTGCAAAAACTACGGCGGACTTATCCCACTTCACCTTACATGATTTGCGACTTGTTAACCCTTCGAGGACAAGTGTCGCGAGACGAAGAAAACATGGATATTTTAAAAAACCCTCGCCCGCGAAGGGTTAATTGATAATAACATATCCGCAGGCTGGCAATGATAATAGTGGACACGAATTTCGCAGACTAGCGCGACGGTAACAGTTTGTTGCGCCTGTATCGAGTTCCGATAGAACGGAGCCGGGCAAATCAGAAACGACTTAAGTGGCTTTACGGGAACAAGGGATTCATAATTCACCGCGTGAAATATTCAGCGTTGTTAATTACGTAGCGCGTTTATTATGCGCGGTTCGGATCGGTTAACTTAACCCAGAACGTTTCCTCGGTGTATCTCCCCGCGCCCTCGTGAATAAATACCGGCTCTCTCTTTCTCTCTCCCTCTCCCTGCCGCGGAATGTTGATTCGCGCGTTGCCCTTATACTTGGCCGCATAACGCCAAGGGAGCGTGTTAATAAATAACGTAATCCCTCGACGGGCGCAAAACCCGGGACCCGTAACAATTCCCGTTGTTCAAAGACATTCCCTTCCCGTCAATTTCCAATGTTCGACTGATTGCACAAACGGCGTGATTAACATTTTGCCCGGCGAACCGTGCTCTCGTGCTCGTGATCGTTCTCTCCTGTTCGCGTTCTGATCAACCCCCGTAGAAAACCGCCGAATCAATCGCCTGGCAACGAACTCATTTGAAATCCGTTTCTTGCAAACGAGAAAGAGTATTAATTTATTAGGTTGGAGGGGAAGTTCCGTCGTAATTTAATGAAAACATTTGAATCGATTTATAAAAATATGATGCGATATAATTTCCATTATTTGTAACAACTTGTTGCCATCTTTCAGATAACCCGTCAATTCCTGTTTCCGGATGACCAGCAACATGTGTTTTCGATTTACAAGCAAAATTACTTTCCCACCAACGTAATGTTTATTTTACCGCGGTCTATTCGGTTCTACGATAACGTAATTGCGTTTTCTAATGTATTTGGAAATGTTTCGGATCGGTGTGATGGTTTCATGGAAAGCGAAAATTTGTCGAACAGGGGGGGCTTACCTGCCAGCACGCCTGGCTGAGCAAAGAAGGAGCTGGCGCGGTCCTCGTGTTTCGGATTCATGTAGACGTCTGTGTTGTCCGAGTGGTCGCCCTCGCCACCTGAGGGCTCGATTACATCGGCCTCGTTGTCGGGTCGGTTTACAGTCTCTACGATGGTCTGCAACGGGACACGGCTTAATCAGTTTAATCCGTTTAATTCGGCTGGCCAACGAGCAGGGGCGGCGGCATGCGTTTTCAAACAAATCTAATAACCCTTCTTAACGTTACACGCGCTTTACCGGGTTATCCGCTCGGATTTCTCCCGTTTCAACCACTTTCTTCCTCGAATTTTCACCCGCGAATGAGAATTCCCACCGCGTTGTAAGAAACTCGGAATTAGTTACACATCGGACCGAATTCGATTAAACTTGATAGAAGTGAAATCGCAATTTCTGTTCCGCGTTGTGGGAGGGTTCATTGTAATTCCATAACATTGTAATTCAATTGTAATCACGATCGCAGTAATCGACAATTGAATAAATTGCATAGTTTGAACAACGTAACGCAATTACAGCGTAAATCGAATTACTATGACATTGAAGTACAATGCCGTTGAATTACTGCGTAATTAATTCAATTAGCCACAGCTGTGGCGATATAGTCACCTTTTCCTTGGTCTTGACTACGTGTTCATCGACTAAGTGTGGCTCTTCCGGCTCTGTCGGCCTGTTGTTGGGTACCGCAGGGTCTATCCTGTTGTTGTTGTTGTTGTTGAAATCTGGCACGCGAGGATCTGGCATAGGGAGCAGGAGAGAATCATTGCAACAAATCTTTCATGATTTAAACAATTAAAGTGTCGAGAGATGTGCGCCCGAGAGAGCGACTTGTATTCTTGTTACAAGAGGTGTGGAAGCTACGAGAGAGGTTGCAGAGACTGAAAACCACGTAGCGAAACGAACGAGAACACCGAGAATCGAAGAAACGAGACTCGGCTATTAATATCGTGAGTTTCGCGCGTTTCCGTTCCGTTGAATAGCAAAAGAGAACAGTCGTACCGTTATCGTCGTCGCCGTCCTCGTCGTCGGGGCCAAGGCCGCTACCGGATGATTCAAGGTCGTCGTGACCTTCGCTGCCACCTCGACCAGAACCCTCCAAAGGTTCCTGGTCGTCTAGGTAGAGATCGTCTGGGAAGGAGTTGTACGTCGCGCTCGCGCCCGGCGTCCTCTCCTTCTCGGTTTGGTCCTTCTGCGAACAGACGTTTCGACGAACTTGTAATCAATGGCAATTAATAGAAAAAAACAGACCACGGCTAATCGCCACGGTCTCCTATATACTTATCGCGGAGAGCTGCGCCTGAGGATACTTTTTTAACCCGGTGTCGTTCCATTTTTATTATATAAGGTGAGATAATTGAGGAGAGGATCCGAAGGAAATAATTCGGTACCCATCAATCTGACATTTGCGCCCATAATTATGAAAGTGATCTCCAATTCATGTTAATTCCATGTAATTTTTACGATATTCTAAAAAATTAACCGTTAGATAGTGCTTGTTATTTTAACATTGTATAGAATTCACTTAATATGACGTATGTCTTAGACCACTTTCATAATTACGTGCACATTTGTTTCTCCTTTGTTCGATATTTCGGAAGGAACTGGCCGCGATTCTGGGTCGCTTAATCCTAAATCTATCGTCGAATTTGTTCCCGGAATTATGGACCACCCTGTAGACGTCGGATAACGAAGCCGCTACCCAGACAGAGCGCGTTGTCTGTCTTTTTGGTCTTTCTTTTTTGCTTCCTCGCATCATCTCCGGCCTGGTCTCGAAATAGAAACCATTCCCGAGACGTGCGCTTGCGTTTGCTCTCGAATTACCGCACGGCGTACGGTGGCATCATCAAAACAACATTTCGTTCTTTTTTCTTCCTCCCCTTTTTTCTTGTTCTCTTGCGTGTCGAGTTGTTCCCGACGCCCTGCTCGGCTACTGCTTGCAGCGGGACGCATATCGGAACAGGATTGTCCACTTTCTAGCGAGAAACGACGGAAATATAATCCTACACAGTTCTATTGCTAAACTGCGGATATCTTTATGCGAAATCGAAGTTGTCTGCATGAATTGCTGGACAGTCATACTGGATTTCCTCCCTTTCTGTAAGCATCTTCATAAGTTGAAGATTTTCAATAAAAGAAATCCGCAGTCTATCAATTCAGAAGCATATTTAAGAAAAATATCTTTTTCATTTACAAATTGATTCATCTTTGCATTTTTTTTATTAGGAAATCTCTTATGACACTTATTATAACATAATGTGCATTACAGAGTATTACAGAGTATAGTGAATAACGAGGACGTTAGTAACAGTGTGAGAAAGAAAAAAAAAGAAGACCCTTAGACACGTAGTTTACAAGTATTTAAAAAGACTATCATATACATTCTGTCAAGAAAGTACCGGGAATCGACCATTTATAAAGCCCGCTTAAAAGGATTGTTGAAATTCTTTTTGTCGCTAAGTTGGCACAACTGTCCTCTATACTCACGCGGAGTTTGAGCGTCACTTCTCATTTAGTTTGTTTACAGTGCGCCATTTTGTCAGTTCATCATTTTGCGATTTTTACAATGGATAAAAATATCGAACAAAGAATCTGTCTTAAATTTTGCATTGCAAATGGAATGTCGTGTACCGAAGCGCTGAAAACGTTGCATAAGGCTTACGGTGAATCGACTTTATCAAAAACACGTGCGTATTAGTGGTACAGTGCATTTAAAAGCGGTCGAGATGCGGTGGAAGATTTGCCTCGCTTTGGTCGGCCATCAACGTTTTCAACTGAACTATCATCGTGAACGAATTTCTGGCCAAAAACTGAACAAATCTTATCGAGCAGCCACCGTATTCTTCTGATATGGCTCCGGCCTACTTTTTTCTTTTTCCAAAACTCAAATTACCACTTCGAGGCACCCGTTTTTAGTCGATAGATGCCATAAAAGAGAATTCGCGGCGAGTACTGAAGTTGATTCCAAAAAATGCGTTTAAAAAATGTTTTGATGATTGGGTTATTCGTTGGCATAAATGTATTATTTCGAAAGGGGCCTACTTTGAAGGCGATACAATAAATTTGGATGAATAATACATATTTTGTGTTTCATTGACCAATTCCCGGTACTTTTTTGACAGAATGTACATATTGAAATCCTGCTTTGGGAAGGTTTCGGATACATTTGTTCCTCTGTTTATTATATAGATTGCGCTGCCATAGTATGGAGGTACTTTACTCGAAAATTACTTTGTTTAAGAGTTATGACTTCTTTCCCGAACGCCCATATATTCGACACACTGTGCGACGTGACAAACGGCTTCCAGGAAGACGAAGAACGTCGCTTTCTCTTCCTGGATTTTGCAGTGACGACACGCCGAACTATCGTGGAAAACTTCGAAAAGTAGTCGCGAAAGAAACCGAGGGCAAATATATTGGCCTGTATTACTTGGAAACGGCTTCGGTGTAAAACAAGAGGCTTGTTCAGCGGCCATTATAGGACCACACGCGAGACTAATGAAAGATTCAGTAGTTTTTCATTGAATTCCCAGAGTAGCGGAGTTAACACGTGCATAAAAATCCGCAGTGGAATCATTAGAGTCCCGCGGACTGCGTCAAGGCGAACGTCGAGCAATGGCCACCAGCGACTTCCGGTTAGCAAACGCCACTGGCATGCCGAGTGACACGCGATAAAGGCCAGCATAACAAACGGCGCCAGCAATCGCGATTGTCTCCCTATCGACCGACCAAGACGACTAAACTTAAACTTCAACGACCAGAGGGATCTTGGTGCGGAAACCTTGGAAATGTGCTGTTTAATCGAATTCTGTCCCCCCCCCCTGTTGACATTTTATTTATTCTTATTCGAAAGGTCGACCAATCTTCGAGGGTTTAGTTATTTCTCTCGGTAGACGTCTAAACATTTTTTGGAACAGAAGCTTTCGAAATTTTTTCGAGGCTTTTGCAAGGGTTAAGTGGCAGGATGCAACTGCAATCGTTTCCCGTCGCTTCGGAGGAGAGTTGCGGTATTTTTTTCCGGGATTCGGTAATTCGTCGAGAGATCCCATTGAACTTTGTCGTGTATCTCTCGGAAACAGCGTGCGCGGACAATCGCGCGACGGCAGAAGAGTGTGCACACTGTATACTGCAGACTGCACAGTGCACACACAGGATGCGCCGTTTATATATACGCTGTACAATCAAATAGGGACCAGTTGTCCGCCGGACGATGTTCCCGTGCTCGAAATTTCACCGTTCAACCAGAGGAAACTAATCACGCCTCTACAGCGCCGCCATATGGCACGTTCCTGTTTACAGAACGGCAGTTACGCGCCCGGTCTGGAAAGAGCGCTCGTCCCGTTCCCGTGGCCCATCGCTGCGTTGTGGCAAACTATAATATGCACTCGATCGCATAATGAGTCCCAATCGCGGAAGCGCACCGCCTGCTACACGAGAGAGATCCAAAGATCCGCAATCTACGATGATCGATCGCTTGTTTCATTTGTTTGACCCTTGTGCTCGGCAAATTGGAACGTTTATATTTTTCCGAATTAAATTGCATCATAGCTGACGGTCGATACCGCAATGCGTGCACGCTGTTGAGGGTCAATTAATTTGTGTATTCCAGCAAGAAGAATTGGAATCGATAGCAAAGGTCTGCTTTGGAATTGAATTGATCTGATCGGTGCACGGGGGTTAAGCAATCTCTAAGAAGAAAATGATGACACCAGAAATACTGGCACGACAACGAAAGAAAACGGGACAGGAGTTGGATCGCAGCACGACCTTGGCGCAAGATGAACTTCGAAAAAATTTCGCAGCGCGGCAACTTCGTGCTGCAACGTAAACACCAGTTGACCCAGAAGTCCGCAGTGCAATGAAACCGCGTTACGAAAATACTGCGTGTTTTCCTGCTGCGCCAGTTGCAACTCTGAGGTCACGAGACAGCGAGTGGGTATAGCGAATCCAGTGGGCTAGCTTGAAAGGAGGAGAAGTTTGCTCAACGAATGGTGTCGTAACACGAGGAAAATGGCACTTCGGCCGTGGAACTAGGCCGGGACTGCATCGAGCTGCTCCCCTTTTCAATTTACAGTTACTCAAAACAATTTCATATTCGAACGAGACAGCTTAGGGCTGCTGTTTTTCAATAAGGAACGTCTCGAACGCATGCGGGAGAACCAGCTACTGGTTAGGCTCGGGGAATCTGGAATTCCATGCAACAGCCAGATTGAAGGATGCGGCACCAGGTGCCCGAGGATCTCGTTACCGGCGTCTGATCGAGTTACCAATCAACGACCTCCGTTGCATCGGAGACCTGGCGCAACAACGAAAACACTGCATCGTTTCTTGGCGACTTTTCGAGCAGCCGCATCTTGACTGCATCCCCTAACGTCACCGTGCGTCCTCGCCTCTCCAGCTTTTCTAACTGGGAGGTCTGTTCAAAGAATAACCGAACTTTTTTGGCGTTTCGACACGATTCGGGAAATTACAACGAACTCGGCACAGCCTCTGAAAGACATTCCACAAACTGCTTACCAGGTCTGATTGCGGCAGTGGAAACGCCACTGGAAGAAGTGTACGATGAAGATAGCAGGACGAATAGTCCACATGTAGGTCAAAAAATTAGAAAAGTCAAATTCGGTCACTTTTCGAACAGGCCTGGTATATTGGTAACGCACCTCTTCCCTGCAGGGAGTCCGCGACTAAAGGCACAAGGTTGCAGGTACAACGACCGAGGATGCACCGGGCCCACAGGATCGTGCGTACGAATGCATCGCGCGGCGAGAGCGTGTTCCTCGCAGCTGATCGATAACACGAATTTCGTCCTCCCGGGCAGAGAGAGAGGTGGTCGTAGAGTATATCTCTCTCTCTCTCGCGCTCTCTGTTGCGCGCGTGCTCTCACGAAAGGAGAAACAACGACACCGAAGAGCAACGGCTGGCAACGCACACCCTGGACCAGCGTTTTCCCGATTACTGATCGGGCGACGAGCCTCTCGGACTCGCCTCCGGGAGAGAATCCGTTCTCCTCCTCTGTTCATGAGACGGGTGTTTTTCGTCCGCGCGGAAGAAACGTAAGAATTGCGCGGGCGCGCGCGATGTTATCGACCACTTTCGCGTATTCCATCGCGCCCGCACACGTTCCGCTCCCTATTCAACAAAGTGTCACCGTTCTCGTTTCAACACTGCCTCTTTCTCTCTCTTTCTCTCGCTCAATCTTTCTCACTCTCTCGTTCTCTCTGTCGACACAGCCTGCCTCTGTCGGAGGCCTACCACCCCTAAGGTCAAGGTTGTCCTCGAAATCCTCTTGCCCTCCCCTCCCCAGTTTCCACAACCGCGTTTCACATCCATGATTCGATCGCGGTGACACACGCATACATACGCACACACACACACACCGATATGCGAAACTCTGTGAGAGGACTGTCGTCCTGGTGATCGAACAGGTTCGAGAGATGTGTTCACACGACGATCATACTCACGAGAGCGCTCCGGGGGCCAATTCCGGTGAACTGCGCGGCCGACGCGAAACCGACCCCGAGAATCCACGGAATTTCGCGAGATAGCCCGCGAGATATGCTTTTCAGCGAAGTAGCGACTGCACTGACGTAGTACGGACTCGGCACTGTAGACGGCACTGCTCCAGCCATCTATATATAGCTACCGCACAGATAAAACGGGAGGATCTGGCCAGGACTGTACCATCCAGCATCCGGGATCCGCGATTTTTCGAGCTATGTTCGTTCCAGCGCACACACTCGGCCAGAATCGCAAATAAAAATCTGAACAAAATCCGTGTCCCTGGTCGTTAGACATTGTTCGTTACCAATCGAATTGTTTTAGACGTTTCTCGGGGGTTGTAGAGTATAGTTCTGGTATTACTTGCTTCCTGAAATGAGAAACCGTCTTTAGAAAACTACCCTTACCGCGGGTATTCGATCTAAGAAATTAAAAATTTGCTGGTTCATTAGCAAGTCATGTCTTGTAATGTTCTGCGGATAATTTAGTGGCTCGTCTATTTTCCAATTCAACAATTTTTAACGATTTTGTAGCAACTTCTCCTCTCCTCTGAGGCCAAGGGATCCTCGAACGCCCCATGCTCGTTCGTTCCTTGGATTCGTCCTCCTTTCGACGATGCTACCCCAATTCTCTGGCCGAATTATCCAGAAATTCAACCGAATTACTAAATCACTGAATCTCTCTCTCTCTCTCGCTCTCTCTTTCGGTATGAGAATTAGCGAGACCTAATGAAAGATGGAGAGCCCGCGAGGAGGCGATTCGCTATACCAAATCTCATTTATTTCAGCAGAGAAGATGGACAAGTTCGCTTAAATATGTATGGGTCTCCGACCTTTTTCGCTGCTAGATTGCATCAATGTTTCAACGCCCTACTTCGGTGTTTCGTGCCAAATCGATAATTATTAGATTGCTGGTCTTATGTACTTAAAAAGTCGGTGTTGTCGAACAGTTAACTAGATTTCCGTCTTCTTGCGAGCGTAATGTAACACGTTTCATCGATCAAAATCTCCGCGGAAATCTGCAGTCTAACAGTGGAAAATCATAAGACACCGACGCATTTGCTCTACAATTTCTTTCACAGAATTTCCATCGAAGGAAAAGGAAAATCTACACACACATCGACTAACGGGAATAGAATTTCATTTCGTCTTCAAAGAAACGAGCAACTATCTGACTTCGGTATGCAGATTCTATAAGAAATCGTCATCTTTAGCCTGACAACGGTGCTATAAGCGAAAGGGTTATATATAAGCTCCGGCGCATCCGATATTTTTTCACGGGGGAATACGGAAGCAGGTACGTGTTGCTTCGCAGATTTTCGAGAGTCGATACGATACGGGGAGGGGGCGCGGTAGATGGTTTCTGAGACGCGATAAGTCGACTGATCAGACTATCCGTTCAGTATACAGCCTCCCGTTGGATGCAAGGGATATTGAAAATCCAGTCTGTGCATGTGACGCGTTTCCCACCGCGAGGGACCCGTCTCGTCGTCTATTTGAATAGGATCGGAATCTTTCATATTGGATCCGAATCCAAGAATCTTAACTCTACTCCCGTCCTCGCGGTCTCGCGTTTCGCGACGTTTTTCTATGCGTTCGTTTGCACTGAAAGGAACACGTCCCGGCAGCCACACACACACACACACACTTCCTATCGCAAGGCTGATAACGTACGCTCGCAGAAAACGCATCGCCATCCGGAACCAGAAATCCACTCACCTCCGCTTCACCGGAAATATCAATATTATTTTTACGTTCGTCGCTTCGAGGCTCGTTATGTTTATTTTATTATGCCGTTTTCATCTCGCCGCAAACTTCTATTATTTTTCTTATAGCCAGTCGTGCTTTAGTTTCGCTGAAAATTATTTTGTGAAACAGCGGGAGTATCGAGTTACGTTTCTATACATTTCTATAGATTTTTATCATCTGTTTATTTTAATGGACGAGGTTTTGGAAGCCTTTTTATAGACGACACTTAGGGCATTAATTCTTTATTAGAGTGTAAAAGTCATTTCTTTTGTACGCATGTACTGTAGATTTGTAAAGAACGTAATTCCACCGCAAGGAACGGACTCTAACTGCGAAAGTAGGTAGGTAACACACGTAATAGGTCGAGTAGTAAACAGACACTGCGTCGAGGGAGGGGCCGATACCTGTTCGCGATAGCCCGGCACTCGGAAAATAGACTTAGCGGGTAAACAAACAATAACGAAGGATATTTGACCGCCGAGCCTTACAATTAGTATCACCGCGGCCGTCAAAGCAAACGAAAGAAAATGTTACTCTACCTTTCCTGTTGATTCGGGTGTGTCGCCAAACTTGGCCATTTTTCTAGTTTCGATGTGTTGCGTGACAACCGCGGATTGTTCGACGCGGGACGAAGCAACTAACCCTCGTGTCAATACTCGGTGCGCGGCGGAAGAAATGTTTATGTGTGCTAAAACAATGAAGATTGTTACCGAACGTCGCGGACAAGTTTGGGTGTGTGCAGAAGGGTTGAATCGATCAGACGAGTTTACTCGAGGCTCGTGCAGGCGAACAAGTGTCCGGCTTGTGCTCCGCGAGCCGAACTTCCTCGACGAAATTTCAACCGATTAGATGTCGTCCTGGCGAATTAGGGGACCCCATCGATTCCATGGTGTAGAACCACCGGGTGTGTCTCCGGAGCCCGCAGGGAAATGGTTCATTAACCGCGTAACAGAGCATAATACAGACGAAGCATCGAACGGAGATATGTTCATGCGAACATGAGCAATCGCGCGAGAGAGCGTTCGCGAACGTGTGCGCGACCGACAAAAGGATAACAGAGGGACGAGAACCAGCCGTTTGCTTTTGAATTTCGTTTCACGCCCCATGGATCACCGACGGAGTAAATACAGTTAACCGAACCAGTCCCGGTAAGTCACCTCTCTGGTATAACCATTTCTTTTGTTTCATTTATTTCAGATTGTATCGGTGTTCATCTAGATGTTCTTCGCGAACATCCATTTCCCCCGGAATCGTTTCGCGAACACCGGAGAAAAATTGATTTCGACGACCGAATGGTCTTCGCAGGTGACGTTGTTGTTCGTTACACCTGTAAATTGTATATGTTGTTTGAGAGTAGTTTGATTTGATTAACCGGGGCACCGCTAGAAATTGCTGTACCATTATTCAAAATATTGTTTCCATTATTAAGTATGTTGGTACCTGACCAATCACTAAACATTTCAGTATTGTATGAGGTATTTGATCAATTTCATACATATAAAATGTGAAGGAAATCATATACAGTAAATCCTCTATAAACGCATAAAAGCTGTAGCAGATAAACGCAGAAAAAAAATATCCCCTCCACTTTAGTAATCTTATCTCGGCTCGGGTATACCAGTGTGAACCACTAATGCGACGCGGAGAGTCGCAGTCGGCACAGTTCAAAGGCCCGTGCGTTCTCACGATGTAACACCAATATTTAATCTTTTTTATCATTGCTTATTTTTTAATGAAATTTTCATCAACATATTCGTGGCATTTTTCTGATTAAAAAAAAGAGACCAAACACGGTATAATTTCAACTGTATTTAGCGGTTTAATTGACGATGAACGTTTCGGGCGCAAGGAAGGACAGCGTATGGGAAAGAAAAAGACGCGGAGAGTCGCAGTCGCCGGCACACGTGGTCTCTCTTTACACGCGCTATCCTTCTCTAATTGTAAGTTCGGCTCGGCCTTCGAAGCTCAAGAAAATAGCTACCCGTCTCAGATAAACGCATACAGATCCCCCGAAGCTTATGCGTTTATGGTGACAATGCTGTAATTATTCTAGCCAAGAAGAATTGTTTAATTTTCGAGTGAAAATATAGCTCCGACTGCAAAGGGTTAACCAGAGTGGTCTCGTAGGTGAAATATGAGAAATAGAAATATCAGCAGAGATCGTCTCCCATTTTTAGCTTGGATAAAAATGCAGTTGTGGAGTTGCAGCGTGTAATTTTCCGGCGAGCCAAGGAAGGCGAATCAGTCGATAAAAACGAAGCGTTAATTCGTCTCGCTCGACCAACAGGTTGAATCTCGATGGAATTAATGTGTCTCTGGAAGAATCGTTCAGGTCATACGTTTGCATCCCGGTTTTCCGACGTTTTCCCTCGACGTTGAAATCCGGGGTGGCTCGCGTACAATGGCTGTCGGCCGTTTTTGGATTTGGTTTGCCGGTTCTCTCGTGCGCGCTCGGCTTCCGGTCGAATAAAACGGGTCGCATAGATAATCGTTCGAGCAAGGTGTCAAATGCACAACGAACAGCGACGCGCGTCCCCATTGGCTGTAACCCGGGATAAAGACGCCATCATCTCCATTCCGTGGAATTAGTCTGTTCAGCGTGAAATACAATTTCGTGTCGGTTAATTTCGTGCCGCTTTGTGCCGAAGCCACAGCGTTTAACAGCGACCGAGCGAGAGCCAGAGAGAAAGACAGAAGGGGGTGAGTTTGCAGCGTGCAACTTGGTAAAATTACTTTCGCCTCTACAAATACGTTCTGCTAATAATGGATTTATTATAATGATGACAACGGAGCCGCCGGGTGAGCGTGTTAATAACCGCAATAGCCGTTGACGACATAAATGAAATATATTCGACGGTCGATACGCTAAATTGCTCCTAATTACCGAGTCCCTGTAGCAACTCCACATTTCTTTCTCGCTGTATTATTTGCGTCGATGCAACGACAACGACAATTATTTCTGTACATTTTTGAACGTGTCTTTATCAATTTCATCGATACGTTTACCCCTTGCCGTATTTTCACGAGTCAGACTCGTGACGGAGATTTTAACAAAGTCCGACAAACATGAATATTACTTTTTAGACGAAAATAAATGTTCTACGACATTTCTCGGGACAAAGACGTTTTAATCGCTGTAACTGTAAAGAAAATGTTACGGCAAGGGCTTGAGTTGTCCTTATTAGGCCGAGTCGTACATAGGCAACTTCATAAAGACGGTAAATAGCGACTTGTGCTGGCCGGCCGAGAAGCGATGAAGCTGTCCGGATCTGTTTCAACCGATTCTACGTCCTCGACTCTCGCAGCACGAGTTGCCCAGGCCTGGTTTAATTATAACACGCTGTCCTTCGTCGCGGTCGGTGAGGTCACCAAAAAATAGTAGCCCTACGCGATCTATGTCGTAGCACGGACACGTCGAACCGGCTTACGGTATCTCTGTATCGAAAACCGAAAAGGAAAATAGTTTTCCAGTACCTCCGATGTCGCCATTGCATCATAGTCCACCAGTTTATGATTTTTGTAGACAGTCTCCCAGGTTGGTTCGACTTCGAGCATCTCTTTCACGATTCTCGGTCTCCTTCAGCGCCCCAAGTTTTCGTAACGCCCTCTGTCCCCGCATCCTCCATTTTTCCCTGATTTTCCCGTTCCACCCGGGGGAATTCGGTGTCCCCCCGACTTCCCTCGCGCCAGTTTGCTTTCACGGGTATCTCTCCGCAGCTTCCTTTTTCCGTTTCTCTCTCGCCGTCACGTTACTTTTCGCAGTCCCGTGACGTCTTTTCCGGTTCTTTTTTCTCGGAGCCCCTTCCCTGAGAATTTTGATCTATCTTGACATCCGACTCCACCACCCTCCCATCGATTTCCCTCGTTCCGTAGCGAAGCTACGGTTTCTGTGTCAGCTTCACCGTAGTTCTGATCCCTCTCGGCCCTCGGAGACTCTCGACTCGCTCGAGAAACGTGAAGTTCCTCGAAACGCGCACACAAAAGTGTAGCTAAATCGAAGTACTTTCTCGATTATCCAACTGCTCGCTGCCACTTTCGACGCAGCGATAAAAGATTCACGTGATTTTTCACCGGTCGAATACTGGTTTTTCTTTTCCGGCGCGTGTCGCGTCAATCACATCCCAAAAAAACCGCTGCAATTATCGTCAACGATTAAACCGGACGCGAATGGCTCTCTTTTGTGCGCGCGCGCGCGATCAATTCGAATTCATGGACTTCCTGTTAGCCTCTGAGTCGGACGTAACACGAGATATTCCGCGTTCGCGCGCGTCCAATTCGAACACGTACGCGCCGAGAGTAGGATGTTTGGTAAATCAACAAAATCGACGGTATTTCAGCACGTACGAACAATTTTAGTAGCCGAACGGCTGCATGCAATTTCGCTGAACGTCTCCTACATTTAGGTAGATGTTCAAGGAACGTGTACAGAAAGTTGCAGCTTGAAACACTCGTTTGTTGACGAGCGAGCAATGACTTTTCTTAGGGCGTTCAATTTAGAGCAGTCCAATGGCAGGATTCATTGATAAAAAGTAATAAATTGAGATTGAAATTGTCGGGAGGTTTCCTAAACTTCTTGGGTAGTTAATTAACATCCCAAGGATGGCGCAAGAAAAGCTGCAGCTTGAGAAATAAATTTGTTGACCAGGTTCAACTAAATTAATAAATTGTGACCGTAAAGGGCGAACCGATCTTGCAGTGTAGTTAGCGGTTAAACTTCCCGATTCTTCGAGTATGGAGAGAGAGAGAGAGTGGGAGGAAGAGGATCAGAACTTGCGGGAAGTTAGGGTGCTAACTGTGTACAAGAACGCTGGAGGCGTACGAGAGGACAATCGACGCAGAGAGGACCGAGTTTCCGGGGGGGCCGTGGTTGGTGGAGGGACGCGTTGTCGCCGTGAAAGGGAAACCGGAGAAACCAAAAGGGACAAGGCGACGAGACGGGCAAAAGGGACGGGCGTAAACGGCCGCCACACGAAGGAGCCACAAGGGAACCACGAGGGAAGGGAAAAGAACGAAAAAGGCGAAAGAAACAAACAGACCGCGGCGAGCGCGTCGCGCGACTAGGATCGCAATCGCGTTCCATTTCGCTAACGAGCTGGCTGCCTTCTGGCCCGAGAGATGCGTCGACGCACATAAAGCACACCGACCACGCGCAATTATCGCGACGATAATTATGCAGCGGTCACAACGCCGCGACTGGCCGCGGTTACGACTCCGGTCGCGCGTTTGTTAAACGTTAACGTGAAACGAATCTCAGATGTAATTGAAAGCTACTCGCGCGAGCGTCCCTTTCTTTCCGCGAGCTCCTTGCGCCGCGCCTTGAAGCGCGATTACAAAGAGAAACTTTTATCCTCTCGCTGTCCACCGTTTGCAACTTTCGGTATCGAGTAGAGATCCCTATTTCACGTGTAACAAATACACGTATACACATTCAAAACCACGGTCTCTAGTATCGACCCGGTTTACAACTCGCTGCAACCCTTTTGCAAGAATGATATCATTGTAACGCTTGAATCTTTCGATAATCCAGTGATTGTCCCGAGAGATTCCTTTTATTTAACCGTGCCAGTTGTTTTCCAAAGAAATCACGAATTTCCATTGCGCGCATTAACCGAAACGAACTTTCGGGACAGGCTGATAAATATAATCGACGTATTCACAACAACCAAAAGCAGAAACAATAGAAATGCGATGAATGCACAGTGAAATTAGTTTTGCTTCTCGGGCTTCCTGAAACTGCACTGCCCGCAGATCGCTGTTTCTCTCTCTCTCTCTATCTCTCTCTGTTGGTTCGTTGCCCCCATTCGTTTGTTATTTAAGGGAGCAATGAACGGAGTAAAAATGTAATCGCGTTGTTAGGCAAAATCTCCGGTAAAGCGGGGAAGATTTTCTTGGGCGGGCCGTGAGTCGTCTCGGAGAGGTTCCTCGAAAGTTCGCCCATTAGGATGCATCCCCTAAAGCCCCCTTAAAAATCGTACGTCGGGAACCCGTGGGCTTTCCGCGACGGCCGTGGGACATTAGCTCCGCTAAACATTACGGGGAATTACGCTAATGAATATCCAAGCCGAGCGTTAAGGGGAATTATGCTAATGAAGCCGGCGAAAGTCCGTGCGTCTTGTTGCATTATCCGCGAAGTGTTCGGGCGCGCGAGGCCCTTGATTTCGGATGCAGTCCGAGACGGGGAGAACGGCCCAATGAAAGTCGACGGAAGATTCTCGAACGGCGCTGAACTTTTTTTCCCGGTATTTTCCTATTTTTTTTATCCGGTCGTTTAGCTCTCCCGCGAAACCAGTTTCTAACGGACGACTTCGGCGAATCTGTCGTTCTTATGCGAGACTCTTCTATAAACTTTGAACTGATTAAATACTTCAGGGCACACCCCCGGCTTTTTATTCTCACCGGATGTACAAACTAGGGTCTCCGGTATTGTCGCGCGCTGGTCCAGGACTAGAAGGACAGATCCACATTTACTGGACGAATTTGTAGAAACATTTGAACACACCTAAAGAATAAAACTGTCGACGTCAGTAAAAATAGGGTCGGGGGCGTACGATCGAAATGAAATACACGCAACGTATAATTCACGATAGGGTCGAAGAGCTAGGAAAAGGGTCCGTGTAGCGAAGGATCAGAGGGGGAATAAATTGCACGGGGAAAAGGTAGAAAGAGCGGAGAGCGTTCCGCTTTAACCCGAAGTCAAAGGGGGTTAGAGGGCCAGCAAAGAAATCACGGAATTAATTCGTCTCCGCCCCATGTTCCTCCCACGCGAGACTTACGGGGGCGGTTTCAGCTGCGAGTAGGGTGAACAGCGTCCTCGCGAGAAAAAGGACGAAAGGGTTTGCGAGCCGAGAGAGAGAGAAAGGGACAGAGAAAGAGTGAGTTGTGGCTCGTCCGAAGAAAGAAAGAGTGTGGAGGTGCCTCGGGGGTTGCAGGGTTGGTTCCCCGCATGCTAAGCGGCGAATTAGGCAAATATTACCGCGCGCGTAGCTCGCGGCCACGCGTAAAAAAGAATCCATTTGCCTTTCGCTGGCGTGGATCGACGACCCTCGCTTGGGAAAAAGAGTCGTCGGCCCTGCTCCACCCACGGACCCAATCCCTTCTCACCCCTCGCCACCTCTTTACCCCCTTTTTGCCAGCACGTCCGTCTTTTTGCTACTTAATTACACGTACGGCCGCCGCGGCGACCCGGATCTCGCGGTAAATCTCAAGACTGGCCGCGCATTGCTTTAAAATGCGGCTCTGCCTCGACAGAAATACTGAAATTAAGCACTCGCAAACACATGTTAATCTCCTGCCAAAGATACTCCGAATATAATTTATTCCGGGATTACCATCTGTCAATTTATTGTGAATTTACGGACGAATAAATCAATGGCGCTGGGGAAATTTATAAACCCGCGTAGCGTATGCGTAATACATTAATGTATTCCTTAACGAGTCGAAAAAGGAGGATATTATTCCAACTAATAATAATTTTAGTACCAAATCACGTGCCTCGCAATTTTAACATTCTCTCCATTCGCTTGATATTCGTTTCAAGTTCGGTAGGAGATTTGTGATTTTATTGATGTTAGCTATTCAAGTATTCTTTTACGCGAGAGGACGTTTATGAAGCACCGTTAACAGCAAAATTTCAATTTCTCAGGGTGCAACATCCCCAGCAAGGGTAGTTTCTCGTTCCAGCAAATAAGTAACGCCAGAATCAGATTACACGGACCCTAAAACCGTCCTCCTGGTAATTAATAATGTATAATTACCAGAGAGAGATACGAATTTTGTCCAGCTTCTTGCAATCCTGGCGCACCGTACGCCGTATGCTACGGTTGATTCAGAAGAGCCAGGGGGTGTACGACCACCTCACGGTGGAAATATTCCCGGAATATATCATAAATTTCACGGTTTCTTAGAGGATGCGTGCGAGGGTAATGGGAATCTTTTGATAAAAATTCAATCCCTCGGAAGACGGCAGCCGCAATAACCATCCGTCGCCATTTTCTTTTCGGAATCAGCCTGGGCGGGGCTTCCAGCATCGAGGAGCAGGATACAGAAATTTTTTCCATTTTTCTCGAGCCGTGCAACCAATTTTTGCTACGACTTTTTCGCAACGCAAGATTTTTTCCCCGCGGTAATTGAACATTTTTCTCACCGGGGGACCGTCGATCAAGAATATTTATTTCTACGCATATCTAGGGCATTATTTAAATTATTCGGAGGCGCAGTTTCGATGAAATAGGACGAAGATCTGGCGACTCATGTATATTTATCAACAAGGTTCACCCGTTCAAATATTTTTACGAATTATTCATGGGCACCGTATTCGCGGGCACCGGTGTTTATTGTTTACCCGAGTTTATCTCGAAAACAGCCGCGCGAAATATTCAGTGGCGAGCCAGAATAAAGAGTATAGTCTCTCTCTCTCTCTCTCTGTGTGTGTGGGTTCTTTTTTTGTTCCGCCTCTGATGAATTATTAATGACCGGTGTGCACGTTTTCAATCAGTTCTCGCGTGAACGGGGCCGGATGGGTCGGTTGTAATTTATCAAGTTATTAAACCTAACAAGATTGGAACGGTGATCGATGTCGCTGAATCGGCAGCGCCTTTACGACGTGGCTCCACTTCTTCTGAAATTGTAACATCGATTAACAACGTTCGAACGACCAGAAAAAGGCTCGTCGATCTTTTTCACGTCGGGCTAGAGGAAAAATGTAGATCGAGGGATCGAAAAATTTTGTTCTTCACGTAACAAGAATGTTCACACCACGCTTCTTGTATTCGATTATATTCCTGCGGGTAATTTCGATCTCTCGCATCATCGTAGAGTTTCCTCCAGGTTTGCCGCGTCGTCGCGAGAAGAGGAAGCGTCTCAGGAAAAATACTATCATCCCGAAGCGATTATTTCCGGACTTAACACGGCGGAGAGGGTTCCATCTTCTGCAAACGGAATCCTCTTTGTCCCCCATCCCCCGGTTATTATATACTTTAATTAACGGAAAACATGGGATGCTGCCGGGGCCGGTTCTTTCAATCCGTTTCTTCGTTGGGGGGCCGGGCACAGAAGAAAAGGAAACTGGTTGGTCGTTTATTTGCCCCCCGCCCGTATTGCTTTCAATTAAATTGTCCACGAATCTCATTAAACTCTGGCCTGGTACGAACTTTTCTCCCTCGACTTCGCTCTCTTCTCCTTTTAACTTTGCTCTCTTTTTCCCTATTTCTTCGTTCTTCCCCTTTCCCCCTTTATTCGAGATATTCTGGCTTTCTTAGTCGTCCCCTCCTCTCGATGCTCGCGGATTAAACGCGAGAGGAAATTCGTCCTGACGAATCTCGCGGCCACTCCAAGGACAGAATTGATTAGTTCCGTCGAGCGAAAAGACGAAAAGAACGGAATCTCGACGATATTCCTTGTCCTTTCATCGGCAGACGAGAGAGGACTTTCCCGTTTTCCTCGAAGACGAGGACGAGGACGCTCTTTTCCGTTTCGTTGCCGACTGGCAATTTGTCCGGCGGCACGCCGCGCCCTTTCAACGCCGCCCTTTTTTCGTATTCATTTATTCCCCTTATTCCCTTATTCTCGGTCCGTGACGGACACTCGACGCCCCGCGTCAAGATGATCCGCTCCTGCTCGCTTCAGAATTCACGCCCACCTGGAAACAAGCTTTGTTCCTTTCACGAACAACACGCCGCTCCGAGACCGAACCCATCGCCGCAACCCATCTGCCGTTTTCTAGTCCGGGGCAATCGCGACCATTCGCCAAGGAGGATGCAAATGTAGCCCCCTCCCCTAATTTTACATTTGTCAAAATAAGAAAATGTACAGCAAATCTGTGCGAAATAATATCTTTCAGAGAGATTAGCTTCGGAGGATGCAAATGTAGCCCTTAGGGGTGTGCGCGAGTACCCGAAAAATTTCGGGTTCTGATTGTTACTTGATTATTTTTTAATTTTTAATTTAATTACATCGTAATTCGTAATTAATGTAATTTAATTACAACGTATTTTATAATGGTACTCCAATTGCAATTACGAATTATTGGGTTGGCAAAAAAGTTCGTTCGGTTTTTGTGATTTATTCCACTCTAAAAAACCGAACGAACTTATTTGCCAACGCAATACATTGTAATTTAATTACAATGTATTTTATTTACATTGCAATTGCGTTTACCAATTACATTGTAGTTTAATTACAATGTATTTTATTTACATTGCAATTGCATTTACCAATTACCTTGTAATTCAATTACAATGTATTTTATAATTGTACCCCAATTGCAATTACGAATTACATTGTAATGTAATTGAATGAAGATCTGAATTATAAATTACAATATGACTGAAGTACAATATAATTCAATTACTTTGTAATTATAATTCCTGGAGTAATTCACAATTGTAATTCTGCACAACTCTGCTGCACATCCCAAGTAGCCCCTTAATTTTCAGCGTCCGCTATCCGTATGCACAAAAAATGCCATATCTCAAGGTTCGTTTAGAATTTAGTTCAAATGCACGGTAAATATAAAATGTAAATGTACATGTATTACATGTAAATGTGCGGTTCGGAGATAGCCAACTTGAATGATTGGAACGTATAAAATGCAAAACTGGGTAGAATTTCGTCCGGTGTCTATTTCCACCTGTTCACAGCAGGAAATATTGTGATTAAGCTCGTTCATAATGGTTTTATATCCGTCATCACGCGTGAAAGCCATTTCCGCAGGCTACAGGTCACGAATTGAAGCGCGGCGAGGGTTAAACGGGGCAAAATGGACGAAATTAGAATCGAAATCGCGGACAACGGAGTTTAGCGCGGCTGGTAATTAACCGTTTCACGGAACCAGTTTAATAATACTGTCGGTATTATTAATAGTGTCTCTCATTAATATTGTGAACATTTAGTAATTGCATCTGCGCAAAATATTGATATTCGGTATCCAAAGGACAGTAATTAAATGAATCGTTGCGTGCTACATGGCTCGTTAGTAAATTCAATAGAGCCTCGTCGTTGATAGAAGTATGTAGTCGACAAACTGTCGTCCGATAGAGGATCCGCAAAAATTGATCGAACGAACAGGCAACTACGAAAATTACCTCTGCTGTCTAGCGTCTACCACTAATTTAAATTTCCAATAGCTGTATCGGTGGAAACAAATAACATTTTTATTTCATGCAATGTTCTATCAATTCTAATTGCCTCAATATACCGGGTGAGTCATTTAAACAGACGTATATCTCGGAAATGAAGCATTTTGGAGAGTAATGTTTCAGACAAAAGTTGTACGGTTTCAAGGGGGACATAAAATGGTGTCATTGATTTGACCTTGGACATTTTTCAAGTTATAAGGCTTGAAAGTGACAGTGCCGCCTGCATTAGCATTACTCACGGTGTACCGCGTGAAGGTTGCATGGTCGGATTTACACCTGTTTGTGTGCGTGTTTGTCGATGAATCCAATGATAAAAATTAACACGATTTGCAAAGTTGTCTCCGTAGGTTATGATAAAATGTGGCAAGGATGGATTGAAAAGAGCATTCTAAAATAATCAAAAAATGACCAACAAAAACTGGTTGATATTTGAGCACTTCACCCTAACGTCTGTTTCACCTTAAATGACTCACCCGGTACAATAGTTTGCATAATTTTCTCGTATAGACACAGTTCGAAATGATCGATGAATTTCTGTAACTTTTGCAACGTTTGTTCGTATAATTAGCGTCGCGATTACGGTCACGATTGGCAGTGAATATTCAATCAGTTCTTCTCTAGTTGATTGATTCAACTGAATCCCATTTTGACCGAGAGTATCAAAATTGTCGATTAATTATTCAATTGCTGGCGATTAAATCGGATGAACAGCTGCATTAGGAACAATCGAAAGACTGGTATGCATAGAAGAAGCGCCTTCATAAGAATTCTTCAGAAAATTGATTTTCAAGCTTCGTCTTCGACCAATTTCTATGCATGGAAAATGTACTGTTTCGAGGCGAAGGATTTGTTAGGAGCGACCTTTCGATTTCGCAGGAACGATGCTACTCGCGAGCACATGAACGCTTCCAGGAACGAATTAAAGGCTCGCTTTCTTTTTTGTTTTCTGGCTCGACGAGCCTCGAGCGCGAAAAGGTCCAACCGGCGCGCGGCGTGGTGTTCGGTTTGCTCGATTGAACGTCCATTTAACGCTCAATCAAACAGTCATGGCTCTATTGCCTTCCTCTCTTTCTCTCTATTTCCCGTAGGAACGGTGAATTCTTACAGATTATTTCGCGCGAGAAACCTACCACGATTGTGTTTCAACGGCCGGCCTTCGTTTTTCCGCCGTGCGTTTCCTAAACTCGATCCTCCTATTTTTCTTTCTTTTTACGTCGCCGGTTCCCCCCCCTGGCAAATTATCAACTCTCTATTTCGCACTGTGTACACGGCAAACTCGGCAACCTCCATTTTCTCCTCCTCTTATATCGTTCTCCGATAAATTATCAACTTTTTCGCTCATTTTCTCCACCCAGTATTTTGTACACCCAGCACACCTTGTTTAATCCTTTTCCTCCATTATCCAATTCGTATTTCGTACACCCAGTCCTCCTCCTTCAATTCTGTTTTTCTCATTATTTTCCAATGGTACACTGGCAATTTTTTACTCTCTCTCAAACTCAATCCTATCCTTGATCTTCTTTTCAACGGCGAATTATCTACTCATTTTGTCTCTGCGTATTTCCCACAACCGGTCTTCCTCCTGTAATTCTTTCCTCTCATAATTTTTCATTGGCAAACATTGCTATTTCATAAATTGCTACTTTCAATCTTCTTTCTCCCTTTAAACTAAATTAATTCAATGTAATTTTTACGGTATTGTCAAAAATTAACCTTTCGATAGTGCTTCTAATTTCAACATTATCTGGAATTCATTTAGCGTCAATATCCACTTACTAATATCTTAGAGATCACTTTTATAATTATGGGCACATGTTGCAATTAGCCTTTGCCAACATTTTTCGAATCGCCAATATTTCAAACAGGGTACACCGATCTGGCAAATCGAAAAATCGAGCGTAAAATTTGAAGCACATTTATGGTTCCGGTGGCGGCCGGAAATTGATAGGAAGAGTATCGACGGGGGAACCCGACGAGAAACAATGGCGTTCGGTGGGCGGCATGAAAGGAGAACAGGAGGACCAAGATGGCCGATGAAAAATTCAACGGAGCACGCCAAGAAAATTACCGAATTCGTGGAGGGTTTCGGTCGGGATATGTGGGCGGAGAGAAAACGGGGGGAAGGAAGAACTTGTCCCGGATGACGCTTGGCCTTAATAAGCCTTCGAGAGTCTCGAATCCAAGTTGCGGGGGCAGCACAACTTGCTCTCCATCCCGTTTCCTTCGACACGGTTCTTTCTACCCGTGTGTTCCCTGTGTTCCGGCCAATAAAACCTGCGACCGACTTCTATCGCCACCGCTGTCCCCATTCTTTCGGAACCGACTCTCCGAATAATAATCGAAATTGTAACATCGGGAAACACGTCGCTCCCTGGCCCGGAAATCGCAATATCCAGGGACCCTCTTTCTCCGTTCGGAAGCCGAGACCTCGGGATACAGGTGCATTCGAAAGTCCATTATTTATCTGGCAAGGGAAATCCTCGAGGATCTCGAGCCGTAAGCTGTCTTGCTCCTTATTTAACGACCTCGTACATTTTCCAACAATTCTTTCCTTCAACTCTCCGATTCGCTTTTAATCGCACCCTTTCTTGCAGAAATATGTAAGTTCGTTCAGAGTTGGGCAAACATTTAGTCAACGATTGACGAATAAATTTCTACTTCAATCGTTATTCGCAATTAACAATAAATCTCCTCGAATAACGATTGACGATTGACTTAATCAATCGTTTGAATCAGTCAACGATTTATCGATGATTTCTTTTTTAAAAAAACAATTGACGATTAACTTCATCAATCGATTGAATCATTCGTCGATTTTTCAATGATTACCTTTTTTAATCGTACAATTTTGATTAACATTTTAATCGATTAACGGCCAACTCTGAGTTCATTTAGCACGAATTCATTGTAATTCTCATAAGAGTCATTTCAGAGAAACATTTTTCATTAGTTCACTAAATTATTTGTGGCATTTCTCCTATTAAAACGATACTAAACACGATCTAATTTTGACTGCGACACGAGCTTTTGCACTGATCTAATATAATCATATAAAATGTATAAAAAGTGAGGTCCAATTTCCTCGAGGTCGAATTTCGATCGATATGGAAGTCACTCCGAGAAAAGGTGCACGCGAGCGGAATTTGGTTGTTTTCGAGGTCGATTCCCGAGCATCGCGTCGAGGCCCGGATTCGTTATCGACGGGCCGCCTAACGAACCGTAATTACGCTGAAACTAATCGCGTAAGCAAAGTCTGAGCACGGCTCCCGAGATACTGCTCTCCTTTCCTTCTTTTTTGTGTACACAGCGTTTGCAAAAGGGTCTTAGGTTGAAGGGGTGTGCGCCACCCTTGGCAGACGGTATTCCACGAAACGGGTTAACCCGACCGGTGCAAAAATGATTTGCACGCGTATCACCGTATTTGCACGAACCTCTACCACCTTCTCTTCCGAAGAAATCCACCCTTTTCTTTTTCTTCGTTCACTTCGTTTGCTTCGTCTCTTCGTTCACTTCGCAATACCAGGTTTGTGCGGATTGCCTTCAATTTTGCGAACGATCCAACTAAATTCGTAGACAGCCATGTAACTCAATTTTCTGTTAATAAAAAACAGAAATTCTACGAGCATGGGATCTTCAAGTTGCCCGAAACATCGCAATAGATCATAGAACTTATTCGAACTTATAGAATGTCGTAAAACTTATTCGAAAAGGTAAAAAAGTTGGCTTTGATTTTCCCTTGAGAAAACGAAATGACTTTCCGAACGATCTAATATTTCGAACGTAAAATGTTCAGTGTCTATCCAGTGCTCGGTAATGGATTGTTAAAAAATTCACTGCACGGTTAATCGCTTCGGGCCGTGAATGGCTCCTATAAAAATAACAAGAATGTATTTATCATTCACACTTTCACTGAACAGAATTATGTATTACTCGTTCTTCCAAAGCGGAAAGTAAAGGGGCGAATCTGAGTAATTTCGGTCACAAACAGGCCGGAGTTGATTCGACACTCTTTCACCCCCGAATGATCACCGAGCATCCCTCGCGTTCCAAGCTGTGTATTCAGACAATGCGCACATCTCCAGACAAAACAGTTCGAACCGATAATTAGCGTCATTAGCGCGGGGTGAGCGTTCCTCGTTAAAGAGGGTCGCGGGTATATCCACGGGGTGTGTGTGTGTGTGTGTGTATTTACGTGAGAGGGGGTTGAAAGAGGGCGGCAGGTCCTCGAAAACCTGCACAATAATTCCGGGATACGGTCCCTACAACCTCCGACTTTAAATCCTTTTCCGATTCTCGACGCTACTTATCCAGGCTGGATTCAACCCCCGCGATTTCACCCCACGGGGATAAGTCCCGATGAAAATCGGGGCTCCGAGCCCCCGCTGGCCTGGAAAATCTCGCGAGCCCTCACGGGACCGCCGAGAACTCGTCAGCACACGAAAAAAAAAAAACCCTCGATCGATACTTACCAGCCCATATTCCCGTTTTGTTTCACCTCGTTCGCATTTTATTTTTTGATTCCGAACGGTCTCCCGTCGATTTTGCTCGCGTCGATCCGACCGGGGATCTAGCGATCCATGTTTGATATTTCATATTTGCTGTGACCGATACCAGACGCAATTAGAGGGGCCGGCGGACCGTGATTTCACGCCGAACCCCGTCGAATATTTCCGAATTTCTCACGGCCGTGTGGAAAAACGTAGCCCTGCCGGCCCTATCTCCCCCCCCCCCACTCCTCTATGGTTTTAAATAGATTCGACGAAGTTTTGACATAAAGGAGAGAAAACAATTTTTAACCCTTAGCATTCGAACGGTGACTCCGAGTCGCCACTAAAAATTGCTGTAGCATTATTCAGAATATTGTTTACATTATTGAATGTGTCTGTATCTAATCAAATACTAAACATTTAGGTATTGTATCCATAAAGTTTGAAATATCATATGGAACGGAAATATTCGGAAAATATTAAAGTAGCTCCGAGCGCAAAGGGCTGATCAGTTTGCAGTACTGAAAAATGCATAATATTTTTATATGCTGGCTATAGAAAATCTAGCCTCGAATTTAATTTCCTTCAATAACGCAGCTGTCTATAGATTAAAAACGAACGGCGAGGAAATTGTTGAAAGAGGGACGCGCACCCCTTTTCAAAAATAATATGCAATTGCGATAATTTCTGTTGATTTTCGCCCGGCAGTTCTCCGCTGTTTTTCCAGTTGCCCGGTTAATACGATTACGGCGCAAACACCGTCGATCGAGGTTTTTCTTTGCGAAAGGAAGGAAGGGAACGCTGTGCCGGGGGTAAAGAGACGCGGGAAAACGCAATTGCCTCGTACAAAAGGCAATGCGGACTAATTTATGCGATAGTTCGACATCCCACGCCAATGTTTAGGGGCTGACTGCCGTTTTCCCTTTCCACTGCATCCACCATTCTCTGTCTGTCGCTCTCTCGTTTACCCCTCTCGCTCGTGTTGCGTGGGTTCCGAGGGGGACAGGAGGGCTGGAGTTGTGAATCAATACAAGGGCAGCCCTCCCCCCCGACTCTGCTGCCAGCGATGGGTTCAAGACGCTCCGAAATCCTTCCAGTGTAGCTCGAACTTCGCAACTTCCAACCCCGTACTCCAAACAACTACCCCAAAACTCCAAAATTCGAGAAACACCCTCTTCCTACCGCAATCTCGGTGATGTATGTTTACTATTAAACCCATACCCCTGGTGAAATTATCAATTTTATATATTTCATAAAATTGGTAGCACAGTTACTTGTAATGCTAGGACGATTCAACGATAAAGTGGGCCTGTCGAATTCGTCTCTGCTTCCTTCGTTTATTTTATCTTGATTTCTACGCCCGACGAACCTATTTGCGAAAAATATTTGCGTCCTCGCTGCAACACAGTTTACTCGAGTCCGCCGTGATTTATTTACCGATCCATCTCATCGTGGAATAACACGAACTCTCTATTTTTGGCTTCTCTTGACGATGGTTAAGCATATCTCCATTCCCCATTCGACTTGGTGAAAATCTCCATATCGGCGGTTCGCTCGAATTTATCGAGCGAAATACGTCCACGAATTGTTGTTTAGCTTCGCCTTACACCGAACGGTTGAACATATATTTCATCCCCGTTCGACCAGTTGTTTTACCTGCGATTTTATCCGAGGTTACCGTGGTTCCTTTTGTCGAGTGTTTTTCTTTTTTGTACGTTTTCGCTCTTAATCGACGAGAGGAGCAGCCGCCGCCGAGTTTAAGGGTGGGTTTTATCCGTGCAAAAACAACGGCAGCCATGAATCATCTCTCCGGCAACGGATTAAACCCCCCTCGACGAGAAAGCCTTTGTTTCCCATCGGCGTAGATCCACAGCCGTAGATCCAGCCACGGAGTTAATTACGAGTGTTACACGGCTCGAAGTAATGATCGTACAACCAGGACATCAGGCAGTTAATACCCATTACAGCGCATCAGACACCTCTGATAAGTTCTTTAGCTGCTGTTGGCCTAATTTGTGTGCGCAAACAGATACGAGATCGACTGCCGCAGTAATTACGTGTGTTACCGAACTCGGCCACCCATCGCCAGAAATTAATCGAATTACTTGGAACAACCGTAACTCCTCCGAAAAATTCCTTCCTCCACTTCAATTATCCTAACACAATTTCCCGACGACCTGTCTAGAAATTCCGTATTTTATCTCCACTTCGAGGAAAACATCGAATTATTTTAACACGTTGCCGGCCGGTGATCATTTTATCATTTTTTGGAGTCTTTGTAGAACAACAAAGATTATTTGTCAAACAGGACAATGCTCGCAAGGTCTGTTTACAGCCTGCAGCCAGATCGATGCTCGCTGCTGCGCGAACGCAAGTCAAGATCCTTGTGCAGATCAAGCGCGTCGTTTGATTAATTTATCCTTTGTCAGGACTGGGGGAGTTAGGCGAATCGCGTGCTCCGGATTTGTGGAGGGAAGGCTCGAGGACCTGAAAGAACGTGGGGGTGGCCTCGGAACCCTTGCCTACACCCCTGCGCAGGGTTATTACGCTGTCCCAGAAAACACCGCGCTGCTTTCGTTCACTTTGTAGCCGCGTTATTTATGTTTTCCCTCTGTTTGGGCCAACGCTCGTCAAAGCCTCGGGACCATTTTTATCCAGGGCAAAAAGGAAAATTTCACTGTCCAATTTAATAAAGCGTTACGCTTCTGTCGCGTTTTTAATCAGCGAGCTTCCTCTCGAGAAATTTCGCAAAGATTCGCGTTCTCCAACGCTGACTTCCTGTCGATTAGCGAAAAATTCATTTGTTCGGGAAATAAACAGCAATTTCCCCGGGCATTTCCATCCCTTTGAGTTCGCAATTGGATACCAGCAGGATAGGAAGCTCGGGCTGCAATTGCATGAAATAATATTAATTCGTAATCGATATCTTCGCGAATTGAAGCAAGTAACAACTAATAAATTATTACACATTTTAATGAGCACAATGATCAGCCTATTCCTCACTTCCAATGTATGCGGTGGATGAACGGTAGGATGAACGAAGAGAGGGGGTAGAGAAAATGACGAAAAAGCTAGTTTCCTGCGCTGTGAAATCGTCGAAACGAATCGCTGTTTGATTCTGCGGAATGCGACTCGGCTATAGGGCGCACGGCAAATATTTAATCCGGGCCCGCCATTAGCCTGACAATGGCCATATTGTGTCCAAGATATCTAGGAACACGGGAGTTCCTCCGAGGCAAACAGCATTCATCGACTCGGTCCGAGGCCAGTCCAAACAATCGGCCCGAATAACGAACCCTTTCAGGTTGTTTCCATCCCGAGCAAGCTCGGCCCCGGCGGCCATTAAATCGAACGTAAACGTGTCCTGGGACACGCCTCGAGCGTCGCCGCTAAACCCATAAGAAAATAAAGATCGTCGATAAAAGCCGCCGTTTTTCCGGAGGGGGTTCGCCGACTATACATATTTACGAATACATCATTCATGCCCTTCGTTGGAACAGCTCCGAGATGCTCCAGTCCCTGAGTTAGGCTCTTGGCTCGCGCCAGGCCCGCGCATAAACCATTCTCTTCTTCTTGGCTTCGGATTTTTGGCCCGAGCAAGTCCTTCCTCCTCCTCTTCTTCTTCTTCTTCTTCTCTTATTCCTCTCCGTCGTCTTCATTCTTACTCGTCAACCGTCTCGCCGCATTGATCCGCCCCCCGAATGACAAGACGCTCGCCACCGTGCCCACTAATTACCCGGGCTCTCTTCAGACTCCTTTGTCAACCGCTTGATTCCGCTCGGAAAACTTGTGGCGATTTCTTCTCAATCATACGATTTGTTGCGTTGCCTTAGCGCAATTACAAATACGGTAGCCCTCAGTCACGCCCGCTCAGAGCGCTCTACGTAGAGCTGATCTTCGATCACGACCTTGAGTCGATTTAATGACGAGCAACTCTTTTTAGACTGCTTAAACGAGATGCACAAATTTTGTCCTCTAGATCCACTACATTACTCGATTGAAGTCGGGGCCACGAAGCCACGCCCATTCAGGTCAAGCCACGCCTACTCCGCACAGAGAGCGCAATTAAAATAGAAATTCGTTCGTTTCCCGATGCGAGGAGCGAATTTTTAACGGAATCCGATAATTAATGGCAACGCGTGTAAACCCACACATTTCCATTTTCTACGCCGAAAACGGTGTTCCTTGTCCCAGCACCGAAAACAGCGGAGCATCCTCGAATTTTAATTCCCCGCCAGGGAGAATTGAATTTTCCCTCCGGCTCCTCCCTCCCTGCACCGCGGCGCGCGATTACATTGCATTTCCGATGTTACGAAGGGCATCGTCCCGCGAAAAATCCCCGCGAGACGCTCGATAACGATTAACGCGACGATACTCGTCGGTTTAACGCGCGGCCGACACGCTCCGAATCCGAGGTATGTATCGCACGATTCTCCCTGAACCGAGCCGATTCGATTCGATCCGATCTGATCGCGCCGCCTATTAAATTCATTCAATTTATCCGTGGGAAATTAAGGCACGCTTAACGCACGGTTATTTTCCCCCGCGAAATTTTCAAATTCTCCCGAGGCTCGTAATCTGCCGGCTTGGGTAGCGATAGCGACGGCTTTGAACCGCTCGCGAGTATCGAACAAGCGCTCATTAAACGTTCCTTGTATTTATCCCTCTCGCAGTCAATAGTTAACATCAATTCGAGAACTGATTCCAGAAGCCAGGCGAGTCCAAATTTTGTAGATTGTTTACTAACCCTTTGCACTCGAATGGTGACTCTGAGTCGCTATTAAAAATTGCTGTAGCAGTATTCGAAATATTGTTCACAGTTTTAAATATGTCGGTATCTAATCAATTACTAAACATTTAGTATATTTTAAATATTAAGGTTTGGAAATCTTCTAGAGATCGGAAGAAATGTTTAATTTTCAAAGACAAGTACAATATTTAAACTTGAGATATGAACAAAGTTGTCCGTTTATAGTTTATATTGTTAATCCCGGACTCTGTTCCTCCTCCCGTTTAATTTTACGATTGTCTGTTTACCGTAATGAAGATTTGGAACTTGATATTTGTTCAGCGTTGTACAATGTGTAGATTCGACTCGATTCTATCGCTACCAGGTAGCAACGAATTATTCGAAGATCGTTCCCGTAACGTTACACCGATCGGGCAAATGAAAATGCAATCGTCGCTGCGATCCGCGCCCGTGCAATGCACTTCCCCGCTCGTATGTTCCGCAGCGATTACTCGAATCCCACTGACTGCGTGTCGATAGCTAGCAATTCGTTTTATCCGCCGCGTTTATTAAAATTCGTTTAAACGTCGAGGACCTGAATGCGAATAGTACTTGCATTGACGATATCGTGTTAGCGAACCGTTCGAAAATTCAGTCGTCAATAGAAAATTGCTCTGCTTTTATATTTCATTTCTCTTTTTGAATTTCTCATCGAACCATTGCAATCCTTGGACGCTCTTGCCTTCACCGTGACGATAAACCCGTTTTTCAAGCTGGCCAATTTTTAACCGAACCTCCAATTCCAAATTTATCGAAGTTCAAAACAGTTTGGCTTTCGAGCTCCGAGGATTAGAATATTGCAGTATTCGAACTTTTGAAGTTTTCATATTTTTCAGAGCCCGAATCGTTTGAGTTCACACGTCTTTGAGACTTTGAATGCCAAAGTTGCTAGACTTCCATGGGATTTCCAGAATTATTTAATAGACTGCGCGGTTTATGCATTTATGGGAAAATCGAGTCGGTGAAATTTAAAATATTATTTTGAATTTATTAAGATCGTTAAAGAAACGAGGGAATTTCAATCTGTTTTCTGCTTCTTGCAAATGAACCAAAACATTTTTATCTTGCACGAAGATCCACTGTCTGGTGACAAATTAAATTCTGTCGCGAATTTTCAGTGTAAAATCCGTTAATCTAGCTTCTCAGGTGTCGGTATTGGTAAAAGTGAATCGAAGATATTCCCAGTAGCGTATATTCAATGAATACTAAAGTTGCTAGACTTTGAAGAGTTTCTTGAATTATTAATAGACTGCGCGGTTTATGCATTTATGGGAAAAACGAGTTGGTGCAATTTAAAATTAATCAATTTAAGATCGTGAAATAAACGAGGGAATTTCAATATGTCTTTTGCTTCTTGCAATTTAACCAAAAAATGTTTATCTTGCGCGAAGATCCACTGTCTGGTGATAAATTAAATTCTGTCACGAATTTTCAGTGGAAAATCTGTTAATCAGCGACCATAATTCAGGGTCAATAATTATTATGAACAAGTGAAAAGGAATTCGATCACATCGATAACTGTTACGAGTAGACTGCGGAACTTTATGCATTTATGAAGAAATTGGTTGGGTGAAATATAAAATAGAAAGCATTAGAAAAATTTAAGAACATCGTAATGTTGTCTTTGATGTAACGAAGTCATTAAGGGATGAAATCAATTTTCATTTCATTCCTGCTTCCGACCGCCATTTTTATTTTGCATAAACATCCGCAGCCTAGTTATGAGTATAATCTAAATGAATTTTTCTCATTGATAACTGTTATGAGCGATCGAAATGAACTTCTCTCAAACAGTTTTTCTTCATGGATAACAATTATCGAGGAGGATCCAATTTTTTGGACACTAATAACTGTTACTTGTAACCAAAAAGTATAAAAATCGATATTGTTTAATCATTTTGTTCTTCGAATTTTTTTCTTTGTATTTGGTGTAGATTACCTTAAATTTCAATAACGATCAACTTTTAATTAATGATTTTTATAGTAGAAAATTTTACAATAACTGTTATTTTTGGTCCCTGCTGTTAATCAAGCTTCTCAGGTGTCGGTGTTGTTAAAAGTGGAGTCGATAGAGCGTTTAACGTCGAATCGAAGATATTCGCAGTAGCGTATATCAATCGGCTGGACCCAGAGCCCACAGTGAAACGACGGACAATCGTTGGTCGATCGAATAAAGCGCGATGCACCGTCGGCCGTACCTTTCCCGTTGGTTTTATCGTTGCAGCGCACCTTTCGCGTTCTATCAGGTGAAACCGGTGAGCGAAGATCAACCGGCTAGTTCGATTTATTATTTACAGAGCGGAGGAGAGTTACATCCGAGATTTTTCCTACCGAAAACGTGCCGCCTTATTCCGCTCGGAATAAATTGTCGATATCTGTGCCGGCCATACATTTTTCTTATCGTAATGGAAGACGGATATGGATGCGCGGTGGATACGTTCCCATGGCTCAGCCGCGCCGGTATATTGTGACGTGTTTTCTTTCGAGTTCGCGAAATAAATCACGTTTTATCCGCGTCACGGCGGAGAGTCGTGCCAGCTGCATAATCAACCGGCGATAATTTCGCTCGACGGCGAACGTTCGACAAACTGATGACCGATAAATTGATTACCGGTGCTTACATTTTTCAAGGACACCGACAGCCCTTTACACGATACCGTTTCTTCTTGATCCGGTTTTATTTCACCCTTCGAGGGAACCGTGCATTTTTTCGTTCGATCCAGTTGGAATTTGGTATACACTCCCGGCCATAAATCACCGGACACTTGTCCATCTTCAACAAAATGGTAATTAAAGGATACAAGCTTCCAGTTTGATTTGATTCTTTTATTTCGATTAGATGTAGCTATTATACAATAATATTTGAATCGAAAATTAAATATACACAGTGGGTGTAAAACGTATTCTCGTACTGAAATTTTATAATCAATTAGAAGCATTGATTTACGAAATGATATGCAAAAAAGATTTTCCGAAAATTAGAATTTACAAGGTTACATGCAAAAATAAGAGAGGCATTTTTTAAAACTGTTTTATTTGGATCCTTAACGAAAATTTAAAATATATGTTTTGTTTGTCTGTGGTAGTTGTACGCATGCTGAAAATTTCATCGAAATCGGTTGACGCAGGAGAAAACGACACTACAATTCTGTTTTTGCAATTGATCGAAAGTCGTGTAAAACTACGATTTTCACCATTTTTAACCAGTTGTAGCTCGTGTGTTTGTTAATCGATTTCGATGAAATTTTTAGCATGTGTATAACTAACATAGATTCACAAAACATACATTTCAAATTTTCATTGAGGGCCCAAATATAAAAGTTAAAAAAAATGCCTTTTATTACTTTTGCATGTAACTGCTTGTAAATTATAATTTCTGGAAAATCTTTTTTGCATATCATTTCGTAAATGTTCTAATTGATTATAAAAAATCAGGTCGTTTGGTGCAATTATAAAAAAGTTATTCTGTTTTAAAGGACGTACGAATACTTTTTACACCCACTTGTACATATACTATTTGAATAAATGTTGGAGAAAAGAGATTGAGAAATTGTGGGACGATTATTATGGACAATTACATGTTTTCTACATTAGAAAAAGATGGGTAAATACTTAAACATCATTTTTATTTCATAATATAGGTCCTTCGATAACCAGAAATCGACTGCATCCAAATGTGAACAATTGTCCGGTGACTTATGGACGACAGTGTACTTCTACCACCGGAATTAAAGTTCGAGGATTCAAATCGAATGGGATATCCAGTTTCCGCAGCGTTAGAAACTTTCCGTTGGAATAATCGCGAGGAAAGTAACGCTGAAGGGAGAACGTTATTGTAATAGCATCATCGGGAGGCTAAAGCGAATCACGAAAGAGCATCGCGACTGGTATTTGTCGCTGCTCGTGGCTTCTTTGCTCGCCGATTCACGCCTTAACCTTTCCATTTGATTACGCAAGCCGCGGTGAAAGCAACCAACGACCGTCCGATTGTAATTGCGTTGTCCCACGGGCTTCTCACGGCCGATATTTCCTACTGCAGAAACTGCAGACGTTCTCCAACCCCTAACGCTCTATCCCAGAAAATCCTCGTATTATTTCCGATTTATCGAGTCCCCTATTTTTTGTTCCCCGTCACGATTTATGGTACTCCGTCGATAGCAATTGTGCATTTCACGGCGAGGAATAACAAAGAGCGCGATTAATAAGCGGGTTAAATTACAGTTTGAAAGCGTCGGAGGGAAGGGGGTAGTCGGCCGCGAGTAAAACGATTTTTTCCAGCGGAGAAAGGGCGTCGCGGCGCACACAGGAAAAGAGGAAAAGAGGAGGAAAAGGGGAAAAGAGAAAAGAGGGAAAATGACGGCGGCGGCGGCGGCCGGCCAGCGCGGAAAAAGTTTTCAAAGTGAGGCGGAAGGCGCGACGGAAGAGGCGAAAAAAAAAATCGAGTTCCCGACGGCGAAACGCGGCGGGAACGGTGAAAAAAATTCGTCGGGACCGTTGTGTTTTGCATACTGAGCAACGGGGAGGGAAACAAGATGGCGGTCGGGACAGGTACTCGCATTAAGCCGGGGCCACGCGAATAGAAATTGTTCCGACTGTTTTTCCCGATCGATACACGGGCCCTGTTAACCGGACTGGATTTTCATGCAAAATAAAAGTAGTCCGCATCAATCTGGAAGATGGAGGATGAATTGTCTAGAACCGCGTCCGCGAGTAACGCATAAAATCCGCAGCCCATTGCGAGCAGAATTTGAAAGAGAACAACAGGCCTTGTGGCGGTTCGTATGAAGGAAAATGCTCGCCGGCAATAAAAATCGTTGAACGCGTCTCCATCGTTCTCTCTCGGCCTCCCACGGTTCGTGTCTCTTATCGTTGGCCATTAACGAACACAGTGGGGACATAATTCGCGGGCGCAGTAAACAAGACAGTTCCAAAAAGCCGTGCGTACGTTTGTCGGTGACAGTTATGCATCGTGAAACGAATCCGACGGCTCGGTGCGCCGGCAATGCGTTGCCAGGCATCTACCGGCGCCATTTTGTCGCGTTTAGGAGCCATTCCGCGTCCGAATGGCCATTCGGAACGTTCGCCGGCGTTTCTTTTCGGGGGGGAGCGAGACCCGTTTAACCACCCGGAATCGCGTTTCTCTAACTGTTTTCTTACTCTTTATCGCTCATTTTTCATCCGTCGAACGAGGAACGATCGGTTTTTAACCTGGCGGCCGGGTCGCTCGTCGATTATCGCCTTCCATTTCCCCGTTATGCATTTTCTTTCGTTAGATTTTATTGTTGGTCCTACCGCGAAGAATTCTTTGGTCAGCGAAGGTTTTCTGTGTGCGCGAGCATAAAATAATAATAATATGATCGAAAAAAAAAAGGTTTGACACTCGTGTTTTGGAACGCTATCGACTGACGAGCGAAAACGCAGCCGCTTTTGGCGTTCCGCAGCGGTTCGATCGCTCGAAACAAATTTCCGCGTTGACACAGGGCGGCGGGTAGCCGTCAAAGGGGGTCGGGTACATGAACTTTCAATTAAAAATTCCCTGGGTGTTGGCGGCGCGGCGCAAGCTTCAGTTTCGCAAAGAGGAGGAATATGTTTGTTCGTCAATTTCGCGGCCCCGAGGGCTTCGACGACGGCGAGAGCAGATTCTCTCTCTAGGGAGAGAGAGAGAGGGTTCACAAGGGGTGTAGATAGGCGAAACGACGAAATCCGTAAAGTTGGAGGGCGAAAGAGGGCGGAGGGAGGCTCTGATATCATTACTCTCGACTCGAAATTCCGGCGGAAGCGCATGCAGGTTCTCGCGTGCACTCGGGAATGCGATGCTCTTCGGCTCAGACACGGAACTTGTCTTATGAAATGTCGCAGCTTCCTGTAACGCGAGCATCCTTCCTCGTGACCCCCTTTGCAGCGCCTTGCGACCCCCTTTGTAGCTCCATTGTCACCGGCTGATAACAGCGCTCTGCGTTCATCCCTCTCGTGAACATAGTACGCCGTTATAGCTCCGATACCGATGAATTTATTATTCAGAAACGGCGAGAAATAATTTTCACCAACCAAATAGAATTTCAGATTAAAGGACGTTTCTATCCAGTCGATTCCGTTTGAGATTTTCACCGCAACTCTGACTCGATATCACAGCACGTATCGAATATTTCGAAATTGATTACACGAGGTCAGATTACTAAGCGCGATACCATAATGGGAATAGTCTGATCGAACAGCGGGGAGAATAAAGCTGAACGAATCAATTTTCGGGGTTAATCTTGACCCAATTCAGAACAGTTTCGTCTCGAATCGAAAGAAACCACCCTGGAAAATAGGAAGCAGCACGCGAGGAAATTGTGTACGTACATTGATTGCAACGATCGAATAGCTGGCGGGCATGCGAGGGTTGTTTTATCACGGATACATTCGATCGAAATCGCGAGAGATATTGCTGAACGAATTAGTTGCACGCGTACCCCCCCCCCCCCCAGACGTGGCCCCTCTGACTTCCATTTGTTTCCAAACCTCAAAGAATTCCTACGTGGCAAGCGTTTTTCATCAATTAAGAAGTTATAGCAGCCGTAGATGAGGATTTTAGAGGTCTTGAGAAAAATCATTTGAGAGATGGGCTAAATAAATTAGAAAATCGCTGGGAAAAAATGTATTGAGCTTAAGGGAGAATATACTGAAGAATACATGTATTTTTACTCATTATTTCATGTCCATTTTATTGTTAGGCTAGGAACTTTCTGAATGGCCTAGTAAATAATGGGATACGTGTGTTCTTCGAAACGAGGTTATATGCATAGGTTAGAACGATGTGAATGACACGCGAAAAATAGTCCAAAATCGTCCAGTGTTGCCACAATAAGAACTGGTGCATCTATTCCGAAATTACCCTGCAGCAGAACTTTTCCTCCAACCTAATACATATCGTAGAACGTGTCCAGACGATACAAGTCAGATGCCTGCGATAGACAATGTATTTCCAACGGTATCATCGGTACGGTTTTATGAGACAGTAGAATGTGAACAGGAGATAGAGGCTGCGTCGAGATTTACGCGGGCGTTTCTCGATCCGCGAAGATAACTGGTGCATCGGGGATGGTCGAAGCCATCCCCGCGAACCAAACAATACGATGTTTATTCTCCCGAGGAACCACTTTCGGAAATTTACGAGGGCCCCGGATCCGGCGAACACGGCCGATGAATGGAATCGAACGGAGAGAAACGGGGAAACTCTCTCTCTCTCTCTCTCTCTCTCTCCCGCCCGGCCACGACTTTCCGCTTGCAATCCGTTGGATCTTGACTTCTCGCAACCCACCCACACTCCGAAACCACCCTAGCACCCGCAACCAACCCCTATCGACCCCGCAGTTCGAGAACTATTTATGGAAATCGACGCGTCGTTTAACCCCCTCTCCCCACCTGCGGAACAGGGGACGCGCACAGTGGTTTAACTTGCAGTTCCACCTCGGTGAAATTATTTTTACTACCACTTTTTTTTTCTACAGTTACACCGCGCGCTTGTTGTTCGCGCGGATATAAGCTGGAAGAATTGGATGAACGGGAGTCGATCGATATCCCGTGATTGGACTATCTCCTCGGAACTGGCGTAAGAATTATTTTCTGTTTTCTTCTGTAGACATTTTCACGGTGCCATATTGATTTATTTGCATGTGAATTTGCAATAGATTGACTGACGATCGATCGGAAATAGATATTATTCTTCGCTGGAGAATAAACGTGGAGATATTTCATTCTTCGCATTTTTCCAAGCTGGAACTACACTTTAAACGAATACGCGACGGATCTGCGGGGGGGGGGGGGCGGTTTCAGTTCTGGGATCCGTATGATCGGACGGTTCGCGAATTTATCGGGTTTCGATACTTCGGTCTGTTTTCGGTGAATGATTTTGGCGCCGGGAATTCCCTCGGAACTCTTTCCTACTTCCCGGAGGCGGTGAAAGGTGTTTGAAAAGAAACTGGAGCGATATCGAGATTATTTCTCGTGCTCGAGCCACCGCTTCCGTTTCATGGCCGCAAACCCTCTCTCTCTCTCTCTCCCTCTCTCGCGTCGATCGAATTCTCGCAGTTTTCTCTGGCCAGAAAACTGCCCCGAAACGTGATCTCGTTTCCCAGAGTTCTCGCTTTCGATGAAACGATTTCTTGAGAGATTTATACCCCAATCCTAACGACGTCTTTATTCATTGCAGATGCTCTTACCCGGATGAACGAACCTATTTCGAAGATCGGAGCACCCTCGTCAACGTTAACAACGAGATTCGACTTGACGGAGGACCGATGTTTCATAACCGACCCCGGCTACACGCCGCGAACAGTGAGTACCGTTAACAATAAACAATTCACGACCATTAAATTTAGATTGCGATCCTCGCCGCGGGTCTCGCTGCCATAAAACCAGTCGTTAAACGTCTTTGCAGCCGCGAACTGCATCGCGGCTCTCCTCTCAACCATCCCCTAACCCTTTCTATTCTCGTTTCGGATCGAATAATAAGAATAATAGTCCGTTTATTGCGGGAGCGGAGTAGCGCAAACAAACGCGTTGCAAACAGACCTTCATTGTAATTGATTCTGCCGAAGTAGGCACGTCGGGTCGCGAGCATAGAGGTCTCTTTAGGTCAACTGTAAAATACATTTCTGTGGGAATTTTTTTACGTTTGAGGGCTCAAATTAAAGGTGAAAGACTGCACTTTATGATAAGCGTATTTACCCTCCAGAAAAATCGCCGAAATTTAGTGGAAAAATTGGGAAACCTCGCCCGCCTGCCCGATTAAAATTGACTTTGCTTTGAGGGGTTTCTTTGGATTAGTTTTGGAATATATTTCCGTGGGAATTTTTTAACGTTTGAGGGTTCAAATTAAAGGCGAAAGACTGCACTTTATGATAAGCGTGTTTACCTTTCAGAAAGATCGCCGAAATCTAGTGAAAAAATTGAGAAACCGCGACCGCCTGCTCGGTTAAAATTGACTCGGCTTTGAGGGGTCTTTTTGGATCAGTTTTGGAATATATTGGAGCAGGAATTTTTTAACGTTTGAGGTCTCAAATTAAAGGCAAAAGACTGCACTTTATGATAAGCGTCTTTAAATTCCAGAAAAACCGCCGAAATCTTGAGGGGTCTCTTTGAGTCAAGTTTGGAATATATCACACCGTAGGAACTTATTAACGTTTGAGGGCTTAAATTAAAAATAAGAGCTCGCGCTTCGTGAGGAATGAAAAAAATCAATTCGACCCTTACCATAGATCATAAAATTGCGCGATTTTCATCGAGGGTCAGACCAAACGCATAAGGGTGACGGGGTGGAAAGCGAGAACAGAGGAACGAATTCAAAAAACGGTGAATAAGTAAAAATTGAGTGGACAGGTGGAAACGGTGCAGCTAGGGGTGCGGGAATGGACGGTGCACGAAGTTCGCAGTTAATTTGAATACCGCGGCCCGGTATCCGGCTCGGATAAATCGCGAGCGGACAACGGGCGCCGGTCGCGGTAAAGCCCGGCCCGAAGTTACCGGATAATTTCCGGGGATGTTCGAAATTAAAAAAGTTTACCCTGTCCGAGGGGGAGGGCGGGGAAGAGAGAAGCGTCGAGCGGATCGCGGTTCGCGCGTTAATCGCCGGTCGGCTGCTCCTTTATCTTTCGCTCTTTCCCTTTTACGTGCCTTTTACGGGCGAACGGCGAATGGCGAAAAGAAAAAGGAAAAAAAGAGAACACCTCGGAACACCATGGAAACTCGAGCGGCCGCGGCAAGAACCGAATCTGAATTGCTTATCGCACTGCCAGCCCCTCGAGAGGCTTAACGCGGAATAATCGCGCTTTCAGGCGACTTTTGATCGGTTGAACGCGCTCCAAGACGACTCTTGAGCAGCCCGGATCGTGGAACAGCGTAGCGGCTCTTGTAAACCGGCCTCGAGATCCTCCCAGGAACGATCGACTGTTTAGGGAACCAGTTAGGGACGCCCCTGGCCCTCTGCCCTTCACAAGTTCGCGTTTCCTCTTCCCCGAATCGATGCATTCTCTGCGACGTCCCTCGTTTGCATTTTGAGCATCGTCTATAAGCTCTTTGTGCATCCGCCGAGAGTTCATGAATTTTCTGAAAAACTAGCGCTCGCTCCGACTTCTACGTATATTTGGTAAGTGGAGTGCGGATCTGTGCGCAAAATAAAAGTGTTCATAATTTCCGCGAGTTGAAAATGATGTGTGCACTTAAAACAATTAAGTTTCATCTGCTCATTTTTATCATAAATGCGTAACATCCGCAGTCTATTGATACAAGGTAACGTAAACTTTCAAGCAGTGAAATTAATTTCCCGCGGATTCTATAAAAACGAGGTATCGTGCAACATTAATTATAAAATAAATTGCGAGCCGAATAGCGAAATCTCGGATGCGCAGTCGGTCTCTGAGGGATCGAGAAAAACGAGCCAGCTTGAAAATGGCGCGGCGGAAGCGGGGAGCCGGCCGGCTCCGAAAAACAATCGTGAAAGCAGTGTATCGATTACGGGGCGGGATGATCCGATAAAGTTGCTGCGAAACGACCGAGAAACAACGAATAGGAAATCGATCGGAATAAATCGCTTGAGAGAGAGGGAGAGGGAGAGAGAGAGAGAAATGGCGATCGGTTTCGGATCGATAGGGGTGCGCGTGTGTCCACGGCTAATCAATTGTCTCGAAGCCTGTCGGTAAAACGCTTGGACAAACGTCGCTATTCCGCGGGCAACGAGGCAGCTCGCGAGCCAAACTAATCCTCTTTTCGTTGGTTTCAACCGGCTATCCCCGGCACCAACACCAGCATCGGCAACGGGAACGGGCACAGGAACAGGAACAAAACCGTCCGGATGAATGGCGGACGGTGTAACGCGTCGATCGACCGATTCGGTGATTTCAACGGGCGCACTACGCGTAATCCGGTTGTTTCCCTGCTACGAGGAATTAACGGTACCGAATAAAACGTCCTCGAGACACCCCGTGTCCCCCCACGCATGCAATATTTAATTTATCAACGGCGCCTCTTCTCGATTCTGGGTAGTCCAGCTTCAATTTGTTGGTAAAACGAGAAGAAGTAGTTGGAGGGAGAGTTCTGTCGTACTTTAAATAAGCGGGTAATCTTGCTTGCAAATGAAAAACAGGAATTGAGTTGTTGCAAATAATGGAATTTATATCATCGGACAATATGAAACACACATTTTTCTAAATCGATTCGAATGTTTTCTTTAAAATACGACAGAACTTTCCCTCCAACCTAATTCGTTCGTGACGTTTCCCTTTGTTAAAATGTCGAATTAACAATAAGTTGAATGCATCTGTAGAACAACGAATCTCTTTGCATCTAGAACGATAAGAATGTCTCTGTTCTTCGTAATTCCCCGCGAGAAAAAGAATATTGATATCACTGTATTCCGTTGTTCCACATTGGCTGCACGATTGCGCGAAACGAAGGGCCCGAAGGGAGCAGGTTGAACGACCGAACAAAAGTTAGAAAAGGAAGGCAAGGACGAGTGTCCTAGCGAAAGCTTGTCGCGTGGGTGGCGCGAGCGGGAGAGCGCGTTTCCCCATTGAACACGCGGAATTAACAGAGTGCGGTCCTCTTTGCCAGCCGCTTAATTAACACCTTATTGTTATCGGCCGCGAAGTCTAGTTCGGGGTGAGGTTGGCGTCCTCGGAGCCGGCAGCCAGCGCTGCCATTTTTCTTCTCCCTTTTCCGAGCCGGGAGAGGAACTCGGTTTCTTTTGTCCACGACGTGTCGTCCGCAGAGGTTTCCCTTTGCGATAAAAGAGAACTCCCTCTCCCGCTTTCTTGCTCTCGCGTCTTCTTCCTCTTTTTTCCTCTCTCTCTCTCTCTTCTTGCCTCCCCACTCTTCGACCATTATCTTCGATCGACGCGGCTTCGATTCCGTCCACAATGAACCCGCGTACCAAAAGATAGGCCCGCGCGATAAAAGATTCCCTTCTCTTCTTCTGACAAGAGCGGCAAATCGAAATGGCGAATCAATTATCTTGGGAGCGAAAGAGAATCGGTCCGAGGCCCTTCAGTTCCTTCTTTCACTGGAAGGGTGAAGTCTCTTGGTGCAGCGGCACAGAAATGATCTGCTCGCGAAAGATGTGCCTTTGAGAAGGTCGACCAGCCAATGGAATGTTCTTTAAATTCACGGTGCTTCGTTACCAGCGCGGTCTCGGTCCCAACAGGAGTGCTGGCACTGCTTCGTTGCAAGCACACGGCGTGCCCCGATACAGGCGATTGCAGCGAGGCACAAGCGCGAACCGAGTGGAAAATGGTCCGTGGCGTAATAAAATCTCGAACGTCGTATTTCTATCTCATTTATCCTCTTCCATCGTGTTCCTAAATCGATGCAAAGCTTCGGGAGGCGTCTTACGGCGAAAAGTCGTCGGCTAAGTCGTCGGCTAAGTCGTCGGAGTTGCCCGATATAAGAGGGGACTAACCCGTATTTGCTAACGTGCGAATACATCATCCGGTTTCGGGGCTCGAAAACCGTCTCAAGATTCAGGTGGAGCGACAAAACCCAATTTCCACGATCCATATTCGGCTTAAACACATTAACGGGCCTGCAGCGGAGCGGCGGCAAATATACAGCCGTTTCCGAGCTACTCTCTCTCTCTCTCTCTCTCTCTCTCTCCCTCTCTCTCTTCCTCTATTTCTATCCGCGTCTGGTGAATCCTCCGCCTTCCTGGTAACTTCCAGGGAAATGGAAGCTGGGATAGAGATTACTCTTCCTGTTGGTTCACTGGTGCGCTTTGATTTTCTGCCGGGATTTAGCGGAACGGGACGCGCGAGATCCTCGGGTCCTTTGTTCCATTAAATAATCGCTAGCTGTGCCCCGGTCGAGCGACTTCGCAACGATATCCGCGTGTAACGAGAAGCTTTTTTCTCCTCGCTGTTCCCGTTGTCGGTCCTGTCACCGGACGGACGTTGCGTCCTCCTCGTTACGGGCCCGCGAAAAAAAAAAGAACGAACCCGTGGGGTCGAACGTTTTCGGCGACCCAGCTCTCGCCGCGTCGAATAATTTTAATCCGCTTCTAACGACCGACCACAGATGTCCAGATAGGCTCGGCCCTCGCGCGCCACTCGCGTTATTATTACACGGCTATCGATTTTCCTGACGCTCCCGCGATATTTCTGCCTCTTCGTCTCTCGGTTCTTTGATCTTCATTAACCCTAGGGAAATGAAGTTTACCGTGCAATTACTTTCCCCCGGCCGCGCGCTGTTTCTGGCAGCGATTCCCGTCCAACATTCCGAACAGATTCGGTACCGACTCTGCCAAGACCCGCGGAACGTTTACCTGAAAGAGAACGGCCTCGAGGGTTGCTCCCTCGGCGCCTTCGTTTTTCGCGAATTAAACTTTCTCCGCGCGCTTTTATCAATTTAGTTGCAAAATGAACGGACGTAAACGTTGATTGAATCACCGCGCGATCGTTAAGACCAAGTCGGAAGCACTTTGGCCCCCTGATTGCGAGGAATCTCCGAGATTCTCTTCGTCCCGGAATTATTTCATAACACACAGTCTACAGTAATTTCTGGTTGATTAACAGCGCTGTTCACTTTTCGCAAGATAGTAGGTAAAGAAAAGTGAATTTCCAAATTTTGTCTACATGTATTAGGTGTGCAAATAAGTTTCTAATAAGTAACAGAGTACACACACACACACGGCAAGTGGTTTCATTCATTTTTACTGGATTACTGTTAATTTTCGAGACATTTTCGCTCGGAACGTTCGCAGAACCGATCCTCGCAGGTGGCTAGAGATCCCCTATTCTGCAGGGTCTATCATTGTTTGAGCGATATCAGCGCTCGCAGGATGTTCGCGCGGCTTCCCCGACGTTCAGCTTCCGGCCCGCAGTTGGGCAAAGGTAGAGTCGCGGCTCCGGAAGGTTAAGCATAACTAAGCCGGCTTGATCCGAGACGCGACCCCTGAGGATTTCCTTGCACGACCGAAATTACCAGCCTTTCTAGTCATCCTCTAAGCCTTCCGCAGCTCTCGATCCGACGAGATCGTCCCGTCGTCGTCTCCGGAAATTCCGCGAAAGAACACGTCTACCAGGGCCGCTTTTATTCTCGTTCGTTTGCGCCTCTTAATCCCGTCCGCTGCGCGCCGCGCTGTTTCCATATCTGGCTCTCTTTCTCGCTATCTATCTATCTCTCTCTCTCTCTCTGCTGATCGGCTAAGATCAGGATCATAAAAGAATCCTGATCCTCTTCTGCTCCTATGGAAGCAGCGGTTCTCCGCCGAGGATTTCATACTCGACGGCAATTTTACGCTCGTTACGTCTCCGAACGAGATCGATCACTGGAATTATCTTTCTCCGATCCGATAGACCGTTTCCTTTATCTGCTGAGCCCTTCCGTAGGGTTCAGAACATTTCTACAGTTCTATTTCGAGGATTATGTTGGTAACACAGAATTAACCCTTCGCAGTCGGAGCTGTTTTAACTCGAAAATTAAACATTTCTTTTGAGCTAGAATAATTCCATTCTATATCATGTTTTTCATTTTACGGATATGACATTGATTGAACACCGCCGCCAATACTTAAATGTTTATGAACGAAATTTCTCTAGCCATGTATTTATTAATATAGTATAAGTTAGTATGAACTATTCGACATAGATGTCGCCCAAGAATAAAGGTGTTTTCCTCGCTTAAATCAACCAATGCCAAACAGTCACGTGCGAGGTACACGTACAACTTTGAGGTTACCCTGAACGCGCAATAATTTACAAGTTATTCTGTGTTGTTATTTTAGGTAGGTACAACAAATATTGATGTAGGTTTATATTAAATAAACCGTTTTTATTGTATTTTTTCAAATTTATTGAGAAAAACACTAAGATGATCTTGCCCCGTAAATATTACTACACGGGGCAAGTCCGTACTATCACGGTGGGGTAAGTCCGTACTGTATGGGTAACCATAAAACTAAACAATATATTTAATGCAATAAAAAGCATTTTGTAGCAGGCTTAACAATAATTCTTTTCTTGCCCTGTAGTACTTGGAACAAGGTTCGAAAGCATTTTTAAACTTTGCCCCATTTTCGGGGCAAGTGCGTCCTAGTTAACACTTTGTACAGTATCCTATGAAAATGATAATTTTCGAGCAAAATTAGAATGTTACATAATACTAATACATCAGTAATAACTGTGGCAAGAGTTTGATACCAAGAACGTTAAGTTTTTACATGGCAGACTAAAAATGCATCAGTTTAAAATCCGACTTTGCAAAAACTAGGGCGGACTTACCCCACTCCACCTTAATTGATCAGACACGAAGATATTTAATAATCTAAACAATATGAGTCGCTACTCTAATGCCAAGGGTTGACAGTCGATTCTGCAAGAGATCAGACTCGTAAATCAAATGCAGAAAATGCAGCGAGCATCGTCTAGCGGTCCGATAAAGTTTTGAAATATTCAAAATGGTTAGCAGGAGAATGCTACTCGGATTTTCTGCTCGTTCGTCAGCTATTGAATTAGCTGAATAAATTATTGTAATACCAGAAGCCTATTTTTGATGAAACACTGCGCTAATTATCGATGGATTCAGATTTTTCAAAATTTATAGAAGTAAATTACGGGCCTCGAGTCTCGATGCGATCTCTCGAAGGCAGTTCCGGGGGGAAGATGGCGATCGCTGGTAGAGTCAACAGTCGTTCTTCCATCGGTCTTTTAATCTTTATCCGCGACCCGATTGATTCGGTACTCGCTGGAGGATGCTGAAGAAAAGGAATCACAATCGCTCCAAAGACCTTATTCTTCGGCCTCGCTGCGAAATAAGATCGAACAATGGCGTGAATTTTTATTACGTTCTGCCAGGCAACTTGTCCGTTTTACTATTATTACATCGTCTTTATTGTGCCGCGGCTGCACGGGGAAATTAGACGATATTGCCTGTAGCGATCGGTACTTAAGATCTTGCAAGCGATTCAATTCCGCCATTATATGCTGTTGAATACCGGTAATTAATTCCAATAGAGTCCAATGTTAGTATCAAACGAAACATTAAATTTAGAGTACGAGGTTGTGCGAAAATAGTTGGTATACGATTGATTGAATAATTGTTAGTTTAGTTCATTTCTCGTAATACTTAGAAATGCCAGGCCCGACTAGAACTCGATGGATTTTCGAACACTATTTTCTCGAAAACGAAACGCCAAACGAATCGGAGGGATTCGGGGGGGTTAGAAAAGCAATTTGTTAGCGGGAGGAAAATATTGGTGGGTCCGTAGGGACGACTGGCGCCATATTGTCTGGCAGCAGCCGCCATTCGAGAATCGGAGGACTTCCGGGGGGAAGGAGGGGGTTCGCACGTCCGCCATTGAAAAGGAATTTCCGAACATCGGGACAGGGTGTGACGGAAGCTGGCGATGTGGGTTGGGAAAGCCGAACGAACGGAATATTAGACGCGGTGCTCTCGCGGCGCAATTAGCGGGATTCCGCGTGACGCCGAGCCACCGGAAATCGAACCGAAGCCTCGCGCATTAGACTTTAATTAGACGCAATACGTCGGATCGATAACGCCGCCCGGCCATCGGTGTTCTCTCTCTCTCCCTCCCTCTCCCTCTATCGGCGTCTCTCTCTTTCTCGCGTCTGTCCCCGTTAATCCGTTTAACCGACCGACGCCGGAGAGCTCGGTTATCGATTAATTAATATTGTTACCTTTAAAGAAAAACTCGCTGAAAAATTACGCGCAACATGGCCGAGAACCCTCCACGCCCCATCCTCGATCGCGATCCTACGTAATTCAATTCTTTCTATTCCGTCAGACAAATATCGCGCCTTGATAAACACTGTCTCGATAATAATACAGAGTTGTATCCATCTCTGAAATTGGTCTGGGAGCGTCACCCGGCACCCTAACATTCAATTATTATGTTTTTACGGAAAGTTGGTTATCTAGAATTTGTCCTCCATATTCTATTAACCTAATTACGTCGAATAAATCGCGATTTCGTTTAGAATATCCCGTCTCACGAATTAAAAAGCACAAAACGGTACCTATACTTTAACGCTAAACCTATCGACCATCAAACGTGACCAATGTGTATGGCATTTTAAAAATAACAAGAATAAATTTATTTATATATTTTGTGCGATCTTTATTATGATTTTTACTATAATATATACTGGAGTCAAAAAGTTTATTCAATCAATTCCCATGAAAACACCTCTACAATCTCAATACAGTAATGTCTCTACGTGTTCAAAGAACACAATGGCACAGAAATGAACACCGGGACTCACCCGAAAGTATAACAAAGTCATTACCAAAGTCTTGGAATCATAAAGAAAGTGACTGAATCGTCGGTTATCTTCAAATATCAATAATTACAAAAAATGTATATAGTATAATACAAAAGTGAAATTCTCTGAAAAGTATACCTTATACTTAACTAGAAAAACTTCTATAAAACAAAAATCTGTTTAATGTATGTAAATAAGGTAACAATTACAACTAGGTGAATTCGTTGAGAAATGAAAGCGTGTTAACAGAATTTGAAACTTCCGTCAAATTTCAGTACTTTATGGATACATGAATGGGAAAACGAATGATGGGAGATTGTTCCTCAGTTATTCAACTAACTGAAGCCACAAAAATTTTACAATTTGAATTTTGCGCCATCTCGTTGAAGCTAGCACATACAGGGTCTTCGCAGGCTCTCGAAATAAATGATCGATCGAAGCGAAGTTTCGGCAGCCATAATAATTCTTGTTTGGGATTGCAATTTCTGTCGGGCTTGTAATCGCGGCCGTTCTATCCGCCGCGATGTTGGCAAATGGAAACGATGGGGCTTGTCCGTAGCCGGCAGCGCGGAGCTTCGACCGATGAATAAATTGTATTTAATCGACGACGGGTGCCTTCGGTCCGTTCAACGGCCATCGGCGAACGTAGCGCGGTAATTGATTACGAAATAATTAATTTGGTGGTGGCGGCCGCGTGTTTTTCTGCGTCTCTCTTTGGCCGGGCACGGGAAACCCGCTCGAAATAACGCGACCCCGAGGAATTTCATGTAAAATCGTTGGTTCGCGGTGGCTCCGCCGCTCTGCTCCACGCGGCGCGTTTTCAAATTATTCGGGAAACAATTTTACCGTTCTCCCGTCAGAACGTTCCCGCGGGACCACCGGCACGTTATGAAATTAAAACTCTAAACAGCCGTTAAAGCGGTCCCATCGACCGACTACACAGGTACAGTACACATTCGAGTATCAACCTCATTTCGAAGATTTCCACCGGCGTTCTCGACAACGCAACGTCTATCTTTCCGTCAGCCGGAAATGCAATCGTTGCCGATCGTTGGAACGTAAACTCGGACCGACTCGCTTGCTCGGAAACAGAAGCGAAACGTAAACTCGTCGCAGGATGCACGGGCTTCAACTAAAATGAGAATCTTATTAAACTTCGTTGAACTCTCGAGGCGGGGAACTTTAAACAATCGCGTCTCTAAGCGTATAAACATCCGCTGTAACAAGGTTAATACTGACTGCGCTCTCCGCCTCCACTCCGACCGTTTACGACCAGCATAAATATTTATTCGATCCCGGAGCCTGAATCCGGTACGACTTTCCGAAATAGAAGATTCGATCGATACATTAGCCCACTGCGGTCTTGTATCCAACGTAACCGGACAACCATTTTATTTCGCGTTTCAGAAAATCCAGCGATTTCGTTAGAAAACCAAGGCACGATCCCCTCGATAGATTCCGAGGGTCGTCAGATATTCTTGTCGGATCACGATAGAGAGGGCAACATGGCGACGGAGTGGAAACCAACGCGATGGACCGGAGGCTGCGCGACTCGTCAAAGGTTGGGTTACGGCGGAAAAGCGACCGTGCAAGCCACTAATTCAAATTGGCAATTTTGAGATTTCGCGCGGGCGAAACGGAGATTCTCTGTCGCGAACCCGCCGCGCGCGGCGCGGCCCTCTCTCCTGCCCTTCGGCTGGAAATTAATTTCACCGGCGGCCACTAATTTTATTCGGGTGTCGCGGGACAAGCTGTAATCGCGTTACATCGCGTGTAACGTGTCCGAGCGGACGCCATCCCCTTTTCCTTCCCGGGAATATTCGATTTTCCCAGAAGGCTCCTGGGTTTTGTTTAAGAAATTTTTTAACGCCGCTTTCATTTCGCTTTGTCCGGTCTGATCGAATTACTCGCTCCGCTCGTCTCGCCTTAAAACCTTTCAGTATTTTACCCGGCTATTATTTCTGTGGTTGTCAGGAAAAACGCTGCGTGTCACAGTTTCAAAAAATTTCAGTTTATGCATTAATTGAGCTTTGTAGTATAGGATTCACGTCTTTGCCAGAAGAAAAGTCATGAAAATCATAATTCATAGGAGAATGGCACAAATTTTGAGTCCGGTAAAGTGAAGAGCAGCCATCAGAACTTCAAACGGCAATATCTCGAAAGTGAAAGTATGTGACATGCGTCGTTCTTCTTGACAACCACAGATTAGTGCGGTCTAAAATGCGAAACCTCTGCGCAAACCTAGGTGCACGGTAGTGCACCAGCCAAGTTCTTGCACTACCTCCTTTTACACGAAACAACTTAGCCGTTTTTTAGAGGCTTATAACTCGACACTGGAGGCAGATGGATAGATGTAATTTCGTACACTTGTTAAATGCTGTCATGTCTCAATATCGACAAAACATTAATCTTCCAACATTAGTAGGTTCCGAGATATAGGACCTGAAAAATCGCTAAATTTGTCACTGACTGACTGACTGACAGATCATCAAAACCTTTTGGGTACTTCCCATTGACCTACAAGCTTGAAATTTGGTACATAGGTCCACCATAACAAACACTCAAAGGAATAATTATCAAAGTTTGAAATTTTACACCTTAAAGGGGTTGTATTAAAAAAAAAAAAAAAACGAAATAGGTTATGTATGGAGAAAATGAAATATACCGCTTTTCCCATAAGGAACCGTGTAAATTCCGGAAAGAATCATCTGCTCTCTTCAAACGTTCGTATAGCGCCATTCGAGGTAGTGGCAAAAAGCTCAAACTGGTAGATTACAATAAGGTAGAAAATGACACTAAAATTATAACAAAAAAAATCTAGGTGAAGTTGGGTTCTAATTCGCCGGCAGAGTGTTAGTCTTTGATACCTACTTGATAATTCATGAAATTTCAACAAAAATTGATGAAATCCCAACCAAAACATTCTGTAAACAGTAGCCAAGTTCTTATGGCCGTAAGAAGTTGTGAGATCAAACAGAGTACGGCCAAGTTCGTTAGCTTAGAAAATTAAAAATAAAAATTAGTTAAAAAGAACGCTATTTAATTTTTAAAGAGTCACATGGAGGTCTAAATTATTCAAACTTGGCCGCTACCTAACACGTTTTAGGGCCATTGGTTTAAAAAGTAACGGCCAAGTTTGAATAATTCAGCCCTCCATGTGACTCTTCAAAAATTAAATAGCGTTCTTTTTAACTAATTTTTACAAACGCTTTTTTCAGTATTGCAAGAGGTATTTGTAAGCTAACTAACTTGGCCGTATGTTGTTCGATCTCACAACTTTTTACGGCCATAAGAATTTGGCTCCTGTTTACAGAATGTTTTTGTTGGGATTGAAATTTTCATAGACCGACTTGAAGGCAGATGCTGAACGTTAATCAATCTATTTTTTCGACTGGACCTATTGCATAATAGTCGGTCACAATTCTCTGGATAAGTTTCTGTGCGAGTAGGAATTTTTCAGGCGAGCAACTTTCTAACAATGCGCTGTTGTTACAGAACAGGTTCCCGAACGCAACGTTCATTATTTGGTTAATATCTTCTGGAGCCGAGACGCCCGCGGCTCTGCGTCACGCGTCGCATAATGGCCGGCTTAACGTGCTCTCGTTTCGATTCTAGACCACCGCGCCGCGCCGGTTCTCGCACGACACCGGCCGATAATAATGATAAAGAATAACAATGACCGGCCGCGGCGCACATTGTGCGCACTTGCGAGCCCGCCGAGAGGATATACCTTGAAGAAACGTTTATTCCCGACCGCGGACCTTTGTGTCGCGCGGATATTAAGCCGCGAAATCAACCATTTCACCGTCGTGAAATTGGAGAACCGGATTAGAAACGTAATTCAACGGCCGGCCGTGCCGGACCTAACTGAATCGCGGTCTGCGTTCCATCCAGAAATTTTACAAAATTCAACGAGACTTCATTCCGCGATCTTCGCTCGAAAATGTCGAAGGATATGATCGGAGTGGAGTTCTTTTCTAATTACAAGACACAGCCCAGTGAAATAGGTAATTTCAAACTAAACTTTACCAGGTATACTATGATATAATACATTACTAGACAGCGGATCTTTATGCAGAATAAAAATTTTCCACCGAAATTGTAACAAACTGGATGTTGAGCATCCATCATCATTGGTAATTATTTTTCTCGGCGCACAGGTTCGATCAATTTCTACACTAAATGAATATGGGACGAAACACTCCACCTTTGTTTTCCTCCAATAAAATAGCATTTGGCATCTTTGCTGATTCAAACCCGAATCGGAAGCGTTATTTGGTTTGAACCCGGACTATAACGTTTCATGCCCCTCAAGCTATATTCATTTAGTGTAGAAATTGATCGAACCTGTGCGCCGAGAAAAATAATTACCATTCTTTCAAATAGTGCGATCGCGAAAAATACCTCCTTTATCCATCATCATTGTTCAATGTTGAACAGGCTGAAAATAATATAACAGCATTTCTAAATTCTACTGATGTTGTTGCTGTTTTAAATCGCACCTACCCATGTTTATGATAAATCCATAAAATCCGCTGTCAACAATTCTTGGATTTTGTGCTTTTTCCAGAACTGTTTTATTCCATCAAAAAACCTTCCTGCCTCGATTGAACAAAACGGTGAAATTAATACATATACTAGGTCGTTCAGAAAGTAGTCTGACGCATAGATAATATTGGTAAAAGTAAGAACGTATCGTCGTTGAAAACATCCGTCCTTGATGTGAACATACCATACAGTCCAAATCGATCTGTCAAATAGTTTGCTTCAGCCAGCTGATTAAAGTAGACGTGTTTGCCTTGGTTAGAAGGAAGTTTGGTAAGAAAGGATTGAACGGAAAGGAAAGTTTTGATGGCAGGCGTTTTTCATCAAATGAAGAAGTTATAGCAGCCGTAGATGAGGATTTTAGAGGTCTTGAGAAAAATCATTTGAGAGATGGGCTAAATAAATTAGAAAATCGCTGGGAAAAAATGTATTGAGCTTAAGGGAGAATATACTGAAGAATAAATGTATTTTTACTCATTATTTCATGTCCATTTTATTGTTAGGCTAGGAACTTTCTGAATGACATACTACTTATGTTTTTCGAATAGTTTTACGACGGCTATTTTCATGAAGTTTACTGACAAGAGACCGGACTGTTAGATGAGAGGATGGTCCCTAGATTAACCGAGACTTTCGAATCGCGTTTTTCGGCCAGCCACCTCCGCCAAACACGATTTCTGGACTTCTCCGAGGTCTTTGAAGTTGAGGACGGACTGCAGCAGCGGTGCTATCCCATTTTCAAGGGATCTAGAGGTTTCCTAACGAAGTTTGAGCGGGTGTTCGACGGATGCCAGGTCGGCAGGGTTCACGGACTCCGGTCTAAGGTCTCACGGTTCCATCTCAGCCACTTTGCCCGTGCGAGACATGCTCCGGGTCTATATCGGCTTATCAAACATTCAAGTTTCACAGTTCATTTTCGTACGCGGCGGCGACCTATCGTTTGCACATCTCGCCATTACGCGACTGCATTACGTCTAATTGGAAGCGGCCCGCGAGCTGTACTACTGCTTAATTAAACTGGCTCTGTCTACTCCTACGGCACGATGTTCAAACGGAGAAACCGTACGAGTCGCGAAAAGACGGCGAAATTTCTGCTACGTTCAACACGCGATTCTCTCGACGTTTCTCTCTTCCGAGACGTAAGAAATGTTCTCGCCATTTCGCTTCTACTAACGATTAAGCAGTCACACATATGTGACGGTTTGAGAACTAGCAATTTACTTAGAGAAAGCCAAATTAATTTCGTACAGTTTGCTCCGTGACTTTCTCCTGTTAAATCGTTTTGATGTTTCGTGAAAGAGGCGCGATGCACTTGATGAAACATTTTAACAGTGAAGGTAGACATATAAGATCATGATGCAAGGTTTGATGCAGGAAAACCAGCAAATGGAGCTCTGAAACCTTTTAAGATCATGATGCAAGAATTAGTTCTCTAAGGACGATTTTCAATTTCCATTTGCTCCCTGACTTTCTTCTGCTAGATCGTTTTCATATTTCGTAAAAGGTGCGTTGCACTTAACAAAACATTTTAAGAGTGACGGTAAACGTCGGAACAAATGGTGCTGGTAAAATCTTTTAAGATCAGGATGCAAGATTTAGTTCTCTAAGGACAATTTTCAATCTTCATTTGCTCCCTGACTTTCTTCTATTAGATCGCTTTAAGATTTTATAAAAGAGGTGCGTTGCACTTAACAAAACATTTTAAGAGTGACGGTAAACAGCGGAACAAATGGTGCTGGTAAAATCTTTTAAGATCAGGATGCAAGATTTAGTTCTCCAAGGACGATTTTCAATTTCCATTTGCTCCCTGACTTCCTTCTGCTAGATCGCTTTAATATTTTATAAAAGAGGTGGGTTGCACTTAACAAAACATTTTAAGAGTGACGGTAAACAGCGGAACAAATGGTGCTGGTAAAATCTTTTAAGATCAGGATGCAAGATTTAGTTCTCCAAGGACGATTTTCAATTTCCATTTGCTTCCTGACTTTCTTCTGCTAGATCGTTTTCATATTTCGTAAAAGGTGTGTTGCACTTAACAAAACATTTTAAGAGTGACGGTAAACGTCGGAACAAATGGTGCTGGTAAAATATTTTAAGATCATGATGCAAGATTTAGTTCTCTAAGGACGATTTTCAATCTTCATTTGCTCCCTGACTTTCTTCTGCTAGATCGCTTTAATATTTTGTAAAAGGTGCGTTGCACTTAACAAAACATTTTAAGAGTGATGGTAAACAGCGGAACAAATGGTGCTGGTAAAATCTTTTAAGATCATGATGCAAGATTTAGTTCTCTAAGGACAATTTTCAATTTACATTTGCTCCCTGACTTTCTTCTGTTAGATCGCTTTAATATTTTGTAAAAGGTGCGTTGCACTTTACAAAACATTTTAAGAGTGACGGTAAACAGCGGAACAAATGGTGCTGGTAAAATCTTTTAAGATCAAGATGCAAGATTTAGTTCTCCAAGGACGATTTTCAATTTCCATTTGCTTCCTGACTTTCTTCTGCTAGATCTTTTTCATATTTCGTAAAAGGTGCGTTGCACTTAACAAAACATTTTAAGAGTGACGGTAAACGTCGGAACAAATGGTGCTGGTAAAATCTTTTAAGATCATGATGCAAGATTTAGTTCTCTAAGGACGATTTTCAATCTTCATTTGCTCCCTGACTTTCTTCTGCTAGATCGCTTTAATATTTTGTAAAAGGTGCGTTGCACTTAACAAAACATTTTAAGAGTGATGGTAAACAGCGGAACAAATGGTGCTGGTAAAATCTTTTAAGATCATGATGCAAGATTTAGTTCTCTAAGGACAATTTTCAATTTACATTTGCTCCCTGACTTTCTTCTGTTAGATCGCTTTAATATTTTGTAAAAGGTGCGTTGCACTTTACAAAACATTTTAAGAGTGACGGTAAACGTCGGAACAAATGGTGCTGGTAAAATCTTTTAAGATCATGATGCAAGATTTAGTTCTCCAAGGACGATTTTCAATTTCCATTTGCTTCCTGACTTTCTTCTGCTAGATCGTTTTCATATTTCGTAAAAGGTGCGTTGCACTTAACAAAACATTTTAAGAGTGACGGTAAACAGCGGAACAAATGGTGCTGGTAAAATCTTTTAAGATCAGGATGCAAGATTTAGTTCTCCAAGGACGATTTTCAATTTCCATTTGCTCCCTGGCTTCCTTCTGCTAGATCGCTTTAATATTTTATAAAAGAGGTGCGTTGCACTTGATAAAACATCTTAAGAGTGACGGTAAACGTCGGAACAAATGGTGCTGGTAAAATCTTTTAAGATCATGATGCAAGATTTAGTTCTTCAATTTTCCTTCCATCTGTTCAAAACGTTCCCCGTCTTCGTCGGCGCCTTGCTGGCTTTGCGAAGGTTTCCCCGCGCTGATCCGTGGATCAAAAAGCCCGGTGGATCCCTCGATCTGAGAACGCGAGACGTCGTTCAAAGGCGCGTGGCCGGATTATGCGGGAGTCGGGTCAACTGCGGCCCGACCGGATCCGACCCGGATCATTTCCTTTGATACCGAGACAATATCGTCGATAAAAATGGCCGGTCGGCGACGTGTCAACAGGTCGATAAAGGGTTGAAACGCGACCGCCGCAAATATTTGAGTACCCGCGCCTTTCTCGTCGGCGTCCGAGCCAAGCCGAGTCGAGCCGTAGCCATGCGGAGCTCGTTCAGAACCGAAACGAGCCGAATGTGTATCGGTCGTTCGTTTTTCGACTGGAGCACACAGTTTCGTAAATATGGATGTCGCTTTGAGAACCCGACCCGAGAAGTGGATTGCGAGAAAACCGGGTGCAAGAGACTCTCCTGCTGGTTACTTCGATCGTATTGACACGACGCTTGCTGACGTTGATGCTGTTGATGTTGCACAGCCTACGATGTTATGCGTTCGTTCCCAGTCAAGCCTGATGGGGACTCTTCGTCTCTTTGTGAATCAATTAGCGTCTGAAACGACCGGCTCGAGTCTCTCCCAGAGCGAAAACGTCGGACGACATCTGCCCGCGATTCCTATTGGTCGTTCATTCACCCGTCGTCGCTAACGAGGAGAGAAAACTTTTGTAAGGGAACGCCTCCACGCGCCAATTACCGATTTTCGTGGATGCGTACGTACACTCTCGTTCAAGATTCTTGAGTAGAGCTATGACTTATGGGATACCCGGGTACACAGGTAAGCCATGAGATAGTCAATTACCCGAGTACTCGATTATCTCGTGAGACAGTCGAAAGAAAATATTACAGTAAATCCTCTATAGACGCAACGATTTCTATACGATAGATACAACCAAGAATATCCCCCCCCCCAACTTAGTACATGAACCACTACTAACGCACAGTTCAAACGCCCGTGCGTTATCACAATGTAACACCAATATTTAATCTTCTTTATTTTTCATGATCTTTTATGGAACTTTCACCAACGTATTCGGGGCATTTTTCTAATGCAAAATGATACCAAACACGATATAATTTCAACTGTATTTAGTGGTTTAATTGGCGATGAAGGTTTTGAGCGCAAGAAAGGATAACGTATGAGAAAGAAAGAGACGCGGAGAGTCACAGTCGCCTGGTCTCTCTTTACATGCGCTGTCCTTCTGTACGTTCGGCTCGGCTTTTAGAGATAAAAAATAGCTACCCTATACGATAGACGCGACCAAATCCCCCCGAGGCTGTCGCGTCTATAAAGGATTTACTGTACTTCAACGTAGTTTTTCAAGGTTAGAAACTGTTTTTGTTGCTTTCTCTATAATTTTCCCTTGTTCTTCAACGTTTCAGCTTTGACCTCGTCGAATTATTATCGGGCTATCTCATTTCTATCAAAAGTTCTACGGTTTTAACACACAGTTCATCGGTTTGGCCCACTGTACGGTGCGGGTAGTAGTACCTCATGAGATACGTATTTTTGTCCTACTCGGGTGTCTCATTGGTACTCGGGTAGGGGTACTAGCTCTATTCTCAAAGAAATGTTTGGAAAACCGGCGTCAAAGACACATTTCGAAAGAACGAGGTCCACAAGTACCTCTCTCTCTCTCTTTGTGTCTCTGAGAAAACCGGCTCGATCGAGTTAAAAGCCAAGGATCAATAGATTCGAGGAAGCCTTCGCTCACCGTAATAAATTGAAATCAAAGCCATGGTCTATAGCGGAACAGAAATGATCATTGAAAGTCGTGGTCCGGAAAGAGTTCCGGGAATCTCGTACTAAAAAAGCGGTCTGGGTCGAGTTAAAAAATGGCAGGGTGCTCGAGGAGTAGAGCTAGCAGGATCGTATGGAGAAGCGTTCGGTCAGTTCGGTAGACCGAGGTCGGGGAACTATTTCTGAAAGGCCGAGGGGGATCGTGGTCGAGGAACGCGATCGACGAGAGTGGTCCGGGTGCCGAAAAACCGTCTGGATCTCGGGAAAGTTGGAGGATCGTTGGAGGATCTGGGCTGGACGTCTCGAGGGGTCGCGGTCTCGTGAATAATGCAGGGGACGGTGGCCGTGCGCGAAAATGAAAGGACAAGGAGGAGAGTCAGCGACGATAACGAGATGGACGTGGCCGCGGCACCGTTCCCTCGATCGCGTCGCGGCTTTCAAAGCCGCGGGGATCAGGGGATGCCGGGGGTGGACAGAGGACAAGGCGAAGCCGGAAACGGAGGAACGGTACCCGACCTTTCTCTCTCTCTCTCTCTCTCTCTCGTGCTCTCTGTTCGCCGCTTCCGCTCAATGGTCGCGCTCGGCGTCGTCTTTTGCGGGATCATCGTCGGATCGGGGTTAATTGCGACGCTTCCCTGGCTCTCGGTTGTTGATTGCGACGCCTCCCGGACGCGACATCGAGCGCCCTTCCGGTCTTTGATTGGAGGATCGTGGTCGGGACACGGCCGGCCCGATCATACCGATTTCTTCGACCCTCCGCGAAAACAACTTCTGCTCGGCCAGCTATTCCACATTCCGATCGATTCGCAACTCATTTCACGCGGTGAATTCGCGCACTTTGCTTTGCATTGCAACTAAGGCCGCTATTAGACTAGGCCACTGGTGGCGCAACCAAGTTGCTCAGCACGTCATGGAGCATTGAAACAAATGTAACCTATTAGACTACGGTAAGGCCGCTATTAGACTAGGCCACTGGTGGGCAACTTGGTGGCGCCACCGAATTGAAGAGCTTTTATGAATCGGTAACTGGTGGTACCACCAAGCGTTCATTCCCGCTGTCGATGTAACGCTGTGTCGTGTTCTTATGTATTTTACGATAAATGTGGTGGTAATTTGAACGTCAATTGTTCACGTTTTCGCGATGCTGGTGGCGCAACTTGGTGGCTTTGTCTAATAGGCTACATTCAAATCAATGTCCCGGCTGGTGGCGGCGCCACCAAATGTTGCCCGGCCGGTTGTCGATGCCGTCCACCAGATCGGCAACAATTTTTGGTGGCTCCACCAGTTACCGTAGTCTAATAGGTTACTAAGGCCGTTATTAGACTAGGCCACTGGTGGCGCAACTCGGTTGCGCCACCAGTGGCTCAGCACGTCGTGGGGCATTGAAACAAATGTAACCTATTAGACTACGGTAACTGGTGGAGCCACCAAAAATAGTTGCCGATCTGGTGGACGGCATCGGCAACCGGCCGGGCAACATTTGGTGGCGCCGCCACCAGCCGGGGTATTGATTTGAATGTAGCCTATTAGACAAAGCCACCAAGTTGCGCCACCAGCATCGCGAAAACATGAACAATTGACGTTCAAATTACCACCACATTTATCGTAAAATACATAAGAACACGACACAGCGTTACATCGACAGCGGGAATGAACGCTTGGTGGTACCACCAGTTACCGATTCATAAAAGCTCTTCAATTCGGTGGCGCCACCAAGTTGCGCCACCAAGTTGCCCACCAGTGGCTCAGCACGTCGCGGGGCATTGAAACAAATGTAACCTATTAGACTACGGTAACTGGTGGAGCCACCAAAAATTGTTGCCGATCTGGTGGACGGCATCGACAACCGGCCGGGCAACATTTGGTGGCGCCGCCACCAGCCGGGGCATTGATTTGAATGTAGCCTATTAGACAAAGCCACCAAGTTGCGCCACCAGCATCGCGAAAACATGAACAATTGACGACATTGACGCTCAAATTACAACCACATTTATCGTAAAATAAATAAGAGCACGACACAGCGTTGCATCAACAGCGGGAATGAACGCTTGGTGGTATCACCAGTTACCGATTCATAAAAGCTCTTCAATTCGGTGGCGCCACCAGTGGCCTAGTCTAATAGCGGCCTAAGACCCCGTTCAGACATGGCGGAAACCTCGCGGATACAAACCATGCGGAGCTTATTTACATTAGCGTCTTCATATTCGTTCACACATGTTCGCGCGGACCAACAATCCAAAACAAAAATCGTGCGATCGAAAACGCGCGGTTTCCGCCGTGTCTGAACGGGGTCTTAGGCCCGCCACACACATCCGTTTTTCTAACGTGCGGCGACCGTGCGGCACCGGAAGTGCGATCAGAAATACTATGGATTCAATTAGTTACGTTACCGTATAAAAACCGCTTATGCGATCGTCAGTATATTATCGCATATCAGTCGATGTACACGTCCGTTATTCTGCCACGCGGTTTTCGCACGATAGAAAAACGGATGTGTGTAGCAGGCTTTACAGCTGTACAAACAAAATGGACGACGAGACGCGTGTTATGCACGATGCGAACGGGGTTTCAAAAGATTCGACGCTCGTGTAATCGTGCGAACCAGATTTTCCGGGAAAAATCGATCGTATTCGAGGCGATGCGACGCCGAATGACGTTACGGAACAAATCGCGGCCACTTTGTCGACGAAAAGTTGCCGGGGCGGTTATCCGCGCGCGAAACTCTGAGAAACGCGAGACAGCGAAAGAAAAACCGAACGAGATTAGCAAGTTTCGGAGCACCGCGTTCGAATCGACGGGATCTTTTCCTCTCTCTCTCTCTTTCTCATTCTCTTCCTCTCTCTTTGCAACTCCTCAGTCGGGGGATTTTTTTACTGAATCGCTTCGGAAACTCTCTAATTGTCCGAGTGTTCGTTCACCACGGAAATAACGAATCGACGATTCGGCTTCTTCGTTCGCCCGCGCGATCCTCCCCGCTACTCTGTTCTCCCGAAACTTTTTCGTTGTTCTCCAGCCTGAGCCCTCGGGAGCCGACGATAATTGTTGACTCTTCCGACTTGAAACGAAAGCCGGCGCCGTCGGACTGCGAACGTTTATGCGACTGTACAGGCTCGCTCAAATCGAGTGGCCAGAGGCAACTGTCTTCTTCTTCTTGAAACATTTTACCAATATTAGGTTAATTCACGGGTTCAATTTTGCTCCTCGCTGAGAACTTTAAACTCGAAGAAAACTAAAATAAAATTGACTTTTGGATCGTTGGAAATAAGGACACCCCTTTTAAATTGCGGGACTGTGAACGCGTTACGCATACGTGACACATATGTGAGTAGTAGGGCACGCGTTTGCTTCGCAGCTGTTTTAACTCGACAATTAAACATTTCTTCCAACATAAAATAACTCCAATTTTATATGATTTTTCTCATTTTATGAGATTATGGGATATGAAATTGATATAATACCTCATACAATACTTAAATGTTTAGTAACTGATCAGAGATACCAACATATTTAATAACGTAAGCATTTCTTCCAACCTAAAATAATTCCATTTCATACGATATTTCTCATTTTATGGATGTGAAATTGATATACAGCAAATTCTCTATGAACGCAAAACGGCCGTACACGATACCCGCAAAAAAATATCCCTTCCACTTTAGTAATCTGATTTCGGCTCGGGTATATCGGTGTGAACCACTACTAATGCGACGCGGAGAGTCGCAATATGTAACCCCAATATTCAATCTTTTTCATCATTACTTATTATCTTATGAAACTTTCACCAATATATTTGTGGCATTTTTCTGATTAAAATGAGACCAAACACGATATAATTTCAACCGTGTTTAGAGGTTTGATTGGCGATGAAGGTTTCGGGCGCAAGGAGGGACAGCGTATGGGAAAGAGAGAAAGAGACGCGGAGAGTCGGCTGCGCGCGGTCTCTCTTTGCGCGCGCTGTCCTTCTCTACGTTCGGCTCGACCTTTGAAGCTCCAAAAAATAGTGCCCCGCCTACGATAAATGCAAACGATCTCCCCGAGGCTTCCGAGTTTACAGAGGATTTACTGTAATACTTCGCACAATATTTAAAATGAGTAGTAATTAATTAGATACCAACATATTTAATAATGTAAACCAGGCCTGGACGACGCTGGCTCGCGGAACAGATGTTGCTGCTACTCCTCTGTCGGAGTGGACGTGGTGGAGACTGTCTTACCGAGCAAGAGAAGGAGAGAGAAGCAGCCTGATGTAAACGATATTTTGAATAATGCTTCAGCAATTTTTAACTTTGGGCGCTTTTAACTTTTTACTTTGGGCGCTGCGCCGAAGATTTCGAAAATCGAGTTTAGATCCACACAGGATGAGAATGAAAAATTCTGTGCCTACACGGTGCACCTACATCGACTATTTCAAGCATGTACCTCGAGTATCTTGAACATCTCGAATCTCTCGAACCTCTTGGCTCGGATAGATTCGTAGTGCGCCGAGTGCTTTGACTTACAAAGTTTATCACCGTAAGGAATTAGATGGAGAAATCCTGTCATTCGAACACCTACATCATCCCGGTCGGACGAGTCCCAGAGTCCAATCCCATTAGGCGACCGACCGTTCCCGATAATATCGAGGATATTTATTGTACTGGAGAATCGTTCGCTCGCTGCAAGCTCTATCGCGGTTCCCGGAGGATCGATACGCGTTTCAGAGATCCTGCTTCGCTGTTGACCATGTTCCTGCTAATCTTTCGGCGATCCCACGGTGTCAGGAGCCGGACGAGTGTTCGCGAACGATAATCCAACAAATCTGGGTCCGGTGTCAGCCGGACGGGTAGCAAACGAAACCCTGGTGTTTCGAGCAAGATCCACAGAGCAGAAGACCGCAAGCAACGACGTCAACACGCTCCGGCGAGTCCGGGAATCGATAAACTTCATTCCCCCCTCGGTGTGTTCGGTCTCGCGACGCGACCAACGCTCTCCTCTCTCTCTCTACCCACGAAAGCGACAGACAAATTGTTAGGCGTTGGCCGGGAACCAGATATGCGAACTATTTACGATCGATATCGCAGGGGGGAACCTTGCCAGAGATACGGCAAGGGTCCCCTTTTCCATTAATTCACCCCCATCGCTTACGTCTTTTCGGAGGAGTCCGCGATAAAGAGACTCCGGCTTTCTATCGTTTCCGCGGCTCCGATCCAACGTTTATCGCTGCCACTGGAAACACGCACAGGGTGGACCGGATCGAATCGAATATGCCAGCGGACTTTGACCAACCCCATAGAACACCCCCGGAACTGGTGGAATCCTTCCAGATGAATTCTTTCAGCGAAATGTCTGCCGAAGACTGATCGATTATATCGGTGAACGAAGTTATTTCGTGGTGTTTTCAGCATTTCATAGGGATTCTTTCGCGGATCGTTTAGTTCAGGATTTAACGAAAGGACGTGACTAAATGATTCGACACATTGGAGGACAACAGTTTATTCAGGAAAGTGTTTGGCAGCATTTTCTTTGCAACATGTCTTTATCCCTATAAATGTCGTAGAAGAGAAACGAAAATACAATATTTTATGGTTACATTCATTTTAATGTTGAATTATTGATTGAAGACCAATCAAATTTTACTTCATCTAAAAAGAAACGCGTAACATTCATATATGTTAGACTTATTATCCTCGTTGTATCGCGGAATTTTTATTCAAAAGACTTCGTACTTTCGACAAACGTATCGCGATGTATTTTCTGGGCTGCTCTTGACTTTACCGGACTCAAAATTTGTGGCTTTCTATTTTACAATTGTACAAATCTACTGAATTACATACCAAATACATCATAATTTATTTTTTTAAATAATATTTTTGAAATAATGAGCACGATGTATCCGATCAACAATTGATTCAAGATATTGATATTTTATTCTTGAATATCCTGCATTAAAACTTGCAGAATGACCTGTACGTCGAAAAGTTGTTCAGAATGTTGACCTTGACAACATATTTCAAGGGCAACTCGTCGTATTGGTCGAGTCTACAACAAAGCGTAACAACCGTAAAATAAAAAGTGGTAATGGACAACCAATAGGAAGTAAGAAGCACTGGTAAAATGAATAAAAGACGTATAAAAGAATCGTTGTTGGCGATCGGAAGGAAATAAGATTGCCGAATAATTCCGGGGAAACGTGCTCGCTCGAGATAATTAATGCGAAAGTAGGGACCGAGGTCTTTCACCGCGAATTCTATGGATGTTTCTGTTCGCGGGTGTCCAGACGCGTCCCCTTAAAAGCGAAACACGCTCGAGGACGCCGGGTTCAACGATCAATTGAAAGCGCGCGCTATCAAGAATCCCACCCACCCTTTTCACCCTTTCATTCGCCGCGGGAGACGAGCTCCGAGGCTCAAGGGACGTAAGAGGGTGAAGGCCGCCCTCGCGTCGAATTCCAAACAGCCGAGAACGGCGGGGACGCGGTATTTCATTAATCCAGTCGCGGACGAATCAATGAACACCAGCGGTGTGGATGGCCTCCCTCTTTCTTTCTCTTTCGACAAGACGGTCGCTGATGCGAGTAATTAACGCGTCGGATTCGCAATAAACCCGTCAACACAACGTAACGGGCAATATGTTTCTTGAACGATGATGATTCGATCGAATCTTCTGGAACTTGTACAATGGTTTCGTTCGTATTTGAAAATGTCAGACAAATTTTTATCATTTTAAGCATAACTCCTGAACCATTGATCCTACAGGATCGAAACTTCGATCTGTAGCCGCCCCGGGTACTAATCTACTGGATTACATACCAAGCAACACAGTCAAAAGCAGCCCTTGTCGCTGTTAGCCTTCGTAGCGACAGCGTTGATCTTGTACCAGAATAAAAAATTAATATTAACCTTCAGCGGTCGAGGGGGTGACTCAGAGTCACCACTAAAAATTGCTGTATCATTACTCACAATATTGTTTACATTACTAAATACGTCGTTATCTAATCAATCACTACACATTTCATTATTGTATGAAGTATCATATCAATTTTTATAATACAATGGAATTTTCAAGTTAAAATAGCTTCGACTGTAAAGAGAAAAAATTCCTTGCCGTAACACTTTCCTTACAGTGACAGTGATTAAACCGTCTTTGTCCCCAAAAACGTCGTAGAAGAGAAAAGAAGATTTATATTTCTTGTATGGCTACAATTATTTTAATTCTGAAATCTTAAATAAATTTCATTTCATCTAAAAAGAAAGGCGCAACATTCATATTTGTTAGGCTTGGTTAGAATCTTCATCACGAGTCTGACTAATTAAAACACGGCAAGGGGTTGATACGAGTCTGAGTAAAATATTTCGAAAAGTACAAGCTCGACAAGTTTTACAATTCCATTACAGACTCTCTTACTGATTGTCTTATAAATTTCGAGGGCACATTCTCGAAGGTGTACGTTCTCGAGCTGGGTACAGAGAAGTCGATTTTCATCCCCAGCCTGTTGCAGCCTCGTTCAAGATACTGGTCGGAGGAATGGAGACGGAAAGAAAGCACGCGACAAATTAAAAACTTGAGAAATACGATTCGCGAGGAGATTGGGAGGCGGGGGCGTGGCTAACAAAGCGTTTGTTCCCCGTATCCAGCCTTGATACCCAAATTAAATCATTCTCGAGCCGGCCACGAGACCGAGCCGCCGTGCCGTGCCGGCCTGTTCCCGTTTTATGCAAATCGACGACACGGCGCAGCGCGCTAATGTACCGCGATATTTCATTACCCGAGGCCAGAGAGAGAGAGAGAGAAAGTGGGAGAGGCGTGAATGAGAGAGACGGAGAGAGGACTCATGATGAAGTCGACGCCTGTGTTCGTTGGGAATTTTTGCGTATTAACCGTCTGCGACCGGGACGAGGCCCTCGGGACACCTTTGCCACCTCGGACGATCGCCGAGACACCTTTCGCGTCGATCCTCTTGATTACTGCATTAATACTCAACATACAAGTCTACGACGTTCGGTAAGATTGCAGTCTCGTTGAACTTCGACGTGGATCAACTTGTCCGTACATGCACTGCGGTGCATAACTATAGCACCGTTTAAATTTTTATCCGTTTCAGAATTCAGACTGAAAGTGCGAAAAAATTAATTGTAAAAATCGAAAGGGTATGAAAAATATTGAAGTTTAAATTAATTTTTATTTGAATTCTCCTCTTGTACAAAACGATACAAACAATAGTATGAATTTCACTGTTGCGTAACAATAGCACCACATCAATAAAAACAATGATAAACGAATTTAATATCTTGTAGGACCACCTTTTTTTGAAATTAACTCGAAAACTCTATCTGGTACGCTATCAATAAGTTTCCGAAAAATATCTCTGCTGATTGTTTTTACTAATATCGATTATGGCGCTTTTTAATACGGAAACGTTCCCGTATTGCCGATTTTCTGCGTAAACGTTCCTGACAATTATGCCCCAGATATTTTCCATGGGATTTTGGTCGGGTGAACATGCTGGCCATTTAATATTGTTAATATCGTTTGCTTCGAACCATGCCATCACTTTTCGACTTGTGTGTATAGCCGCGTTATCTGGTTGAAACGTCCAATTTGTAGTACTATTTTCTTGTAGAAAGGGTAGCAAATTGTTTTCCAAGATACCAATATATTCATCACTATTCATTTTCTTCGATGGGAAAGCTAATTGTAACATGCCATCACTGTGAAAAGCCCCCCAAACCATAAGACTTCCTCCACCGAAATTTCTTTTCGTGAAATACCGTGGTTCCTTGCGGAGATCTCGCCAGTAGGAATTGTACCCATCAGGTCCATCAAGGTTGAATTTTTTTTCGTCCGAAAAGATAGTCTAATTGTCAATAAAAGAAATTACAATAAGCTGGGTTTAGAAGATTTTCAGAAATTAACTTACGTTATGCCAGTTCCGATGCATGTTTGCTCGAGCGTATTGAAGTCTTGCAATCTTATGGCGCGGTAGAAGTTTGGGTGCAGACTTTAATTTTTGTCTCACAATGTTTTCATTTGCTTGTAAAGCTCGATGTATAGTCCACCGTGAAACATCAAGATTAAGTTCTTTTTTAATTTGGTTACAACTTTTTAATGTGTTGCTGGCCGTTTTCACAATTATTCGTTCCGCACGTGGACTCAATTTCTTCTTTGGTCCACCCGTTTTATTCTTCCCATAGTTATCTTGGTCACGTAAAAAGTTTATAACAACCTTATGTGACCTTCCTAGCCTACGAGCAATTTCGCGCATGCTAAAATCTATTTCCTTCAGGGCTAACGTTTTACCCCTCTCTTCTTCCGTTAAATATGTACCACGCGGTATTTTCAAGATACAAATTTTTTATATTTACTGTGGAAAATTCTTTTTTCAATTTCTATTTTCACGGATACTTCGTTATGTAGGTTAAACGATGCGTAGCGAAACTAAACACAGTGAAATTAGCAAATAACAACGACGGTGCTATAGTTACGCAACAGTTGAAAATCACATTTTCGATTATATCGTCTTGTATAAGAGGGCCATTTCAATATGATTTAGTCTACAGTCCATTTTTTTCATACTTTCACAATTTCTACAATACATTTTTTTGCACTTTTCACTTAAAGTCTGAAACTGGTAAAAATTTAAACGGTGCTATAGTTATGCACCGCAGTGTAGATCAATTTGTAATCAGGGACCATAACTGTTACATGTTTTTAAAAGGTGTATGAATAGTTTGTACATCCACTGCAGGTCAATTTATATAATTTCCACAGAGAAATCGAAAGTAAATAAAAATTGATAGACTACAAACATTGACCTTCACACTGGCAAAACAGGCTTTGAATTTCCACCCTCCATTCGTTGGTCTCAATGTTATGGTTAGGCCTTTATGCAAAATAAGCATTTTTTACCTGAATTGTAGGATGAAGATAATATAACAATACTGTGGAGATACTGTTAAACATACACACGATGCACAAAGTATTCGTACACATTCTAATTTGGACCCAACAGCTTGAGTATTTTCGAGACGTTAATACGATTAGTTTACTAGGCTAATGTGTAAATGATTTTTTAAAAATTGTGATTGGTCACGAAGAAAAAGTCAAATGGTCACGATTTATAAATTTTTCAGCTGTGTGCCCAATAATGAAAATTTTATCTGCGCCTGTAAAAATCTTCGAATTTAGGGTTCGCGATTCGTTTACATCGCAGATTTTTACAATTTTCGCTATTTTCAATCAATCGTACTTCGTAACAGCGTTAATCGATTGCGATAAAACTTTGTACATGTACAATACATAACTAATATACATGTTTTTAAAAGGTGTACGAATACTTTGTGCACACCCAGTGCAGATCAGTTTATAATTTCCACAGAGAAATCGAAAGTAAATAAAAATTGATAGACTACAAACATTGACCTTCACACTGGCAAAACAGGCTTCGAATTTCCACCCTCCATTCGTTGGTCTCAATGTTATGGTTAGACCTTTATACAAAATAAGCATTTTTACCTAAATTATAGGGTGAAAATACTATAATAGTATGTTTACCCTTCATTTTTGTCATGCATAAAATTTGCAGTTTATCCTTCCAAATCATCAGTTTCCGATATTTCGTTTTTGTTCAGAACTTACCCTTCGTATACCTGGTAGATAACTGTGTTTTAGCAATTCCTTGGAGCTCGAAGAATGACATTTAACAAACATTTTAGCCGTCTATGTACTCTGACCTTTTTCAACCGTGGTTCGGAGAATTCGATGTCGACGACGTCGATATCGGAGGGGGTTGTTTTCGTAGGGGAGGCGTGAAGTACGAGGCGTTTTTGGTAGTCGTCGGAGCGGAGAGGAAGCAACAGGGAAACAATTAGAAGGACGACAGGTAATGGAAAGTGAACGGTCTCGTGAAAAGGAACAGGAAACAACGGGCAAGAGAGGAAAAGCATGTCAAATAGGGGGATAGGAAACACGACGTCGAATCGAAGGGTGCGGCGAGGGACGAGGGGTGGAATGTTGCAGGAGGAGAGGAGACGGAAACTGCGGCCCCGAAGCTAATTTCGATCCCCGATACACTCGACTCAATATTGTACATCGAGTTTCGCGAATGTAAGCTCCGCCAAGAAAATCTACCCGGGGAAAAGCGGCTTAAGAGTTTCTCGCGAGGAAAACCGAGTTTCGCTCGCCCTGCTCTTGCTTCGCTCTGGTCCGCTCCGTTCTGCTCGCGCGTGTACGCTCCGCGGGTACGAGGGAACTTATCGACTCCTCTCGCGACCCCGGTAATCAGTTGTATACCTTCCACTCGCAGCCACGTCGATGCTCGTTATCCCCGTGAATTCCCCGAGGAGGAACTCGCTTTGGCGCTTACCTGGAACACGAAAAGGAACTCGGTCAGTAAAATCTTGAGATTTTCGATTAGTTCGATCGATTTTAATGATCTTTCCATTTTATCTCGGCCCGCCAAACGCGCAACCCTCCCCGTCAAAAACGCAGATATTTCTCTTTGATTCCGGTCTCGCTAAATTGCCGCGCGAACGTCTGCGTCTGCATAGGATCCCATTCCTCTCGAATCATGTTTTTTGATTGCCCGTCTCTCGCCAACAACCGTAGTCCCGTTGAAAGCACCGGTTCTCGTTAGATCACCGAAGTTAAACAACGTGGAACGTGACCGGCACTAGGATGGGTGACCGTCTGGTCAAAAACCGGAAAGTGACCCAACCGGGGTGTTTTTCACGTGTTGTTGGCAAAAGGTGGTTCGGAACCCACCATAAACAGTAGGTCCCGCTGAAAAGGCGATGGTGAGAGTGGAAAGAGGAAGAGGATTGGTAAATGAATTTGAAACCCTGAGGGGACCAAATATCATGTCCATACCATACCATACCATTGCCCGTCTCTCATCGAGTCGGAACACATAGTTTTCTCGTTTTAAAACAAGTCGTTCGAACGAGCATTAACCCCCTTGCCGTGCCATTTTCTTTACAGTTACCGTGATTAGAACGTCTTGATCCCCAAAAATATCGTAGATTGCGATTATAAACGAATCGTGGTTACTAAACTGCGGATGTTTATGCAATTTGCAATTTTTGTAGACGTTTTTTAGTAGTACATATAGTAAATCCTCCATCGACGCAAAAAGGTGCTACTCGATGAACGCAATAAAAATATCCCCTCCATTGTAGCATACCAAATCTCTCTACATATAGTATAAAAATGCAGTTCTGACTCATTCACTCACTCACTGATCAACGCCCAGGCTAAACCCTTGGACCTAGAAAGCTTAAATTTTGCACAGAGGTTTCGTTTATGATCTATACAACGGATAAGAAAGGATATTTCGAAATTCAACCCTCAACGGGGTCAAAAGGGGTTGCAACGTTTGTATGAGAAATATTTTGTTCGTGGTCGGATTTGCTTGAAACTTGGTCTTAATGCTCTTTGATATAATTAATCAAACACCTATTTCAGCATTTTAAAAAATTTAAAACCCTAAGGGGTGAAAAGGGGTTGCAACGTTTGTATGAGGAATATTTTATTTCTGGTCGGATTTGCTTGAAACTTGGTCTTAATGCTCGTTGATATAATTAATCAAACACCCATTTCGACATTTTAAAAAATTGAACCCCTAAAGGGGTGAAAAGGGGTTTTGTAATCTAAGATGGCGGCATGACGTAAAATTAAAACTGTATAGGGGTGAATGGGTGGTTAAAAGGTTTTATGGGGAAACAATATCAATTTCCGCGGGCAAAAGCTAGTCCTCTATAGACGCGACAGCCTCGAGGTGATTTGGTCGCATCTTTCGTATAGGGTAGCTATTTTTTATCTCCAAAGGCCGAGCCGAACGTAGAGAAGGACAGCGCGTGTAAATAGAGACCACGCGGGGGTCACCCCTTAGGCGGTCGATCGTGCTACAAAGAAATTAAGGTATGTATTCTTTAAATTGGAGTTTTATGATACTCGATGTATCATTCTCAGGTATGGAATAGCATTAGTACAATGTGTACAACAATTTCCCGCTTAGCACCGTTGTTTACCCCGTACTGAGGGGGGAAGGGGTTATTCTTGGTCGCATCTATCGTACAGAAATTGTTGCGGCTATAGAGGATTTAATGTAATCTGATCTCGGCTCGGGTATATCGGTGTGAACCACTACTAATGCGACGCGGAGGGTCGCAGTCGACGGCACAGTTCAAAGACTCGTGCGATTAATTGACGATGAACGTTTCGGGCGCGAGGAAGGACAGCGTATGGGAAAGAAAGAGACGCGGAAAGTCGCAGTCTAAAGACATGCGCTATCCTTCTTTACGTTCGGCTCGGCCTTTGAACCACAAAAAATAGTGTCCCTCTACGATCGATGCAAATGAACCTCCCCGAGGCTTTTGGACTGGCATCTATACAAAGACGGCGGTTTTTTCAAACTTTGGCGGTCTTCCCCGACATGTAGGTGATAAATCTAACGTCTTAAATTCTGTGACCTCCATCGATGTTTTATATAAAATAGTATACGGTGTGCACTTTTTGCAAAACCTCAGCCAACATATTTTCAGCCAGTTTACTTTTTCTTCGTTGGTAATTTTTCTTACCCGTTTTTGAATTGCGTGTTGTAGATTTTTTGTCGAAACGAAATTCTCCCGTTTCATTTCGTGTAAAATAAATTTATCATTTTGTCTACATTGTTTTATAACATCATAGTAAACCTGTGGTGTGGTAACCACGTGACCCCGCCACCTATCTCTACGGAAATTGTACTCGCACCACTTTCATAATCAATCAATTTTAAATTGAACAAAGATTTGGCATTTTTTAAGATATTAAATATTAACTGGTTATACATAAAAAGTTTACACAAAATTAATAAAAAATTATGTGATATCTCATTTTTAAAAAAATGCAGTTTCACCACTTTCAAAATAAACGGTCCAATTTTTAACCAACTACCCGCTCAATTGTAAACATAGAACTTTTATCAGCGAACGTTTTTCGATCGCACGACGAAAGGATCTGTTTTCCTCGAAGCATCGGCGACGGGACTATAGGAGAGGGTCGAGGTTTTCCTTGGGGTGGTGCTCCTCGAGAGATCTCGATTTCGCTTTCGAGTTCGGTGACGCGCGTGATCGACGGCTGCACCGTGATTCCGGAGCTGCGCTTTCGGTAAAATTTATCGCTTAATTGCGTTCGCCGGACCACGAGGAGCGATAAGGGGCGGACAAAAGGCGGGCTTCGTCGAGATTGCCGTCACGTTTCTCGGTTAACCAGCCATCCGCCCCTAAACCGGTCCGATTGGGAATCGACTAACAGGACTAATTACGCCGGCGATGTAATCGATGCTAATAACGCGTGGCCGCCGTCGCTCCGCTCCGCACCCGCTCCAATCTGCACGGTTCTCGAGCCAGTTGGAACCAGCCGCTGATTACTGCGCGTGGTTTAACAATAGAGGATTCGACGACTAATTTTCACGATTTCGGCGCCGCTCCACTCGCGATTCGCCCGTTTTTCGCTGACCTTTCCACCGACTCCCAATCGATTTTCATCGGGACACATTTCTGCTAATCACAGTTTCGTTTCTCAAAGATTTCCTGAAAAGCTTTTTGAAAGTGTCACTATTCTGGAATGTGAACCGAAACCCTCTATTCACATATGTATGTATGTAGGAGCGAGATTTTGGAATGAGTGCGTGCGTTCAATATTTTGTGTATGCGTGAATCGTGTGTATTGCGACCGCGATATATCGAAAATAAACGCATGGAAAAAAGTCGGTTTGATCGGAATTCACGGACGCTAAACGTGAATATCTCTAACTATCTCATTAAACACTCATCTAGTTCCTCTCATCTCACTCGCTTTATTCCAACAAATCTCGTCAAAACAAGCTTGTGTTCTGGCTTGATACATCTCTTGTTTTGCACAAAGTTCGTGACAATTTTGAACGAACCCTAGTTGGGGAAATAAAGTTTTGTTTCTACACTGCGAGAAAAATCCTGTCGAAACAAAAAAAAAAACATATGTTGATTCAATAAGATGTACTATTGAATAGTGCCAATATCATATGAACTTATTCTAATATTTAATACTATTGAATTTCAATAGCAAAACTCATTTCCGCCAATCATATAAGCGAATAGCTTGACCATCATTGTTTTCAAGAAAATAAGATACGGCCTCAAACCAATTCCAGTATAAATCAATACATTTCTCGAATTTTTTTAACAACATATCTGATTGAAGGAAAAAGAGAAATATTACGAATAATAATGTACGGCATTGAATCGAATAATATTTTCAATCATTCCATGACAGACAATTCAAATACATCACGATTTGCTTCTAAATTTCATACTATTGAAAAGAATACATTGATATTCATCGAAGTAAAAAAAATTACACTAACACGCGTGTTATTGAAGTAACTACATACTTTTTTTTCTCGGTGTACGTGAAGTGACTTGTTCTACCCCTTCTAATCCGTAACAAGTTTAGACCGCCACGCGTAGTCGAATTAGCAAGGAAAACGACCGCAGCCCGCTACCAAATTCGCCGATACAATCGCTTTCCTAACCCGCGTTCTATTGTAAATTCCAATATCGTGGCGCGTGTACATTTTCCAGCGGCTCCCCCGATTTCCGGCCGCATTCCGCTGTCCGTGATCCAGCAAAGTATAATCTGATTACGTTGTACCAACACCGATCCAATCGTAACAGTTGAATCCATTACGCGAGTTACTTTCTGTAATGCTTCGTACAGACTAGAACATTTCGACGAACCGCGCCGCGAACAGCACCTTGAACCTTGCTGCGAACCGCGCATTTCGACGAACATTTCGACGAACGACATTGGGCTGCGCGATGATGCTGCTACTGTCAAGAGACATACATTTTATTCAATATCGAGAGGAATAGAGTTCTTATAGAAAAAGTTTGAGGCAACCCCGCTAAAAACCCGGGAATTCCCGAATCCCGATGCCGGGACCGAGATGCGAAGCCTCGTATCATGTCGGAACGGGATCCCAAAAATCCTGAGTTCTTTCAGAGAATATTCGGGATTTCCGGTGGTGTTCGGGTTTCCCGTGAATTTTTTCGGGATTTCTGCAGGGGTGTGCAAGATTACCGAAAATGTTCAGAATTCACGTAAAATATCAGGGAAAAAAATGCAATGTTTTCATAGCAAGGGCATCTTTAATAATTTGAGACAAATTATAATTTAATTAAATTTACTACAATATATAATTTAAATCACCGATGTCTTTGTTTATAAATTTATGTATATTTCTTGAGATTTATAAATTATATTATGAATATTTAGGATATGCTATCTGTCCTGCAAACAGATTTGTAAGTGCCAGCCCGTTCGCGTTCGTGCGCGCAAAAATGCGCGCGGCGGCGTTCATGGCACCGTTCGTGGCACCGTTCGTCGAAATGTTCGTCGAAATGTTCGCCAAAATGCGCGCGGCGGCGTTCCCATAGCTGATGGATCGACCGTTCGCGCGAATGCGTGCCGAAATGCACGCCGAAATGCGCGCGGCGAAGTTCGTGGTGGCGTTCGTGGCAATGTTCGCCGAAATGTTCGCCGAAATGTTCGTCGAAATGTCATAAAATATCCAAAAATTCAAGTCATTTAATCTCGAATCTGATGCTTCATAGAGACCTGAACATTACATCTAAGTAAAGTGCCAACATTTTCTGTATTTCTTTGTGTAGTATACACCGCTGCAGCTCCCATAGTTGTTCGCAAGAAAATCTGGAAATAACACAAATCCGTTCCGATCGCCATTCGTCGAAACGTTCGTCGAAATGTTTGTCGAAATGCGCGGTTCGCGGCGCAGTTCGTCGGAATGTTCTAGTCTGTACGAAGCATAACGGTGAATCGCAGCCGGCTCGACAATCCCGCGGTAATTACGCGTCGCGATCAACAATTCCAGAAAGTAACTCCGAATCGAATCAACGCAACGGTCGCGTTTCGATCGGCATTATCGATGCGTGATCAGATTACGATGCTCTCCCGACTCCCGACTCCGATGGCTGTCAGCGTACCATTCCCTCCCCGGGCTCGACACAAGATCCTCCGAAGCGGAATTTGTGAGCATCGTTCTCTATCCGAGCGTATCCGCGTCGTCTGGCTGGCTGGACGAGCCTAGGGTATTTATAAATCATAAATTGAATAATTCAAACCCGTCCGCCTGTCCGCAAACGAGAGCGCGCGCGGAAACAGACCGCTCGCGCGCGCACGATCGATCGATCGCAACGCCGCACAGTGTGACGAATGGCCTTTTTAGCTGGACAAAATTCTAAAAAAAAAGAATCGCCTATTTTTCTATATTTATCAATTGATATGTTCACAGTTGTATAAAATATGAATAATTATTAACTTTTCACAACATTTAGTTGGTTTTTGTTAATTAAACAATATATTTTAAGTGATTTATAATTAAATATAATATACAACGAAGTTAGTAATGGATCTATGTAACACACAGAATGATAACAAGTAGTAGATATTATCAAAGAAGACGTCATTTTTAATTATGGACAAAAAGAATGTTAATATAATTTACTAATTTACTTTTTGGAGATTCAGACATACGGGAAAGAATTATTCTTTGGTTTAGTATACGGTTTCAATCTATAAATAATCTGCTGCATATTATTGTTTATCATTTTAATATAATAAAAAATTAAAAATATAATAACATAAAAATATAAATAAAACAACAGAAATAACACAGATCAAAATGAAAGTATGAAATGGGAGCGTTCGGTTGCTAGAAACTAATAACTTATAAACCAATAACTTATAAACAAATGTAAATTAATCTAAAAATTTGAAAAAAGGTATCACGTTTGATGTGATGACGTAACAAATAAAACACTAACAACGAACACAGTAATAATAACAATATCAATAAAAAGCAACGACAACAATAAAAAATAACGAAACTGAAAGATATATGAAAAACGCAAGGGAGATGTAGACTGCACGTTGATCGCTCGAAACTGCAGAAACCAATTTTCATAAGAAGAAAGTTCGGAGGAAAACCTGACGATTGTATATTCATTACATTGTATATTCCTTAAATATACAATGAACGAAACCAATCCATAGGTTTCAACGAGTAGACTAAACAAACCGCTAAGTGATGACGGCATCGGCTGCGTTCGGGCCCGGCCCGGGCTGTGATTGTCACGAGCGTAAACGTAAAACGACGTAATGGCAATTATATTTTGGTACTACAATAAACTAGAGAATCTCTACTTTATAATAATGTAAAAATCATCGCGTGGGGCGACGTGGGGCATATACTGATTCATTGACGAAGAGGAGTAACATGGGCGTTTCTGTGGAAAAATAAGTACCGTCTTCGACACTTAATTTACAAAAATAGAGGAATGTTATCGATAATTTGGAATTACTAAAGTGAAAATACATGTTTTGAGATGCTATATCCATCATACATAGGAAATTTAAATACTCCTTCGTACATTTTAACATATTTCTAGCGCGTATGACAATGTGCCCATTCATTTATAGGTTAGGCGTCCGCCTTTTAGGTGAAGTTTACACGCTCTGCAAACATACAACAAAAGAATTTTAAGTTTTAATATTCAAGGGTTTTAATACACGGTTATTTTAGATAATATTGGCACAGTTAGTTTTTGTTTATTTGAAAGTTAATTTTGTCCAGCTAAAAAGGCCATTCGTCACACTGTGCGCCGCCGTTCTCCTCCCGGAATTTCGACGATATTTAGCCGGCGAGAACGATCTACACGATGAAATTATTCAGCACCGTCGGTTAAAACTGTACTTTCCATTTATTGTTCATTCTAATGGCAGCGTTTTACGTTCGGCCAGGATCGCTACCAAGTTAACGAAAAATAAAATGTTCAAGGGCCGAGACTGGTCGTTCCAAGGGACATAAATTCTGTATACGCGAAAGAACTCGAGAAACGCCATGAAGTTAAGTAGACTATGAGCGAAGCTTATCAAATTACTATTGGAAAGCTGGTCTTTTTAAAGTGAGGATAAATTTTGTTACACACTTATACACTTCATCCTGTTCTCTTTCTCTTGATCTCGAGACTCGATCAGGATCATTGATCCATAGAGCCACCGATGATTATAATCGGATCATCCCATGCCAAATCGATCACTTTTCGCAGGCACCATCGTCGATTTTATTCTAAATGAAATATTGGGTGCAAAACTAAGCCCGATATAGACAAGCTCGCGCCCTTTATTGTATACAGTGTTCCCACGATTGTTGTGAGAACCTCGGGGGTATCGAGTCTCAAGAAACGAATGGAACTACGTTTTTTTTTACGTGTGTGTGTGTGTCGAACATAGATTTCTTGGATAGCTTTTCCAAATGTAAACGACGATCCTGGATAAACAACGATGCTAAGCGGGAAATTGTTGTATTTTACTACTGCTATTCCATACGTGAGAATGATACATCGAGTATCATAAAACCCCAATACCTTAATTTCTTTGTAGCGAGATCGACCGCCCCCACCGGGGGAATTCCCTAGTAGTGGGGATAAAAAAGTCACATCATCCGCATATCCGAAAGTCACATCAATCGCGGCAACACTGTAGTCGAAACTAGTTTAGAAAAATGGCAGTGGGGGTATAAGAAAATCTGGAAGACATTTCTATGTTTTCCAGATGTATTTACTTTCCTGGCATGTGAGCCCCACCTCCTACTTACATGAACACGTGGTTCCAAGAAGGCAGTAAAAAGTCACGTAGGCAAAGCCTCGGTACGTAACAATCGAAATAAAATATTAGGTCGTTCGGTAAGTCATTTCGTTTTCTCAAGGGAAAATGAAGTTTTATGACAATTTTGTTCTACGATCTCTTGCGAATTTTCAAACAAACTAAACCACGATTTCGCGATCTAAAATGAAGTTAAGTAATATGTAACCAGACTGCGTATGTTTCTGTAGTATGCAATTTTCGTAAACGAATTATGAAAAAAAAACGCACTAAAAAGTATAAAATAATTTCCATTTAATTTATGCGAATACACACGAACTGAATACAATACAATCTTTTCGGAGGCGGCGCAAAATTGAAAATTTTCGACACTGGAAATTACGAAATCAGCAACATCTGTCATTTGGAAGATTTTTAATTTTTGCGCCGCCTCCGGAAAGATTGTATTGTATTTAAGTTCGTCTGTATTTACATAAATTAAATGGAAATTATTTTATACTTTTTAGTGCGTTTTTTCGAAGTCGGTTTAATTTTATAAAATTCCTTTTATTTCACACACTTTTTATCTCTGTCAGCCGTCACATTCCAAATCGTAATTTATAAACATCTGAAAGCCGCAATCGATAACGGTAACGACGTCGCGTTAATAAATATCTAATATCTAACATTCAGCGGAGTTCACAACAGTATCACCACCCTACATTTTCGCAAATAAAATCGTAATTAATAAAAAAATGTAAAATTTTTTTTGCACGGGACCATCCCGGGAACATACTCTACAAAATGCAAAAGGTTTCGCTCCGATTGGTCCATCCATCTCGGCGTAATCGGTAAACATACATAGAAAAAAAACGAAAGAAAAAGGCACATACAGATCGAATTGAGTAACCTCCTCCTTTTTCGAAGTCGGTTAAAAAGTGAAACCAAATAAAAATCGTACTAAATTCTGTCGAATTTTATATTTTAGCAGTTCTTGAAAATTTTCAAAAGCCATAAATGCATCAAGACCAGCAGTCTACTAATAACAAATGGAAGCAATGCCACCTCTACACGAAAAACGAAATTACTTTTCGAACGTCCTGATAGGTCGTCGACGTATTAGATATTTTGGAGCTCGATCTTTAATTTGAAGTGTTTTTTCTTGGAAGAGGGGAGAATTTGCTCGGTTCAGTAGGAATTCTCGAGATGGTTGGGGACAGCGATTACTCGAAAACCCTTTCGATCGGTGGCAGGGCTCGAGTGGGCCTCGGCGTCTTCATGAAAATGCAGAGAGGCCCGTAGACAATGCGCTCTCGTCCCGGCGAACTAATTAAATTCCGGAACGCGCGGGGCTCGGGCCGGGCCGGGTCGGAACGGGTCGAGACGTCCTGACTCGTGCCACTCGAGAGATCGTCAGTCCTTTCCACGTCGTTACCGGGAACAGTCGGGACTCGCTTGCAGCTGAAACGCGGCTCGAGCACGCTTTTCCATTTCCTGGCTCCGCCGATAACTTATCTGGCCCGTGTTCGGCCCGCAGCGACGCTCGACGACGCTCACCGACGCGGAGGGATGCCCTAACCCCTAAATCTCGACTCCTAGTCGGTGTCCTAGTCAGAACCTGTCCGCGTCGCGACGTCTCGATGACGCGCGACGCTCTCCGCCCGGAAATTGGGGAAATGAAAAGCGGCGTGATCGAGCCAGATTATGTCCCCGACCTCGCTCCAACGACCGCGTTCACAAACGCGTGAATTATTTCTCTCCGTCATCGACCATCAAAATGAAATTGCTAAATGTTGCGCGCGACTCTCGCAATGTTCCATTTATTGTAACACCTTCGAAAAGAATCGGAATTCGTGCATCTTCTTATCGGTAATAAGTTGACAGCGGATTTTATGCATTTACAACAAAAATGAGTAGGTGTAATTTCAAACAGTGAAAAGATTAGAAGAATTTAGAAATACTGTTATATTATTTTCGACCTATTAAACATATTAAGAAAGAAAATCAATTTCTATTTCACTCCAGTTTGTTGAAAATCGGGTAGAAAATTTTTATTTTGCACAAAGATCTGCTGTCTAGTAATAAGTTTTATTTGTATTAGTTATATTTAGTTATAGATAAACTTATAGTGTACATCCTATCGGTAATTACCGATATGATATTTTCTTTGTAGGCTTGATTCAAGTAATCGATTTTCAATTCATATCATCATTGGTGGAAAGTACTTGAAGATGACAAATATTAAAATAATCTAATGTTAAATAGCTGAAAAAACTCATGCTTTTTAAAATTTGGACTTAGACCTCTTTCACAATTATAAGTACATTTAAGCATTAATGTAAATGTAGCCATACAAAAAATAGAGATTTTCAATTTTCTCTTCTACGACGTTTTTGGGTATAAAAACGTTTTAATCCCTGCAACTGTAAAGAAAATGTTACGACAAGGGATTAAGCCACTTCCCGGAGTACTATGAAATTTGTATGCATCGCAAATACGATTTATCAAAGTCTCCTCTTTCCGAAGCGAGCCGCAGGACGCAACAGCGGGTCAACAGAGGTTTTAATTCGCGAGGCAGATCGGGGAGCCCAGCTAGCAGTCCCCCCTATATTCGACGGAAGAAAAGGAAAGCTCGAAAGAGGAGGATCTCGCAGGGAACTTGGTGGAAACTTTACTCTTTATTTCGCGGAAGGTCAGCGTCTGCAGCCAGGGAGGAAACGCTTCCGGTGGTTGAAAGGACTCTTCGCCAGTAATCATCCCCCGGGCAGCTTATTCGCGAATTTCGAGTAGTCGAGATAACGCCGCGCCTCGGAATAAGTTTCGTGCCGTCCCATAGAAATCTCGAGAGGCCTGCTAATGGATTTCCTGTCCCCGAAATTGCGGACAAGACCGCGGCTCCTAATTACTTCAGCCTCTCAACCGTCTCTCGCCTTTGAGAATCGAATCGGAACTTCGAACGCAGCGCGCCGGTTTCACGTCCGCGACGTTCTTCTTTCGCGAGGATCGGCCCTTGTCTCCGCCATTTTCGCACGGGCCGGATCCGGCAATTATTTTTACTCTTGGCTTCCTCCGCGTTGCAAACTATAATAAATTAGCTAAAGGAAAACGCTAGAAGATACGCAGCGAGATTATCGTTGGCAACAAGATAGTATCGCGATTCAAATTGCACGAAGTTCGGACACACGATGCATTTTACTCGAAAACTATCGTACAATTTTCTCCCGTCTACTCCCTCGAAAACGGAGAAGACGATCTCGAAAAGCTCCCTTCTCCATCCACTTTGTCCGTCGAACGCATGTTTTAGTACTCTCCGCCGCGCCGAGCCGATCGGACGCGTGGAAAATTCCCCCAGGACGAGTAAAACACGACCGATAAAATAACCAGACCAATATTTATGCGGGCCCCTATTTTTATAGACAAATTTTCAGAAAGAGAAGCGAACTGGAATTTCATTCCCCGCAGCAGTAGTTCCGTTCGATGAAATACGACACAAAACTGCATGAAATTCCGCAGAACTTTCCGTTTCTCCCGGAATCTTCTACAAACGCCTAGGGAGTTTGCAGTGGCGGTAGAATCTCATTCAAAGTGCCACAAAACGGTAACAAAAGATCCTATCCCAAAGTTTCCGGTTTAGTTACGAAGAGGACGCTTCGATCTACGAATTCGCGGTAATTCGAGTCGAGAAAAACATTCTTTTACCCCCGTAGAGCCGATCAACCCTTTCAAATGTTTTATTTGAAAATTTCACACAAGTAATCGATTTTTAAACGAGTTACCCAACTTCTCCCGATTTCAACTATCCAAATCCACAAACAAGGCCAGCAATTAGTCTTAAGAAATCGTCAATTACCCGAACCGAAGCCGGTGAACGCAGGTAGGTGCAAGACTGCGTTTTATTCTCTATCCGAATCTTTAAACTAAACTTTCCTCTTTTTAAACGTCCACCTTAGGACGTAACAGTCCTAATCGGTGGGCTTGTCGCGGAATATGATTCATAAACGGATCCAGAAGAGCGTTTGACCCAGGTGAATCGGTTCAATAAATCCTCGCGGTGTGTTCCTATCGGTTCTCTCTCGACCCCTCCCTAGCGGAGGTAGGGCTTGCGCGGGCCCGCCGAGAACAAACAATTATTTCCTCTATCTGATCCCATTTGGAAAAAGGCTGGCCGAGCGGCGGGAGCCCGGCAGAGACGTTTTCGCGCCCTATCTGCCCTCGATACGAAGCAATTTTGCCGAAGTGGTTCTCGCGCCGAGTATTTCCAGCGCGGATCGTTAACGCGGCTTGCTCCTCTTTTTCCTGCCGAAAAAGAGGAGGAGAGTAGGAATAGGGTGGGAAAGGAGGAGAGAGCGCTGCGAGCCGGGAATCGATCCCGGAGATTCGACGGCCGACGGGAATTTACATGAAAATTATTTTTTCTCTTCTCTTAGGGGATCCTCCCTCGCGCTATTCACTTTGCAACCCCCTGGAGGAGCCGTCGTCGCGCGTCGGTTCGACGGATACAAGGGTTGGGAAGGTTCGGGAGGTGCTTTCGTTGCGATAGGAGTGCTCGCTGCTTCCAGCTAGGTGTATTCGACGAGTTAATAATAGCGGTGCATAGAGATTATATTTTTTTTTGCGAACACTTTCCTCGGGGTACGCTCTCTCTCTGGCTTTAGTCCATGGCGCTATTCCCTAATGGCGCGAGGCCATCGGAATCCGTGGATTAGAACGCTGAAAGAGGTACTTCTGTTGCGATAGAAGCTCCCTCCCAGCTTCCAGGTAGGTATACGGGACAAGGGAGTAATTTTTCGGGATTTTTGGCTGAGAGGAAAGACTAGCCTTTATTTAATGTTCTCGGTGAATCGGTCCTGCGAGAGTTCTCCGGTGAATTTGATGCATACCACGGTCCCCAGCTGACGATCCCGATCGTACTACGTGTTGCCGGTAGGTATCTACTCCATCGGTTTCTGTGTTTTTTGTTTTTTAACGGAAGAGAGAGCGGGAGACAAAGGGCACACTCATGGACAGAAAGCTCCCGGCACGTGCGCAGATGTACCGGCAGCCGGTTCAAGCCTGTTGTTTGCCACATTGTTGTCGATAGTGATCGATAGGTGACTGTTGAAACGAAATTGCCTGGACCAAGGCTATTTCTGCGAGTAGAACTCGAAAACGTCGGGAACACGGGTTTCTGTCAAACTTATTTTACGCTCTCCGTCATATCTCCCACATACGTCTCGTTTAAAATTTTTGAGATATTAGCTCAGGAGTACGAGAATAGAATTTAAAAGCACCTCGTCGCTCAAAAGTACGAATGCCAAATCCAAGTCTTAATGATAACTGTTCAAAAAAGTTGGTATTTCTATTGGCGAGGCTTTTGAAAGTGCTCAGAAGTACGAAAATCGAATTTGGTGCGCAACAACCTGCTCAGAAGTACGAAAGCAGAACTCGAGCTTGTCAAAATTGTCCGAGAAATAGATGCTTCAACTTTTGAGGCTAGCAAGATGGCTCAGAAGTATGAATACCAAATTTGAATGCCGCGAAAACCGCTCAAAAGTTCGCTTGCGAGGCATCACAAATGCTCAGATGTACGAAAATCAAATTTGGTGCGCAACAACCTGCTCAGAAGTACGAAAGGAGAACTCGAGCTTGTCAAAATTGTCCGAGAAATAGGTGCTTCAACTTTTGAGGCTAGCAAGATGGCTCAGAAGTATGAATACCAAATTTGAATGCCGCGAAAACCGCTCAAAAGTTCGCTTGCGAGGCATCAGAAATGCTCAGAAGTACGAAAATCGAATTTGGTGCGCAACAACCTGCTCAGAAGTACGAAAGCAGAACTCGAGCTTGTCAAAATTGTCCGAGAAATAGGTGCTTCAACTTTTGAGGCTAGCAAGATGGCTCAGAAGTATGAATACCAAATTTGAATGCCGCGAAAACTGCTCAAAAGTTCGCTTGCGAGGCATCAGAAATGCTCAGATGTACGAAAATCAAATTTGGTGCGCAACAACCTGCTCAGAAGTACGAAAGGAGAACTCGAGCTTGTCAAAATTGTCCGAGAAATAGGTGCTTCAACTTTTGAGGCTAGCAAGATGGCTCAGAAGTATGAATACCAAATTTGAATGCCGCGAAAACCGCTCAAAAGTTCGCTTGCGAGGCATCAGAAATGCTCAGATGTACGAAAATCGAATTTGGTGCGCAACAACCTGCTCAGAAGTACGAAAGGAGAACTCGAGCTTGTCAAAATTGTCCGAGAAATAGGTGCTTCAACTTTTGAGGCTAGCAAGATGGCTCAGAAGTATGAATACCAAATTTGAATGCCGCGAAAACTGCTCAAAAGTTCGCTTGCGAGGCATCAGAAATGCTCAGATGTACGAAAATCAAATTTGGTGCGCAACAACCTGCTCAGAAGTACGAAAGGAGAACTCGAGCTTGTCAAAATTGTCCGAGAAATAGGTGCTTCAACTTTTGAGGCTAGCAAGATGGCTCAGAAGTATGAATACCAAATTTGAATGCCGCGAAAACTGCTCAAAAGTTCGCTTGCGAGGCATCAGAAATGCTCAGATGTACGAAAATCGAATTTGGTGCGCAACAACCTGCTCAGAAGTACGAAAGGAGAACTCGAGCTTGTCAAAATTGTCCGAGAAATAGGTGCTTCAACTTTTGAGGCTAGCAAGATGGCTCAGAAGTATGAATACCAAATTTGAATGCCGCGAAAACCGCTCAAAAGTTCGCTTTGCGAGGCATCAGAAATGCTCAGATGTACGAAAATCAAATCTGAGTAGTTGCTACCTGTTCAGAAATGAGGGATTCGAACTTTTGAGGCTTCCAAACTGGCTCAAAAGTACAAAAACCGAATCTGCGTGCTCATAATATCGCTCAAAACTACATTTTGATACTTCTATACTAATACTTTGGACCCATAAATCTTTCGGTCTGCGTTAGGATTAGTGACGCAAGAATGTAATTAGGACGTAGCGAGGGAAGTGGACGGTTTTATGTGGTAAAACAAAAAAAAATACAACACTCGTTTAATCGTCCAATAATCATTTTTATTGCATTTTTTAACATATACAGAACCATCATGTATACACAATACATATAATAAATACATATATACAAAATGCAATACAACGACTGTTATTTCCGATAAAATATTGTAACGCAACGAAGTGACGAGAGTAACATGGCTCTAGGGGAGGCTCCGGGATAGGGTTCGCGATCCTTGGACGAGAGGTCCCGTTCCGCAACGATCCGCCCCAGATAGCCGGTCGTTCAGCCAGGCGGAAACGGGCGATGCTAACCGTGTGTGTTCGTCTAGGTGCATGTGTGTATGCACAAGTGTGTGGATACACGTTCAAGAGAGAGAGAGAGAGAGAGAGAGAGGGGGGATAGTAAGAGGGAAAGCGAGGGTTGAGAGAGATAGAGAGAGGAGTGGATCCGTCGACGACGAACGGCGCGGCGGTGGCGTTCCTGGTAAACGGGAACGGGAATCAATCGATCGATCGGTTATAAACGGCGCGGGATGGATTAATTAAAAACCGGCCGGCGACAAAGGATCCCTCGGGGCTGAGAGGTGAGAGAGGAGCGCGGGTGCTTCGCGCGGCGGAAAGCCTTGAACTGTTCGCGAACCAGACCAGAAATACGCGGGCGCAACTTTTTCACTTTCCCGGGACAATCGCGGCCGATTCTATAGCTAGTGAAACTCGATCGAACGTCCATCCTCCTCGTCGTCGTCCCCTACTTCGCAGCCATCGAGAAAACGGATTCGTTGATCGGCTGGTTTCGATATCCCCATGGGCGGCTCCTCTTCGATCAAACCTCGCTTTCAAAGATCGCAGCTTTCGGTACGACGTCGACGTTTACGACAACGCTGTTTCGAGGATAAAGGACGAGTGTGCGAATCGGTGAAAGGTCGCGGAGGGTTGCAGAGGATGCTGGATCGGTGGCTGGGATCTCGAGTGTCTCTCTGTGCCTTCAAGGTTTTAGGCAAATTAAAAGCTGACCGGATCGAGGGACCAACATTTTATGCTTCGTGTGCGCGCGCTGTTTACCAAAGGTCCCAAAGGCGATCGAGAAGAGTGGAATCGGATAAAAAGCATTCGGTCGACCATCAGCCGCCATTGAAATGAATATCGCAACGCTGCGATGCTGTTCTGTGCTCTGCTGTGAGCTACGAGCCACGAGCTATGTGAGCAGTGAGGCAGTAAACGTGAAACGCGGAACAAGGCGCCGCGAGTTCGAAAATGATAAGACCGCTTCGACTTCGAGGCAGATATCCGTTTGTTACTCAACTCTGTTCGCTCGTTCCCGTTTGATCCGCTATCGGGAAACAACTGACAGGGCCAGGGAACGCGCGCGTCTCGGGCCAAAGACCTCCCGTGAAGAGAGAGAGAGAGAGACAGAGAGAATGAACGTCTCTTCCGGCCCGCGTCTGATTACTGAAAGTCCACCGGCTTTTCGCGACTGCTCGTGCAGCCTCCAGTGGCTCCTCAGGTTTCCTCATCTCGCTTATTCAGCGACGGTTCGAAGGGAAACCGTGCTTCTCTTCTTTTGATTGGTTCGTTAGCGGGATCCGCGACGCGAATGAGGGACGACGCGCTGCCGTGGATAGCAAATAAAAGAGGAACGGGGGGGAACGGGGGACCAGGGCTGTCAGGGGGAAACAGAGAGGAGAGAGAGAGAAGCCGAAGAGTGTCTTCTTCTTCCGCGTCCTTGACTCGTAGAGTCCTCGTCTCTTGCTCGAAGAAATGAAGAGGAAAGGAGGGAGAGAACCGTCACGACTCTCTCTCTCTCTCTCTATTTTCTTATCGCTCTGTGTTACAACCTCTGCAACGCGCTACAATGTTAACTTGCAAAACGAACAACGAGAAATAAAACGAACTGCAAGTAACTGGAACCCTTGCACTCGACCTTGATACCCCAACCGAACGAAAGAAAAGCGAAACGAACAACGCGTCGAAATGTCGTCGGGCGAGAGCGGTTCCGGGGCGAGGAGAGAAGACATTTCGTAATTCTCACCGCGCGCAGGCATGCTCGTTTAATTTTTAATTAACGTACGACTTCCCGTGTAATTTATGCCGGGAGGAAGTGGCGCGATTTCCCGTCCAGAAATTCGGCCAGGAAAATACTGGCGCTGCGAGCCGGAGTAGCTTTGCCGATGTAAAAACAAGTTTCGCTTTGAAGCCGAGCGGAGCCGAGCCGAGACGAGCCAGGCTCGGTCTCTCACGCTCCAAAAATTATCCAGCGGCGTCGCTTCTCCCCGTCTCGTTAATTAAAAATATGTCTTAACGCGGCTAGCTGACTGAGCGCGACTTATCGCCGCGGCCGTGCTTCATTAATTACGAAACTTCGAGACGCAATTACACTCGATGTCTCTCTCTTTCTCCTGCATCTGCGAGTTTCTCTCTCAGCGAATTTGACCAGCGACACTCGCCTTTATCACAGTCTCGACTGTACTCTACCAGATTGCTACTTTCTCGACGCTATCACGATGGATCTTCCAATAAACAGACTTGGCTACCTGTTAGCTGCGTTTCACCACGCTTCCCGAGCACATCTTCTTGTCGCGACTGTTCGGGTCACTGGATAGTCTCGACTACCGCCTAAACCCTTTGACTCACGGCTTAGAATCAGCCTGTTCTTCGAGCTGATCCGAATCTGGCAACTTCGAGGAGATTAGCCCATTCTTCGGGTAGCTAGCGTCTTCCTCGGTGTCGTCCTAATCCGTTTCCTACTGCATCTTAACGCCCGGTTGCCGCGAGAAGCCTATCAATCCTCTTCTTGCCGCCGGCGTTGATCGACCGGTAGCCTAATAACCGGCGTTTTGCCGCTATCGCTTGACCGAGCCGTTTCGCGAATCGATGAGCCGTCGAGCGAAGATTGCCTGGCTTATGGACAGCCGCCACGCCGCCGCCGGTTCGAACAAGAACTTCGGACTCCTCTTCTTCTTCTTCTTCATCCAGCTGCCTGATCGACGATCCGCCGCGATTCATCGATTACCAGTTTATAACGAATCTCCTTGGACGACGCTTCGGACGCGCGTTCCTCGCCCCAGAGCGGACGAGCAGGAATTGAACGCAAAAAAACGCGAACGAAGAACGAGGACGAGGAAGGGAATCGGCCTCGAAAACAATCGTTTCAGTATCCGGTCGAGAAATAATCGGAGCTGTCGTCGCGCGTCGCCGTCCGACGCTCCGGACTCGCTCGCAGGTCGTCTGGCGCCTGTCGCTCATCCATTATACATGAAAACCGCTCGACCAGTGGCCCGCTGACGCTTTTTCCTCGAGATTCCAGCCTCCCCGGCCTGCCTACGCTGTCCTGGCCAACCACGATCCCCATCGGCCGTCGGGAGATCATCGTTTCGCTTTTTCCACGTCGCCCGTCTCGCTCCAAACCCCTCGCGTTTACTCGCTCGCTTTCCCACGACATTCCATTTTTCGCTCCGAAATTAATTGGACGGTATCCTCGAAACACACGGAACAGTATTCGACAATTTTTTTCGGATGTCGCGCAGTGCTCCAGCAGCCTGCTTTTTGTCGCCAAAATTCAATTTTTCGACTTACGAATTTGAACAAAGTCCCTTTTTTCTCGCGAATAAGAACCCTTTGAAACCTCGAAATTCGAAATGTTAGGTCTTTCAGATATTTTCCGAGCAGGTGCAGCGTTTGAAGGGCAAAATTATGGAAAATATAATGTAACATATTATTTTATTTATATTAAATTTCTTTTTTTCCCCTTTCATGAAAAATAATCTGTGAAATTAAACCAAATCCAGGAAAAAATGTTATTTATAAAATTTATGTAAAAATTTGTATATAATTAATATTATTTGAAAGCCTCTATAAACGCAAAAGCCTCGCGGAGGTTTGCTTGCATTTTTCGTAGACGAACACTATTTTTTTTTAGCTTCAAAGGTCGAGCCGAACGTAGAGAAGGACGGGGCGTGTAAAGAGCGACTGCGACCCTCCGCGTCTTTCTCTTTCTTTCCCGTACACCTACGTATTTTGCAATACAAGACGACGAGAAGAGGATCATGCGCCACGGATAGAGTTATTTATTATACAAATCGACAACCAATACGTTGAAGCTTTGTTAATATACAATAAAAACATACATATTGTAAGTGGTAGTTTGTTTATTAAATCCCACTACGTTTTAAGTTTGTTATTTTCAATTTTAAACATGTCAAACGCAATTTACGAGATTTTTGAAAATTCTCGGTCGGCTGACTTGTTGAGTTGTACTAAATGAAATTTAGTTTCTGAAATTCGTGACACCTCCTTCGATATCATGTTCTCCCAATACAAAACTTCGAAAAATTTTCGACCGTCTGGCTTATTATTGCCTTGTACATACAAAGTTCGATTCTCGAGGTTTTCGAAAAATTTTCCGAAATTTTCGGCAATCTGGCTTGTCGTTGAGTAGCACTACTTAATCTTCGATCGAATTTGGTAGTTCTCATCGAGACGTCCCGACATCGACGTCGATAAAAGAAGAAAGCGAATCGCAATTTCGATAAACTTCGGCTCTACAGCGCTCGGGTCCGGCCGCTCGGGATTTATCCTGAATCGTAGCCAACGGAGGAGAGGAAAAAGTTGCGCCGGCAGTCGCTAAAAGTTAGCATCGACGGTTTTATTCCCCCTTGTTTCGCGGCGCCTTCTTCGGCGACTAGCTCCCTCCCGACCTGTCCGCTTGAAATTTCCGCGAGCTACTTGTTACACTCGGTCCCGATGTAACTAGATTTCTCCGGATCTCGCAAAGTTTCACCAGCCGCGCGTACCCGCCCCCCCCCCCCTCTGTTCCGACAGTTCTCGCCGAGTTTCACCGGTTACAATTCCACCACGTTCCACTTGATTTCCCATTAGAATCGACCGTTTAGCTGCCGAATTTTAACCAGTCGTATCTTTCGCGCGACTCGGTGTCTAACATCCTCCTTCTCGGTTCGCGAAGTGCTCCGGTTTCCAACCTGTATGCATTAGGTCGTTCGGAAAGTCATTTCGTTCTCTCAAGGGAAAATAAAAGCCAATTCTTTAACAATTCTTTAACATCAATGTAAAAGGTTAAGAACAGGCGTGCCTAAATATGGAAAGACTCGAAGCACAATATGTATAGGTTTCCCACTCCAAATTCACCCTTTTTCAAATCAATTTAACCCATTAAGAATATTGAAAATTAATTAATTATTTATAGTTAGATTAAATTATATATTTATTTAGACGCAAGTCAACGGTGTCATTACTGCGAGGAAAGTTTTCATTTTCTAAACTTATTAATCAGAAAATGCCTACACTGAATATACATATGTCTACACTAGGGTGGACCTTAGCTATGCCCGGTGAAATGTTTTTGCGAGATTTTTTTACGCACCCCCGCCCCCTAAAATTAATCCACTGGGTAAGAAAATAATTCGTGCACATGATAAAGTTGATCAGATAAGGAGAAGACGTGCCACATTGACGTTGAAGTTGCGAAAAACATGAAATTTTATAGGAGCGGGAATATTTGAAGGAAGGACTGTTAATTATAATTAAACGTTCTTCTTGTTTATTATTGCCTTATCTTTTGCAGCAATTATTTTCTTACCCAGTGGCACAATTTCGTGAAAAATATCTCGCGAAAAAGATTTCACCAGGTATAGCTAAGGTCCACCCTAATGTGGCACGTTTTCCCGACGTGCGATTGATCTAAAATTTTTGACATATCATTTTTTCATTAAATGGAACAATACTGGGTGGGGGGGGGTCCACCGTAATCTACACACAGTTTTTCATGCATTACATAGTTAATGAATTAGTAATTACTTTTAAATAAGTAGTTGATGTACATATGGTATTTGCATTAAATAAGATTTTGAATTTCGTAACCATTCGTTTACATCTGATTTGCTTTCTTTCGCAAAAACCTACTTAATAATACTTGATTTGTAAAATTGATTTGCAAAAAATGGCGTATTTGACTTGCAAAAGGGTGAATTTTGAGTGCAAAACCTTTAAGATCCGTACAAAACAACGACGCAAATATAATTTGAAAGATTTGGGTGAGGATAGTCTGGCAGAAAGTTGACCGTCGAAACTAGAGAGGGTATTTACCCCTGTCGCGGCAGTTAAAAACGTAGCCAGAAGGCGGAATCGTAGTACATACATAGTTGGCGTTCGGTAACGCGGCAACGACAGTTTTAGGCGGCCACGCTCGCCCGAGAACAGAAAGTTCATTGTGGCGCAAATATTCGCAGTGATTGACGCGAACCGGAGTAGAAAACTGGTCGGAAACTGGCCCCGAGGTTGACTGGCCGCGATTTGGCAAGCTCCTCGTGGCTTTTTCCTGCGACGCTAAATTACCATTGCTCGAGAAAATTTGGAGAGCGTGGCCAGAGTCGGGGTTCGCTGCTAGCAAACCGTTCGGAAAATTGATCGTGGCTGTGTATCCCTGGGATTCGTCGGGAGTCCGTGCCACGAAGTCATGTTTGCGGGTCGAGGACCTCTGGACATCGCCGATGGAACACGCTTGCAAACCGCGACTGGATTCTCGCTTTAACGCGACTTGCTCGACCGTTTCGTTGACAATTTACCGGGCTCGGGTATTCCTTGGAAAATCTACCAACGAGAATTCGGTGTTTAACATTTCCCGGGAACAAGACTTGTATTTTTTTTTTGCAGGGATTCGGATCGGTTCGGAAACGAAGAAATAAAGGGGAAGCAAAAAGGTAACAGATTCGGAGGCGAATCCGCGTGAATGATCCGGTTACAATGGCGAAGGCTTTACCCCGTTTTCACGGGCCGACAGTTCCCGATCGGATCAATGGGACTAAATTACTTTTCCATTAGCAAAGACGTCTTCGAATATTTCTCCGTGGCGTGTTAGCGGACCCGGTCGATATCGCGCGGCTAAAAGCGGACAAAAGTTGCTGGATCATCTCGATTTTTCCGACGAAAAAACCGGTTGGAATCCGGTTCGGGATCGGGAGTTGCTCCGCAAGTTGGCCGGGATCACTCTGCGAATTCATTGCGGCCAAGTTGGCCGATATATTATAGCTGGGCTGTCTCCCCTTGGCCGGGGTCGATCCGCTTATCGAGTTCGAGAGCCGCGCGCGCGCGACTTCGATAATTGCGGATCGTTGGCGTCGTTCAAGGCCAGCCGTCACCTAACGAGGAAGTTTAATTGAATTTTGAACGGGCACAACGGCTCGCTGATTAAAAATTGAACTCGAGACGACTCGCGTCGCCTGTCGGGGGAAACGTCGACCGCGTCTAGGGATATTCGTTGAAATTGGATCTTGCTAATAATCGATGGCTATTCGGCCAAGATGGAATCGCTTATCCTTCACTCTGTGTACGTATTGTTCCGTCCCGGGATCAAACTTCTCGTTCGTTCTTTATTTCGTGTAGAAATAGCCAACGCGAAACCTTTCGCCTGAAGCAGGTGAAACGTCATCTGAAAACTGATAAATCCCGCAAAATTTGCGGGATTCCAAGCCCTGACTCTGAAGCGCCACTAAAAGTTGCCATACTATTGATTCAAACATCTCTTACATTGCTGTACTTGTGCTAGCAAGAGGAAGCGAAATATAAATACAGGGTGTCCCAAAATTCGTGAAAATCCCGAAAGGGGGTGGTTCCTGAGATCATTTCAAGCGACATTTTCCTTTGCAAAAATGTTATCCGCGGCTTTGTTTAGGAGTTATTAACGAAAAACACGGACCAATCAGAGCGCGACCTAGACACGAGTTGGGACAGTCGGCCAATAGACAGCTGGCGTAAATAACTCCTAAACAAAGCCGCGGATAACATTTTTGCAAAGGAAAATGTCGCTTGAAATGATCTCAGGAACCACCCCCTTTCGGGATTTTCACGAATTTTGGGACACCCTGTATAGAGAGAGAGGTCTGCTCTGAACAAGGACAATGGCAACTCTGCGAGCTACCTTTGGCTGGCCCGTTTGTTCTAGAGTGGTCTGTAGCAAGCTGTGTGCTGGCGTCCCTGTAAGAGCAACTCCTGGAACTAGCTGTTGAGCGGCTCGGAAGCAGGCTGCTCGAACTTTCCGCCATATTCCCGCGAGCGGAATCGTCAACTATCGGCAGCTGGAGAGTCTGAGAGCCTTTGGCTGGCGAAGACGCCCGATCGGAGCAACAGTGGTGCAGAGAGCAGGGCAGGGGAACACAGCGATCGTACTCCATCGTACTCCACCGATCTCCTCCATCTCCGATACTTTCAGAGTCGACTTCCTCCCGGTCCACTCCCGATGTTCCACTTCCGAACGGTCTGTGAACAATGCCCGGGCATGTAGAAAGGCGCACGGCACGCGGAGGGTTGGTTTGCCACCCCCTCGGAGGCTGAACGATCCAGGCCGCGTCGGATCGAGAGCGGGAAACATCGATTCTCAATTTGGCAGCCGGCAGAAAAGCGAATGGCTCCTCGGTGTTCCTCCCCTGTCGCCTGCTCTCTTCGTCCTTCCCCTTCCTCCTCCTGTTCTTCTTCTTCTTCTTGTTCCCTCGACACGTACCCCATCCACCTTTCCCTGACTAAAGTCTCTCTTCGTCGAGTTTTCTACCATGTCGTCTCTTTTCTCGTTCATCGATTTCGACGTCGCTCAGCCGTGACATGGCTTTCCCTCCCGCGAGAAGAGCTTTCTTTACGCGCGCGTCTCTCCTCCTGCGCCTACTTCCGATAATCCTCTACCCTCGTTTCTCTCTTCTCTCTTCCCTTCTGCGCGCAGCACACTCCCTCGTTTGTCTCTCGTGTTTCCACCACGTACCCAACCCTCTTTCCATCCGTTTTTCCGACTGATACGGGAGATCCCGTTGCTGGAAAACCGGCCCCGGCGAAATTTCCCGTGGAGCCTCGATCGAAAGTTCGAATTCCGAACAATAAATTGTTTTCGCGTCTTCGTTAGACTCGTTCGAACCCTTCGCACTCGGAAACCGTACTCAAATCACCTGTTTCACTCTCCTATCCGGTTTTATTAGCCGATAGTTTATAGTTAGCATAGCTTAACAACACTTCACCAACCGGAAGCCTATTACAGTAAATCCTCCATAAACGCAAATGCCGCGTGGGGATTCGTTTGCGTTTATCGTAGACGGATAGCTTTTTTTGAGCTTCGAAGGCCGAGCCGAACGTAGAGAGAAGGACAGCGCGTGTAAAGACAGACCACGCACGCGCGGGCCTTTTAACTGTGTCGGCATCTGCCACTCTCCGCGCCTCTTTCTTTCCCATACGCTGTCCATTCTTGCCCCCGTAACGTTCATCGTCAATTAAACCACTAAATACAGTCGAAATTGTATCGTGTTTGGTCATATTTTAATCAGAAAACGTTATCGAGGGTGACTTGTCAGAATTAAAATCGCCGTTGTTGAAGGATCCACTAAAAAGTGTTCAGCCATTAACCATACATTTTTAAAAAATATTCCCTGATCTCAAATCGGTAATTTGTTAAAAAGCACAAGATTGTAGTACATGTATTCAGACTGCGGAGTATCAGCGTGTTACTTTTGATCCACTGGAATGATTAAATCGAGAAATAAATTTTTAACAAATGCAGGACATTGTGATTTTGCATGAGAGCAACTTTTCCACGCCTCCTCGGAAAGGACATCCGAGCTGACCGTTAAATTTACGACGCGCAAAGGGTTAAAGACCGCGATAGAAAAAGAATTGCATCCCGCGATAGAATAAATGGTTCGCAAACATTTTACGCGAGTTCTTGTTCCGATCGTAAAGTTTCGCGACTCGCGAGGGAAGAGGTGGAGAGACAGGAACAGCTCTGAAAAAGCTATCGGACACGTATCCTTTTTGTATCCTTCGCTGTGGACGATGAAGAAGCGACGACAACCCTCAGCGTCGGAGGACCGCGAATTCTCTCGAGACACATTTGAATAATCGTATTATTTTTAATATTTTGTTCGAACGACGTGTCCGTGCCGGGTGGAAAGAGACGTCTTCCCTATCAGCAGCAGGAAGAAATGTCCTCAACCCCCGTCCCGACGAGACTGACGAGATTATTGGGGGAATCCGACGGCTGAAACGGGAAGAAACGCGACGACGGGACGGGAAACGGATCGCGGCAGCCTCCTCCTCTTCATCCTCATCCTCCTTCACCTCTTCGGCTTCGAATTTATCGGGCAGACTTTCGAGAGGGATCGATCGGAGAGTTGGGCAAGGTGTAATCTGATTACCGGACTGCGGATGTTTATGCGAGTTCTCTTGTTGTGGGCGAATTTCGAGACGGTGGAGTCGCGAGTGGATTTTCATTTTCCATTCCTCGGCTGCCAGGAAACAGCAACCTGCGCTTCCACGACGTCAGATCAATTTTTGGAAAACATCTTTCAGCTATACAATGTATTTATCGCTTCATACCTTGCACATCGTTTGGATCATTCAGACACGAAGCATTGGAAGCTGGGAGGAATTGAAACATTTCTTGCTAATACTGAAGTAGCACGGAGTGTGATTAGTACACAGATTTTTTATGCATTTATGGAAAAAATTTAAGAGTGTCGATGTATTGTTTTCAAGATAAGCCACTTCTGCTGGGTACCAGTTGTTAAAATTAGAAAAAATGTATTGTGTACCGAGGTGCATCGTGCCAAAAAGTCCCGTCGGCGAGAAATTAGCTAATTGTAAGAGATCCCAGCCCCTCCAAGACAGGCCTGGCCAACACGCGGCCCGCCACGTTAAATTGTGCGACCCACCGGGCCGCATTTTATATGTATTTCTGTTGAAACTTTTGTTTCTCGTTGTATGTATACAAAAAATATTAAATAATGAAAATTTGAATTTTTTAAAAGCATGTTTACCTAAAGTGCGGCCCGCTGTAACGTTACGCGTCATCAAAGTGGCCCGCGAAACCATTTAGGTTGGCCAGGCCTGCTCTAAAAGAAGACAAACCCGTCTCCGACGGGATCAAAAAAGGATCGAGCGATCGGCAGAGCTTTTATTCCCGAGGCTTCGCGATCGTCCCGTAAATTCTTCGGTGAAATTCGTCCCGCAGGAGTTGCTCTTAGCTATCGGAAGTCTGCAAAGCTGATTCCGGACTCTGGACACCAGCATCTCCTCCGTCCGTTCTGGAGGAATTTCAGCGCGAGTCGTCTGTCCTTCTAACTTTCAACCGCACACAAGCCGGCATGTGTGTGTGTGTGCACCGCAGCAGATGCAATCTGCGATTCCGTCGACTTTGATCGGCAATTGGGAAATTGCTGGAATTAGGCGGCGTGACGTCAGCCGACCGGAGGCATTACTGTGATTGGACTGTTAGAGACGGCTGACGCGAAGGTCACTTTCGTGTCCGCGAGCTGGACAGTTAGCGTCTTTTCGCGCGATTCCTCCGAGCAATTACCAATATCTCTCCGGGGAAAAATTACGAGAGACCCTTCAAACTACGCTCTTTCATATGGCAAAAGATTTATAACCAAAAGTTTTCAAGTTTCTCGAGAAAAAATTGGAGACGTTGCGAAAAATTAGTACAGTGTTCCCGCGATTGATGTGACTTTTTTATCCTCACTGCTAAGGGGTTCCCCCTTGGGCGGTCGATCAAGGTATTAGGATGTTTAAATTGGGGTTTTACGATACTCGATGTATTATTCTCATGTATGGAATAGCATTACTACAATACAACAATTTCCCGCTTAGTAATCCAAGAAATCTATGCTCTACACACACACACACGTAAAAAAAACGTAGTACCATTTCGTTTTCTGAGACTCGATACCCCCGAGGTGTTCTCACAATTATTTTTATTTTATTTTATTTAAACCCAACAGTTTGTTGGGCAAAAATTTTGTTCGAATACAAATTTTGAATAAAGTGGGTTCAAAACACACTTTGTTCGAAATTTTTATTTGAATAAAATTTTTGCCCAACTCTGCAACGCAACACGAGTAAATAGATTTAAAAAATACAACTGGTACACTGTTGTTCATACAGTGAACCACGAAAGTATTTGAACGCACGTTAAAACAGTATAACTTTTTTATGATCGAACCAAACGACCTGACTTTTTTTTTTGAGAAATTAGGAGAATTGATTTACCAAATGACACGCAAAATAGATTTTGACAAAATTGCAATTGCTAAGAATTACATGAGAAAGTGAAAGAGGCACCATTGATAACTTTCTTATTAGAGCCGGTAACGAAAATTTAAAATATGCGTTTTGTAGATGTATGTTAGTTGTGAATATGCTGAAAATTTCATCGAAATCGGTTGACGCAGAAAAAAAACGACACGCATCGAATGATGTTAGAATCTGTGGATTTTAAGCAGAAACATTTAACCACTCGTAGCTCTTGGATATGCTGATCGATATTGATGAAATTTTCAGCATGTGCATAACTAACAAAGATCTACAAAACATATATTTTAAATTTTCATTAAGGACCCAAATAAGAAACTTTTAGGAAATGCTTTTTTTTCATTTTTGCATGCAACCTTGTAAAATGTAAATTTTGTGAAATCTTTTTTGCACTGTTTTAAAGTGCGTTCAAATACTTTCGTGGCTCACCGTATATTCCAATAGCTCAGGCGCAAAATTCGAAATATCATATTTTGGTCAACTTTCCTAGGCAAATACTCCGCTGTGCGTCGCTCAAAAGAACGATCCGTCACGCAGGAGAATATTCCGCGCAAGAACTATGTCGATTCGCGCGTTTTATCGGTAAAAATCGGCGCGTGTAAACATGGTGTCGGAAAGGGCCAGAGTCGCGGTAACATGGCGATCGATAGAGCAAGCCGTAAAAAGCAGATTCCCGGAGCGTCCACGACAGCGCGTCCGTAAATTCGAATGATCTTGGGTATCGCGAGATTTCGAGATGGAGGGTGCAGGAGCGAGGATCACGCGGAATGGTGAAGTTTCCGCGTACCTTGGACCGATTACCGAGGAAACTCTCCGGTATCGCGACTCGTCTGTCGGCAGAGCACGTTCGCAAATTCAATATTTGCGATTCGCTAAGCTGCGACGATGTGGAATAAATGGTCCGGCCCCGGCGAATCGGTAATACTCTCCAGCCGGAGCTTAATCGGAATTTTTCTTCAGATTTTGATCCGCGTTGGTCGTTCCCCGCAAAATCTCCCACGACAAATAGCAGAAACACACAGTTGAATTACAATCTTTTCTTGATAAATGTCCCAAATGTCTGGCCTTTAATTGTCCCAGAACTATCCCCACTATCTCGCGGGATTTGATATCATTTTCATGAGAAAAATGCCACGAATATGTTGGTCAAAGTCCCATAAAAAAATAATGAAAAATAAAGAAGTTTTGCGACTAGATTAGTTATGTTTACACTTCTCGGCGACCGAGGCCTGTCGAGCTTCGCTGTCCTTTGTTTCGGACAATTATGTATCGAGAAAACAGACCAGAGTTGCAAAATACACATCGTATCTCATTTAAAAACGTTTTCCCTTTTTTCGCCAGACTGTGATTTATATTATTCCGACGGAAACTTCACTTGCACGCTTTTGCCCGTGCGAGAGAGACGTGGAAGTCGGATAATGACGGTAACGACGAAAAAGAATGTGGTTGCTGTGTTTCCAAACGGCGCGTGTAAATATTATTTCAAAAAATCCGTTAATGATGTAACTCGGCACCAATTTGATAGAGAAACCGGTTCCAGAGTAAATATTATGCAAATGTTATCTTGCGTCGTAAATAAACTGCGAGCTCTCATGCGAATCCATATTTTTGTAGACGGACTTTACGCGACGGAAGCCGCGGAGAAACATGTTTCCTATGCGTTTCTATTTCGTGAAAACAACAAAGCGAAACTTTCCTACGAAGTTTTCCCATTCTACGACGCCATTCCCCCACGCTTCCGCCACAGGCCGGTCACGTGACGCGTTCCGTCTCTGTCGCGAAAGCATCACAACGTCACGTGCCCAGTGTCGCCAGAAACAACCGAAACTGGTTGGTTTTTCCTCTCCTCCTTTCCCCCTTCCCCTTCCACTATCCCATTCCAGCACCATGAGCACGGTGCGCATACTCCAACATCCCCCCCACTAAGTCCGTAGACTAGTCACGTATTAATCTGGCCATCAAAGAGGGGGTAAACTGTATTCCCCTCGATTTCCTCGATCTGACGACACTGCACGCGACTGACCCGCAGAGTTGGGCAAAAACTTAATCAGAGATTGACGAATAAATTTCTACTTCACTCGTTAATCGCAATTAACAATTCATCTCCTAGTTTAGTCGTTAAAAAATTGCGGTTAGCGATTAAATACTTATTAATCGTTAATTCGGAATAACGGTTAATAACATCGATTGAATCAATCGCCGATTTTCCAATGATTACTTTTTTAATCGTACACATTAACCAATCAATCTTGATTAAAATTTTAATCGATTAATGCCCAAATCTGCTGACCCGGTACCGGCGTAGAGGGGGTGACTGTTTCTCCACGATTCGAGTAAATTCCCCTCGTCTGGCGATTCTGGCGGAAACGTCAAGTCTCCACCGGAAGATTCTCGCCCGAATCGGGATTACTCGAACGACGCGTACACATACGCTCGTATCGGCGACCGAGGATGGAGGCGAAGAGGAGAGGGGAGTGGACTTGTTCGTCGAGTGCATCGCCATTAATTCAAATGCAGCTCGTGGCCGGCGCGCGAACGCTTCCGCGATGTCGACGACAGGTCACGCGATTATTATTGTGCAACCGACGTAATTTGCATCTGAAAAAGACGCGACACTCGGCCACCGGTTCCCAGAGCCTCGACAACGCCTTTCGGAAGCGCAAACAAGTCCATTATTAGTCATCCTCCGCCGTTTCAACCCTTAAAACGCATTCGCCGTCTTACGACTCGTATATGGGTCATGGTAACTTTATTTAAAGTCGTACCGTAATTCAAGACAATAGCTACCGCCAGTCGAATTACGACCAGTTTACTCGAAGCGGCAACAAGCTCCGCACTCGAAACCAGTCCGTTTTCTTCGACGACAATCAATTTAACCCTGGATAGCCAACCTACTATTCAATTACACTTCGAATCGGAAGAAAATTCTGTCTGTTTGCTGTCGATATTTAGTCATTTAAATAAACGAAGTCACACGATCGATACATCAATTTTTTATTTCCGCCGTGGGGTCAACACAAACAAATTTCATTCATTATCGTATGCATTTATGTGAAGAATGGGTAATTGCATCTATTATTTCTCAGCTGGTTAAAATGATTAACACTACACCCACCACTGCCGGTCAAACGACCGGTTTCATATGTTTCGTCTCACGATCATTGAAATTATGAAGTTGCTTACACGGAAATTAATTCGAGACATTTCTATATCCAAGCAAACATTGCAATAAGAATTGCACGAAATCTAAATACATTATGTTTGATGCCTCGTCATTTTTGTCAAGCTCATATTAGCTTGCCGAGTTGTCGTTGTATGCGTCAAATCTTGTAATCGAATTTCATATCACTTCCAGATGAGCTAGAGACTTGAAACTTTAAACATACCTCAGAACTGGATGACAATGCAATATTAAAAAACAAATTAAACGTGATCGCGTTCAGCGATCCCCACTCCGCGCGCCAGCGCTCCCTACTCCACTACGCGTTCCCACTCCAACTCATCCCCACTCCACTGACCCACTTCGCACCGATGGAGCTCAGTCAGTGTCCCGTTCATTCAGTTCTATTTCGGACAATTTCGGACTTCATCAAGAAGTCATCCCCTCATTCTATCTCGCGTATTTCCATATCTTGCTATTTCATACCAGTATTACTATATCTTGCGTTCCATTTAAAAAAGACTAAAAAGTAGAAAATAAAAAAATATATAAAAGAAACTTTTTAAAAACCACGCTTGTATTAAAATGCACTAAAAAGGAGAGAATAATTTTTTTAGACATTGGTCACTATAAATAAAAGCGCGGAGCGCCCACGAAGATTACGTCAATATAGTTTAGCGCTCCACGCTTTTTTATTTATAGACACTAATGCCTAAAAAAATTATTTTCTCCTTTTTAGTGCATTTTAATATAAGCGTGGTTTTTAAAAAGTTGTTTTTTATATATATTCTTTTATTGTAACATAAGACACTTCAATCGGTTTTAGCGCTCGGTAGGCTTAGCGTTGAAGTAAGGAACGCCACAGTTCTTATTTTGTGCAAATATCCGCAGTCTAGTAATGACGCAAGCGCAGTGTTTCGCAATAACCTTATCCACATATTTAAGTTGGTACGGAAATTGCAAAACTAGACTAGATAAATTTGTGAAAATTGATCGCGCGCGTGCACCGACCGTTCGTTGGAAATCACGGCTCGTTGATTGCGCTGACGGAATAACGAGGGCGGCTAGGAAGACTTAAATGTCCCGGCGATAAAGTAAAAACGAAACGGACGGGAATAAAAAGGAGCTAATTTTCGGGGGTGATTCCTGACGTTTCTCGGTCCATTAGCCGCTGATCAGTAGCACGACGACGACTCGATTCGATTCGACAAACTGGCTTAATGTAAATCCGAGTTCCGTGCCAGTATTGAATCCCGAACGATTTTCGTTGTCGCAGGGCCGCAGCAGCTCTCCTGGAACGGGTTCAAATTTATCGCGAGACCCGCGCTCGGAATTTTTGATCGCACCAATATACCCTCCGCTGAATTTTCCTCGGAAAAGTTACACACTGGTGTGTATCGATATACTCGCCGAGAGACAGACGAAACAAATTCTCCGCATAACTCGCTTATCGAGGCTATTTACTTTTTAGTTCCCCCGGATAAAAATCCTCCCGCGCGCGCACAATCGTAAAACTTTTACCGTCCCTGGACGCGAAAAATTTCCAAGCCTTCCCCCCCCCCCATCCCCTACGTTACTCTTTACGATCCGAATATAAAAGCGATCGAATTTTTATCGTTTCCATCTAATTATTTCACTGTTCGACGACTTCGTGCGAATTCTGTTTCCGGAGAATCGCAGGCGAGAAGGCAGCCGATGATTTTTGCTTTCAATTTTATCGAATTTTACGCGAATAGAATGGAGAGGAATTTTTTCAAAAATTGTTTAGACCCGTCTCGACGTTGAAATTGTTGAACAGTAAAACATTGTACCGTATAACGAACAGGGGTGCAAAAAAAAAAAATAGCTGGAACCCTCGAAAGAGCATCCCCTCGGTCCCTTTCACCCGATTTATCCCCTTCCGACTACAACGGTGCTCGATACCACAATTTATCACGCGAACCGTGAAAATTAAAAACTCCCCTTGTTCCCGGATCGCCGCGGGGGTGTTATCGATATCCGGGATCGCACTTGGCTGTTTGTCGAGCCCGCGGATTCCCGAATAATTAGTACACCCACGAAATTCCGTGGAAAAGCCGGTACCCGCGCGTTCGTTCGCCAAGGGTTTTAATTAGGGCCGAGGGCCGCGAGAGAGAAAGAGGGGGGGTTCGTTTCTCGAAAAGAAGCCCTTCCCAGCCGGTGAAGCCGTGCTTCTCTTTGATCGGACTCGTCCGCCCCCGACCCTGGTGCTCTTTTTTCAGAAGGATCGGACGACACCCTTGAAAAAGTCGATTTAAACTCGTTTTGCGAATTTATCCATGAAAAATCTTCCACTCGACCAATGTACAGGGTGTCCCTCGACAACATCCTCGCCAACTCGAAAGGTAAACTGAAAACGGGGTAAAAAAAAATTGCCGGCACGATGCTTCGAGTTTTCGAGCCCGTTTTTTTTTTTTTATCGAAGCGTCGCATGAAAAATTTCGGTGTACGCAGAATTACTCGTCCCATTGTCGCTTCTGACCGCGAGCGCCGTGACGCGTTCCGTGCACGCCGCGAATTGAAACGGTGTCTGACAAACGATCAAGAGAGACGAACGCGAATGAAAACGTCAATCTGATACAGTGATAAATGCGAAGCTAATTCAAAGGCTCGACAGCGATCGAACCGATGATATCTCCAGCTCGATTTATATATTTCGTTTCAACACGGCTTTACATCTAGTGAAAATAAATCATACGCGCGAACGAGCCGAAGGGAACCTGGCACTCGAATGCCGAATCAAATGACTATTTTCATTGAATTTACTGCACTCTCTATTTCTCTCTCCAACATTGCTCTAAACTCTTTCGCTACTAAATCACAAAATTGTGAAGCTGCAGGTAAGCCGGTATACACTTATCGGATATGTTCGATCAGTGTAGCTGCTCGCGAGCCGCTCAAAGCCCTCGCTAGCTGCCAAACAGACTCGACTCCCGGTGTCTGCCGCTGGCAAAGCGAATTTCGACTCTCGTTTATTAGCCGGTGGTCTCGGACTGTTCTCGCGCGCGACTCGCTGAACAATTAAACACGCGACACCGAATTTATCGGCGGTATCGATAACCTTCTACTCCTGACAAATCATAGCGAGGCATAGGCGAGGCGAGGCGAGGCGGGGCGGGTCGGGTCGAGGCCGTGACAGAGGCCGGGGGAAAATTTATTGGAAAGTCCGGCGGCGGCGTGACGTCGCTATCGAAGATTCAATTCGCCGCGCCGGTTCGTTGATAGCGATCGGGGGTTCGGGATCGAATCGATGCGGCTAGGCTAGACTAGGCGTACCGGTTCAATGGCAGCAACTTTTGTTGGATCGCACGCGTGCACATCCTCTCTTTTCGCCCTTTCTGCCCCGGCCCTGGAAACCGCGACCAATTCTATCGCCACGCGTTATTCCGTTGGACGGCGCGATGCATTATTCCTCCATTCTTTTCAACCCCACCAATCCCCTCTTATTTATATTTCCTCGTCTCCTCCCTGCACCGCGCTTCGCTCCTTTCATTTTTAATCCCGTCGATACCTCGCGGTTTCGTTATCGGCAAACCTTCCCCTTCTCTCGCGTTCTTCGCTTATAATCACGGTCGGCAGCTTCTTCTGCACTGATTTTTCCTCGGACCTTCGATAAAACCTGCTCGGCAACTATTTCATCTGCTGGGCACGCCAACTCCGTCGCAGGAGGACTTCAATTTTACATTATTGCACCCGTGAATCTCACGAGGCTCGTCTTTTCACACTGCGCAACGCTGTGACGATGCTACATGTGCCCATAATTATGAAAATGGTGTCAGTTTTACAGGGCGAGTCACCTAACGTTGCCACCTCGAATATGTTTGTTGTTTTTAAAGCCTAAGTATGAAGTCTACAAAGTAAGGGGCTTCGAAAATTAGTGAGTGATTAACGAGTAGACTGCTTATTTTTAATTGTTATATGGACTAGGAGCTACTTAGAAAGTTTATACGTGCATGGGTAATTATAGTCACTGAATTCCCAACGAAAGGGACTATCATTGTAGGTGTTTAAAAAAGGGTGCTTCCATTTTTAAAAAATGAAGGTGACCTTGATATTTCTAAAAAAAATCACATAAAAGCAAAAATATTTTTGGTATCATGTGAGACCCACATCTTTAAAAACAACGAAAATATTTGAGGTGGCAACGTTAGGCGACTCACCCTGTATACTTCTTGGTTCGAGATATTTAACCCTTAGCACGCTCGAATGGTGATTCATAGTCACCACTAAAAATTGCTGAACTATTATTCACAATATTGTTTATATTATTAAATATATCGGTATTTAATCAATTACTAAATATTTAGGTATTGTATGAGGTATTGTATCAACTTCACATCCATAAAATTTAAAAAATCATAGGAAATGGAATTATTCTAGGTCGGGAGAAATGTTACATTTTATAGTTAAAATAGCTCCGAGTGCGAAAGACGAAAGGAAAAGGATATTAACACTAAATGAATTCCACATATGTAATGCTGAAATTAACGAGCACTATATAACTAATATCGTAACAATTACATTGAATTAATTTAGTTTAAAATAATGTTAATGTTAATTTAACTTAGACCCCACTTTTATAACGAAACCGATATAATTTCATTTTTTAAATACAAAGAGATTGAACAACGTAAACAGTATTTCGAAAATAATGGCACTTCGATCAAATCTTGCCCAACTATTGGAAGATCTACAGGGTAACCACTGTGCCATATCGATTCCGGAAGACCGTAACAATAAAATGTAATAAATAAAAGCGTCACCGCTGGTTCACCGCATAAGAACCGAAAACAAAAATAAGGATTGCGAAACAGCAACTGGACACAGACGTTTAAACATTATCTCCCGTTGCCTCACGGTTGAAAAGATCGTGATGCAAGAAGGGGTTGAATCATCGCGGCCGCCTTTGACATCGCCGATAAGACGTCCGCGGCGGATGATAACACGTCGGACTACATACATACCACGAAAAATCGAATCGTCTCTTTTCTTGGCTACGGTCGTGGCCGGCCATCCTGTCGTTTATTATTCAAACGGACGCCGCGCCGGGCATCCCGGGAAAAAAATGTTTCCAGATGAGGGTCTCTCGTCCGGCGCGGCGCGGCGATCGAACGAATAGGGGAGAAATGGTCGACGACCGGACACCGCAGTCGACGTGGTCTCATCGATTCGTTTCTAAATGCGTCGACCGGCTCCGTTAACCTCTTCCACTAGACCCGTTCGGATAACGGAGGCTCCGCTATATTTTACTCCCATGGAAAATAACTAACCCTCCGGAAAATCGCGACTGAAACGTCTATCTGCGTCGTTAGCCAAAAATAATTTGCAAATTATTCATTTTCGTCTGCCTGAATCGCAACGTGTACTGGAACCTAATTAAAATTTATCTCTTCCCTTAACGTTTCACTCTAAACGGGAAAATTCTACCCCTCTCTTGGAAATTGCGCCTGAAACATCTGCTAGGCTATTTGCATCGTTAGTCAAACATAATTTACAATGTGAAATAATTTGAAAAATGAACATTGTCTGCTCGAGTCGTAACGTACTGGAACCTAATTAAAATTTATATCTCTTCCTTTAATCTTTAAACCTTAAGTCTATTTGCATCGTTAGTCAAACATAATTTACTGTAATGTAAAACAATTTGCAAAATAAACATTATCTGCGTGAATTGCAACGTGTGTATACTGGATCCTAATTAAAATTGATCTCTTCCCTTAACCTTTAACTCTAAATAGGAAAATTCTACACCTCTTGAAAATTGCGCCTGAAGCATCTGCTAGTCTATTTGCATCGTTAGTCAAACATAATTTACAATGTAAAACAATTTGCAAAATGAACAGTATCCTCCTGAATTGCAACGTAATGGAATCTAATTAAAGTTTATCTTTTCCTTTAACCCCTTTAACCGTAAATAGAAAAATTCTACTCCTCTGGAAAATTGTGACTGAAACATCTTCTAGTCAATATCTGCGTCGTTAGTCAAACATAATTTACAATAATTTAAAATAATTTGCAAAATAAATATTGCTTGCGTGAATCGCAACTATTAAAGTTTATCTCTTCCCTTAATCTTTAACTCTAAATAGGAAAATTCTATTCCTTCGATTTTCTATACAAATGTCGATAGTGTTTACCATTGGTAAAACGCTGGAAAATGTGAACCGATTGTTTGACAAGATATAAAACAACCTTTACCCTATCCAGAGTATGCATGTTATAATTTTCCATTTTTAGAGTGAACGACAAGAAAGCTCTCTGGTATCTACAATAATATTTTCTTGTCTATCTGGCAAGGTCAATTAATGGGCAGAGGAAAAGTTTGGTGGAAGACCGCGCGCGTCTCACGATAGTTTTATTGTTCGTCTAATCGGCGAGCGACCGAAGCCTCGACAAGCCAAGAATAATATCGATAACCCGGTCGCCGACAAATAAGCGAGATCGATAGCCTCTCTTCTGTCCGGGACTGGCAGCAATGAAATCTGAAATTGTTTTGCGCGCCTTCCGTTTGTCAAAACAATTTCGCTCGATTTTTCGGAGAGCCAAGGAAGAACGGAGTCGCGAACTTTCCAATCTACAAAGAAAGTTAGCCAACTTCGATGTACTTTGCAGGATTCGGGGAGCAGATCGCTTCTCCATCGACGCGAGCTCTGTCTCTCTCTCTCTCTCTCTCTTTCTCGAAACGAGAGAGACGGATAAAACGAAAAAATCGATCACCGGGGAAAAAGGAGAACGCATCGCCGCACGATTGCTAGGAAATTAAATACATCGGTCGGGACCGGTGCTTTCAGAAAGGAAGTCGAGGTCCCGGTGGTTACGGCCGATTCGAAGAAACTCCTAACAAAGTTTCGAAGTTCAAGGGTCAACTCGATTCGCGGCGGTCGTAACGAGATCGAACTAAGTGGCTTCCTGTTAAGCGTGGCTATAAATCGCGCGACCCAGTCGCCTTTTGTCTCTTTCTCCGCCGAAAAAACTACCAAAAAATATCTAATTTCTTCTCCTCATCCAGGCTCACTTTCGACTATAACCTCTTCGTGTTCTCAAATTACTTTCATTCACTTTAACCTTTGCAGACGAATAGATTTCTACACTTATTTCGCATAAAGAAATGGTGGAATTAAATGAAAAATATAGTCTGACGTTACTAGAATAATTGCGCCTGGTAATCTGTACGTATGGTGCAGAGACACTACACCGAATAAAACTGTTTTCCGTCCGTACCTTCGAGCGGCCGTTCTCCGCAGCCCCAGAGAATTAATTCGTGCTATTCATCACGGCTGGTTTCAACCCCAGATTTTAATTTTTAGTGGAGCGGTTCTTGAGAATGAATTTTGCTGGCAGAGAAATAGCAAAGAGAAAGGGGGAGGGAGAGAAAGGAAGAGAATTTCAAAGGGAACGTGTGGCGAGCGTGGATCACGTAACGGCAATCTTTAGCCTGGTAACAGGGGAGCCGGTGTTCCGGTTCGGCATCGATTCTCGTCACGCGACAACCAATCGTCGTTCAAATAGTTAATATCGGCCGGTCGGTGGCCGCGACGATCAATTCGTTCTGGAAAATTATTATTAATTCGCCGGGAGATGGTCGTCCGATGTCCCCTCTGAATCGCTAATCACGAAATTATTCGAAATAATGAAATCACCGACGATTCCTTTCTCTTTCGGACGCTTTCTCGATTCAACTTCGATAAATTATACGCTTTTAATCACACTTTCGACGCTTGGTTCACAGTATCGGAGAACAGCACAGCGATAAGTAAAAACATTCGCTCGTCTATTGCAAAATTCACCGTGGAGAATGTCGGCGAACGAAACTGTCACTGATGTCGCACTGTCCGCGGAAGACGAGGGTTTAATTGTTTTTCCTAGTCTGTCGCGTCGGTTTCCATTGGTTCCTAATTTTTTGGATAGGGCAGCCGCGTATCCCCGAGTTGCTGCTAGAGATTATGGTTGAGTTCTCTCTCTTGAATTGCGAGGGCCAATAAAAATAAAGATGACATTCAGAAGCAAAACAACGTTCGTATTAGACTAGATTCTATTTGAAATTTTCAGGGCGAGTCTATCTCGGCACTGTACGGCGAGGGGCTAATCTAATTCCGCAAGCGGTTGCAATTTTGGAAGGCACCGATCCGATCGATGCATTCCTGCGGTAGATCATTCTCAAGGACCGGGACCAACGAAACGGAATTCCAATAGTCCACAAACCGAAAGGATTTGCCCGGCGCGAAACACGATTAAGGCAAAAGCGCCAATAGTTGACCAGTTAGGAAAAATTCTCTGCGTGAACGATGGTGAATGCATTTTATCCTTTACTATTAAATAGAGAGACTCTAAGCGTGAAAGTACTGTTCGAACTTCTTACAATGTGTAACAAAGCTAGCTTCTTAAAATTGATTGTATTGTGCAAACTTTATAGATGTTTTTGGAAATTCAATAATTGTGTCGAAAGTTGACCATCCTTGAGAACGAGAAAACGACTAATTGACCATACGTTAGTTAGTGGTTGACCACTAGAAAGGGCAAATACAAGTGATAAGAAGTTAATACTATATAAAATCTTATTTAGGAACAGTATAGGTAAATGTTTCGCGGTTTGCTTGTTCTGAATTAATACGAGAAACTATATTTATCTATCGCGTCTTTTTCGAAAGATTATTACGTCCAGAAACATTATTTTTCGTCCGACATTAAACAAACATTATTTTACGTCCAGAAAAATGGTCAACCACTGATACGAGTTCAATTACTGGCGCCTTTCCCTTAATTTGAACGACGCAGGACACGTATTCGTTCGCCGAGTGAACGAGTAAATGCGCCGGCAAGCGCCAGTTACCAAAATTAGCCGAATCCCCTAATTCGATCGGTCGCTAAACAAGGGAACGCGACACGAAACGACTGGCCTATTATCGAGAGTAGGTGTGCGCGTTGAAAGCGCCGCGCCGTTCCAACCGGTCGTAATCGAAGTCGCAGCGACACGCAGGGTCGAGGAAAATTTAGTTAAAGGTCCATTCTCTGCAAGTTGCAGCCATCTGGTGGACCCAGGAAAATTCGCTCCACAAAGGATTCGGATGGCCACGAGCACCGTTTCATCCGCGTGCTGGACCACCTTTGCACCTGACCGGGCTGCTGCACACTATCGTCTTTCCACCGACTATTTTTCAGTACGAATCACATGAGAGCTAAACAATTTTAGAAAACCCTCAACCCCTGATTTGTAGAAACGACGGTGTCAATTAATCCAGCTGACGTTCTCAGTTGAACCAAACACACGAGATTGAGTCGCACACTAATGTTGTATACCAACGATAAGATTCTCTCTAGCATTAGTAATCACTCATGTAATCTAAACGTTTCAGTTCGTCTCTCTATCTTCAGGTCGACATTCCATCTACCATTACTCATCTTCGAACCTCATCCCCATGATTCATCCCTTACTGACCATTAGACCTAAAACAACCCCCACTTTACAGAACCCAAAACCTATATCTCCTGCTGATTTCTTCCTCTCGCGAGCATTCTTTTCTCAGTCTTCATTCGCTTCCGATCAGCCTCTTACCGAGTCTTGTCTAGACAACTAAGATTTGTATTACGCCCGTAGTTTGTATTTCGTTTAGAAAAATTGTACTTAATAAATATATTTATATTGAGTATCCGGAATACAACACTAACAAGGGGAAGACCCCAAGTGTTCGACTTCGATTTTGATTGACTTTTCAATCAATAAGGTATGAAAGCTAAATTGTTTATATCTTTCAAACTATTGGGTAACTACACCTAATATTTTGCAGACGTCATTAGGGATCCATATATCATCGTCTCACAAATAGTTATCAAAATCGAAGTCGGGCATTTGCGGTCCTTCCCTTGTAGGAACAGAGGTACCTGTGCTTCAGCTAGAATGTTATTTTGCCTTGCTCAACCACGGCAAAATAAAAATGTGCTACCTCGAGTTAGAATTAAAGCGTGTGGCTTTCGTTGATGTCGAGGTGTCGGACAATTTCGAGATTCTGCGCCGGTGGTGCGGACATTTTTGCAAAAGGGAGGTCAAAGTTGGCCCGATCGAGACCCGGAAGCCTCGGAGGTGAACGGACACGGAAAAGCGGCTGCAAGAGGCGTCTCGCGGCAAACAAAGCCCGACAAACTCGTTTGCAGCATCGAGACGAGGCGAGGCACGGAGTGGTTGGCACAATCTGGGACACGAATTCCCGGCGGATCGACGATCCATCCATCGCGAGCCGGTCTCTCGCGATCCTAAACCGTGCGCACAGGCCTACACGCGTCACCGATGCTTGAAAACCGGTCCTGCATAGCTCTCCACAGCCCCGCTGCAACCCACCACGAACCTGTCCGACCGCTGTGCATTATTCCGCTAACAAAAAGATCCTCTCGATGCGATCAAAAAATCAAACTTTCCAATTGTAAGCCGAGAATCTTTCAACTCTTACCCTTCCGGCGTACTCTCGGCGGGGAATTAGAAAAGCGGTTTTTACCTGTAACAGAAAACGCATACGTCAGATCGGTGTGCTCGATTCGTCTCGTGGAAAAAGTTGCTCAAAGAGAGGGGCCAGTACATAGTGGTCAAAAAATTTTTGATTGATTCGTCAGAGAATCGTGCCGCCGCACAGTGGTCCTTTTCATTGATTTAGCTCATTCAAGCACTGATGAAGTGCTATACTTTATCAAAAGTTGGAGATTTTCGTAGGACGTCTGTTGCTGCTAAAATTCTATGAGACAGCTTTTGTATGTTTCAAGTAAGTGGTACACGATCTTTCCAGCATGAACGTTTCGCACGCAAGTGTGGCCTATACTTTCAACAATTTTGTATCCTTTTATTGTACATCTTCCTGTAATTATTCGCACTTCAACGTTGCAATTCAACAACATATTGCTTTTTGTTTAAAAACATGCCAAAAATATTGAAAAAATATTAAAAAATGTTTTTGAAATACGTTATTTGATGAAGCTATTTATATTATAAATAATTTTGGCCAGCTGAAGCAAAGGAAAGTTATTAACACCAAACCAGATTTAATTCCAGATTTTTCGTTTCACGATTATTGAAATGATAGAGATGCTTTCGTGGTAAACGACTAAATAAACATATTTAATAGCGCAGATATTACAATACAAACCGCTCAAAGTTCGAATAAATTTGTTCTTGTTACTTTTATAAGGCAACATGTACCGGCTACTTCCGAAGCTCGAGTTAATCGAAACGTTTGACGTCGAATGAAACGAGATGAAACGATTCTTATTTTTATGAAAGACTGGTTATCCAGACAATTGAATAGACTTTGCGAATTGCTACGAGAATGCGAGTAATCAAGAGGATAACAAACAACTATGTGCAGTCATCGAGCCCAGTCGGCAAAAACGGATCGGCGGATGTGCGAGTAATTTCGCGGACGGACGTTCAGTTTGTTCGATGAAATAGTTTTTACCGGTTGGTCGGCGGGTGGGTGGCGGGCTCGGTGTATCCGAGAACGTTCAATCATCCCTTTCACGTCCGCGCAGACAATGGGGGGGATCCTCGTCGCGAAAGAGTCGATCGCCTTTCGCTCGCCTAAGAACGCGCGCGTTACGGCTGATCCCTTTCGGTATCGGCTTAATGTTTCGGGCACGGGATAATAGCAGCGAGAAGAGGGTTTACATTCACGATAACTTCGTACCCCGGCGTTGCAACTTGCCCGCTGGATTGTATTTCGAGAGGCTTACCCCGGCCCTCGATAAGTGCATCGAATGTCTGCACGCTATAATAGCGTGGTCGAGGGAGTTTAAAGACCCGTTGCGGAGGATCGAACACGGACTTTCCAGCCGTTGTTTGCACGTTCAATGCCCCACCCATGATTAGAACAGACAAAAATTAGCTTTCGAATTCATGATTCGTGTATCGCGCAAAATCAGGGTACTCGGAGGAGAGAAATATTCTCAATTTTGCGACTTCTGTAGCGTCTGAAATAACTTGTCTCGCGTTTTTCGCGCGGAGTAGGCGTGGCCAGGCCAGAGGGGCGTGGCCTCGTTGCTCTCGACGCCTCCGAGGACAGTACAGGGCTCCACAGCGCGGAAATACCGTGTAGTGTACCTCGGGCGATCTCATGAGATTAATTCAACATTAAAAGACTGTGAAATAAAAGTTCTGAAGTTTAAAATCGTAAAAATATTGGAGAAATCCTGAAGAAGTTGATAGAATCCCGCGAGTGGCGATCAAAATGATTTGTTTCACTTCGCGGGACAATGCTGTAGAGCAAATTGCGTTCAGAGGAGAGAGATATTCTTAATTTAGCGAGTTTTGTAGTGTCTAAAATAATCTGTATCGCATTCTTCGCGCGAAGAAGGCGTGGCCAGGCCCGAGGGGCGTGGCCTCGTTGCTCTCGACGTCTCCGAGGACACTACAGTGCTCCACAGCGCGGAAACACCGTGTAACGTACCTCGAGCGACCTCATGAGATCAATTCAACATTAAGAGACTGTGAAATGAAAGTTCTAAGAATTCCAGCGTCGAGTTGAAGAATAGCTTGCAAAATGAAGCCAATTTGCAGTCGGCATTCGAACAGAGGAGAGCCTGGAGATAAATCTGGAGTTTGAAATCGTAAAAATATTGGAGAAATCCTGAAGAGGTTAATGGTACATAGATGCGTGTCGGCGAGCCAGGTACCGCGCGGTAGTATCACGATCGCTAGTCATCGGGAAGCGGTGTTTAAGGGAATAAATGAACGAGCTAGCTGGCGAGGGAGGCGAGGCAGGATGAGGCGCGTTAAGTGCTTCTTACGCCGCGAAACGGCGCAGAATCTGCTCTATGTTGCGCGACGGCCGTGGTGGAGAGATAAGGCTCGCGAGAGAGAACCGGACGCGTCCAGCTTCGAAGTCTTCTCTTAAACGTTTCATCAAAAGTGTACCGCGTAATGGCTTCCGATCGCCATCATTCACTTTGGCCAAGCGTCGATCCTAGAAAGACCGAGCTCGGAGACTCAGCCGCTGGTTGGGAGCACGGCGATTGCGACGGAGGCGGCGGAAAAATATACGGAGAAGCATAAGACAGTCCCTGTGCCCTAAATTCCTTCGATCGTCCCCAAATATCCCGAGACGTTCCTTCTCCGTCTTCCTATTTCGAGAAAGAAATACATTAGACCAGCGCGAAAGTTCGCTCCCAATTCCTTGCTGTATTTTAACCCATATTTGTTAACACTGAGAATGAGAATAACACTGGGAAACACTGAGAATGGAAATGTTATAGCTAGGAAGGAGTATTTAATTTTCGAGTTAAAATAGCTCCGAGTGCAAAGGGATCAAACAATGTCGGGCTCGAACTTTTTCACTGACCCGATAAATACTTGCAGAAGTTATGAATCCCGGAATGACCCGCGCATACGTCTGTCAATTGAGCGTCTCGGATTCAAGAAGTTGGTCGCCTATTTCGAGCGATGACGTAAACGAGGCAATAAACGATTAAAAATTACGCCTCGACTCTACGTGATTTGTGAATTAGGTCCAGCTAGAGTTTCGCGGCTGCTTCCGAAAGCGATGAAGGTTAATCGTTGAACTACTGGACGAGCTCCGTGAGCTCGTTTCGCATGATCTGGACGAGCAGCAACGTATAAGGAGGTCGCCTAAACGCGTTCGCACCGTTACACGGTTCGGAAAGACGGAGAAAACTGAAAGATCGAGAGAGAGAGAGAGAGAGAGAGAGAGAGAGAGAGAGAGAGAGCAAGGCCCACGCGGCTTCCCACTCCGGCACACGTGTCGCACGCGGCCAAAAGTTCAACGCACGACAGGATTAATTAGAGACGACTCGGGCGTCGCGTTCCAGCTGTTATCGAGGCACGGCAAAAAGAGAAGCTCCCAGGGAAACCGACCGGAGAAAAAGAATTAAAAGGCGCTCCTGGAATAGCCCGGTTTTCTTTCGCCGGCGAAATTATTCAGTTCTTTCAGCGAACCCGCTACATTGTCCAGCCGGAAAAAGTCGAGCGGAATTACTTTATTCCGCTGTTAATCCAAACGGAACCATTCTTATCGTTAATTGGGAACCATTTATGTCGAATTAACCGGTGTACCGAATAGGGGTCGGGTCTGTGTTTAATCGCATTCCTTGCAACAGATATTTTTATCGTCGTTCGATCTTTTTTTTTTCGACGAATCCGTAATTCAATAGCCATCAGGAAAATAAATTTTCCTTTTCGGGGAAATATCTTCTCGTTCGATAACACGCGAAATCTACGGTGAAAGAAATAAAAGAAGTATTGTACCGACCGAGGAATACTCTCTCGGGGGGTGGACCCTCCTCCTGGAGAGGCGGGAAAGCAAACAGAAATATTATCTCGGAGACGAGAAGAGCAATAAAATCGTGCTCTTCTTCCGAAAAAGATTCTCCCGAGGTTTTTGCTTGTGAACGCGAACACGAATCGAAGAGAGAATGGGCGAGTAGGGTGGATCCGCCCGCGCGAGGAACAACGCCGAGAACGATGGAACAATCCCGTGGCAAACTCTCGTCTAGGAAATCGTGAATCGCGCTCGAGCGTAGTTCGCTAACTAAATAATTGAATTTCCCAACGAATTCGAAATGTCTCGGCACGTATTTCATAAACGCTAAACGATCCATGCGAAATTCCCGCGGAATCCTCGACGATCAATGAGAGCCGAGAAGGCGTCGGACACGCGAGCACTGTTTTCCGTCGCACGGTGGGGTATTTACTAAAAGAGGAATGTAACGTTTATAAAATCAAAATTTTTTAACATTTCTTGACTTTCGATGAAGTTCACAGTGTTTCCGCGATTGAGGTGATTTTTGGGTAACCGGATGATGTGACTTTGTTTATCCCCACTACTAGGGGTTCCCCCTTGGGCGACCGATCGCGCTACAAAGAAATTAAGGTATTAGGGTGTTTAAATTGTGTGGAGTTTTATGATACTCGATGTATCATTCTCAGGTATGGAATAGCATTAGTACAATACAACAATTTTCCGCTTAGAAATCTATGTTCGGCACACACACGTTAAAAAACATAGTACAGTAATTTCTCGTTCGTTGCGAAATTGCCGGGGGTTTGAGTTCGCAACGAGCAAATAGGGAAGCCTTTTGTGATTTATGACTGCGTCCAGATACACGCCGACCGCGCCGAGCGAGACTTCAATAGGGAGCCGAACATAGAGAAGGACAGAATGAAATACGGATCGGGTGACCGAAGCGTGTCGCCGTCGCCGGCACAATTTAAAGGCCCGTGAGTTCTTACAATGTATGTAATGGCAGTGATGGAATTGTTAATTTTCCATTAGGCTTCTATGGGACTTTCACTAACTCATTTCTGGCATTTTTCTGATTAAAATGATACCAAACACGATATAATTTGGCCAATATTTAGTGGTTTAATCGACGATGAAAGTTTCGAACGCAACGAAGAAGAGCGTATAGGAAAGAAAGAGACAGCGGATAGTCGTTGCCGCCGTGCGGAGCGACTCGGCCGACTCGGCATTGACAGGCAGTGGAGTGGGTAGGCACGTCGCAACGAGCGCGTAGTACATTATTCGCAACGAACGAGAAATTACTGTACCATTTCATTTACTGAGACTCGATACCCCCGAGGTTCTCGCAACACAATCGCGGGAACACTGTACTACCTCACGGGTGTACAAATAAATAAAAACAATATTGAAGCCTTATTCTACAGACCTTTAACTACGTCGGACAGCAAAAATTTTATGACATTATACGCAAAAATTGAGTCTAGCAGACTAAGAATGGTCCAGCGGTCCCACCCACAATTTTTATTGATATTATGTGGACAACAATGGTTTTAGGTTGAAAGATAACCCCTAAAACTTTAAGTCGTTTAATTCTAACGATTTACCTTTAATCAACTCAGAATAATATCTTATAGCACCTTTTTGGATTTGTCTCAGTACCTGCTATTATTTTCTGAAGAAAACATATATAGTATTCCATTTAAAAAAAAATTATTATTATGTTCCACCAATCCGACCATCTTGAAACTTTTTTTTATATATTAGATGGGTAACAGAACATTGTTCTTGAATTTTTTGGTAGTGGTCACTCGAAGGGTTGCTTGCAATCCCCACCCCCAAAGAATTAAATGATTTTGTTCTACCCTTAGTAATTTGATCACAATTGTGAAAAAAAATATATGATATGAACGAGGTAAGTTCGAGTATTTTCGTTTCCTTAAAATCTGAACATCTTAATTAACAACCGAGAAAAAAATGATACAGTTAAGGGTATTCACCCTCATCCTTATACGAAGGGTTAGCGACTCGAAATTTTAGGGGGGTCCCTTTCAATCTAAAACCATTGTTTTCCACACAATATCAAAAAGATTGTGGGTGGGGCTGCTGGACCATTCTTAGTCTGCTAGACCCAATTTAGAAATCGACATTTTTCCGGAGTTTCGACCAAAAATATCCCACTGTACGTCGATCAAACGTCGAAAAGGAAATCGACCTTCTCTCTCTCTCTTACCGCGTCACGTTCTTTTTTTTCGTTGGCCACTATTTTTTTTTATAAACCTGTCTTTTTTCTTACGAGTTGAAAATCCTTTGTGCCGGGGCAAAGCGACGCCGGGAAAACAGTGGCGCGGAAGAGGTTACAGCCTCGACCGATTTCTCGCCGCCCTTTAAAACCGATAAACGTATTTGCTCGGCAGCCGGGGGCCGACGATTGCCGTGGATACATCGAGTTACTGGATTACCGTTGCAGTTGCTCTCCGAAGTGGCCTTAAAAGCTTGTGGATATCTATTTTTTTCTCCCGTTCCGGCCGCTCGCCGGGCTAAAACGAATGACAGGAAATTTTCCACCCATCCGCGAAACGGAAGCGCGTGCGCCATTCGAGACTCGAATCTTGTTTCCGATTAAAACAACGTGATCTTTTCTATCTGCGGGCGGAACGGTGATTCTGCATGGTTAAACAAGTCGACAACTAGTAATAACATTATTGAACAGAAAACTTGGTTATAAATTTCTCTATATTTCTTGAATTTACTCTTCGCATTATGAATACTCGGGCCTATGTATAATCCTCATTGTTTTTCCAATTTTTTAAAAAATGCCTCGCTATGGAAACACTGCATTTGCTTAAAACAATTTCAAAATAAATGGTGAAAAAAAACCTTTTTTTTTCAAATGGCAACATGTTTAGTAGATACTGTTAGGATTCCACTATAACATCCTAAAAACTCATTTCCATCGGTTTGTGTTGGATTGTCAATAAGTCACCAGCACAATGAACTTATCGTTCGTTGTCAAAAATGAATCAACCACTTCAGAATCGTATTAATAAACAGAGATTTCGAAGTATCATTTCATCATTTGATACTTTCAAGAGCCGGACTGTGGGGCCTAACCTAACCCGTTTTCCTCTCAGCTTTTTCGATTTCGATTAGTGAAGAGCTACCTCCCGCGCCGTGAAATAAAGAATTGTTTCATATCCAATAGTTTGTTAATTCTAGTCTTACGATTTAACGAAAGAGGCGTGACACTTTCTGTGTACACGTCTGTAAAATCGAGAATTGTTAAGAAAAATCCTTCAAGATTCATTCATACGTCGCCAAAGACTACACATATTCAAATTTGAACAAAATCCACTCCATTACTCCAAAAAGTGACCGATTTCGCGTGGAATGATCCTTCTGCTTGTAGAAAATTGCTACTCGGTTGCTCGTGCCATGGATCCGGATAGACTCGTACACAATAAGCTAACGATGCAAATGGGTTAACAACAAGGTCCAAAGCTAACAGGACGGAAAGTAGCTACTGGCCAATGAGATCCCGTGGAATCGTGTCCTGGTCTCTGTACAAGCTCGCGGCTAGCCCCGGCCGCTGTCCTTGTAGAAAGGGAATAGGTAAAGCCTGGGAAACTCGCGCGCGGTCCTCGTTCGGAATAAGATTATCCGCGCAATATTGGATAGTAGCTAGTCCGGAAGAGGCGAGTAAGCAGAGAGAGAGGGAGGGAGGAATTAATAATGGTTCCTTGGCTGTTTGCTCGATTTTGTCCGGCGCGCCGGCGTCGGCGTCGCGTCGGAGAGATTTAAATTTTCAGGCCAGCGCAGTGGAGGGAATAACGTCGGACCCGGTGGCAGATTCCGGGAAACGGGACGGCATTTAGGCCAACGCGGATCTCCCGCGGGTGAGAGGTTGCAGCGTCGCGACGCCTCGCGTCGGCCGGAAATCGCCGGGAAAAATTGCATCGCGCGGAACAGGAACAGGAGCGGGTCGGCGTCGGTGCACGTATGCCTCACCAAATTATTACTGACCCGTAGAGAGTGGCTCCCTTTACGGGACGCGCTCTCACGTTCGACCTATTTTCCGGTCACAATACATTTCCGCGATATACAAGCCTCTATCCTCCACCCCCACGGTCGACTGTGCCCGATCTTCGCGAAAGCGGATACGACCGCAGTATTTCACAGCGTCTCGGATCATCTATATTAATGCGTTGCCGTTTATTTGTCACTCGCATATAGCGCAGAGTTCTCCGGCAGACGAGCAGGCCTCGTCCAATCTCTGGGACCGGAACCGGTGCCGCTGAATTCAAAGCCGTGGACCAGTCGAAGTCGGAAACCGGAGCAAACACGGAATTGTTTATTGTTTTATGCAAGAGCGGGTGCGGTGCCAGCTGTCCACTTGCCCGCCGATTCCTGCCCGCTGGTCATTTTATTCGACCCTCATGCTTTATGCATTTCCTGGTTTCAATAAATATATCAAGTTGGAGGGAAAGTTCTGTCGTATTTGAACCCTTAGCACTTTAATCGGCGACTCTGAGGCGCTGCTAATAGTTGCTGCGCCATTCTTCAAATATTGTTCGCATCATTAGATATGTCGGTATCTAATCAATTACTAAACATTTGACAGGTTAATCGAAAGATGGCAACAACTTGTTACAAATCATGGAAATTATATCATTGAATAATACAATTGAACATGTACACCTATACCTCGCTATACGGCGCCTCTTTATACCTTTATATCCTTTTTTAATTATGCCACTGTTTCGATTTACGGCCCACAATGTTTCGTTATAACGACCAAAAATTTCTCCCTTCAAAAGATTCTCCCTTTCAGAAACATTCATTGAATTTGGAGATTGATACCGATAAAAATAAAATCAGAAGCCGAAAATCTGTCACGCTAGCGACTAAACCAGAAATTTTACGTCGCATTGAAGCTGGTGAGAAAATTGTTCTTTGCAAGGCAATGGAACTAGCGAAGTCTACCGTTCAAACTATTCGCGATAGAAAAGAAGAAATTAAAACACATTCGCTATCTGCTGCACCTTTAAATGTCTCAAAATTAACTCGCCAAAAAAGCAGCATTCTGGAAAAATTATTAGACATGTGGATTGAAGACGAGAGAATGAAAAATCGGAACGGTTCCAATTGAATTTGTATGATTTTGTATGTAAATAATAATATACGGCTCTTCGCTTTACGGCCAACTTTTCCGGAACGTATCTAAGCCGTGTATATTTTTATAAATCAATTCAAATGTTTTCTTTCAGATATGAGAGAACTTCCCCACCAACCTAATATTTTTCTGCCTCGAGCGTAACGCAATTCGTAATTACAGCGAATTTTATGCGTTTATGCTGAAAATGGGCACGTACAATAATTAGCCCCAGGACGCGGTCTAATAAAATTACTCCAGAAATTGTTTCGAGTATCCTGCAGCTTCTAGAAAGACTGCGTCCGTAATTTGAGGGTTGTTGTCTCACCCCTGTAACGTGAACGGGGCGGCCGAAAAGTAATATTTTTCGTCCACGTTCCCCCGGCTAGGTTGGAATAGTTGGCGACGGGGTTTTGTCGCAAAATATTTAAAAAACAGAGCGGCAAATATTGCCGGTGGATGTTTGCGGACGACTTCGCTGCGTCGAGTATCAGTATTGCGATTCGACTACGGCACGGGATGCGAGTGCACCGGCTGCAGAATCCTCGCGGGTACAGCGGGTACGACATTGGAAGGCGGGCGAGTCGTAAGACGAAAATAACGGGAAAGGTAAACGCGAGGAATTAGCAGAGGCGGAACGGTAATTCTGTTTGCGTTGATTTTCCTCCGGCAGACGGCTGCGGCGGCGACTGTTCGAGAACGGGAGAGAAGGCGAGGATATTCCGCGTCGCATCACGAACAAGGAAAACAGAAGCGAAACAACAATCTCGCGTGATTCGATTAACGAGTATAGACCAACGAAGCTATATGGCTAATTAGCGTGCAAGAGACGACACCGATGCACTACGTTTCAATAAAAACGAACAGGCGACAGTCTTTATTCTAATCGACTTTGCGCCATCCAAGGCGATCCGAGCTGCTCGCGATCATTTGACTCACCGCAAAATGGCAGCGCGTGCCTTTCCAGTGACGATTTATCGCACGTTGATCGCAGAGAAGGCCTCAATATTTATAATATGTCGTCACACGGTTCTACGAATCAGCTTCTGTATCGGATGGAGGACTGAGAACCTTCTCCTGCTGTACACTGTGCCAAGTTTTTTAACACTAAACCTACCGATCCTTAAAAGTAACTGGTACATGTTTCCTTATTAAAATTACAAGATTGATTTTATTTAGACTTTGTGCAGCTCCAATTGTAACGTGTGCTCCACTAAAGATATCTATACAATCATTTCTTATGAAATTCTTTTTATTATATCAATAATCGCGAAAGAAAAAATCTGGAATCGGTCGTTTTCACCGGTGATGGTAGGTTTAGTGTTAAACAAACGCCTGAGACCACGTTTCGATTGAATATTACATGCGTACATGGCAAAAGTGCGTAAGTGTTCAAATAGCAGAAAGATAAATGAGGTTTATTAATACTAAAACTGGCGAGCACTGAAACCGATTACAATGTTTTAGCTGATAAAAATGACAAGGCTATATTTATGTATTATATTTAGATTTTATGCAATTTTTATTGCAATATGTGTTTGGATAAAGAAATTTATCGAATCATTTTCCATGTAAACAACGTCATAATTTCAATACGTAATTATAAAATTAAAAATGTAAGACCGGTCATTTGACCGGCAGTGGTAGGTTTAGTGTTAAAATTATTAGGTTGGAGGGAAAGTTTTTTCGTATTTCAAAGAGAACATATGTTCAATATTATTCAACGAGATAATTTCAGATGACCTGTCAATTTCCCGTTTCCCAATCACATTCTTGGTTTACAAGCAAAATTACCGGCTAATTTAAAATGTTACACAGAACTTCTTCCTTCAACCTAATAATTGACGAAGAAATAAATTTTTATTTGGTCTCGACACCTCTCGTAAATGATGCAGAACATTTTGCACGAAGACTTGCTATTAATTAGTGAGGATCGAAGTGTTTCTCTTCGGAACGATTTCGAGTTGCAAGACTATTTAGAAGGAATATTTGGTGTCGTTTCCATGAACAACAGGTCGTGAAAACCTGTCGTCGGTGCGTTAACGAAACAATCGTGTGTAGACTATAAGCAAGGGTACATACGCCACATTGTGGAGCAGTGTTCTGGAAGGAAAGCCGCAATATATCTCACGCCCCCTTAGGGCGTTTCCCTTCAGCCTGTGGCTAATTGAACGAGTCGCGGCAAAATTGTTGTCGTCGACCCGAAATTATCATATCACACGCTTTGCTACTTTCGACGGAGCGATTTGATCGGGCGAGAGCACAGTCGGAGAATGAGAGAAAAATATCGTATAGGCAGCAAGCAGAGGAGCGTTTGAACCGAAACGTAGATTCAGCAATTGAAACTAGAGGTGGGAATCTGGGATCAAAGGTGCGGTTAATTAACCGCGCGATCAGCAGTTTCGATAATGAACCCCGAAACAGCGTCGGAGCGAGGTGGCATTAGCGCGATACCCGCGGAATTAACGCCGAGGCGGGAGAGACGGTGTCCCGGTAGTATTTCCGTTTCAGATAAATTCGAGGAGGGAGCGCCAGCGACGGAATTCCTGCCGCGGGCCGGAAGTCTAAGCGAAAAGTGCTCGGATGATGCATCCTCGGGACTCGTGTTCCCTGCTGGGGGCGAGAGGAGGGCAGAGGGGGCCAGGAGATGCAGGAAAGAGAACGTAGACGACGACGACGACGCCTCGGAAAACCCGTCTCAACGGAGAAAGAGTCGGAGAGAGAGAGAGAGAGAAAGAGAAGGAGCAGACAGCTGCAGGCACGCGCGGCCGCTGCATCTCGCGGATCGAGGAAATCCGAATGCAGGCTGCTTGGTCGAGGAGTTCACCGTGTCCTATGTATATCTGCCTCCGTTTTCCACGGGACGCGAGGCGACCGTCTGAATGGCCCTTAAAATGGCCGTGTAATGCGTTCCTCGGTCGTTTCCGCGATCCAGATGCCGATTTTTCCACGGTCGATCGCCTATTCGCCCTGTTCTCTCGTTTCCCTAGCAGTCGAATAACTTCCGAATTAAACGGGGATTAGATAAGCGCCCGTGGGACCGTCGTGGGCGGTCCTTCAGCCAAAGATCCCGCCCGTTTCTTCTTTTATATTTCCCGTCTCACAGCCACAAACCTATCTGAGATCCTTGAAAAATTCTCCACCACAAACAATTTTACATTTTAGACGCTTTTCATGAATTGGAAGGCAGTGGATAACCGGGAATCGCGCTGACAAGATGGCCGTCGTGGAGGTCCAAACGGGAGCGATTTTATCATCGCACGATCCCGCCTATTTCTTTTTTATATTTCCCGTTTCACAGCCGTCAAACTATTTGGAATCCTTAAAAAAACTCTCCACTACAAACATTTTCATATCTTGGACGCTTTAGATGGATCGGAAGACAGTGGATAACCGGGAATCGCGCTAACAAGATGGTGGAACTACATAGATCGCAAGTTACCGTCGCGTCGTGGCAGTTGAAGCTGGGGAGCGATTTTATCATCGAATTTCGACGGATTCCATTCGACACCGGTGTTTCCGAGTGCAATTTTTCAGGCTCGCATCTCTCCGGCGATCTTCGGGGAATCTGGGGAACCGGTTGCGCAACAAGATGGCGGCCGCGAATCGGGAAACGGCAGCACGGAGAGCCATTCTCTCGGGTTTCGTCGCGCTCGGTTCTCTTTTATTCGCTGATCTCCATTCTAATACAGCTACGCCGCTGAATCTATTCGAGTCGAGTCGAGTCGCGTCGCATCGCACCAAGCCCGAACATTGAGTGGAGCAGAGCCGAGCCCGGCGAATGCAATCACGCGCATACGTGGCGTCGAATACCTTCTAACCCAGAATCGCAGACATCTCGCCGTTGGGATACCGCACGATGCGCGATTTCCATCGCTCTGTGCCTTGTATTCGCGCGACCCGCTCGTCGAGCGAATTCTCCTTCGCTGAAACCCGCACGGACGCGGTTCACGAGATCCACGATACACCAGTTTTCGCGCACCGCGTTCAGCCGAGAATCGTCCACGTAGTTTTAACCGGGGGAATTCGCAAGAAAAAAAATTGAATAAACAAACCGTTCGTGGAAGCGTGATCTTTCTCGCTTGCTCCACTTTTTCGTCGAAGCAGGCTGACACGCAAATTTTTCCAAGCACCACATTAAACATGATTAACACGTTGCAATTTTCTTCCGGTCTACAATTAGTGTACCTGTATTTTCGTTCGTGATTAAAATGGGAGGTCGACGCGAACGCGTGATTCTTTCTGGAATATAAATTGCCGCGGTGCGATCGATTCCGGGTTCCGCGAAGCAAAGCGAAAGATGGTGACGACATCTAAACAAATGAAAGTCCACCGCGACACAGGGTCAGCCGATACGGTTATCGTTAATCCGCGATTTTCCGTAACGACCGCATTCCACGGATATCGCGGATCATTTCAATTACCGTCACCCTCCATTTGTCTCGATTTCTTTCGCGCTTAAAGTCCGAGCGCATTTTTCTCGCTCCCCGGACCATCGATATCCTGCTCTCTCGTTTCCTCTCTGCCTCTCTGTGTGGAGAGCGCGATTCCTCTCGATGAAACGTTCAAACGGAATCGTTTGCGAGATAAAATGTCCGACAATTTTTCCCGATGGATGACCAGCAATGATCCTCCGTCCTGTGTGTATGCGCGTGTGTGAATACTATTCCGAGAGGCGGGAATTTAAACGAAAATTACTAAACGGAAACCCTGCGCGCGGAAATATTTGGCCGAACGAGTTTTTTATTGGGAACACGGACAAGCACGACGGTATATGTGCAATTCCGAGCATCATTTTTCAGTTTCGCGGGCCATGGGATGTCGAATTGCCGAACGCAGGGGCCCCGGACGCGAAGGCGCAACAGATTCCGGCGATATCGGAGCTGGAAAAGTTTCTTTTCCGATAGCGACGCCAGTTGAAGATGACTCAACGACTGGACCGTCGGACTTAAATAGAGACACAGATTGCGGCTGAATCGCTTCCTGCAGTCTCTACAACCTCTTTGTGTGTAAATTTTATAAACGCCGTTATTGTCGTTTCGGTTCCTAGCTTGCATCAGACGGTGCTTTACGAATTAAATTGGGTGTATCCCACTCAACACACCCAAACAATTAGATAGTATACATTCGTATACAAAAAATTGGACGGTCAAAATTCGAACATTTACGGAAAGAAGATTTTCGTGAAAAATTCTGTAGCTAATCGACACCTTCTTCCGATAAAAAAAATCTCCACAACTAATTCTCAATTTAGGGTGGCATTCCCGAGATTTCTAAACGCAGGACACACTTATCGCTGTCTGATTAGTCGAGATACAGTGGTACCTCGGTATACGTCTGCTTTGTAGCAGATTGGGGCAATAATCAACTAATATTTAAAAATGACTAATAGTCTTTTTGAATGTTAGTCATAGCAAGATAGTCAAAACTTTTTGATTAGTTAGCAATAACTAATTAACAATATTAATGTATGTCAATCACACAATAGTGACTGATGACTAAAGATTGATGACTGATCATCAACTACTAATTCACTAATAAGCAATAGCTAACGATTACTTAGAGCTGTGACTAACTACAATATTTGCCATTTAGTTATCGCTAACTAATCAAAAAGTTTTGACTAATGACTATTTTGCTATGACTAACATTCAAAAAGACTATTAGTCATTTTTAAATATTAGTTGATTATATTGCCCTACTCTGCTTTGGAGTATGTCCAATTCGGAATACGTCCTGTTTGGACATGGCAAATTTTGCTCAATGTACGACATAAATTTTGTGTAATTTCAGATGTTTAAAGTTTCAAGTCTCTAGCTCATCGGGAAGTGGATTAAAATTCCATTACAAGATTTGACGCGTACAACAACGACAACATTGCAAGGGAACTCTTCTTCCACAGAATAGAATATCGTTTGTTTCTTTTTGTTTAAATTTAAAAATCTATCATAAAATCTCTTTTTTTATTTGTGTGTTTAAATTATTTTACAATCCCATTAATGTAGGTATAATATCAATAGTTTTCTTTACATGAGATTAATCCATATTTACATTACTTCTTATAGGGAAGGTTGGTTTGATATAACGTCGCATTCGGTATAAGTCCAAACATCAGGAACGGATTAATGTCGTACACCGAGGTACCACTGTACTTTAAGCTTGCGCGCGCGGGCGCGTTCGAGAGACGAAGTAGCGCGGAAAGTCGCGTTCGCCAACGAAAGAGAAAATCGTGCCGGAACGCGACAGGAGTTTGAGGGGGAGCCTGGGGCGGGGGAGACGTCGAAAAGTGCTCTTTAATTACGCTCAAGTTCAACGTTTCGCCGTAATTAAACGAGTGCCGCGATAAATGAACGGAGCAGTGTTTCGCTCGCGGCGCGGCGGGTCTCTTTCCGTGAATGAGAAGTAATCGCCGATTCATAACCGGGTCTCGGCGTGCCGCGATACTCGTTACTATCAAACGAGAGAGTGGAATGGGGGTCGCCCGAAACAACACCGTATTTCATGGAATTAATCGAACGTTTCGCCGAACCGACGATGAATACCATTCTCGGCCCGTTTCGTTTTATTCGTTTGCGTTCTCGCGTTGTACATTTAAATCGCGAAATTATTATTCTTATCGTCTCCATCGCCCCGGAATTAATAACGCACGCGTTCTCCGAACGGTCGCTCGGAGAACAATTGTGAAGATATTCATGATATGATTTACCAGAAAAGAGTCATGGAAATTTAAGCACACGCATCGAAACTTTAAACGGAAATATCTTACTAGCACAAATATAATCCTAAGAAAAGAAAGATAGCACCGATCGAATTACAGTTATAAGTGCAAGCTTGGAGGTTGAAGCGCAAGGTTTATGGAAGCAAAACGAGCACTTAGTTCGTCGAAATTAATATTAAAATGAGACCCTGCGTTCGTGGATTTTCACGGGAGGAAATTCAGCGAAATATTGTCCGTATAATTCGATTCGGCAAGGGTTGATTTTCGAATTTCATTGCGCGATTCGATGGGGCTGCTAGATTCTTGCTCGAGCACTCACCGTTCTCTGCGCCGTGAAATCGAGATAAATTGGCCTGGCGCGGAGCGGCGGCGGTGCGCGGCCATTGGCGAGACCGCTTCCCAACAGATTTCCGAATGAAATTATTTTTGATTCTGATGCTCGAACGGCGAGCCACTCGTCTGGTTCACAGCGGAAGCCACTTGCACGGAGAGGAGTGTTACTCGATTTATAACCGCTGAATCGATCCCGGTTGATGAGCACATATTAAACCGGGAACGCTAAACGTTACGAGCCAGTTTCAAGTGACTCGAGACGTTCTGGGTTCCGCTCGGTGAGTTCGGCTCGAACTCGGAGAGCGCTCGGCAAGCGCCAAGATCGACGAGAAACGCGAATCGAACGCCGTGTTCTCTGGGAACCATCCTGGCAAAATATCACGGCGAAATATCCAATCACGTTAGAGCTGTTCGAGCGACTACGCCCGGCTGCGATTAAATTCCGCGTCGCGTGAAATGTGGGATCGATCAATTCCGGACGACAATTGCTATCGATACTGTTCCATGTTTCCCTCAAATGTACCCACGCTGTACACAAATACCGTGTTACTTTTATTTTACAAATGCGACGTGAGAATTCATGGATTTATGAGAAGAACGAGTAGATCAAATTCGATACAGTGAAGATATTCCGAGAACTTACTAGGACGATTAAGAAAAGTCTGCATATTATTACTGTCTGCGGTAGCAGTCTCTTTATCGAAAGCTGAGAAAACGAATTCATTGCTTCATAATTGTGCACAAGCACAAAATAAATTAAAAGTTTGAACCACGAATAAAATAAAGCAACCTCGAACCAGGCTCTCGCTTTACAAGAGGAACATTGCGGGGACGCGCCATGATTAAGCCATAAGTGGGATTGTCTAATTGCGCGCGAATAAATTAGCATCCGTGCGCAGATCGACGGGGGATGGGAGCCGGGGTGAAAACCGAGCAGACGATTTCCCAAAAGGAATAAGAAGCTGCCGTCCGTTGTTCCGGAAGAGGTTGTATCGGAGGACCAAGCCCCCTCCTTGGCCAACTGCTCCCTGTTTCCCGACGGTTCCCAGCATTTCCGGTCCCCCGGAGAAGCGAAACGAAGGAGAAACTCCGACGGTGGCCGTTCAACCGAGAGAAACGATAATCGCGCCCTCGTTGGTCCCTCGTCGCGAGGTATCGAGCGCAACTCTGCAACACTGGCATCCACTTCCGGTTACGTTCGACCCCCTTTGCCCCCACCACGACCACCGTAGAAAACCCTCGGCAGGAAGAAAACGTTTACGATCCGGCCGGTAAACTGATGCGGACCACTCCGGCGCACCGATTTTACGAGCGAAGGAATCACGGTGCCGGAGCAACAGTAAAATGGATAAGGAAAGAGGAAATGGTCGAGGACAGCCTCTCTCTAGGCTGCGTCGCCAGGTGTGCTCGCCTCCAGGTGTTCACGACTCTCGTTTCGGCTGTCCAAAGCCTCCGGAGACTATGAACGACCATGCTGCTTCAAATTCTTCGGAGATTACCCGCCGGAGAACACCAAGTGTTTCACTGAATTTTAACGAGCCTCTGACGACTGCTACAACCGATTCGTGGCTACCTCTTAACCATAACAGGGGTAACAGTTTAACCGAGGACTAATCATTTTTAAACGACTTTGAAAAAGGAGAAGGTTACTCAATTCGATCTGTATGTGCCTTTTTCTTCCGCTTTTTTTCTATGTATGTTCGCCGATTACGTCGAGATGGATGGACCAATCGGAACGAAACCTTTTGCATCTTGTAGAGTATGTTCCCGTGATGGTCTCGTGAAAAAAAGTTTTACATTTTTTTATTAATTACGATATTATTTGCGAAAATGTAGGGTGGTGATACCGTTGTGAACTTCGCTGAATGTTAGATATTAGGAACAGTAACGACGCGACGTCGTTACCGTTATCGATTGTGGTTTTCAGATATTTATAAATTACGATTTGGAATGTGACGACGGCTGACAGAGATAAAAAGTGTGTGAAATAAAAAGAATTTTATAAAAAAAGATTAAACCGACTTCGAAAAAACGCACTAAAAAAGTATAAAATAATTTCCATTTAATTTATGTATCATAAATACACACGCACTTAAATACAATACAATCTTTTCGGAGAGGCGGCGCAAAAATTAAAAATTTTCCAAATGACAGATGTTGCTGATTTCGTAATTTCCAGTGCCGAAGATTTTCAATTTTGCGCCGCCTCCGAAAAGATTCTATTGTATATTTACATAAATTAAATGGAAATCATTTTATACTCTTTAGTGCGTTTTTTTCGAAATCGGTTTAATTTTTTTTTCAGCGTTGCAGTTAATTTTCGATATAGATTTCTTGGTAAAGAAAACTATCCTTACGACAGTGGAAGTCTTCTCGATTAAAAGAAAAGCAGATATGTACAGCTGGATAAGACGAATAGTCTCCGAGATAGAAATTCCTCAAATCCCTCTAATCTCGTATGCACCGTGTCGTACATCGTTCCGAACGGAATTCGATTAACATCCTCGCCGGAGAGCGATCGACTCGGAACGAATCTCGATCCTTCTGGGTTACCGGGAAAATTCGGCAAGTTTGGAGACTAGCGAAGGGCAGTCCGCAAAGGGTTGGCCAAGCTCTCGAGAACCAAAGGTCGCGGAACTCTCCCTTGAACACGCGACGAACACCACCCCCGTTACTGCACCGAGCAAATACGTTCCGAGCGAGAACGTCGGACCGGTATACACGGTTGAAATGTAACCGTGGCCCAAGGCGAGTTAATTCCATGAAACGTCCCTGGAACGAGCGTGGGCAGGGAATGCAGTGGGAATCGAGAGGAGAGTCGTAAAACGGCAGTGTTTCTCAGCCGATCCTCCAGACCTACGGCCGCTCCTTCCACGAGAGCAGCTTCCGGTTGTAAACACGCGAACGAAAACAAGGAAAAGCTAGAACCAACACATCGGTTCTTCACCGATCCCTTCCCGGTAACGATACTGCCAATATATTTAGCAGTAACATTTTGTTACGGTCTATCAGTCTATCTCGCGCGGGATGCTTTACTTTCTCCTTCGGCTCGTTCAGTTTAGTGAGATCATTTCGCGTCGTCGATCGCCGGTGTTCCGACCAATTAGCCGCAAAAATTACTTCGCACGAGCTTCTATAATACATGCTCTTATTACCATCTCTCTTTATTTTACACTAAACCTATCGAGCTTTAAAAACGGCTGGCATGCGTTGCCTTATGAAGACGGTATATCACAAAATTCCTACAGATTTTCTGTGATTTTTTATTATGATATTTGTTTGGACAATTTCAATAATTAGTCGTGTATTTCTTGTTTCGAGATATTTAAAGGAAAAGCACATTAACGCTAAATGAATTCCATACAATGTTGCAATGAAAAGTAGAAATTACATTGAACAAATTTAGTTTAAAGCAAAATGTGATGTGAAATAACTGATAAACTCATTTTCTTTTAATCTTTGACTTGGACCACTTTCATAATTATAGGCACATACAGAAAAATATCCAAAAAGTAAAAACGAAGACTTCAATTTCAATTTCACGTTTGTTTCACAATTTATACATTACGACGCTTAATTATAAACTAGCGAGAGCTAATTGGTTAATAAAAATATTACGTTGATCCGTAAAGTTGTCGCGTGTTTCAAAGAATGGGTTGTGAAGCTGATACTGGATGTCGCAGATTGTTCCGCGGATGAAAATCGGCGTTAGATGCATCAACGGCGACGAGAACACCGATTGCTCGTAGGGGCGTGGGCGGCGAAGGCTGTCCTCGCCCGAGAGAGGTTAAGGGAAACGTGCAAGAGCTGGGTTCGCGTGAAGCGTACTTCATTTTCTGGCCCGAACCCTCTTTTTCCCACCGACATGATAATGGATGCGCGGGCGCGGCCATTGTTGCGCGGATCCGAGCCGCCAATTTAATTTCCCTCGGCCAGCAGCGACTTCGCCGCCGCTTAATCTCCGATCCTCATCGTCCTCCTTTATCCTCGCCCGCTCGCGCTCCTACTCGCTTCCTACTCGCGCTTCAACTCCCTATCGACGCGATCTTAATGACGAAACTTGCAACGTCCCGAGATTTCGTAGCCGATCGAGGCCTCCGATGCGAATTTCGTGGATCCTCCAGTCGCCGCATCGCGATCCGAGAATATATTTATACTTTCCGGCATACTGCAAAAATTATATACGATAGGCTAAACCTTCACGATCAAAATAAAAAAAGAATCGATCGAATCCGATGAATAATTCCAGAAATAGAAATTCACAAGCTTGAAAGAGATTTGCATGGAACTTCTACAAAATTTTATCCAGTCAGGAATATAACACTTCGTTGTCACTTAATTGATGAGGATATTCGAGATAAAGGCTGCTCTTTACTTTACCGGACTCGAAATTTGTGCCTTTCTCCTACGAATTATGATGTATTTGGTATGTAATCCAGTAGATTTGTACCCTGTCCGGATGCAGATCGAAGTTTCGATCCTCTAGGATCAATAGTTGAGGAGCTATGGTCTTTTAAAGTCGTTTAACGTTGAACATATTTCCAGTTTCGCGGTCGTCACTACAAACCAATATAGAAGCGCCTTTATCTGTCAAAAATGCTCAACTTTAAGCTCCTCGACTATTGATCCTAGAGGATCGAAACTTCGATCTGCATCCGCGCCGGATACAAATTACAAATCTACTGGATTACATACCAAATACATCATAATTCGTAGGAGAAAGGTACTAATTTTGAGTCCGGTGAAGTAAAGTTTACCCGAGATAAAACGCAAGAGGATTTTTAGAAATTGAAGACGCTGTTCGAAGAGATTTCAGAGTGAATAGAAATCGCAGAGGACGCGAAAACGAAAGTTTCGGTAGCAATCGGTTCCCGCGCGGCCATTTCCATAGCAATTTCTATTCTATTCCCGTTGACGTGGCAATGGCGTTCAATTATAGACTGCAATATTGAGAGGCACGTTTTCCCAATAACTGTGCCGGCTCTATCAATATCTCCTCGACGCCGACGCCGACGCCGACGTTACGCGCCACCACGCCATTGCCTTGCACGCGAACCGTTCTACTATCTACTCCCTCTCTCTCTCTCTCTCTCTCTCTCCCTCTGCTCTTTTTAATCTTTTACCCCGTTTCCTTCTATTTCCCTCTCGTCGTTCGTCGTTTCGTAATTATATCGAGCACACACAGAGACCACGGTGTACCCTCGACGATAGAACGATGCATAATCGCCGCGTTTTCCTCCGCTCGCTGGTTTTTCTTTTTTTTGAAACTGCGCGGGGCCTCTGGATCGATCCATCGAGCCGCAGTTCGCCCGGCGGGATTATTAAATTTTTAACCGCTGGAATTAGCGAGTCCGGACGCCCCGCGGCACCCCGAGGTTTTTACGATGATGAAATTTTATAACTCGGAAAGAGACCGTGGGAGTACTCGCCTGGTACCCGCTTCCTGTTTGCGAAGGCTCGACGCTGTATTAAGATCAACGTTTCATCGAACGGCCAACTTTTTATTGCCGATCGAGCCTGTCGTTCAACTTTAAACGTCTTTCATTAGTCTCCGCATCGATCCTCCTCCGTCGTCCCAGCGACCGAATTGCGGATCCGTTTCCACCGCAAATAGAATCGCCTCCGTTCCCCTCCTCTCAACTTTCTTATCCGGTGCGCCGCCGATGTTTGCGCAAACAAGCTAATCTTAACCCGTGAACGGCGTCGCGCAGTCTGGAAAACTCTCATTCATTCGATTTTTTTCAAGATTACTGTTCCCAGGCAAAGTACGCGAGAACCATCTTCTGCAAAGACATTACTAGACTCCGGGTCTTTACGCAAAATAAATATGTTCTGCATTGCTCGTGGCACAAGCAGGAATAACATAAAAATTGATTTCATCCCTTAACGACTTTGTTACATTGAAAGCAACATTACAACATTCCTGAATTGTTTAAATCTTCCGCTTTTTTATATTGCGTCCAACCAATTTCTTCGTGAACGCGTAAAGATACGCAGTCTAGACATTACCAATGCCAAAAATGGCGTCCGTGGCTTTTTTTAGGAGTTATTAACGAAAAACACTGACCAATCGGAGCGCGGCTACAGCGGATTCATTCTGGCTCTGCCAACGACGACGCCACGCTAAGGAACCTCCCATTTCCGGATGTTGAAGGAATTTCGAGACACCCTGTATACACCCCCGCTCAAAAGTATGTGGACACCCTTAAAAATCGCATAACTTTTCAGAAATTGGTCCAAAGGACGAATTTTTTTTAATATGTTAGACCGGCTAGTTCGCTAGAGAATAAGTGAACAAAAATTGATTACGGTTGCAATTGGTAGTAATTACACAAAATTTTTAAAAATGATGTTTTGTCAACTTTTTTATCCGGGCCTCTAACGATAATTTAAAAAATGCGTTTTATAGATTTCGGTCACTTATATGCATACAATGAGCTACAAACGTTTAAAGATGATCGCGTAAGAGCAAAATGCCCTGGAAAGGATGAAAATCTGCGACCTTCACCCTTAAGCTCTCATCTTTAAACATGTGTAGCTCGTTGCAATGTTGACCGATTTCGATGAAATTTTCGGTATGCATATAAGTTACCGAAATCTATAAAACGCATTTTTTAACATTATCGTTACAAGCCCAGATAAAAAAGTTGACAAAACATCATTTTAAAAAATTTGGTATAATTACTACCAATTGCAACCGTAATCAATTTTTGTTTACCTATTCTCTAGCGAACTAGCCGGTCTAACATCTTAAAAAAGTTCAAGTCCTTTGGACCAATTTCCAAAAAGTTATGCGATTTTTAAGGGTGTGTAAGATAATAGCCTACTAACTAGACTATTTTAAAAGGTGTGGGCGGTAAATGATGCAATGATCGACGGTGAAGCCGTCCGCAAAGGTGCGATTTATTAAAGGATTCTTTCAGTTCTCGACACTCCGAGCAGGGGCTGTCGACTCCTTTGTTAAAAAGTGGCTAAGAATTTAGTGATGTTCCTCGGTCCTTACGCTTGGTGGCAGCACAGTAGTGGCCTGGCGGCACCTGGCGGTGGGAATAGAAACTGTATCCCCACTCCACCCCACTCTTTGCTGGCGGCGTCGGTTGGCGTCGGTTTTTATTATATGCAATTATATGATTGCAGTGGATTGCAGTTACTTTTTGGAACGAATGGAAAATCCACAAAACAGGAGGAATAACAAGCAAAAAAGTGTGTATTATTTATGAAGTTGTTATGAAGATGTTATTGGATGTTATATTACGAATAAGTATGTTTATTGGGAATAAGTATGTTATATTGCAATAAATATAAATAAATAAATAATAAATATGTACACATACATAACCGTTGTAAATTAATTTTTCTAAAAAACCCAATTCATAACTATAAATAGCTAGCGATGAATACGATTACACGTACATGCGAGGTTAACTATGTGTGAGTACACGTTTGTGTGATCACCAACACACATATACGTTTTAGTTCGGTTCGGCCCATCTTTAGCTGAGAGGGCGCCCTGAACAGTGGTTCAAAAAAGTGCCAGAGTCGACACCCCCTGACTCCGAGCGTCACTGGAAGAGTGACCGCTCAGGTAAACTCTAGTCTTAAGGACACCTTGTTGCCAGCGTGTTTTCTACCTGCACCCCCAAATGTGCACTGGGTTTTTACCTGAAGGGTACGCGTCGCGCTGTCGCACAGTGCGGACAAACGGGGCATATCTCACTACACGTGTATATCACGATGTACGATAAATTCCTTTGGCAAAACGTTTTATTAGGTGGTAATTGATATTATTAATCATATAACAATAATTTTTATGCATAAATATTGTTAATTTTTTTTTTTAATTTATTAATTTTATTGTTACATTTTTTTTTGTGAATAATTACTATTGCATTTACATTAGTAACCAAATTTAGATTTTTATAAAAAATTTTACCATGTGTCGCACTCTCCAGAGTCCCAAAAATCAAATAATATTACATTAATTGTAAATCAGTGTTGCAATAATAATTCTGTATAATGGAAAATGCTCACCAAGGTATATGCATTCTTTTTACATTTAATAAAGTAGATATATTTTTTGTATAACTTTTCAACGGTGGTTTCATTTATTACTTGCATATAAAACTTCAAATTAACATATCTCGAGAAAGGCAAAAAATATCCTGAGATTTTGACATATTCGGATATATTACTTGTTGTAGTTTAAGAATTTCATAGTTTAGCCTGCAACTAACTGCTACTCTTAATTTTATAAACTTTTTAATAAGTGCCCGTACCTTGCCTTTATGTTGTATTGTGGAAAATTCGTTAATTTCTTTATAAATTTATTAGTTATATCGTTAAATTTCATTTTCTGCGAATAATTACCAATACATATACATTCGTAAACAAATTTGGATGTTTGTACAAAATTTTGACATTTGTCCGCCACAGAAAAATTCAATATTCGTGTATATCACGATATGAAATACATTTCTTTTGCAAAAAATGCGTATTAGGATGGAAATTGTTATTAATAATCATATAATAATCATTTTTATGCACAATACAATTTTGCAATAATTATACAGGGTGGACGATTTATCTGAAGAGATTGAAATATCGCGAGAAACGACAACACAAAGCAAATCTTGCGATTTTACTGAAATTGATCAATATTTAATCAGAAATGTGCAAGATCACGGGATTGAATGATTCGTTTTGGATCACATTCAAAGTACCGAGGATGACTCGGATAGCGAATAGCGTTTTGTTAAGTTTGTTAATTTTGTTTATACTATTATAATTTGTCTAAGTTTATTATTATTAATATTAAATATGGTTCATTTATTATTAATTTCGTTTTAAATTTGTTAGTTTTTAAAAACATATTTTTGTTTAAATAAAAATTGTTAATTTCTTAATAAATTTATTAATTATATTGGTAAATATCATTTTCTGTAAAAAAATTACCTATATATACATTAATAACCAAATTTAGAGAAGTGCCGAATATTAGGCCATTTGTCCGCACTGTGTGTCGAGCCGCACGCTGTCCGTTCTCGACATTCGCAATTTCGATATTCCTTACAGGTGTCCACATAATTTTGAGCGGGGGTGTACGTCCCCGGTACTGGCAGAGAGGGGTAACTTTTTCCCCTCGATTCGTGCTCCCGCACTTTATCTGGCGACACTGGTCCACTCGTCCGCGAACGACTCCTCTCGTAGTCAGTCACTTATTAACGAATGCACTGTTGTTAGGCTAAATGCGCTCGATCGTCGTCGAAACTTTCCGATATTCGATACACCGCGCACCGGCAGCCGTCGAAACAATGGCCGGCCCTGTCTGCCGAAGCTGAATGAATCATTTTCTGGCCTGGTGAATGGAAGTCGTTCGAGCGGCCCGTTATCTACGATCGCGTAACGCCGCGATCATTTTATTACGGTCAGCCGGTGGTTTCGCTGTTCCCGTTTCTTTCTACGGCTTCTGTCTCGTCTTCCGATTCTCTTCAGCGTCTGGCTCGGTTTAGCCACTCAAAATCCCGCGATATTTATTTTGCCACGTCCATTAGCTTTCGGTGCGAGTTAGTTCGTTGGATTTCGAGCTTTGTCGACTGGACATAAGAATCCCGTTGACGGGTCGTCGTTGACCTTCGAGGGCCTCCTCGGCGCATTCTCGCATCCGGAAATACCGGCTTCCAAAGAGCGGCATTCACGCTCGCGACCGCTTCTTCATCGACTCACTCGATACACGAACGAGCACCGATAGACTCGATCGAGGAGGTTTCTAAGGAGTCAGCAGCAAAACCCCCGGTCCTCCACATTCAACAACGGCTTGTCCATTAACGCGGTTCCGATTCACGCGAAATTCCACTCCAAGGAGTTGGAGACGTAATTATGAGTTTCTGCGTTATACATCTTGAGCAATTTTTATTTCATTCGGCACATTAACACTTTATCTACCGGCAGCCCATTAATAGGAACAGAAGATTAAAGATTTTCGAACGAAATTATTAGATTACTCAATTGTTATTGTTCTTGCAAGATTCATTTAAACCGGTCCGTAGCTATGGACCGTAAACTTCTTTGATATTGCTTCTTGAAACTCCTGATTTTGGTACCATCTGAAGGAGCGTTCTTTTAGTTTTAGGAAGAGTCGTGGATGAGGGCTCTACGAGTTTCCAGTCCTATGCCACAATTTCAAGCAACGTGGAGTGCGAGAAGCATCATTTACGTCACTGCTTACTCTTTACATTCCAGCTTAGGAAATCAGCTGTTGAAGTTACTGAAATGGTTTGTGCGGCACTGGGAGAGAACGCTGTATCTTACAGAACATGCAAAAAGTTATACCAAAGATTTAAAGCCGGAAATTCTTATTTGGAAGACGATGAACGTTCAGGTGCGCCGAGAAAGCTTGATGAAGGTCAGTTAGAAGAATTTCTCAACGAAAATCCGACCCAGACGCAAGAAGAATTGGCAGAAAGATTGGGGGTCACCAGACAAGATTTTATTACATTTTAAAATTTGGATTTGGAGAAATGGGGAAAGAACTTATTTGCATACCTAATCATTGCGGGTAGATAACGTGTTAAGAAAAAATTGAGACACACACACACACATTCATGTTGAATAAACTTTTCCATTCAGCGTATCAGTGCTGAAAGTACAGAGTTACCGTAAGTTCCTTCGCGAGCCGAGGCTAGTTTTCCCAGCGTTTTCCATTTTTTCCCGCAGCTTTGTCCTCTTCGGGTTCCGCTTGGTCGTTTTGCCCGTCCTCGTCTGCAGCACGCCCTCCCTTTGTCGTGCGGGGATATAATTAATTTCGGTGTATCTGGCGCACAACAAGCCCCGGAGAAGCAAGAGAAGCAGCATTGTTCCCGCACTCTACCAGCCCTTGTCCTTTGACAAAAATCCTCCGGAAGCAAGGAGAGGCCGTTCGAGGCCCGGTAGGCTTCGGGATCCATCGATCTCGCCGGAGTCTGCGTCCGTGCGGCACAGCCGGTCCGTGTCCTCCCCGACTACCGTTAATCGCGATAAACCCGGGAACGTGTCCCTGCAACGCGGCCGAGTCTCTTCGGGAACCACGGGAGTCCTGTTCTCTTTCGATCCTTCATTTTTGCAGACTCGGAGCAACTGGGCTGGAAGTTTCCACGGCTCGGATAGCTCCGAGCACGTTCCTTTTAGCTTCCCGAGCGAGGCGAACTATGCTACCCCTGCGATCCGCTCGGTACTCTGCAATTCCAAAAAGAATTCACCCTGTGCTCCTCCTCATTGTCTATTCCTAGATCCGCTGTACACGAACCTTGTAACAATATCGAGTCTGACTCGATAATTAAAATTAATTCCGTTCAGCGCGTCCACCGCCACGGTAAGGAGAACAAGTACGAGATTATAGTGAAACGGCGAGGGAAGTAACATATCATCGTTATTTATCATCTGGAGAGTGTGGTAACTATTCAAGAATCACGATGTTTGACGTGAAGTAGAACTAGTCCTTTGATGCACAAAAATGGCTACGTCATGTGTAAACTGCGGATTTGAAAAATGGGTACGTACAATTTAAAACAGTGGAGGTATTAAAAAGATTTGAAGCCACCAGTGTAATAGTTTCACGTGAACGAGATCGTCAAAAGAAGAATGAAATTTTTATTTGGTTCCTGTGTCTTGCAATCTTTGCATAAAGATCTGCAGTCTAGTCATGTGTTTCTTATGGCATTGTACAGTCTTCCCTCTCCTAATGCGACGATGAAACTTTATTACTCTTAGTTATTCCCTTACGAAACCTTTACCAACGGATTGGTGAGATTTTTCTGATTAAAACGAGACCAAACACGATAGGATTGCGATCAGGAACGTACTCCCCGTCCAACGAAAGATGGCACAGAGAAACTTGTAGATACCACGTGATATTCCTACATCGCGCTACATACACGTCCTCTGCAATTAGCCGAATCGTTTGACGAAGACAGCAAACGAGATTATTGGGTGTTACTGGAATAGAGCGATGTGGTGTGACGCTGAGCTCCTGTGTCCAGCGTTCCTGCCCGAAATCTAAGCGTAAGAGTGGGGTCTCGCAGATCATCCTGCACCCCACTATCAAAATCAGTGACATCTTTCGTTGAATGTGGAGTGCTTGAACAAATACAAGTATCCAAACTCTTGACATGAATTGTAGGAACTAATGCCGTGTTCAATCTGACACGAAATGTCAAACATCTCGTGAAGTATTGACATTTCGATGAGCTGGGGTTAGTATTTTTATACGTCGGACGATAAAAGGGATCGATTGGTTTAACAAAAAAATTGGGTTGCATTAAACAATAAAGTGCGATCGCACTTTAGGTAATTGAAAGTTAGGACTGAAGTTATGATTTTTTCCTGTAACATTTTTTCCTACACTGAGAAAAAAATCCTGTCGAAACAAAAAAAAATATATATGTTGATTCAATAAGATGTACTATTGAATAGTGCCAATATCATATGAACTTATTTTAATATTTAATACTATTGAATTTCAATAGCAAAACTCATTTCCGCCAATCATATCAGCGAATAGCTTGACATCGATGTTTTCAAAAAAATAAGATATGGCCTCAAACCAATTCCAGTATAAACCAATACATTTCTCAAATTTTGTTAACAACATATGTAATGTACGGTATTGAATCGAATAATATTTTCAATCATTTCATGATAGACAATTCAAATACATCACGATTTGCTTCTAAATTTCATATTGAAAAGAATACATTGATATTCATCGAAGTAAAGAAATTACAATAACACGCGTGTTATTGAAGTAACTACTTTTTTTTCTCAGTGTATCTTTACTTAAAAAAGAGCAGTAACTTTTACCAGTTCCAAGAATCACCCTTTATACAGTCGCGTTTAATTATATTGGTTTGATTTTGCCGCGATGCTCACCTCGTTGCTACCCTCTACCCTTGGGGTACCCTTAGGGTTTCGGATAAATTGTGAACGGGGGTAAAGGTGAGGCCGGAACAACGGGGTGGGAGAAAGTGCGGAGCGGAAGGAACAAAGTACGGTTCTGGTGGCGCGAATGTTGCGGGGTTGAGGACCGGGGAAAATATACAGGGGCACGGTGCGCTGGCCGTCGGGAAACAGACGTTTCGCGAGAATGCTCGCGGCTCGGCTGGAGAACAAGCGCGAGCAAGCGGAACGGGAGCGTGCGATCCGGTCGGTCGGTGAAAGAGGGGAGGAAATTTGAAAGAAAACAAAAGCCGCGCGACTGAGAAGGGAGGGGGCGCAAAAATGGGAACCGTGGAGAAATAAAAATAGAAGGGAAACGTCGGATGAACTCTCGGACGAGGAAAACGGGAAACCGGGAGAAATTCCAGGCGGCGGCGCGGCGCGGGGTGGAGACGAGCAGGAAACGACACGGAAAAGCGGAGACGCGAGTCGTCCCTCGGATGTTCGCAGTATACTAGAGAGACTCGGCTGTAGCAACGACTGTGGCAGCGGCAGCGTGCGAGAGACAGTCTCGTTAGTCTCTCGTCAAAACAAATCGCGCCAGTTTAAAATCCTTCGCGGGCCCTGTCTTCTTTGTTCGTTCCACGAAAAAATGAGAAATTTCAGTCGGGCCGCGCCCTGCTGCCGCGCGACTGTCGACTTCCGTCGGAATAAAAGCCCCCTTCCCCCTCCTATGGCAGACGGTTCTCGCGGGGGTGGAGACGTTAGGACACTTTTTTTAATTGAGGGGGGACATTTCTTTCACGAGCTCCGGATTTTCCGGGTTCCAGGACGACGGATTTTTAAACCTCGGAAATCTGCAGTTTCCAAGGGCTTAGACAGATTTTCCGGGGCTAACCTATTTTCCAGACGTGGGAATAAGACATTTTCTGGAGGTACCCCGAGGAAACTAATTGCAAGCACTCAGGATCCGAAGGTGAGAAATTCCGAAGACGGAATACGAGAAAGGCCTAAAACGGTGAATCCCCGTAGCCCATGGTTGCGGTTCTCTCAGGCTGAACGTAACTAATGCTTTCTTGTTCGCTGGCGCAGCAACCCTTACTATTCAAAGCCACGCGTGTCCAGAATCTCCCGAATCTCATCGTCGAGGATACTAGCTGATATACGGACGAATCAGCTTCCACAAATTCCCTTTATCTTTGCCGGCGGAATAGTCGGTGGTTCTACGTGCGAACAACAGTGCACGCATCGCAATAACGCGAACGACTGCCAGACAGATCGATAGAAGAAAGGGCGCTAGAGGAAGAGAGATGGAACGGATGACAGAGCTCGAATCGGTTCCAATCAACAACCATTCAAACACATTATATTGTGTAAGTACGAGGTGTGTTCAAAAAGTCCCGTATTTTTTAAATTTCGCGGGTTGTATTAGTCTGATTCACGCCACTTCTTTGTTGTGTTGGTATAAACATGTCTGAAAAGTATTTATTCATTTATTCATTAGTGTCGTATTCAGTGTTTAGTCTATTGTCAGCTTTCGAGGAGGTTACATATGTTTTGGTACACTGAGAAAAAAAAGTAGTTACTTCAATAACACGCGTGTTATTGTAATTGTTTTTACTTCGATGAATATCAATGTATTCTTTTCAATAGTATGAAATTTAGAAGCAAATCGTGATGTATTTGAATTGTCTATCATGAAATGATTGAAAATATTGTTCGATTCAATGCCGTACATTATTATTCGTAATATTTCTCTTTTTCCTTCAATCAGATATGTTGTTAAAAAAAATTTGAGAAATGTATTGGTTTATACTGGAATTGGTTTGAGGCCATATCTTATTTTCTTGAAAACATTGATGTCAAGCTATTCGCTTATATGATTGGCGGAAATGAGTTTTGCTATTGAAATTCAATAGTATTAAATATTAAAATAAGTTCATATGTGATATTGGCACTATTCAATAGTACATCTTATTGAATCAACATATATTTTTTTTGTTTCGACAGGATTTTTTTCTCAGTGTACGATAATGCACCCACTCACACTTCATTGCTTGCTCGTGATTTTTTGGCCGAAACTGTGGGACTTTTTCTTGTTCCCAAGAATAAAGAGAACCTTAAAGGGTCGTCGTTGTTTCAAGCATAGATGAGATTAAAATCGCATAGCTGAAAGAGCTAAAGGCTATCCCAAAGATCGAGTTCCACAAGTGTTTCGGGGATTGGAAGAAGAGCTGGGGCATAAGTGTGTAGTATTTAATGGAAACTCTTTTGAAGGGGATAATGAATAAAATCTTTCCCGAAAACTGAAAATTCCCGTTATTTTATTAATACACCTCGTACACGGTGATCTGCGAGATAGCCGAAAATTTCAAAAACAAAAATCGATATTGAAACAGCAGTTCTCGAGTCTCGAAGAGAGAGAGTGGCAGAAGGAAATAAAGCCGGAGAAAAGAGAATGGACGGACAAATCGCAGGCTTGGGACTTGTTTCCACGTAGCTGACGGGACGTAGCACCGAGTAGTAGGCAGGAGGCAGCAAACAGTCGAATAAATAAGCGGGCCACTGTCATACACGTTCTCAGGCGGATTCCGTGCCCGGCTAAATCCGGCACTGCCTGATCCCGGCATTACGCGGGCGCCGCAAACGTTGTTGGTCAGCGCGCCGGCAGGATTACCGGCTTTAATCCTTAATTTCAGCCGGCGACGAGTGCCCGGCACTGACGCAACATTTGCATAACGGGGAATTAGACTATGGGGAGAACCTGGCCGAACAGAGGATGCCCAGACGAAAACGGAGAAAGAGAGACAAACACCCGATGGAAACGCGAAGCGTCCCGGTTCCTCCCCGTTTCTACCGTTCTACCGAGAACAGCCTAGACGAGACGAGTTAAGGCAGATTCGCGATGCACAAGACCGTGTCCGCCGACATCGGCTACCCTAATTCCGTCTTCCCGTCCCGACAAATTCTACTCGACTCTCTCTCTCTCTCTCCCCCCCCTCTCTCGACAATTAAAGTCGCTTTTACGCTCGGATCCTGCCACCCGTGTAACGCCCCTACACCGTTTTAAAGATCGCAAAGATGAACGCGGGATCACCATTCCCCAGTGAATGCCAGCCTGATTAGGATACAGCTGCCGGGAGGATCTCCGCTTGGCGCCGCTTTAACAGAGTTACACCCCGAAAAACATTCGCGAGACTACTTCCAAAATCGGATTTCGCACACGCGAGATTCGACGCATTCACAGCCTCGAGATGCTCCAAACGAGTATCGCCTATTTATTTCATTCGTAGATGCCGTCTCAGCGTTGTCAATAACATTTATTAATTAATTGGTAATGAATTTCTAGCTACTTTCAGCATGAATAAATTCATATTCAGTGGCATTGATTTTATGATGATCATTTTCAAATCTCTTGACTTTCGATGAAGTATGCTGCTTCACGGGTGTGCAAATAAAGAAAAACAATATTGAAGCTCCTTGTTCGACAGCAAAAATTTCATGACACGCGAACATTTAGAAATCGACTTTTTCACGGTTTTTTTGGTCAAATACCCAACTGTGCGGCGTTCGGTGTGATACCGGTGTAATTCGGTGCAACTCTCGAGCACGAAGCAACAAGTAATAGCTGCGCGACGAGGGTTGAAATTTTTGTCGCTGGTTGACAACCACTGCGAGAATCAAGTTACCAACAGGCCCGCATGAAATCGACGCGCGGAACGTGTTAATTATCGGATCAAAGCTCCGGTAGATAGAGAAAAATGGCGAGCACGGGGACAGAGAGAATGGTCGTCGCGTTCCCGTTGATCGGCGGCGAGTGTGCCCGCCGATTAAGGTCCGCGATCCCCTACAAGCGAGCGAGCCATTAAAAAAGATCGAGTCATTACCGTTCGGAACGAGATCCGTCAATATTTGACGTTCTTCTCTGCTCTTATTAGAACCGTTTAAGAAACAGTTTCCAGGCGGATTAAATCGGCCGGGAGACACTCGGGGAATGGCGCTTAGATTAAACTGCAAACAGGTCTCGGTTCCAGCAGCCGGCGAGTTATTACTTGATTCGGAGAGGGAGCCGAAAGAGAGCCGCGAGAACGAACGAGAGACCTAGAGTAAGAGGAGAGGGAGAGAGAGTCGAACGAGCTCGATAGCAGTTTCTGTCGAAGATAAAGTCGGAGTCGTTCGCGGGGACGAATTAATTCCAGGACGGTTTCCAGGGCCGAGTATCGCGAGTATTTGCATAATGGGAGATTAGAGTCGCTGCGGAGGAAGACTTGCGTCGCGTTTCTCTCGCTTCGAACAGATTCAAACAGCTCCGAATTGGCCTGCGTGCGAGAGGAGCCGCGAAACGAGACCGAGATCCGACCACGATTTTCCTTCTGCCTCCAGCGAGACAGGGAGAGAGAATGATTGAGAGAGAGAGTGAGCACCGGTCCCCCGCCCTCGATGGAAACTGTGATTTCGTCACCGATCAATTACCCGCGGCTCCATTCGCGGAACGGAATCCGCGTAATTGGGTATTAAACGAACGCTTCGAGGAAATCTATCCGGGACAAGCGAGCGTCGCGTGGGCTGCGGGTTTTGTGGGCTCGACACACAAGCCAATGCGTATGCAAAGCAGCCTCCTGCCCCGCCATTGTCGCTCTATACCGCCCCCCTCGCTCTCTCACACATTTTTCCCTTTCGCGATGTGGCCATTGTTCGGTCGTTTTCTGCATTTTCCCTCTTGATCGCAACAATTTCTGTGCTATTCTCTTCCTTCAATTCTAGAGATACTAAAATGACTGGGAATTACTTTGTATAGTCTTCTTTTCCCCAACTCTTTCCAACAACAATTTCTGTATAATATCCTCGTCTGAAAAACCTCAAAGATCTACAATCTAGTGGACAGCAGTAATATGTCTTCTTTCCTCCAATTTTTTCCAACTACAACTTGTCTATAATCTTAATCTCAGAAACCTCTACAAAGATCCACCGGGCAGCAGTTGCGTGTGTCAGCATCCATTTCAATGTTCGGATCGGGATGCACGAGCGCATGACAACCACTGTGCCCACACGGTGTCCACTAAACTCTTTATCCGTGGAAATGTGTTCGGTAGGCCTGTATCGCTCAAGCCAGCAAGCATGCGATTCGAAAGCGAAGCCAGGCCATCCGGGCGACCATGTTTGGTCGAAACGGTGCGCCGCGCGCCGTGCCTCGCCTCGAGAGTACGCCCACGCGTCGAAAGTCCACGGTGTTACGTAAAACATGGCCAGCTTGAAGCCTCCTCCGCGAGGAAGATATCGAGCCGATCCGAGACTGTGTCAGCGAGAAAGCATCCGAGCTAACGGTAATCTGGAGTTCGAGAAGGAGCGTCATCATTTACGGTGCCCCTGATCTAGGCCCGACCGGAAATGGAGAATAGGATTTGCCGTGGAGAACCTGTAAGATGATCATTTTCCTCGTTCCGCTTCGTTGAACCGCTGTCGCTGAGCCTCGGGAACAGGCTCGATCAAATTATGAATATTCGCCGAGAACATTTCGAGATCCGAATCTCGAAGCCGCTGAAATGTTCAGGATCAACGAATTTTCGTAGCGCGACCAATCTTCAATCCGATCGACCCGTAAGTATATCCCGTGTCGTCTTTTGACGCTGACTTCGAGCTTGAAATAATATATCGGAGGTCTCTGTGGTCCCAGCAGGTGGCTGCGTTTCCGAGCCCGCAGCCGTGGTCGACGCACGTGTACGAAATGAACGCGCGAGAAGGGAAGCAGAGACGATCCACGGGAGTAAAGAAGGCGGAAAGAAGAAGATCGAAGGGCGGTGGAAACCAGCGTGGAAACTCATCGGAGCGTTCTGTCGCGCACGAGCCCCGTGTATCGATTTATCCAGCTCCTTACGAGCCGTGTCAGAAGTTAACGAGGGACGGGGAGTAGGTGGCGAACGCGGCCAATGAGAAGTTTATTAATGCCCCTCTCCTACCCCCCGCTACTGCCCCGCAGCAATCTACCGCGAAAGCCCACGAACGTGAACCAGAGGCACAGAATTTCCGGCGTCTACCTCGTTCCGCAGATTTATCTTGCCACCGTTTCGTTCGAATGTTCTGCCAATACAGGTTTGCTTTTACTAGCCACGGTATTTAGGATTAAATATTATGTCGAAGACAAGTTACTCTCTCGAGTCGCGTGGCCGACAACGTTAAAGAACAGTTGAAAAATCGGATACTGCTTTGGGCGGGGCTTCACGGCTCTTAGAGAAGCAGGGACTGTGCCCCACGAGGCAATTTGTGCTCGCGTCTTGTCCACAGTGGTTGTACAACTGATTGAACTTCTTTAAATATAATTGAAATGCTGCCTGAAGACTGGGCGTGTCTTGTAGCCAACTGGGCGTGTCTTGTAGCCGACTGGGCGTGTCTTGTAGCCAAGTAGGCGGGTCTTCGCGGCTCTTGAAGGTGCCAGAACTGTGCCACAGGAGGCAATTTGTGTTCGCGTCTTGTCCACAGTGGTTGTACAACCGATTGAACTTCTTTAAATATAATTGAAGTCCTAACAGAAGACTGGGCGTGTCTTGTCAGCCAAGTATGCGTGGCTTCGTGGCTCATGCACGACATAAAAGACACTTGGTATCAGAATTTCGTCTATGCACGCTTTCAATTGGTAGGAAAGGACTCGGATCTTTGTCAAACGAGAAAATATAATTGGCTATATGAATTGCGTGGATTCTGACATTATGGAGTGCAGATTTATGGGGAGTGATTTCGAGCAAAGTTCGACTATGACCCGTTAATTTCGAGCGGCACTGTGCATCGAGTGGATCGATGCCAGGAGAGCGTGTTTCACTTTCGAAGTTCGCCGTCGCTGATTATGGGGAAAAAGTTTGCGGCGGGTGGAAAGCGACCCGCGATGGAGAGAGAGAGGAGAGGGAGGGCCGTCTCGTCAAACTTTTCTCTCGCGTGTGTACATACATACTTCGCAGAGAAGCCGCGGTGAGAGACCACTTAAAATTTTCGACGAGATTAGACGGGCGCGAGAGCGGCGGGAAATTCGATCGGCGCGGTTCAATTTAATCTATGAACGGTCGAATCGGGTTCGGATTTAACGCGCGATACTTGCCTGCCTCCCTCTGCCCCCGCTTTGATAGCGGGGCCGGTGATTCGATGGGATTCGTACATCCCCCGGACGAATAATTTCTATTTTTCCAGTCGGCGAGTGAGAAAGATAGCGGAGATCAAAACTGTACTCGATTTGGAGTTCGTTTAACGCCGACTGCGGCCAGAATTTCGTCGGTGGAACGGAATATAAATTCCATTTTCGGTTTATTTAATTCCGTGTATCGGCCGCGCGATAGCCTTTTCGCGTACCGTGACCGGGAAAAACTAGGGAAAATGCTCGATTTAAGAGAATATTAATGCGCCGGTTAAACGAAATAAATATTTAACGGTTTCCACCGATCTCGGTACGAATATACAATCGAAAGAATCGGAGTACTCGGATTCCCGTGGAGTGAGCGCGGCAGGAAGATGCTCGAACGTGCACACCGTTGAAATTGAAATTTATTTTATTCAACGAGTCGGGTCGGGCCGGGTCGGGCCGGGTCGGGCCGGGTCGGGTCGGGTCGGACCGCGGAGCGACGCGAGCAACGTTTTCGTTTATAAAATTCCGAGCCGGTTCTCTTCCCCGTCGGCTCTCGCACAATTCACCGAATTAAACGATGAAGAACAGCTCGGCCCGTACCCGGCCCGCAGCGCAGCGGCCGTTAATTCCTCGTTCGCGTGCACGCGATTCAAATGATTAAATCGTTCCGCCTTTAGAAACGACAATTACCGGACAGCGAAGGGCGCAGGGCGGACGAGAGTGCATCAAAAATCCAGGGACACGGTCGGCGCGTGTCTCGTTATTACGTTTCGCGCAATTAAAATTAATGAATCCTTTCGTTTCGACGTACAGATACATTTTTCCACGATCGCTTTTTATCCCTCGATTCTCGAACCGGCGTACGTTTGACTACTTCGGCAAAAACGGTAACACTTCCGCGTGGTTTACAATGCCGCGTCATTTTATGTTATTCGTTGTCGGACTGGGAAATGAGTTTATCAAATGTTCTCTGTACTTTTTAATGTTGGGATTCAACGATAACATAGCGGCTTAGGTATAAAGCAAAGGTTTCAGCGTACGGGGCGGTTTTCCCAAGGACGGAGAAGGACCAGGCACTTCACTTTTACTATTGTAAGAATGTTTATACCACCGTTTCGATGACTTGAGTGTTTCATATGTTTATTTGTTATATATAATTTTATTGATTTATGCTGTTATATATAATTTTATTGATTTATGCGTTGCGTCCGTGCTTTTGTTAACAAATGTATGCTACATACAGATTTTGTTAAATAAACAGTTCCCTGCGAGCGAGCAACAAATTACGACGTGTCGTGTCGAGTCTCCGAGCCTCCTTACACTATTTACACATAGAATGAATAACGGATACGCGGAAACACTGCGTCGTTATTTAGAGCAACACCTTTATAATATTAAAGTGTAGTTTATTAGAATAACGTACTAACATAAAGACATTTCTAACATGTAATACTCTTCGTTCACACCATTCGATTTTTCGACTAAAGACCGGTCATCGTAAAATATTTCATTATATCGCTGAAGGCCGGATGGACGAAGCGAAGTCTTTTTAATAAAATCAATATACATACGTTACGAATAATATGGGTTTCGCGCGAAAGAACTTTCCCGTCGCTTGAACACGTTCAAAGTTTCCGGCAGCCGGCTAGCTTCAAAATGGAATTTCACATCGCGAATTATTTATTTTGGCTCCGGTTATCACGTTCGATACACTTCCCGCGAGTTTCAGTTTTGCTTTCGGAAGGAACACGGCCGTCGAAAGCGCGCGAGAGACAGAGAGAGGGGGGGAGGAAGAACTATCTCGAAATCGGAGAGCTCCGGTGAAATTTCACCGATGTTTTTTCAGGAACCGGCCAACGGGAAAACGAGATAACGTTGCACAAGCCACGCCGCGCCGCGCGTCGTCGTGACAATAGAAACTTCATACTCAGTGCACCATCGTGCGGAAGTATATTTTTTGAGCGCGGGGTTTGGTGCAAGTACGGAGGGACTAGATTCCGTCACGAGCGACTACACGAGCCGAAGACGATGCGAAAATAGGGCACGGAATTCTTTGGCGCGCGGCGTTTCCAAGATATTTAAAATTCAGATGCCGTTCGAGCTTGAGTCGTCTACGATATGAAAAATGTCTGGAACATCTGAAACAGAACTTCCGACCCTCATTCGCGCCCGGTCGGGTCAGTCCTTCTCTCGCGAGGTTCGCTAAGTTATTCGTGCTAAAAATCTCCTTCTCTCATACATATTTCTGAAATACGATTAAAGGTCGATTCACATCGACAGTAGTAGTCGAATGGTCTGCATCCGATCAATCAGGTAAGACGACGACTCGTAAAGAAAAGAAAAGAATTGTGTCGCCGTTTTGGTGTGCACGAGAATATTGGACACTCTACAAAAGATTAACAGACGACGAAGAAACATTTGTTCAATATTTTAGAATGTCATAAGAAGTCATCTTCTTTTTCATAGATATTTTAAAAATATCACAATTTTCGTTGATTCGTCGTATCTGGTCTTGTGCCTGGTAGACACTCGGATAGAGGGACTGCGTACTCTAGATCGCTATGTTTACTATTTAGGATTTTTTAAAAATTTTTTCTGTGTGGTGCAGAACACAAGTACGAAGTTTCTATAAAGTCACTCAGTGTTTCTCTGTATTCTGAGCAGACAACTACGGAAAACTGCGAATATTCTAAAAGTATTAGTTTTAGAACTCACAGAAATCCCTGTTTGTTATAATTTGACTCACGTGTATGAGAATGCCGAGAGGAAAAGTACTAACAAGTGAAGAAAAAGAATCAATCGATGCTTATAAAGATATGGGCTGCTCTAATCGCGGGATTGCTAAGAAAACTAATCGGTCATATACTGTGATTAATAATCATATCAATTTACGTGAAAATTACGGAAAAAACCATCTTAAAGGTAGTCATGAAAAATAGTCAGAGACAACATTCAATATTAATGAGATCTGCAGCTAAGGAAAGGAAAAATGCAGCAGAATTTCGAGCTGAATTGGAGCTCCCAGTAACAACAAGACGTGTGCAACAACTTTTAAATTCTTCTGGACAAACATATAACGTAAACCAGGCTTTAAAGAAGTACATAAACCGGTCCGTATTGATTTCGCACGGGCACAAAACACAGTGACTTTATAGAAATTTCGGCCACTGTACAGGGTGAGTCACCTAATGTTATCACGTCAAATATCTTTGTTGTTTTCAAAGATACATTAAATGTCTTGAGGACAAAGTTCAATGGTAAAATGGGGCCCATACGACGCCAAAAAATTTATTGTTTTCATGCCATTTTTTAGGAACAAAGTTATCTTCACTTTTACGTTCCGTGTCTTATCGCGTATCTTGGTTTGTCGAATTTACCAAGATTTTCGACGAAAAAAAATAGGGATGCGAGTTAACGCCCTCGAGAAGATCCTGATTTATTCGCGGCGGGTGGCTCGCGAGAAGAAATTTCAGAGGCCGGTGGCTCCTTAAACGCGTTCCCGGGAAACTTTTCTCTCGGCGTCGGCCTCGCCGCGAATAGTTTAGCCCCGGTTGCAATCTTACAAAGTGATTCGAAGGCAGCGATCAAACACTCCTCCCCGACGCTTGTTCAGCCTCTCTCGCGTCTCGCGCCCGCATTCGCATTCGTCGGTAGAAGCCGATGCTTCGACGTCGCGAGTCCTCTCGGCTGCACCGTGGACGATTTAACTATTGAACGGTTGCGAGGCGAGATACTTCGGGGAATGGCGTAGTCGAATTCCCTGTGGATTCGCCTCTCCCTCTGCCTGTGCCTGTGCCGTACACCCCTCGAGGCCCGAGGCGGCAGGGAAAATCTTGTAAACGGGGCCGGAAAGTTGGCGACGGAGAACCGTCCGTAAATCTCTGCCGTGGAACAAAGTTCCCGGAAGTTGCTCGTCCCCCGGAGAGACGTCGCTCCAGATTCGTCTCGTCGTGCCGAACCGCGTCGAACGCCACGCCGTGTGCAACCCGAAAAGTCCTCGGGGTCGAAGGTTCGAGGCTGAACTGCTCCGGAACCGTGTCGATACGCGGTTCGTAGCGCTAATGGGCTGCGAGCAACGATCCGTGATCCCGGATAAGCTATGTACGCCTTGCGAGCACATCTGGGAATTTTGAAACCGCGCCGTTTTTCGTGATTATTCTAGAATTTTTCGACTTTTTAAAATCAATTATTGAAAATGTCTTGATAAGCATCATTTGCTAACTGAAACAGCAAGCAAATTGGCCGTATTACGCGTGCAACACAAACTTGTTCTCTACTCTGCATGCGAGAAGAATTTACGAGAGGGACACACGAGTATTTTGCTATATTTGTGTTGCTACAATTTACACACTTTTGCCGAGGGATCGGTAACCTTTTAATTCCAGTTTCGTGGTAGAAAGTAGAAGGTTTGGTCCGGAGCCAATTGCCTGTTAACACGACGCCCTCCCAACATTTGTTCCAGTGGTTCGAATGAGAGATCATTCCACAAGCTGATCAATCTGGGTAGTAAAAAGTACATTCGAGAGTCACCCAACGTATGCACATATAAAGGGTGTTGCTTATTAACAAACCCGTTAACTAAGCTTAACGGTTAACCAAGTCGTCTATAAATGTAAAGGATAAATTTGGATAAACTCGTTGTTCAAGCGTCAGTCTATTCATGATGATTTGCCAGACTGTACTGAACATAAATACCAACAAGAGCAATCAGAAAGACAGCTTGTATTGACAGCTATCCCCATCGAAAGTTCTATCTAACTAAGCTAAAAAAAAACACCCTTTAGTTTCTAATTCTTTTCACGTTGCTGCTGTTCGATCGAGTTCCAAGTGGCTCCGATAATTTGCACACCCTTATCTCGAAGCATAGGTGCTTCTATCGCGAAAGACCCACGTTTTTCCCAAATTGGACTTATACGATGTACCACAACAACGTGTGGTCGTTAAATCCAGGGACACCGTGTGCATAGCTTGCAATCAAATGCAAGAGTCGGGTAAGGAAAATCGAAATAAAATTGAAATGGTAAAAAAGCGGAAAAGGCGGAGAGGAGAATCTGCGGATAACCAGGGCCGTTATTAAACCTGGTGGTATCTCGGTAGGATCTACACCGACCTACAGCGTAGACGATTAATACGGGAGTTTGTATGCGCGGAACGATTTGCTATCGCTCGCCGGGTGCAACGCTAAACGGCCCTCGTTCCCCGACGATAGCGTTGCAACTTGCTTTTGCAGCCCTTTGCGGTTCGACGTCGTGCATCGAAACCCTTCTATCTCCCTCCTCCTCCTCCTCCCCCCGTTCTTGTTCCTCTTTTTCCTTTTTTTCTCGCGTCCGCCTCGGAACACGATGAAACACAGCCGGTTCTCGATGCGCACACGCGCGATCAAAGGATCCTTCTTTCTTCGTCGGATTAATTTAGATCGCGGTTGACAACGGCTGCGGGGAATCGACGCGCGGATTAACGGCCCCGTTGCAGAACAGAAAACTCGAAATCTCAAAATTCTATCCACGATCGATCGATTAAATCGGTTAATTAATACCATATACGCCGGGACTTTACGGGAAGTCGAGTAAGGGAACGTTTGTTTTCCCCGGTTCGAAAGATCGAGCGAATAAAATGGGAGCGTCGTTAATGCTCGTTAACGTTAAAGCTTTTACGGTATTTCGCAGACATGTAAATGCCGAGAACGCGGAATGATCCGCAGGTCTAATTACGACTCCGTTAACGAAGGAAATTATTATTCCTCAAAAGGTTCGTAAAACCGGCGGGGATTTAGAAGGATAATTGATATAAACGTTGAGTTGGCGAATTTGGTCGCGCAGTTATAGAAGAATAAATCCGCGCCCCACTGAAAATGTTACCGTGGCTCGTTTATTTGAAGATTGATATCACGCTGCTTTTTTAAACCAGCTGGAACTATGGTACTTCCGGGAAAGCAGCTTCCGTTCTGTAGGTGGGGAAAGGGTCGAGGGTGAAAGGTCGACGAGAACTCGAAGACAAATTCCACGGAATAGAATTTAATATTCGTCGGGGAAGGAGGAGGAGCGTGAACCGTTCACCGTTCGAATAGCTGGGCATTCAGCGAACGATTCATCCATTTCTTAAGACTGTCCCCGTTAGTCACTTCCCTATCGATGCTCGGCGAGCACCAGGGGAAACGAAAAGCCAAGGAACCGGGTCAAGGAAGCGTTTTCTGGGTCGCCGGGAGGACGGAGGGATGTGCGGGGCGGTGTGCGCGACGGTTTGACGGGTTTTCGGGTTACTTTGAGCGGACGGCGACGATGAAAATTAAATGAGATTAACGAACGAGCCTTTTCTGGGTCACTTTTGATCAATGCCCGCGTGTTTGGGTGGGGCTAACCTTTTTAGACGCCACTCGCGAGTACCGTAGGATCCCGCGACCCAAACGCAATCTTCAAAACTCCGTGTTCAACGCGAAGGACCAACCTCGGGAGCACGTTTCGTCCTGCGGACGTCGATTCTTAGGGACCTCGACCCTCGACGAGGTCTTCTGTTTTATGCCGACTTCTTTGAATCCCGCGATCCTCGAGGGGGTTGGTCCTCCGTTTCTCACGCTTCTCTGCCCCCTCCGCATACATTATCATAGTAATCGGCCGACCCCCGTCACGAGAGCAATCGAGGACTCGAGCTTTCTTGACGCCCACTCGGCAGCGACTCTGCATCGTTTCAGAGGGAACGACGGATGCAAGAATCTCCGATTCGCTTCGAAAGTCTTTCGAGTTGCATCGTGGATCTTTAGCTAATTTCCCCACGATTCCAAGTTGAGATTCTCGAAGCAACTCGATTATCTCGAGAGAGATAGGGAGAGAACGTAAAGGTAACGAGCTTGAATTTATCATAGACTCTTTCCAATGGAAGCATCGTCGTAATTTCTTCAAAGAGTCCACGCAACTGCAAACTAGTAAAAACAATTCCGAGCGATGCATCAACGGCAATTTCAAACGAACGCGACTGTAATGCTTTACGTTTGGAAACGAAAGCTCCGTTGAACCCAGCAGTTCGTTACCGACGAGCTCGGATAAAAGATCGACGGCCGAAGCCTAGCAAGTAGCGGCGCGCGTTTCATTTATTCGTTGATGAAGGAAATAGCCGCAATTCATCGACGAGATTGCAATTGCGCAACAATGGGGGGAATCCGCCGAAAAAATCACGGGAAAATCGGGATCGCGGGGATTGGGGTTCCGAGGGAACGGGCAAACCGGTCATTAAAGTCTCCCGGCGTTGCGTTTCGAGATCGTAACTGGGTCGATTTGTATCGTGATTAATCGCGGCGCACGCGATCGCTCCCCGGAACCGAGGAAAATAGAGAAAGAGAGAAGGAGGAGTCGCCTCGGTTGGATCGAGGTCAGAGCGTAATTTTCCCCGTGAAATTTAAGTATTCCGCGAGCGATGCGTCATCGGACGAACCAGTCCCGCCCCCGCGACTCGAGCTTTTCCACGAACATTGAAATTTCGAGGAAATCGTTGCACGCGAAACGGCCCTAATAAGCGGCCGTCGCGCGACAGCTCTCTTTCTCCCCTTTTTTTCTCTCTCGTTAGCCGTCAATTTTCCCGCCTTTTCTTACTTCTCTCTCTCTCTCCCTCTCTGCTCGCCGCTCGTCCACGATACTCCATCTTGAAATTCTTTTTTCTCCTCCCTTTTTTCGCGTTTCCACCGAGAGCTGAATATTATCGGGCGGAGGTGGTCGAGACATTTTCTCGCCCGTCCTTCCTAATTCCGCCGATTCTGTCCGCTCGCGAAATTCTGCTTTTTATCCACCGCTTAATCGCCGAAATGGAAGAACTGCGAGCTGCACACCTTTCCTCGGGCCCTAATTAATCGAAAAACGAAGATCGACGCGCACGCTCTCTAATTACTCGGAACTTTTCTTTCCTCGGCGAAAACGCCGATAAAAATCTTCGCGTTTCGCCGAATCCCGGAAACGAGCGTTCACTGTTTATACATCGTTATTAGATTTGCTCGTAAACGCACGGTTAATAAGCTGCGCGCAGCTAATTACGCGGATCCGTGCGGTTGAACACGCGATTTCCCTTTCTAGTCGGATTCGGTCGCGATCGTTTCTCGCTACAATTAATCTCGATCTTCGATTGGTCTCCCTCTGTTTCATCGATTGTACACTTGCTGTAATAGTGGCATACATACCAAGTCATTCAGAAAGTTCGTAGCCTGACACATAGATGATATTGGTAGCAGCAAAAACATATCGTTATTGAAAACATCCGTCCTTGATGTGAACATACCATACATTCCAAATCGATCCGTCAAATAGCTTGCTTCAGGCAGCTGATTAATGTAGACGTGTTTGCTTTGGTTAGAAGAATGGAAAAAATGTGCAGTAAAAAAAGTGGTACAGACATTAATGATGATCCGTTTTTTCGGATGCAAAAGGAATTTTGTTAATTGATTGCCTTCAAATCAGGAAAACGATAACAGGAGAGTATTACTGAAACCTTTTGGATCAACTGGATGCACAAATTCGGGAGAAAAGACCTGGCTCAGCGAAGAAAAAGGTCAATTTTCACCAGGTCACAAAGATGTTCTTGCAATGGCCAAATTGAAGGGAGTTACGCTATGAATTGTTACAGCATCCACCATATTCACCAGACCTGGCCCCCTCTGACTTCCATTTGTTCCCAAACCTCAAAAAATTTCTACGTGGCAGGCGTTTTTCATCAAATGAAGAAGTTATAGCGGCTGTAGATGGGGTAAATGAATTATAAAATCGCTGGACAAAATGTATTGAGATTAAGGGTGAATATACTGAAAAATAAATATATTTTGACTCATTACTTCATGTCATTTCATTGTTAGGCTACGAACTTTCTGAATGACCTAGTGTATGTACGTGTGTATGCACGTGTGTGCAAGTAGTGGCAGTCGGGCAGCGTTACAAATCAGCCACGTGGTCTTGTATCTTATATTATAATAAACAAGTTAACAGAGAGATAACAAAACATCACACTTGCGACTTACGTTAGGGTTGAGTAAACGATCGAAATAAATAGGGAACAAATGCAAAAGGGGTTCAACGCGACATATCAAGATCTCCACGAACACGGTCCAAGATCCCGTCTAGAAAACTTCAGTCACCGTTCGTGACGGATGATTATAATTACTGGTCCGCGAGTGGCGAACCTAATTCGTTCGACAACCGTCGCGCGTCGCTCCGATTTCTTGTTACACGAATATAAACGGGGAACGAGTAATTACTCTTGCAAAAACAAAGGGATTGCCGCTGGCTGGTAAGTAGACCGGAGGTGTAACGAACGGGAACCGAACACCTCTTTCAAAAACGAATCCATAGCACTCGATAAAATGTCCGACGACTGATCTATTAGAAATATTCTTCGAAAATGTTGATCCGATTCTATGTATATTACAGAGTAAGCGTTTAACAATAATTTTACGGTCTCAGAATTGCTTTCTCGAGCGAAATCCGAAGCAATTTTAGCTTCGACTTAAATTCTCGTCGAGGAATCGATTACGGGTGGGTGCAGCAGGCTCGGGGCCCCTACTCCGGCCTGAGGGTCCGAAAATCGGAAATCGTTCGAAACGGCCGCCGGAAAAATGGCGGAAACGTCCCCTGGAAATTGGCTGCTCGTTACTTTCCAGCTTTCCAGCTTTCGCGGCGAATCCCCGAGGCTCGAAAAAAGTTTCATCCATCTTGCGTCGTTCGTCCCGCGGGCGACAACTTTTCTCGTCGTCTTTTCCACTCCCGACGCCATTTTCCTCGGGCCTTCCTGCCTGGTCAAAGGAACCCCGATATTTTTTCCTTTTCGCTTCGGGTTCCCTTTTCACGATGTTTACGGGGACGCGGATCGATTTCCGCGGACTTGTCCGCTGCGAACACTCCTTTCTTGCTGTTGCGCACCCTCCGTGCTCAAACCTGACCCTCAATTTATTTTTAACCCTTCGACAGCGGCGCCTGGATCCACTTTGACCCGGATGATCAAAATTGTAACCTGTGATGGCTGTAATGTCGTGTCGATCCCGGAATTGGGAGGAATGAGTGTATAGTCAAACTCCGGAGAACACGTTTCTTTATTGTACAGGGTGTTTCAAAGTCTAAATATGTAAATTCTAGATAGGTAGACATCTCTATACAGGGTGTCCCAAAATTCGTGAAAATCCCGAAAGGGGGTGGTTCCTGAGATCATTTCAAGCGACATTTTCCTTTGCAAAAATGTTATCCGCGGCTTTGTTTAGGAGTTATTAACGAAAAACACGGACCAATCAGAGCGCGACCTAGACACGAGTTGGGACAGTCGGCCCGGCGCGCCAGCTGTCTGTTGGCCGACTGTCCCAACTCGTGTCTAGGTCGCGCTCTGATTGGTCCGTGTTTTTCGTTAATAACTCCTAAACAAAGCCGCGGATAACATTTTTGCAAAGGAAAATGTCGCTTGAAATGATCTCAGGAACCACCCCCTTTCGGGATTTTCACGAATTTTGGGACACCCTGTATATAAAAATGCAGTCCTGACTCATTCACTCACTCACTGATCAACGCCCAGGCTAAACCCTTGGACCTAGAAAGCTGAAATTTTGCACAGAGGTTTCCTTTATGACCTATACAAGGGATAAGGAAGGATATTTCGAATTCAACCCCCAAGGGGGTGAAAAGGGGTTTTGAGATCTAAGATGGCGGCATGACATAAAATTAAAACTCTATAGGGGTGAATGGGGGGTTAAAAGGTTTTATATGGAGAAATAATATCAATTTCCGAGGGCATTAAACGGTTTTCTGTGCGAGCGAAGCCGCGGGCAAAAGCTAGTCTGTTATAAAAATGGACGATTGTGAAAATTGTTTTTCATTGCATCCTATAGTACTCATCGCGACCAACGAAAGTCTCGAAGGAACTATAGGTCTCGATTCAACCGTTCTCTTCAAAAACGACATTAATGATTTTCGCCAACTATTTTATTTCATATGTCTACAGGGTGTCTTAAAATCGTATACATGTGGAGGATCACCTGATACAATTAGCGATACATACTAAATGTTTGTGAAAAAGATCCGCCGAGCAGGCGTCAAGTCGAAATTAATAATCAGTGGTAGATGACGTGCAAATCGACAGGATCTTTTTCAATCGGTCAATTTCAAATGTAAATTAACCCCGGTATCGAAGTCAAAGATCCCGACAGAAGAGTCTTCGGATAGAGCAAGAGCGACAAAGATCGAAAGCCTCATCGTGATCCAGCCTGTTTCGCGTCGCATAAATATGCATCGGGCGCGTCTGCGGCGCGCTTGTTGCTTGTTGCGTCCGCTCCTCGATTCTGCTATTTTTTCTTCTTTTTTTTCTTTTTTGCTCCTCGAAGCGGCGGCGGCGGCGGCGGCGCCACGGGGATTATTTGTAGCCGAATGCCCGCGATTGTTTCGCTTCCCGATGGTGCTGATTTAAATCGACAATGAAATCAGATAAATCCCGGGCAACTATCGATTCGGCGGCCGAGTTGCATTCTAATTACGCGCCGTGCCCATTGTCCACCCGCTTCCCCAATTTTCTATTCCGTCCTTGCCTTGCTCGCCTTATTTCCGTTGTTCCGATTGTCGGACGACCGAAAACTCGTGTTTCTGGTCCTCGACGAAAATTGAACCGGGCATTTAAATATTGTTTCATTAATCTTATATCTCGTCGGTTGAAAATTTCGTTCCCGATTCCTTGTTATATTTTAATAAAAGCTTTAATTGAAGCTGCATTTTTGTACAAGCCGAATATTACCAAACAAATCATCCGCTTCGATTTCTAAAACTAGTTTGCTGTTCAGGCAGTGGATAGAATTATCCTTGTTCATAAACGAGCCATACATTTAACAAAACATATTACGCGTAACACAAGCGATGTTCAATTAGCGACTGACAATGTGACAATATTTCCAAACCAATATTTATTTCGTTCAACCAAATTCGCTTCGTACATTTTGCCTCTCACTCATTATGTTTCTTTCTCATTCTCATCACGCACATCCACGCGTTTGCATCGATGCGAGATAGAATCGTTTTGTGCGGCGTTTCCTTGGAAACGTCTCGAGTTGCATCGCCGATTGATTCTAGTCGAACAGAGTACACATCGGGCGATGGTAGTGCGGCAATAACGATAGACAATAGCGATCAGAGGGGATCGTACGCGATGCCCTGGCAAATCCTATCGTTTGTTTACAGTCTCCTCTCGGTCAATGCTCGAGAGCTCGGTTTATTTCGGTGTAGGAATCGGAGCTGGGCGACGCGACGCAGCGTCGGGATCTCCCGGTCGGAATTTAGAATGGAATACATTAACCGGTGGCACGTAGTAACCCCCCATTGACGCGTAATGTCATTCAAAATTCCGAACAGTCGTCGTCGTCCCGTGTTTACGCAGAGAGACTGAGCGAGAGTTGGAGAGAAAGAGACGGAGATCGATTATACAGCGACGTCCTCGAGCGTCGACGGCTCCGGCCTCTCTCGCTCGACACCGATTTGCATTCTAATTTCCAAACAAAGAGCCCTGGATTCGGCTTGTACACCGTTCACAAATTAATTATTAATAAACGAGCAAATACGCGGCGAGCGCGCGTCCAATCGTCCGCCAGCGGAAAATTGATATACACAAAGACGGAGGCAGGACCGGCGAACAGGGCCGGTCCGCCGCGCGGATTTTAATTAACCGAAGCCAAACACGTTCGGGCGCGAAATGAAAATTTTTGCGATATCCGCGGGGAACGAACGTCGCCTGTCCGCGGACCCGCTGTAAGCCACTTTTTCTCATGAGCGAGCCCGCGCGCAATTATTTCGGGATAATCGCGAGATACTCGTGTCGAGTCGCGCGGACATGCGAAAATAATTAGGGAATCGTCGACAACCAAATGACCCGGCCCGATTCAGTCCGAATCGGATGTGATCTCTCGCAGCCGCACGATTTTCCCCCCGTCGAATTACATTCGAGAGCGTTACACGCGGGGCCGTCGAAACGGAAGCACCGTGATTTCACGCGATCCCGAACAAGAATCGAAAACGCGAAACGAAGTCTTCGTTTTTTGAATCGCCCGCCCGCCCGCTCGCGCACAGCTGCACGCTGCTGCTTCGATCCAACGCAAACTCGATTCCCCCGAAAATGTTGCTCGGGTAAAAACATTTCATTCCATTCTTCCCGATGATTCGTCCATTTCCACTGGCTGGGCTTTATTCCGACATTTCGTCCGCCGGTTTTTCGCATCCACCGGCAGCAACTGTAGGACTTCGACTGCCAATACGGTCACCGGGTTCTTTCCTACGAATTCGCGTCGAATTTCGCATCCGTGCAAACTGGAGTTTTTCTTAATAAGTAGGAAATGAAAATATATATATATATATAAAAACATTTTTAAAAACCACGCTTATATTAAAATGCACTAAAAAGGAGAAAATAATTTTTTTAGATATTAGTAAAGGACATTTAGACTTTTTTAGTGCATTTTAATATAAGCGTGGTTTTTTTTATATATTTTTTTATTTTCTACTTTTTCGTCTTTTTTAAATGGAACGCAAGATATAGTAATACTGAATGCGTACTGGAGTAGGGAGCGCTGACGCAGGGAGTGGGGATGGCTGAACGCGATTACGTACTACCGAGCGTCGCGTGACGAGGTGTGTGATGGTTAATATTAAAATTTCTTTTTCTCCTGATTACACAGTTTTTTCATTTGTTTTTTAATATTGCATTGTCATCCAGTTCTGAGCTATGTTTAAAGTATCAAGTGTCTAGCTCATCGGGAAGTGGTTTAAAATTCGATTACAAGATTTGACGCATACAACAACAACGACGACAACTCGGCAAGCTAATATAAGCGTGGTAAAAAAAAAATATCTTCTCGCGGCGAACGCTGCAAACTTTACAGAACATGAATTTTTCCATTGAAAATGACGAACAAATGGCGCGACGTCGACTCTCGACCGGTTTTTGAGTGCGTAGAAATTGGATGCTTCTCGGTAAACGTAAGTGTTAGTAATTCTGATCGACCACACGCCGCGGCGCGGGATTTAATAAAGATAGATAACGTTTTCTTTTCCCTTTGACGGAACAGGGTCGGGCGAGCGGCTTCCCAGCCATTCTGAACATTCTGCCGGCCGTTTATTTTGGCACGAACACGACGTCGGAATTTCGCGGAATTATTTATCGGCCCGTGTTGCGAAGATTCACCGTTCCCTCGTTAATATATTCCCGCATCGTGATCATTTCAACGTCCGCTTCTCCGTTCGCTAACAAATTACCGAGCCTATAAATGTTGGTATACATATATGTATATCCACAATAGGTATTTAGAATGTTCTCCGCATTTTCCACTACGTTTCGTTATTTATTTCCCTTCGTTCATAAATCCGCGTTCCCATGCAAAATTCCCTGGCAGAGGTTCGCAACTGGTCTTTCAATGATAAAAGAAAAAAAGGTTATCGATACTCGATAATTTTTTTTTTATCGCAGCCGAGAACCGCTGCTGCCGTACAATTAATCGTGCTATTCGTTCTGCCGCGCTAGGTAAAAATGTTTTAATGGTTTTCAGCGCGGATTGTTCTTTCGGGATGAAATGTTTCGACAGAACCCGCCCCGAGCTATGTAATTATTGCTTCGATAAGTCATCGTACACGAACGTTCGATACAATTATCGAAACAACGAATGCATGTTCCGCGACATTTTTTTCATTATTATCGGTAAACCATTAACGAAACGAACGTAAACGCGGCGATAAACGACGTCGACGGTCGTACCCGAAGAGGAAACGAAATTATTACGGTATAATCGACGCGGTGCACCGGTGCAACGGCGGCATCCGCCCTGGAATTCCCGGAAAAGTTCAAGAATTAAGACTGGCCGGCTAGAATTAATTACGGAAGCGCAAATAATTAACGAAACGACCGGGGCAATTTAACGTTAGGAGTTGGTTATTATTCGCGCTGGAACCCATTAATCCGAAACGTTCTCTGGGCTTGATTAGCTTCCAGCTACGGGAGCAATAATCCATTCAATCTGTTCAAAGGAAGAGAGCTACACCGACGCTCGACTATATTGCTCCAAAGAAGACTTCTGCTGTCCGAGGATTCGCCATTTTAACGTTCGAGCGATCGGAGAAAGCGCCAACTTTTTTCTATTTCGGAAACCAATTCCTGACCGACCCGAAACAATTACCATCTCGTAAATCGTGGTTTGCATTCTGCATGCATTTAGTCTCTGCAATGCACTATGGGCTGGAAACCCGCTTTTTGTGGTCAAAACTATTCAAGCGTTATTTCAGGGTTTAATGTAATATTATTATAGGTCGTTGAATTCGTATCGGTATGCCAGTTAGAATATTATGAAGTAGAAAATATATGTTGATATTTTAAAAATTGACGCGACCTTAATGTCTCATTAAAAAAGTTTACCTCTGATCAACTCTGTGTATTTTACCTGATCAAAATACTGTGTATTTTGTTCTTTTTTCATTCTATATGCAAACATTAAATGAAAATACATTTTTGTAAAAATATCGTTTGTGTGTTCACTTGTATATCTTTATTGTCTTCCCCTTAAGGTTACAATTCTTCTATCATTCCTCTATTACATTCACTCATTCTTTCTTACAAATTTTTCTTATACTTCTAACTTATATCTATCTTAACCTACACGCTATCGATATATACAGGGTGAGTCACCAAACGTTACCACCTCAAATATCTTTGTTGTTTCTAAAGATACGTAAAATATGGTAAGGACAAAGTTGAATGGTACAATGGGGCTGACACGATGCAAAAAAAAAATTTTGTTTTTATGTCATTTTTTCAGAGATATGAAGGTGACCTTCATTTTTTTAAATGGAATGAGGTATTTTTTAATACATCAATCGATGCAGCTGGACATTCGTTATAATAAAGTACTAACCTATGTATGTCGAAAAGTTATTAGTTCAGGAGATATTTCAATTTAAATAACTCTAAAATACCATTACTGTCGTACTACGACGTCAGTGTTTACTTACTTATGTAACGTCTTATCACGACAGTAATGGTGTTTTAGAGTTATTTAAATTGAAATATCTCCTGAACTAATAACTTTTCGACATACATAGGTTAGTACTTTATTATAACGAATGTCCAGCTGCATCGATTGATGTATTAAAAAATACCTCATTCCATTTAAAAAAATGAAGGTCACCTTCATATCTCTGAAAAAATGACATAAAAACAAAATTTTTTTTTGCATCGTGTCAGCCCCATTGTACCATTCAACTTTGTCCTTACCATATTTTACGTATCTTTAGAAACAACAAAGATATTTGAGGTGGTAACGTTTGGTGACTCACCCTGTATATATATATATGTATAGAGAGAGAGAGAGAGAGAGAGAGAGAGAGAGAGAGAGAGAGAGAGAGAGAGAGAGAGAGAGCAAGAGACACAATATATATTATATATTCTATATTCCAATATAATATAATATACATATAAAACATATAGGATAGAATATTTTATTTATTATTCGAGTCGAGTAATTATTTCCATAAAAAATAAATGAACGCGTTCGAGTTGGTGGCAGATGATCTGAGAATAGTCCGCGAGAGCGCGCAGAGTTGAAGCTTAAATTGAAGCCCGATGTATAATGCGTAATCGGTTTACGTTTTCGCCCGACCTCGACGGAAATTTTCAAATATCATCGAATTGTTATTTTGTATATTCGAGAATATACCTCGTGAATGAACTGCGACGGTGCTCGGAGCCGTGGTTCGCGTCGAGCACAGCCGATTGCCAAACAAAATGGCTGCTCTCTCGCAGGAGGCTCGAAACGGTTGCGATTTCTTTATTGCCGGTTACGTAAGGTGTCCGCGGCGATACGATATGATACGCATATTTATAAGTTGTCCCTTCTCCGGTTAAGGCGAGACCGCCATCCTCCATCCGCCTCGGCAGGAATGCATGTCCCGCGCGAATGCAACGCTGCGATTATTAGACCGCAGATATTTCATCGTCCCCGCCCGTTCATGGAACCGCGGTCGCAGGCTTAAAACTTCCCTCCCCCGCTTCCGTTGTTCCGGTCGGATTAAAGGCCGCGTGATTGGAAAATGTGACTCGATGTAAACGCGCCTTAAACGATTTACGACCTCTCCCCCAGGGAGAGAGGGAGCACCGTTCCTCTCCATTTCACAGTTTCTCCACTTTTCCCGGCGATCTCGAACAGAGCACCGCGCGCCCCATGATCTCGTTTAAGATTAAAATATAATAATTCTACGAGAGGGTTGTTCGTTTTCATCGTGTTTCAGACGTACCGATGATTTAACGCCTAGGGAATGGCGTTGGCAGATAGAACCAAGTCGTAAATTAAAGTTCAGGGATCCGTCGATGCTGCAGCGCTCGTCTCAATGTTCCCGGCTCTACATTTTTATTACAGATATCGAGAAACCGATCGATACGGGACCGCGCGCGACCAAGGGGCGTTAATAGAAAGCATTGAAATCAGTTTGAAAAATGAGAAACACGAAAATCACGTGAAACACGGTCGCAAAGTAGCACAATACCGGGAACGACCGCGAGTTTAAATACCCTTTTACGAGTCAAATTGACCCGAATGCGGACCATTTGGATCCACGGCGGTGTTTCCATTGTTCCGGGAAGGAATTTCGCATAAAATTTTACGAATGCTTTCAGCCGCACACGCCCGTTGCATTTACATGAATGCATGCACGCGGGATCGAATAATTGAATGAGTTACCGAATGACTACAATTTCCAAGGCAGAAAATGAGAAACGACTCGGCGCAAACGTTGCCGCGCGGAGGAATTTCACCCCTTCGATTTGACTTGGCATTTTCCATCGATTCGTAACTTTAGCATAGCTAAAAAAAAACATTGCTCCGTTTATACTCTTATATATGCGCATAATTATGGAAGTGGTACCAGTCCTTTTTCTTGTGTCGAGATATTTAAAGGAGAAGGATATTAACACACTAAATGAATTCCACATAATGTTGAAATAACAGGCACTGTCTAACGGTTCAATTTTCACGATGTCGTAAAAATTATGCGAAATAACTGATAAACTCGGTAAAGGTGAAGTGTGGATACCGTCTTATTCGCGACTCGAGAGTCCGCAGAGCATATTGGTGGAAGACAAGCCGCAGAGAAAGGGTTAACGAGGCAGGATTGCAGTCCACCGATCTGCTCCGGACCGGGTTGAGTCGGGCCGACCTGCAGTACCCGTTTTTCACCGGCGAAACGCGAGTCACGCGGCGAATTTGCGCAGATCGTAGCCGCTGGAAAGGAATGGGGTCATTGTGTCCCGGCTTTGGGCGAATTCTTAGGGACAACGCTGCCAGAGAGAGCCTAGCTCCCAACCCTCGATCCCCCCGTCCCCCTCGTCCACAGCCACCCTCTTTTGGCACGACCGATTTCTGCGTGTACCTCCGTGGAATACCGACGCGACAGGACAATACGGGCGCAGGACAATGGCTCCGTGGAAACAACGGCTTTTAGGGCTTCTTGCTGTCACGCTCGCCTCAACGGAATCCCACAATACTCTAATTACGGACGATCATCGATCAACCACCCTTCGCTCGGTTCTTCCTCGACTCCGAGCAACTTGTCTGCTCGCGCGTAACCGTTCATTTCATCCTCCTTTTTAACGTTTCAACGACGGGAAGCCTTTTGACAGGCTGCTCGATGATCCCACTAGGTTCAACAGGCCCTTGATAATCTTCTTTTCGATAATATTAGATCGGCGCAAACGTTCGACTTTATCTCGAAAATTAAACGTTTCTGCCGATCCAGAGTAATTCTATCGTATATGATCTTTTTCATGGATAGGAAATTGATATATTAGATTGGAGGGAAAGTTCTGTCGTATTTTAATGAAAACGATTTGAATCAACTTATAAAACTATATGTTTAGTATTATACTAGCAGCGTGTGTTTTTGATTCACAAGCGAAGTTTTATTATTTTAAAGAAAACAATTTGAATCAATTTATACAAATATGTATATGTTTAATATTATCCCAGCAACATGTGTTTCTGATTTACGAGCAAAGTTAATATCTCGTAGAATACTTCAATGTGTAGTAATTGATTAGATACCAACATTACTTTATAATGTACACATAATTGTGAATAATCGCACAGCAAGTTTTAGTGGTAACTCAGAGTCACCCCTCGACTGCTCAGGGTTAGTTTTGCAGTACCCTGCTACAGCAGGATTGACGACTAAATTTCTACAACTTCAATCGTTAATCGCAATTTACAATTAATCTCCTAGTTTTGGCGTTAATTGCGGTTAACGATTTTAGTCGTTAATTGTGATTATCGGTTACATTCCTTTCAATTCTAATCGTCAATCGGATAATTAGTTAATGATTAACTGCTGAAATTTCGAAATGAAATACGGAATCAAAACTGTATGAATACTGAAAAAAATGTAAACTGAGTTTAGGTGTATTGTCATTTGGTCTACACATATACAAACACTGTTTACGTGCTTTTATGTTTTTTTTTCGATGATTTCTTTCTTTAATCAACGATTGACGATTAACTTCATCAATCAATTGATCCAATCGTCGATTTTTCGACGATTTCTTCTTTTAATTAACGATTGACGATTGACTTCATCAATCGATTGAATCAATCGTCGATTTTTCGATGATTTCTTTTTTTAATCGTACGCATTCATCAATCAATCATGATTAACCCTATGCACTCGGAGCTATTTTAACTGGAAAATTAAACATTTCTTCCGATCTAGAATACTTCCATTCCCTATGATTTTTGAAATTTTATGAATATGATATTGGTACAATACCTTATACAATACCTGAATATTTAATAATTGATTAGATACCGATATATTTAATAATGTAAACAATATTTTGAGTAATGGTACATATATCAATTTTTAGTGGTGCCTCAGAGGGGACAACCGAGTGCAAAGGGTTAAAATTTTAATATCGATCAATGCCCAACTCTGTACTGCATAATTCGGAAAGAAAGTTTGCGAATACGATAAGATCCTGGATCGTCCATCTTCCGGGGAAAAATTAATACGAATCGCTGAAGAGGGTCACGGACGATGCCCTATCGTAAATCTTATCGTGCGGAAGGGATTTAAAGAGTTGACAATTATCCGATGCACCCTGCTCCGTAGTCGAGTACGATCGTGACATAAACGAACGTGCTTCTAAGTAACGGAGCGAGATTTATGGAGACAACGCGATTTCTACGCTCGAAAAGGCATCCAGGTGAATCATCCACACAATATTCGTTACCCCGCGCCTCCGCCGGTGATTTACCGGCTCTTCAATTGAAATCATCGTGACCCACATATATGTATGGCGAACGCGTCGAGCTTTATCTTTCCCGCATAAATTACAGATATAATGCTGATTTACGCGGATATAATGCGGTACAAATGAAGAGTAAACGCGACCGTGCAGCTGTTAACGGGTAAGCAGGTATTTTCCCCTCCGTGGAAAATGCAATTCACAGAAAAACCGTCGGATCACGGAAAATCAACAAATCGCGGCTGGCACACGGCTCGGTACATATTATTCGCTTACAGATTGTTAATGCGTTTCCAAGCATCAATACGCTCAAGTTTACGTAAATAGAAATCGTTATTAATTCCAGCGAATTGCGCCCGAATGGACGGCAAGGGAGCGAGGAGGGAGAGAAGCACGATGCCCAGTTGTTCATTGTGTCCGCGCGCAATAATTAACTGAAATGAATTCAATTAATTTCCGCGACGCGGTTCTCCCCGTTCGACGAATCGAGGCAGCAGCGGTGCGGTGCGGCGCGCCAACAATTTTTCCATTGACGTCGCCCAGAAAATAAAGTAAAAAGAAAAAAAAAAGGGAAAAAGAGGAAGAGCCTTCCGCCTATCCCCGATCGATAAATTTCGTTTGAAGAACAACAGCCGCCACCGCTGCCACCGCCGTGAAACTGGAACAACTTCCTATCGCGCGGTGCTTGTCCCGTTTTCGGCGGTTTTTTTTCGAGCACCGATAAATACTTCGTCGAGGAGAGAGCCGGCCCTCTTGTTTTCCTTGCTCGGTATTCTTTTCGGCCACTGACGCCGGCCAATTGATCGACTGGATTTTTACTCGCCGCGAAAAAGCTGTCGCGCTTTTTGTTTCCCCTCGAGCGTCAAAGACGAGAGCGATTCGGTTCGCAATAATATGCTGTGTCTCCCGCGGTGAAATATTTCGAGAAGAATTACCCCCTACCATCGCTGCTTTATTTTGTCCCACTGTGTGTACATCGATTATTATATATATCGTTTCTTGTTTCAACCCTCAATCTCGAGAAATTTACAAACGGCATGCGATTAATCCCTTCGAAAATGTCTAAAATCCCTTAGAAAATGCCTTCTAAAATCGACTAAAATGTTTTACTTGACAAGAATGGCAAAACTGTATTTATTTGGATTATGTACAATTTCGATTATACAATGTGCCGGAATAAAGAAATTTATCGACACATTTCCCATGGAAGTAGCTGTATGATTTTAATAGTTGTAAAATAAAAAATATGAAACCGTCTAGAAATAAATATATTAGCGGGCAAAGAATGGACATTCAGAGAAATTTTGTGATTTTTTTAGAGGAACATCAACGGTTAAAAGCCAGCAGTTTTGGTTTAATTGATTTAATTAATCGTAGCCTCGCAATGCCTCGCGATATTCGATCAAGAGTTGCCAGATGCAGGAAATTGAATCCGCATCCGCAATCGCGGATCCAACAAAATCCCACGGCCGCAACCGTATTCTCGGGATCTAATAACTGGAAAACATGGCGAACGTACTCTCCCGTGCAACAAAATCGAAACCGCAGCTGCATTCTGCTAATAGAACAATCCCGAAGCCGCAACCGCGCGGCCGGGAATGAAACAAAACTGGAACCGGAACCGCAACCGCCATCGCTGATCCAACAACATTGGGAACACCGACCGCAATCGCGTTCACTAATCTAACAAAATTCCGCTAATCTAACAACCCGTAAACCGCAACCGTATTCGCGAATCTCATAAAATCGAACGCTTCACATTTCCACCCGAATTCACGGTGACTTGATCGGTTGGAAAAAATTCGCCTGTACAATATTTAAATTTATCTTTCTGAAAAAGTGAATCCAAATTGTTCGAAAAATCGACCGTTTCGCATAATATAAAATTTCGATGTTAACCCTTTGCACTCGGAGCTACTTTAACTGGGAAATTAAACGTCTGTTCGACCTAGAATGATTTTTTAAATTTCATGGGTATAGAATTGATATAATACCTCATACAGTAGCGGAGGTGGTTGGGTTGTGAGACAGTCGTTTTTATCCATCGCGCAATCGCGATAATTCCAATCTGTCAGCTGTCAAATTTTTGTTTTGACGTCTGCTAGTTTTTGTGCTAGCATCGAGGTGTATAGACGTGTTGACAAAACTTTTACTCATTTCTTTAAAAACATCATTTTGTTGAGTGAATCAATTGAAAAAGGTGAGTGTGATACATTTTCATTTAGCGTTTTCCTTACATTTTACGATGAAATATTGAGTTTTGCGCATATACGACAAACACAGTTTTTTTTCTGTTACATTCGGAATGGCATTATGGTTAGGTTATGAGACACCATAGTGGTTGGGTTGTGAGACACTCGTTTTTTGTACTAGAAACGAACTAGAACTGTCAAATATCGTTGTTTGTGTTAGAATTAAGTGTTTATTTGTCATTTAACGTTTGTTTTGGTTTATTTTTTGAATTTATAGTCGTGTCAACTCCAAGAAAATCGCCCGCAAACAAAGAAATTAATTTTAATGCCGTTGAAGATCATTTGCTGGATGAGAAAGGCATAACAAAGGCTGCCAAACAATATGGTATTTGATGAGGATGTAGATTTATGCACCATTTGTTTAAGGTTTTTGCCGCAAAAATTGACCGCTGCCAACTCTATCAGATGCAACACATGCCAGCGCCCTGTTCTTTTGAAGTGTGCCGATATGGGCAGTCGTTCGTTTTTGAATCCTTCCATTCATTATATATTTTTTTTACTTCCCTTCGCCATTCTTTGCTTTTATCAATTTTTTGCCATTCTTTTTAACTTCTTTGGCCACTTGATGTCTTTAAAATAAATAAAAATTCGTTTTTGCTTAAAGTTACATGGTTTTTACTTTATATTTTACCACTTTTAGTTGATTTTTTCGAGTGTCTCACAACCCAACCACTTTTTTCAGGAAGCCAAAAAACATGTCATCGGAAAATTGGCCATACAATTTTACTTGTTGATCAAATCACGAAACATTTTGCGTATAAAACTCTTTGATATCTTCATCAAGCAAAAAGTTACAGCTCAAAAACGAAAAACCCGTCTCACATCCCAACCACCTCCCTTAGTTAAATTTTTAGTGATTGATTAGCAGACTGCGGATCTTTATGCAAAATCAAAAATTGTCTGTGTCGATTGCATTAACTGGAAACCAAATAGAATATTCTTTCTTCCCTTAATAATTTCAATGTAGCAGAGAAATCATATATTGACATCTTCAATTTTCAAAGTTTTCCTACAATTTTGTATTTCATCTACTCAGATTTGCTATAAATGCATAAACATCCGCAGTCTATTGATTAGATACGAACATATTTAATAATGCAACCACTCGAGTGCTAATGGTTAACTTTAGTAAGTCGACAATGATGGATGGTTCTGTTGCATCACTGCATAAAATCATTTATGTAATTCACTTATCTCGTTGCAATCGACAACTGTATAGATAAAATTTATCGCGTTAAGCATGTTCGCAAATAAATCTATCGACCAACATATCCGATAAGTGTTTGTATGTGAAAAATATCGTTGTTCCAGTTAATGTCCCGTTAGAGTAATGGTTATTCGCTGGCCACCCTGTATACATACGAGCCTGGTCTATGTCTATAGTCTATAGTATGTACTGCACTGTTATTGGTAGCAAACACAGGACCCGTTCACCAGGACGTTATACTAATCACCGTCCAAGTTTTCCTATAAGGTTCGACTCGACCTACAAGCACCGTTTCATTATTTCTCAATGTGCCATAAGTGCGGCCATTTCGAGTCTTGAATAAAATGTGGTACGCCACGCGTGCGGATCGACCGCTGCACCATATACACAAACGCTATTCTAGAAACCGAACGGGGGATGTTGGGACGCGGAGAACAAAAACGAGAAGCGAATAAATTCAACTGCGTCCCAGGAGTGTGTACGTAAGTGCATTCTCGTCAAGAATTCTGACCTTATTATTTACGACCATAGTTGTGGGGGGAGATTCACGAGCGTGCTTCGAATGGAGCTGCCCTCAAAACCCGAGGGTCGATGAATGCAAACAAATCCTCGGGTATGAGTCACTAATCCGGAACTTATGGTCGCGAGGAGAAACAAGAAGAATTGCCTCGGAAAAAGCCGCCGATCGATGGACAAACAATGCTTGCATTTCAGGAAGAAAAATCTATGCAACTATGTACCGCCATGTATTACATGTATGCAAATAATACTATACATTCATTCCCTTCGCAATGCCCGCATCATTAACGCCCAAATATTGTTATCATTATACTGTGGCATTTATCATGTAAATAATATCATTTATTTTGTGGAAGCGATGCTGGGAATGTTTATTTTTCAATACGAACGCGCACAGTCCAATTACCAGTGGTCTGTACAAAGTTTTGTTGAAAAAATCACCAGTTGTAAATTGAATTTTTTCAGGTACTGGTAAACAATGTCCGAGCACAAGAAAATTATCGAAAGCTTTGCAGACACGGTTACAAACTCCAGTCTCGAAACGGCGTGTCTTAGTCGTGGACCGCGAAAAGACGCACAATTCGTGACGTAACGCGTACTTCAATTACAGGCAGGTAAGAATAGTCCTCGAGAGATATCGAACCTTCCGAGAACCGATAATTAACAGGGACCATGCTACTCAATCGACCAAGCGTCGCCCTATCAGTCCGTTGACCGTCGAGTAAACAAATTCTGTGGGCAATTCGCAGCGAGGTGTAAACAACGGGAGAAAGCTGCATCTTAGAATTCGGAAATAAATCCTGATTACAGTGATCAAGGAACAGATATGACTGCGAATTCGTGGGCCGGTAACATTTGTTGTCAGCTGTCAACAATCGTTCCGAAGCTGCGCCGAGGTAAAAATTATTCGAAAATAATTCACAGCTTTCGATACAGAAAGTGCAGAGGAAGGTAAATTTGTAGGTCGAGTCGCCTGTTAAAAGTCGTGTCCTCCGTCGAAAGTTGCAAGGGTGCAAGAATATTTTTTCTCGGTGTGTACGATGCGATTATACGGAGTGGTCTCGCACGGAGAAACGCATCGAGGACGACAAACGATCAAGCGTTCGAAATATTTATCGAACGCGCGCGTTCGATGGCATCGCGACTGAGATCCCGTTTCACGGGACTTGGTCCGGATAAGTGGGAACGAAAACGGTGTCGGAGAGATCGTAACAGAACAGAGAAAGATGAAAGGAATGGAACAGCACTCACCTCGGTAGCGGCGTTGCATCCCGCGAGAATGACGGCCGTGCTGATCAGAATCCCGTATATCCTCGGTTGCATTTTGTCCTCTCTGAATTGCCGCTCTGTGGGCCCGTTCACGAGCCCCCTGCCTCGATCAACACCGCGCTCACCGCTCGAGAAAACCAAACGAAAAATGTACGCGTACGTCCAAGGCAGGAACAAACCACCAAAAAAATCCACCGGAGCAACAACGCGACACACACCACACTGATCGATGAACCGCGAGACACTGAGGGCGCGTCGATCGGCCGCTTTCGTCGCTCGCTGCCGCCGCCATCTTGAGACGGATGCGCGCGCCGCTCCGCGGTGAACGCTCCAACTATTCGCCAGCGACGCCCCGCTAAATTTGAACGCGATTTCTGAACTAATCCCTCTATACTCGATCTTCTATAATAAAAGATAAACAAGCTAAATAAAACCGACGAAATTTTTCATTACACAAGATAACATTATACGTCTTTCTAATTATCGATTCAACTGTAAATACAATAATATAAATATATGTTTGTCCCACGCGGAAAATAAATTTCGTTCTACGCATTGAATGAATGATATAATATTAAATGCATTTATCAGACTGGTACAGTGACTATAAAAACAGAAAGTAAATGAATAGACGGATAAATACACAATAAAAAATACATCGTTCTATTTTTTATCACTGGCAGATAGGTCCTTCTCGAGGCTTTTTAAAAACCGAAGATTTTCGTTGATGTTGCGATTATATTCGTCCATCTTGTTCCGCATCGTCCTAACTTCGTCCTGCATGCATTTTACCTCCTCCTGTAGCTTCTGTTTCAGTACCTCTAGCAATTCTTTATCCTGAGGAGTGTAGCTAATGAATACCTTTCTCTCGTTTTTAATGTGCCATTAGTTTTGGAAAATATTACCTGCTTATAATAATACTCAGCTTCGAATGCAACTGTATCGTTTGGCGTTTTGTCGGTACTGGAATCACTGTATTTACTTTTTAAAAATCTCGAGCTATTTCGAGAGAGGAAATTTATGTAGGAATTGCATTGGATAAATTGACTTAACCATAAATGTTACTATTCGCAATCGATATCGATCTACTAGATATGTGTGCCGTACCTGCCGGTTCTAGACGTTAATGTTCGTAAAATGTATCGGTACATCTTGTGTGGTCAAATGCGAAAACATTAATTTACGGATGGTAGCAGTTTAAACAGTTAAATTTGACAGAAATTTTGTTACTTTCTGTCAGAAACAGCAGAACAGTTGAATACGAATGCCGGCGAAAACTAATCGAGATGATCGATATTTATAGCGCTATTTCGCGCGCGATATACGATATCACTACGAACTAATTTAGTATACTTTGTTATAGCAAATACACCAACATAGACGGCTTTATCCTTTTATTTCAGACGTAATAAAATCAATATATGTAGTTCATTCTATTGTAATAACACTGAAATTAAAAAAAAAGTACAGTTATGATGACATCTACCACCATTACTATCTGCAATGCTTAACAATTATGTCATTACACATATATAAACCAGCTCAGTGCTCGGGCATATCTGTGATTCTCTTTTTGTGACGGTTTATGGCTTCTTGATGACGTTTGATTTGTTCTTCGTGGAAAGAGATTTCATCGTGAAGGTCTTCTTTCAGCCTCTGGAACTGTTTCTTTTGCTAGAACAACGAAGTTTGACATATCAATCTCTATAATCGAACCTAGTCTATAAAAAGTATTTTAAAATGTCACCGCTACATTGGATTATAGCAACCAACCAGATTATAGAAATATTGATTCTCGTGGGCAGCTTCCATTTTTCCAAAGGCTCCACCGGCATCACGAATGCTACCACCGGTACCACCACCTTGGCCAGCACCAGAACCAGGTTCTCCGGACATTCTTACTTGGCTGTAACACCCAAGCGAACAGGTTAATTAGTACTATTTCATTGCGCTATCAATAGAAACCTGACCTACCGCTACTACAGTTAAAAATACATGGTGACTACCTATGTCATCGCTGCGCATTGTTGACAGGTGTGGTTGCCAATTTAGTGTTACATTTTGCGTGTAATTGTCAAAATAGCAACATTGTCGCGCGTAATTGTTAAAAATTGCAAGAAAATATCGGTCTATTCTAATAATTCAATTTATGAGTATTACATAATTTTCGCTGTACATAGACCAAGTTCGACAAATTGTGCGGGCAGGGACAAAAAAGTCCTGATAAAGGAATCCTGAAGAATCGAATTTCGATTGTTTAAACAAACTACAATGGGAAAACGGTCGAGGGGCGACGAAATTCAACGTTTTCAACGTTCAACCGGATAACGTGCAGTGAACAGCGATAAAAGCCGGGGGCCCAATCGAACGGCGCAGTAAAACAACAGTATATACGTGTACATATTATCGTGAACAATTTATCGAAAAGTATTCTTCTATACCTTAGGGAAGCCATATTCCGTGAAAAGGTGGTAATTGCGCGTTGCATTGTTCTCGGTTGAAAATTTTCAAAGCAGCAAAGTAGATTGAAGATTGAAGTGAGTAGATACTGTGCAATACTGTGGGTGAATATGGAAACCACACACTTTATAATGCGAGAGATCGTCGTGTCGCCCTCTGCAGTAGAAGTTTCACGTTCCGACCGTGCTGGCGCTCCATTGGCGGCAATATTAATTCCATTTTTCTCGCGTACCCGTTCAATTTTGATTCCCGTTGAAATTTTAAACGCAATACAAAAAACACGCTATTTCTTCAAGTACGTGTGATAAGTAAACGTATCAATACATTGTACACCGGAAACAGTAAAAGCATAATATTAAAAATAGCAACAATAGGTAGCTGCCCTTGTTTGTTGCAACATTGTTGCATCAGGTATTATATAAATAGTACAATATTCATGAATTTGTTAGGTAACATGCGTCAGAGCGAGAAACAAACAATTATGACTATTATAGACAAAGGTATGAGCTTCTTTTAAACATAAATAAATACGATACAACCTATAGTACTCGGTTGCCTGATTCTCGACCAACTCCCTCTTGATCTCGGAGGTCTTCATCTCGTTGATGGCTGTTTGCTTCTGCAGCTCCGCCCGTTCCAGTTCGATGTTCAACATCCTCAGCTTCAGCTCGTGTTCCCTTTGGGTCGCTTCGTACATCCACACCGCCCTCTGAATCGATTCATCCTGTTCCTCCGATCGATCGATCTTGTCCTTCGAAGCGGACAGAGTCAGATCTAGCCGACAACGAAACGAGAATTCGATTTAAATGAGTTCGGCCATAGCGAACAGTTTCGAATCAAGGATCGAAAGAGTCTATCGAATATATTTAATTTGTTTAAAAAAAGGGTGACTCGAGACTGTTTATTTCAATCCCTGGTTCGAACGATTTCTAGAGGAAGCACTGGCCCGCATTTCGCAAACGATCGAAGAGAAATGTTCGAAGTTTGCCCTGCTAAAGAGCCCGAACCGATTCGATTCGTCGCGGAACGTTTATCTTGCAACGGGAACTTTCACGGGTAAATCTAAGGGTACCATTATCGAATTGGCGAACCGTGATGTCCCGGTTTCGGCCCTTTTGCTCGGCAAGGTCTATCGGCTCCTCCTCCTCGGCGACCCGGGGTCGTTTCCTGTCCGGAACGTCCGAATTCCTCCGGAAGAGCTCGGTCTGGCTCTCCTCCTCCGTATTGTACTCGTCGCTGTCCGCTTCGACCTTAATCTCGCTGACCGGCGTTTCCGGCGTGGACGTCGTCAGCTTGTCCAGGATCGCCTGAACGTTCACCGTGTTCGTGGTGTTCACAGTGTTCCCCGAATTCACCGAGTTCTCCGGGCCCTCCTGGCTGTTCTCGTCCGAGCGTTCGCCGTCCCCGTCGTTCTTCCTCGTTTTCTCCATCAGCCTCCACACCTCGATCGAAAGGTTCGACGGACGACATTTCGCCGCCTCCTCGGGACCGACGTTCTTCACCTAACACACAACCTTCCTATTGCGTTTGTCCCATAGCAAACGAGCACAATCTTCCCTCGTTAGCGTCGCTTGGTTCCAGGACGAAGAGGAGGATTATCAGAAAGGTAACAACGCAAACTGTGACGTTAACGAAGGAAAATCGCGTCCTCCGATCTTCATCTTTTCAGGTAATTTTAAGGTAAGTACAGTAAAGTCCCAATCTAAGCGCGAAGGAGATGACCGTACTAAGTCAGTTCGCCTACCCCTTCCACTGGGGGCAACCCCTTGAGGGACCGAGCTACGCTGTCCTTTTCTGCGTTCGGCGCGGTCGACGCGGTCACAAAGAAATAGTGTCCGGCCCTGATCTGGACTTTACTGTAATTCCAACGCCAGTTGTGCGTCTCGATAACCAACAACAGGGAGTTCCAACTTGTAGCTCGCGAGCTATTCCCCCACACTTAGACTTCATCGTTATATGCATAGTAGAACACGAATACATTGTAACCGTCGAACCTCGTCCCCGTTCCCTCGCACTCACTAACTCTACAGCTGTACGTAGTAGTTAGAAGAGGTTGTAATGGTGGGGACCTTGCGGTTGACGGAGGGGACAAGTTGGAACTCCTTGACCAACACAATTTTCGGCTTCGGTTATCGAAACGCAAAAATCGATGCTCCCGAGTGTCGAAGAAGTTTGTTCAGGTGTTAGAGTCACCATTTCGATAAAAGAGTGCATCTCCATCCTAGCCTGGGCCTTCATCCGCCTCCATTGCTCTCTCATTCTGGTGATGTCTCTGTCCGTGGAGAATCTGCCGCGAAAAGCGGTGTAGATCTGCTGCCACGCGAGGTTCTTCATGGCGGAGGCGGCCGCGTCGATTTTCTTGTTCTCGATCGCGCTCGCGTGAGCCTTGATCAACGAGAACAGAGCGTTCTTCTCCTCCGGGATCCAGTTCTGCGTCCGTTCCCTCTTCTTCAGCAACACGGTGGCCCCGCTCGACGACATTCTGCAACGTTCACGGTCCTCTCCCGCGGCACGTCTCCAGTTCTCCCGTTTTCCCGATTCGCGCGATCGATGGATCCCGATAAATTGCTCCCTCAGCCCGATTTAGCCCGACTTAATTACCAACGATCACGGGACGCGCGTCGTTTGCCCGATCGTCGACTAGACAACGTTTACTTGTTTAATCGCTGGTTTAAAAGCAGTCAACTGTTTGACCGACGTCGACGCGCGCTCATGTACAGCGTGCCCGATAAATACAATAATGATCGGCCGTCTCTGTTTCCCCGTCATCGTCGTTCATTCGGAATAATTGTCGCCGACGTATCGCGCGCACTGTTCCGTTTACATTCCGATGTAAGGTAGCGGCAACGCGGGCTCGATTGATAAACGAAAATTGAATTGCACGCGTCCGCGAAGTTTCGTCGGAGGAACAACACTTTCGGTTCCGCGGTCCTCCCGGAAACTTTCTCTCGAGCGGTTAATACTCGTGTCGAAAAGTTCTCGGCGTACAAGGGTGTTGATGAAGAAAAAGGAGAACGGGGAGAAAAAACGAAATGTAGACAAACAATAATTGGTACAGCGCGGTCTGTGCAAAAACTGTACGCTACAAAGTTTGGGATCGCTCCGCGAATCGATGGTTAACGAACTAAACGGACGAAAGAGGAGAGATATAGGCGGCAAGGAAAAATAGGCCAGTACTGGATTAAAAGCTCCCGAGGGGAAGCTTCGCGTGCATTTTTTGAATAACGAGTAAGTGCGTGGCTGAACGATCCGCCTCGAGGAAAACCGTGAAGTCGTAAACTCGAACGAGACGCGCCCCCATCGACCTGTACTCCGCGACGTTCAGCTAAACCTGAACTAAGGAACGACTAAACGTCCGCCATTTTGGCACGGTACTAGCTAGGCGCTCGATATTAACAAATCCTCGATTCCGAGGGGCGGCTGAGGGGAGAGAAGCGTCGGAAGAGCGACGGAGAGAGACGAAGGCGAATGCCAAGAGGGATGGAGAAAGGGCGCGAGAACCGGAGAGGGAGAGGGTGGATACAGGGGAGAGAAAGAGCGAGAGAGAGAGACGACCAGCGTTCCGCGCAACGCAAACATTGTTTCGTTTCATTTCGCGATCCGTCGTGGAATCATATTGCGCCGATTCCAATATTTCCATCGTTTTATTGCCCCCGCTCACCCTCACCCTCACCCTCCCACTTCCACTCCCTCGCCCTCTTTCTTCGATCCTTCTAGACCCCGTCGTCGTTCCTTGATCAGCCGATCATTGATCGAACGACTTAATCTCGTGATTGACTCTATTTCTGCTTCTTCCTCTGAAAAATTGAACCACGAGCTGCAACGCGTCCTGCACCTCCTCGAACTCCACTTTTATTCCTTTAGGATCAAGATGAAAAATCGTAGGGAGAGTAGCCGAATTTAGACCAGCACCGTCTGTACTCTCCTCTAATATCGTTGTTGAGCTCTTACGTAAATAACCAAAATTCACCACGTTCGTCAATAACCGGGATAATATTTTTTCTATATTCGCATAATAAAAATTGTGTTATACCAACAAGAATACTCGGGTGGCCGGTTATTGACATAAGGGTTAAACGATTCAATCGAAACTGTTTCAAATATTCATTCGATAATTATTTTGCCGGTTAATATTTGCTGAGTGAAAACGACGAAATATCTGTTTGCGATTTTTCTGGATTCGTTCTGTTAGTGGTATAACATCGGGGGCTGGTTTGTGCCTCGAACATTGCCGGGCCGTTAACGACTCGACGCGCGTAATGAAACCGTTTTTAACTGGATGTACAAAAACAAACTGCACACGGCAAATTTCAGTTACACAATTCGCTGACGGATGCATTTCGCTAGACGTGCATTCAATACTACCCCCCCCCGGACTTCCTCCCCGCCTGAATAAATAAATTGTGACGATGCCGCGTCCGCGTGCATACATAAATAAAATATGCGAGGGCTGTTTTCGTTAACCGCGAAACCGCGTATCCATGGAGCCGATACTTTTTACGATACCACCCGTTTCATCAGTATTGTTTTCCGCTAATTGAAATTACGACACGGTTCATCCACATAAACTTCCTTCAGTGAGTCTGCCAACAATATTCGGTGTTGATATTACGGAATTAAAACGATGCGGTCAATATTACATTCGAGGAAAGGGACTATCATTTTATACTTGAAGTGACTTCGATTTCTACGATATAAATCGCACAACCAAAGCCAATTAAACTTGAGGAATCCTCAATTATCCGAACCGAAGCCGGTAGGCTTCGAATCTAGTATTCGAAGCAGTATTACCCGAATGCAGGTAGGTTCAAAAACTGCGTTTTATCCTGTATCTAAATCTTTAAAATAAAATTACATACCTCTTTAAAACGTCCACCGTAGGACGTAACATACCATTATTCAAAATATTTGTTGCGTTACTAAATTTGTATTCAATAAATTACTAAACGTATTTAATATTTTAATAAAGTACTGAAAGTATTGTACGAAGTGTATTATATCGGTTTTATATCGATAAAATTAAGAAAATCATATAAAATGAAAACATTTCAGGCCGGAATAAAAATTCGGTTTTCGAATTAGAATATAGCTCCGAGTGTAAAGGGTTCAAATTTTGATCACAAGTAATAGTAACTGTCCCGATTACAGCGGTATCACGCTTCGATCATACTTTATTTTAATATCATTCCTAATTTACCATGAAATAATAAAATGTGTAATCCTTGCAACCACAGAATTATCGGTGGGCGTTGAAGAGGGTACACGTGTCAAGAACGATGGGAGAACGAGCTGTTCTCGCGAAGATAGCTTGCGGGGAGCTTTCGCGCGTTCCCCGGATAGCGCAAAATCCGCGTCGGTATGCGTAAAAGCATAAAATCGTAAAACCGTGGACTCGGCGCGGAGCGGAGCAGCGGCGTAATCCTAGCAGTTGCGAGCGCGTTCGTCGCGCCGCGGTATCGTTGTGTAACGAGCAGCCACCGTTCCATATAAGACACACACGGTCGCCTCTTCCCTCGCAAAACCGCTCGCGATGGTGTCGTATTGTGGTGAATAACATTCGCCTCCGGTTACCATAAGCCCAGTCACCGTTCCATAGCCGGGAAGCGAGACCAAACAACCTGATCTGCCGCGGACCGATCTACGACGACGACGACGCGTCCGACAAATTGCGAAGCGTTCGTCGGCTCTTGAATCGCTTCGCGAGTAAATTCGCGGAATCGGGAAATCGTCGGATCGTTACCCGTTGCTCGGATTCTTTTCTGCGACGCGACACGACGACGGGTTGCGTAACGGCGAGTCGCGTGTGCCTACAGAATGAACCCACGAGTAGCAATCAATGGCAGGTCCTCAAGGTTCGTTGGGAAACAGTGCAATTAAACGGAGAACAATCGGCGTCCTTTGTTCGACGTCGATCGGTGGTTCGATCGGTTGAATGTTTCCGTGGATCGTCTCGGCGGATGTGTCTCGGCTACCGGTTAGCTGTGTTCTTCTTGTTCCTCGGGATGATCCTCTTCGACACCGTTACAGTAAGTGGCAGATCGACAGAGCATCGAAATTTCATTTTCTCCGCGCGGAAAACGAAACGAACCGTGCAGCCTTTGCTCGCATGCTGTTCCTCCTCGAAGGTTGCGGTTCGAGGTTGCCAGCTCGTGTGATCCGTTTCTATTTCTCCGTCTGATCCATCGATCTCCGGCCGGCCGGCTGTTCACAGGAAACAGGGGGCTCTAACTCGGAGATCGTTCGAGCGAGTCTCTGGGGGCGAATCAATCAAAGTACTACACACCGATCTGGGATCGATCCGCCGCGCCGCGTCGAGCCGGCTTACATAAACAACCAATCATTACGCTAGCCGGCTCAATATGGCGGCCAGCAAGCCGGACCTGTACTTTATGTAACCACGATTGACCTACAGCCGCGGCAACACGGTGCGTCGTCGGTGGAAGGGCTCCGATGAGCAACGACGGCTAGAATTCTTGTATAATTATGCGCTCCTTACGCGATCGGGAGACGAACGCGTCCTTCGGCTATGCTTTTCGCATTTTTCTCTCCGGATTTCTTATCGCGATTGTCAGCTAAACGCTTCCATTCACCGCGCCGCGCCGCGCCGGGGAGATTTATAGTTGAAAAGCGAACGGGAAACCGGAAAGTGTTCGGTCAGCCTCGCGTTAAATGATTTTCTGGAGTCGCTCGACCGTTGTCGAAGAGATCGCGCTTTCTCGGGAGGTGCTGGACGTTTACGTAACGAGACAATGTGAGGAACCATTATTTACCGGTGGACCAGCGAGCGGTGAACAAACGAACGAGTAGGAGTTCTGTTCTCGGTGGAGATAAGCCGCGGGAATTGTTTCAGATGCAGCAAGACGCGAGGGTGCGGTATCCGTCGCTGCCGCAGAGCCTGCCGAAGGACTTCTGCCTGACGTGGAAGGACATTTCGTACACGGTCCAGAAAAAGTGTAACGGCGGCCTGAGGGCGATGTTCGGGCTGCAGCGGACCGAATACGTCACTCTGTTGAACGGAGGTACACAATCGAACGATAATCCCGAGAGTCTGGCCATCGAGAAACTTGAGAAATTCGTTTGACTATCTGTTTCACTTTTAGTCGGCGGTATAGTTAATTCCGGGATGCTGATGGCCATCATGGGACCAAGGTAATTTCCCCGGGGCTCTCGAAATTCCTTCGGCTGCGATCGATCTCTCGAGAAACGATTTTAGAGTAATTTTACCGTAGCTACGCCACCGGGACCGATCGGTTTCCGATTATCGCGCTTGCCGTTTCGATATGATGGTCCCTTCCGGAGATAACATCGGTCGCTCGGAAAAATATTTCGGGCGTTTAGTATGCCGCAGGGTTGTTAATTGTTTCCAGCAGGACGGATTGTTTCTCCGACTGAACGAACTTCTCGGTTTGCAGCGGTGCTGGGAAAACTACGTTGCTCGCGACGATCAGCCGGCGAGTTAAAGGTTCATACATCTCACTCAGACATCACGATACTCTTCGAACATCGTAACACGCTTATAACAGTGTTTGCTCTAACAACGCAAGAACATACGCTCCCGCGAAGCAGATGTTTCTCTCTCATCCTTAACAACCTTAGTTCTGGACATATCAAATTCCTTCTCTCTCTCTCTCTCTCTCTCTCTCTCTCTCTCTCTCTCTCTCTCTCTCTCTCTCTCTCTCTCTCTCTCTCTCTCTCTCTCTCTCTCTCTCTCTCTCTCTCTCTCTCTCTCTCTCTCTCTCTCTCTCTCTCTCTCTCTCTCTCTCTCTCTCTCTCTCTCTCTCTCTCTCTCTCTCTCTCTCTCTCTCTCTCTCTCTCTCTCTCTCTCTCTCTCTCTCTCTCTCTCTCTCTCCTCCCTTTTTGTTCTAATTCTCCGACTAAACGTTCATCTGTCCCGGACACGTTAAACCGTCTTCTAACGTTGACAAACGCGCACAGATCCTTCCCATGGGAATTCCGATCACGGACGATTGAAATTTCTGGTTGACAGGCAGCGCGACGGGCGAGGTACTGTTAAACGGGAAGCCGATAGACACCGAGCAGATGATAAGGATATCGGGTTTCGTTCCGCAAGTGGACCTGGCGGTCGAGTCGCTGACCGTTCAAGAGCACATGGAGTTCATGGTTCGTTTTTCCAATTAACGATCGACAAACCGATCAAGCATTTGCAATTTTTCTGACCGCTTGTGCATCGTTTCGATCACTTCTCGCGCGAAGGCTTGCATGAAGATGGACAGAAGGGTTCGCGCGAGTGTCCGGAGGCATCGGATCACGGCCATGCTGGCGGAGCTGAGTTTGACCAAGTGTGCGAATTGCAGGCTGTCCGCTTTGTCCGGCGGCGAGAGAAGAAGAGTCACTCTAGCCGTTCAAGTGAGAGCAAACGTCGACGAGATCGTGGAAAATGATTTCGTTAAACAATCAAGTCCCTTTTCTAGAAAGAAAAGAAGAAAGCTTTCCTCTTTATTGTCTCGTTTTCCAGCTGCTCACCGAGCCCAGCATCCTCTTCTGCGACGAACCAACCACAGGGTTGGACAGCTACGGCGCTCTAGCGGTCGTCAGGACGTTGAGGCAGGTCGCAGCCAGCGGAAAAATCGTTATGTGCTCGGTCCACCAACCGGCTTCCGGGTTGCTCGACATTTTCCACGAGGTCCTTCTGCTTTCCGGCGGAAAAGTCGCATTCCAGGGCTCGTCCGCCGACGCCAATGAATTTTTCGACAGGTTAGAAACTATCTTACGCCATGCCACCCCTTACTTTCAACTTGAACTTGTCAACCATCGTTTCACCTTCCAGCCTGAGCCTGAAATGTCCACCGACCTTCAACAGCGCGGAGTTCTACGTCTCCCAGTTGTCGATCGTTCGGGGAAAGGAGTCCGAGAGTTACCAAAAGGTAAAGGGGAAGCAAACGCAACGGGAAAAATAGGGAGCTAAGGGATTGACGCGGGCACGAACTGATCCCCAGGTGAACTGGATCTGCGATCAATACGAGAAGTCGAAGTATGGTCAAAGGGTGTCGAAGCTGATCGAGTATTCGTGCACGACCACGTCGGAGGTCGAGCAGCTGCCATTAATATTTTTGGAAGCCCCGCCGGGCCCCGTCGACTTCAAAAAGGCTCTGCTGCTCACGCAGGTCGAGTGGCTCACCTGGAGGACCTACGTCGAGTACAAAAGAAGCTACACGACGCTTGTGCTACGATTCGTCACCTACATGGTGAGAGCATCCTCTGAAAATCATCGTACTCGTCCTTCTTCTTTTTGGAAAAAGTCCGTTCATCTCTCTAACACCGACACACGCGCGCGTTGAAGTTCATAGGCTTGCTGATTGCCTCGCCGTACGTGGGCGTGACAGCGAAAGCGATGGACCAGGGCGGAATACAGAACATGCAGGGTCTTCTGTACCTGGTGGTGGTCGAGACCGTGTTCACCTTTAATTACGCCGTCTTCTACACGTTCCCGCGAGAGTTACCGCTCCTGCTGCGCGATATCGCCGGCGGACTTTACAGCCCGGCGCCATATTACATCAGCAAAGTGGTCGTTCTGGTGAGAGACTCGACCAATTAATAAGCTAATCCCATCGCTGACCTCGTTCCGATTATTCCGTTAATCGCAACCAGACCGCGGAGGCGCGTTCGTAACTTCGAACTCTATCGAGCTAACTGCGTAATCGAAGTTCTGCTCTTCCAGATTTCTGTTAGTTCGTTCGGGTAGAAAGCTTACCGGCTAGTTTACCCGAGAACCGTCGACCGTCACGCTACATAATTTTGCACTAACGTTTCTAGATACCCGGAGCGATATTTCAGCCGCTGCTCTACTCGATTCTAGTGTTCACTGTCACTGGACTGAACGGGGGATTCTTAGGACTCGTCTACTTCACGCTGCCAGTAGTAATCTCTGCCATTTCCGCGTCCGCTCTCGGTGAGGCAAACTACCGTCACGCTTCGTAGATTTCCTTCGCAAACTGTTTAACAATGATCGGCGAAGCTCACGCAAGGACTCTGAACACACTTTTGATCTCGTGTACGATCTTGCGGCGTTGTTTGCCGATACTAATACTACTTTGCAGTTTCTCGTACTCCCCTTGCCTCACAACGACACACTTTAGCCAATATTTCGGCCAGAACCGAAAGTGCGAATGAAATGACCCAATCGGACGGCTTGCTGCCGCATTCCTTTCGAATTTCTACCAGGAGAGAACTTGTGAGGCATGGAGAGTACCAAGCGTGTTTACTATTATTATCGTGCTATTAATATTTCTATAAAAATGACGAGACTGTTCAAACAGGTTTGTTTTTATCGGCGTCGTTCAAATCTGTGGACACGGCTTCTCTGTTCTCCGTGCCGCTCGACTTCCTAGGTCTGATGTTCTGCGGGATTTATCTGCATCTTGGGTAAGAGGGGTTCTAAATTTTCCTCGATTACCCGTCGATCGGAAAACACTCAACAAATAATTGTTCGACAGACACCTGGCACCCGGTATCGCGTGGTTGAAGTACCTGTCCCAGTTCTACTACGGTCTGGAGGCGGTTTCTTTGACTCAATGGTTGTTGATCGATCGCATAAGTACGTTTCTAATCGTCAACATTTACGAGAAAGGATTCTGGAGAGAGTCTTTCATACTGATTCTGTGTTCTCGAAGATTGCTCACCGGACCCCGAAGAGCCCTGCATATCCAGCGGCCTCGGAGTCCTCGAGAAGTACGGCTACCTACCGAGCCACTACACCACGGATCTGATTGGTCTGCTGGTGATATTCGCGGTCAGTCATTTCGCCGGTTTCCTGATCATTCGCTACCGAAGTCGCAAGGAAGCTGTGTACTGATTCTCCGTGTACTAGTGAATTTACGCAACGTCTTTTTATCATCTTGATATTTAAATAAAGTACGACAATACGGAAAAAATTAGCACCGCCCATTCTTCCACCTACTCGCAAACTATGCGACACGTTACGCTAATGTTCTCGTTAGTCGATGGAGATTATTCATGGGAAATCATCGACTCAAGGGGACGCGATGAAAAAATTGCGTGAACAGGCGTGGAAGGTGAAACAGGATTCCATGGGCACTGAAAGCTTTCTGACCACTCCCTCAAGCTTCGTTGCTCTCCACCACCAGATTCCCCTCTAGCGACTCTCTGCGTGAGGAGAATATGTGACATTAGCTAGCAGATATTAACAGCAGCAGTGGGAATAATGTGACGTCAACTTAGTGGTAGAGGAAGAAGCATTTAGAGGGGAATACACATAGGGTAAAGGTACTAGTTACCGGTTACTCGGTTACCGGACAGAAAATCGAAAATCAATTAAGTTCTTATTACTTTCTTGTGTACGGTAAATAGGACCAAAACTTCGGATGAAAACTTCATTAATATTTCTGTTGCTTTTCAACAAAATCGTCCAGGAACATTTGACGATACAGAAGAAAGGTTGATAATCGATCGTTTACCGCAAATAATGCAAAATAAATTACAAAATGTCATCCAATTAATAAAAAACTACAAAGTCGTCACTAAATATCCGGTAACTGGTACCGTTACCCCAGTCTGGTAACGTCGCCTCCAAGGTACTTCTCAAGGTTACCGGTGAAAATCGAGGACACTGACGGGATCATCGCTAGGCCAAGGAACGTCCGTTGCTTTGCGGTTTAATAATATATTGACTTTCAAGTAATTTACTATAAATTATATGTATATATATATATAATATGTTTCTTATGTATAATTACATTATATATATATGTATAATACCTATAGACAATTTCGAAGACACGGGATACGTGGCACCGCGAAGTGTTAACGTTCGTGAACTTGCGAGTTAGTAAACGTAACCGAGCTTGTGTGCCCGGGTTCTACGCTCGAGGGGCGGAAATGCGGTTCGTCGGCGATCAGCGATCGGCTGGCCGGATTGTAGAGTACAAAAGGGTTCTGTCGTTGAGTCACAGCCACCGACGCGACGAGTCGTGATTGCACTGTCGCACAAGATGGACAAATATGCAAAACCTTTCCCGCTACTACCCTGATCCATCACCGATCCCTATACATGTATGTATGTATACCGTCCTCAACCGCCTTCCGATATCTAAGGGAGGGAAGCGTCTAAGGCAGGGCCCGCTAGATAGCCTTACCGACGAGTCCTCTAGCGGGCCTAGGACGAAACGCTCCCCTTCGTTTTCCTCCTAACTCGCAGCTCTTCAGCTGCCGCCGAAGACGGATTCCGTTCGTACGAGCTTAGTTGCGTAACCTAGATTTATTAGTGTAACGTACACGATCGATAGTCGACTATCTGTGTTAACTACCGTTTCGTCGTTCTGTCTTTTATTCATCTGACTTTCCTTGCGCGAACAATAGAAAAAAAGTCGAAGTCCTCCGGGATTGCACACGGAATCGTCGGCGCGCGGTCGATCTCGATTAGGAATTGAACTCGACGTAGAAATGGAACGATGTTGGCGAGGACTCGAAGTACAAAAGAGTCTTGTTTTGCTCTGGAAGAGGAGGAATGTTGCAGCGATCGGAATGTCGTCTCCTCCGACACTGGAAGAGGGGAATCAAGGATCGGAGTTGTTGGAGCCGCGCGTTAATCTCTAAATTTTAAAAAATCTTCGTATGCCCCTCCTTCTTGGATCTTATTGATTCGCCGAGAAAATTTCAATTTTGTGGGAGGAGCCAGGACAACCCCTCCAGAGTGGTAGGCGGTGTCGGCTCCTCCCACTGGCCCCTGGTTGCTCTAACGCGCGCGCGCGCGCGCGCTACAGACGTCGTTTCCGCTCGGTAGAGGTTCAGCGTGCAAGGTTGAGTCCAAGCTCGTGGCACGATTTTCGCGCAGCAGGTATATACAAAGGGCCGAGAGAAACGTCTCCGAAGGGAAGACAGCGACCAACGAATCGACGAGTAGCTTCTAAAGCGGCCGATCTTGTTGCCCCGAGGATGCGATCGGGACGAGATCCGGTAGCCGAAGCGAGGACCAAATGGAACGGAGCGTGAGTGTCATGGCACCGACGGCAATACGACGACGAAGGGACGACGATGACGGACCGTGTGGATCCTGGTGCTATCGGTGGCTTGCCGATTCGTCAGCAGGAACACGATTTTTTCGTGCTCGTCGGTGACTGGTTCAACGCGAATCGCTCGCCGTCGGTTTGGTACTGCGATCCGTTGCCCTTCATCAGCTGATCGTTCTGCAGTATCTGGAATGAGACGTTCAATTCAGTTTCTCGGCTTCAACAACTTTCCCTTTCACTGTCTCGTGCGAGTGGATCCGAATCAAGTGCGTTCTCCGAAATAGAATTGGTAATCGACACTGTCCGTGCTGTCGTCACACAGGTGGCGGAGTCAGGAATTATATCTACCACGAACTGAAACCTGCGTCGTTAAGACGATCCCCGTCCCGTGAAACAACGTCACAGACAAATCCCGGGAACGTGTAACAGACCGGTATTAATCGCGACGCAAATATAGCTTCGACATTTCTCTGAAGGACTACTCACTTTACTGACGAGGAATCTCGCCGCTTCCTCGATGTTGATGTTCTCCTTCGCGGAGGTCTCGAACCATCCGGCAAAGTTCTTCTCCTTGCAATACTCTTCCATTTTCTGGGGCGAATTGACCAGACCCTCCCTCTGTTGGTCGCACTTGTTAGCCAAGAGGACGCAGGGTATCGGGGAACCGTCGGGTAGCTGCACTTTCGAGTCTAGATCCTGTTTCCATTTGACCACAGCGTCGAGGGTTGCGCTCCGCGTCACGTCAAACACTATGAACGCGCCTACTGCCTCCTTGTAGTACACTCTGGTCATATTCCCGAACCTCTCCTGACCTGGAACACCGAAAGACAACTATTAAACTCTGTCCATGATTTTCCCAGAACCGTAGACGGGATGCGCCTTCTCATTTCTCGATAATGCAAAGATGGGCTTTTTCAGTAGTCAGAAGTGCTAGATATAAAAGATCACTCTGGGCTGCTTAGGCTGCAATGCAAATTACACCTCGTTAAATAGGACTATTGATTATCTAGCGCTTCTGACTGCTGAAAAAAACCCAGCTTTGTCTAGCCCCTTAACTGACCTGCGATGTCCCATAGCTGTAGCCTGATTATGGTGTGAGGGTCCCAGTTCAAGACTTTCAGCGCGAAGTCGACGCCGATCGTTGCGCGATAGTGTTGCGAAAAGAACTGGTGCACGTATCTCTTGATGATGGACGTCTTCCCGGCGCCGAGCTCGCCGATCACCAGGATCTTGTACAGGTGCTCGCGTTTCTCGCCTAATCCGGCATTCGGTGCATTGTTCTGTGACGACTGCAATAAAAACAGAGATCGTTACTTACTGATTCTTCCGCGATCGATAACGTTCATCGGTCAACGGATCAATACCATTGACGGCTTAAAATGATAGTTTTAGCGATTAATCGATGCAGCGAAAATCGGATAAAGGTGAGATGTTTATTTCCCGGTTTTACATCTCCGGTTCGTGTTGATTCTACAGACAGCTCTGTACAGTTCCGTGGGATTGCCAATCGGAGGAGCAACGTCTCGTAAATGTATTTTCCACTCGGTTTATCTAATTAATGCGCTCTAAATTTCTAGACGTGTACCACCGTGCCGCAATTATCAGCCGCGGATTGTTTGTCGAGAAGCTTGAACCGCACGAGTGCAGGCGAGTCCCCGTCCCCAACGTTTTCATACGGGTCCCACGGTTATCTTATCGCGTCCCGGAGAGGAACAACGACGATTACCGTTGACAAAAGTCGCGGGAAACCAATCGATCACGGAAAATTGTGAACTCTCGCGCCGCCGACGATGTAATCTCGCTTGAGCTCGATTTTTCCGTTAATTGAATCCCGTTCGGCACAATCAATCCCGCGGCTCTTCCCGCGAGAAAACGATGAAAGAGATCGGATTCAATTTCGAAGTCGAGCGTCATCGCGATTTCCAATTTAAATACACGGTTTCGAATTCACTCTGGTCGAAAAACGTCCACGTTATCCCAAATTTTTATCACCACCGGATCCTCGCGAAACTGTCGAAAACGGGGAAAACTTCGCCGAGGACCACTTCGATTCGAGATTCCGGATGGAATCGCGCACTACGAGAATGGAAAAACAGAGTCCGCGTGGTCAACGGGTTGGAAAGTCTGCGGGAAACTTCCGAGAGAAAAGAGAGACTGGCGAACGAACCCTGCACCGCGTCCACTTTTTCGGGTAGACCTTCAGCTTGTCGAAGTTCAGCTCGAAGTTCCTCCAGAAGTTGCCCTCGGTCTCCATGGTTCCCGACGGAATGCGAGAGGATCGACGTGAATCGACCCCTGGATCCGAGCCCGGTGACGCACACCGCAGAAATGACTCACGGAGAGGGATCGACCGGGAAACCGAGCACAGCAAACAACTCGATCGCTGGCTTTAGGACACCGTACGCACGATTTGCGCGCGACGAATCGCGGCAATCGGTCACAACGACGCGCACGAATAACGGTCCGCTTCTAATGATCAGTAGGTATGTACAATGTAATCTCCCTCTAATGGAACGGCTCCGATTTTAAGTGCTCGTAAACAGCCTATCGTTCTTTATTGCCTTTCTGATCTAGGCTACAATTATCTCGAAGCGACCGAGCATTTTCAAGCGATCGCGCGAATACATCCTCGTCTACAAATTTTTGCGATCCCAATTTTCTAGCCTGTGCGGAGGGCTGATTCCTCCGTGAAACTCATTTCGAACTGTACGACCAGAGTGTCGCAAAATAGAAAAAAAATTGATCGTCGAAGCATTTTTCTGCTTGTAGCGATCAGTGTCTCTAGAACGGAGTTGCGAGCGAGAAGCAAAGCGTGTTTCCGTTCGGAGCGGTTTGTTATCCGCGAGAGCGGCCGCTCTATTGTTTTATCGAGGCGTTCTCCCTCGACGAAGATCCGCCGCCCCCTAGGCTCTGTAACGATCCGAGCACGTTGCACTTAGCTCGCTTCTTCGGTCCCCTAACAATAAGCGTCTCGAGCCGAGCCGAGCCGTGCCGAGCGGGGGAGCGTTGTTGCTCGGCTCGCGTCTTCCTCTCGAGACGTCGGCCAATTAAGCTTCTCGCGGACAAGGGAGAAGCACGGGCGAACGAGTGAAGAGGACAGAGAGCACGCGAGTGCGAACAGTAACCCGAAACTCGTTGTCGCGCCGCGCCGGATCGTCGCGAAAAATCTTCGCGGAACGAAAGCGGGGGCGGGGGACCGCAAACCGGGACCGCAGAACGCGTCCATCGATTCTGCGTCATGGAATTACAACCGTCCCGCGACTGTTTTGAAATTCTGCCGGTCAACGGCTAGCAAACCGCCGGTTTCCACCGCGCCCGGTTGCGCAACCAGACTCGCGATCGAGTAGCAAGTGGATCCGGAGAAAAATCGGCGGTCGGGTGTCGAGTTCTCTCTTTGCGTCGCGCCTCTTTTTCGCCGAGATCTTAAGGGGGTAGACTCGTTTCCAGAATTGAAAGAAATTGGCAGGAAACAAATGTACCCTCTTAAGGGCCGATCCAAAAAGAAAAGCAAGGACTTATGGCAAAAATGGATGGAACTATCATATAAAATGTCTATTTGGCTCATGAAGATCCGCAGTCCAGTGATGGACGAGTCTTCGCGAGGATTACTGGCAATTACGTCGCTTGTAAAATCTGTATCGATAAAGTTTCACGCCGCATCCCATTTTAATAGAGTAATTTATTGCGTGATCGGTGAAACACTGTTACGTGTTCGCTGTTAAGTAAAACGCCGTTTAGCAGACCTAAAGCAGCTACGCAGCTAGTTACGCAATCCGCGTTTAAAAATAATATACATTATCTGAATTTGTATGCACATTATGTGTTTCTCCAGCTCGTGATAAGCTCTACCTCGAACTTGGTTTAATCTCGTGGCCAGGTGAAACGGGAGGATACGGCATGCTGAAGGGAACGCGTAACAGATCTACTGGAAAATGTTTGTTTTATCTAGGTCGTTTCTTTAATGAGATTCCGAAGCCACTCTGGGACTCCGACTGCAACAACCAAGTCCCACCTTGTCGGCCGTGTAAAACGGAAAACAAAGACACTCGACGAACAAACTAGCAAAACGAGGAGAGAAAGTGTGCAAAAATCTCGGACAAGAGGATCTGATTACTCCGGAAATACCTGCGACAAGTCAGGAAATACCGTGGACGACTAAATGTTTCTGTCAAAGGTTCTGCGATTGCAGTGGACGTCGACGGTTTACCGAAAAGATTAATCGTTAAACGAACTACAGGAAGAAAATACACCGAGGTCGTGGTTAACAAAAGAGTTAAAGAAGCTCGGGGGTTAAGGAAGAGAGAACAGAAAGCACTAAGGTGAGGCATCAAGACGAGGCTCACCGTGCTCTCCTGGCTGACCACTTTGGTCTTCTCCGGTGCGTCCGCCATGGGTGCCATGGCTGCCGGTTGGGGCGGGTACTCGTTCTGACGATCGTAACTCTCGGTGTAGTCCTCCTCGATCCCCGCCAGGTAGCCGACGCCGGTCTCCTCGTCGAACGTGCCCTCGAACGTCGAGAACGTGTCGAATTTCTTCACGCTGATATGCCTGGCCTTCTTCTTAGTGGTGTCGTCGCGGCGCGCCTCCTCCTTCTGCTTCCGTTTCTCCTCGTCGTCTAGATCGACGGCGATCACCGTCTCCCCGGAGTCGGAGTCGCGAGTCGTCTCGAACAGCCTTCGCTGGAAGATCGCGCGCTTCTCCTCGAGCAACGAGAGCTTGCGTCGGACCTCGTGCGGCGACGATTTCCCGTGGATCCCGGACTCCGATTCCGATTTCACGTTCAACCGCGACTTTCTGCTCGGCTCCCCCGATTTACCGGGCCGCTGCTCCGGCCATTTCGAGATCGCGTACGGCAGCGTCGAGCTGCACCGCGACGCCTCCTTGCTCTCCTTCTCTTGCTCCTGCGAATCTGCGCGAAACACGCCGGTGTTCAGCAGGTTGCGGGTTTCGGGGATCGACGAGTCTTCGATACAGTATTAGTCTAGTCTCTAGCTGATACCAGCGGATGAGAGAGTGGTTAACGATGAAGAGAGGCGTTTGCGAGCGCTTCAATTAGGGGTTGGAAGATTCTCCTTCCATTTGTCATTGTTGAGGCTTTCGAGTGTGAGCTGTGTTCTTTTGGAAACGATTTCGCCGATCGGTGAACAATGTACTGGAACACCGATGCGAAGAGAATATCATTCCAATAGAACGTGCAGCACCGTGCTTGCACCTGAAAACCTCGACAGTAAGAACCGGAAGAAGAGGCATGTTTCGAGACAGTGTACAGTGTCCCGAGAAACGAAGCTGCCCAAAAGCGAAGGGTCTAGCTACTGCCATCTACTCGAGCGAGAAGCGGAGGAACGAAGGATCGAAGGCAGTAGGGATCGTAGGGTATGATCATGATAGAAGAACGAGAAGCTGGAGGCTGGAAGACGAGACCGCGCGTCTCCTGGATCGCTCACCGTGCTGCGCAGTCTTCGAGATGGTCCTGATGGTCAGCGACGGCGACTTGCGGTGCACTACGGTGACGGTGGTCACCGGTTTCTCCGTGAGCTTCTCCGGTTTCCTGGCGTCCCCCTTCTCCACGTTGAGAACAACGGCGACGCCGCCGGCGGCGTCGTCACGTGGCCCAGCCTCGATCGTTTCCCGCGGACCCAGTCTCTCGATCCCGTGCCCCTTCCGCGCGATCCTGGACGGGCTGTCCGAGAGGCTAGGCGACTCCTGCGACGATTGGCTCTGGGACCGGCTGCTGTCACCACCTTCGGGCGTGTGCCGCGGCTCCTGCTCCGCGGCCGACAGACGGAACTTGTTCAGGCTCAGCTTGCGCACCAGCGAGTGCGACTTCTTCTTCTTCTTCTTCAAGGTCGAGGCCGTGCCGACATCCTTCTGCTCGTCCTCCTCCGCCTCCGGACTCCTCTTGCGACCCGTCTCTGTGTCGGCAGACGATCTCTCGTCAGAGAGGCTTGAGAATTTTCGGATTCGGCCGTGTTCAGGGTACTCGGATGAAGTGGAACCTGCAGAACAGCCATCTACCCTCCGATTTCGATGGTTTTTCGATACATTGTATAAATCTCATTTAAATTTTGCCAATGCATCGAATCGGCAGCCTATTTGTAACATATCCAAAAGTTATCGAAATCGGAGGGCAAGTAGCTGTTCTGCAGGTTCCGGGAGAGTAAATCAGAGTTTCCGAGAGCCCATAAAAATAGATGGACCGGCTTTCGGAAAGGCATTGAGATGTCAAAAAGGTCTGGAAGGAATAGGGAAAAAGTTCCGCAGGCTTTTTGATCGGTGATCTAACAAAGAACTCGATAGAAGAGAGCCCAATAAGCCTCGAATTAAATGAAGTGCGCGGAGTACAGTCGACTGTCACGAATCCGATCGTAATGAACGAGCTTGGGTAATTGTCGAGATAGCCGGGGCCCATTAAGACGACCTCGAGTCTCAAAGAATCTCTTCACGGATTCTGGGTCGCGAGGGATCGATCGATCACGGGTCAAGTGTCGCGGTATTCAAAACAACGGGGCAATTAAATCCGGAGTCGACTGGAGGAACGCCGAAACGTCGCAAATAGCTTCCGCTCGCACGGTGTTCACTGTCTCTGGAGACCGACTCGTCGCGAACGGGTTCGGAGGAACCAGTCGAACACTTCCCTTCGAAACGAACCCGAGTAGCTACCGAATCCGGTTGGTTCGGGAATGCCGAATAAACAGGCGAAACGCGGACAAGAATGATCACTGAGGCAGCAGGGCGGGCTGTCGGTATGAACCTTTCTCTTCAGCATCCGGGTCCGTCGGTGTGGCGGCGTCCTCGCCGGGCCTGATCTTCTTCTTGATCTTGAAAAGGCCGCCCTCTTTGCGGAAGCTGCTCTTCAGCGCACCGAATCTGCCCCTCTTCTTGTCCTCGGGGGGGTTCGCAGGCCCTGTGCCGCTGGTCAGGGTGTCCAGGCTGGAGCTGCTCTCACCGACGGTCACGTACTCGCCGGAAGTGATGGGCCCACGTCTGTTCCGCTCCTCCTCGGACGAGGACCGGCCGATCACCGTGTCCGGCGAGCTGCCACCCTCGTTTGCGCTCTCGTTCCGATCCATCCTCGCGAGACCTCGCGCGACAACCACCACCTAGCCAGCCCCCGGGGGGTTGAAAGGAGAGGACACGGCCCGCCACTCGCAACTTCTTTTCCTCTTTTCTTCTTCGTCTTCTTCTTCTTCTTTCCCCCTCCTGCACTCTCACACACTCTACCTCTTTCTCGCTTTCTCTCTCTCTCTCTCTCTATTTCTCTTTCTCTCTTTCTCTTGCGTTTTGCTCGCTTTTTCCAAGCGGGCCGGGAAGCAAGCGCACCGGTACGTACAAAGCGTTTCGTGTCTCTTTCTGGCGGCGGGTCCGCAGTCCACGGCGTGGCTTCTTCCAGCGCCAGTGGAAACCTTAGAAGAACTCGCTTTCTAGGTCCGATCGGCCACCGACGGATAATCCGACACGTTTCCCCCTCCGTTTCCTACGTCGACTTTTTCCCGCTGTCGATCCCTTTCCTACTGTATGCTCGCGCTCGCGCGTCCTCGCGGTTTCGAGACGTTCCGCAAAGCCACGCCACGACACGCCACGCCGCGCCGCAACGCGCGGACGATGCCTTTTTGAAATGGAGACGCCTGGGAGAGACTCTAGGGACACCCGTCACGCAGAATACACAGCCGTCCAGGTGACGGAGGACGACCCACGATCGAAACCACCGTAGACACCCCCGAAACTTTCGGGTTCGTTGCTCGCCCGATTGACCCGCAACAATGCACAACCACTCCGTTCACTGCACCTTCGCTTCTATCCCGGTCATGATATTTCAATTCGATCGATAAGCTGATTTTAGGCGAACCCGACCCAAAATCCGTAGACCAAAAATACGCAACGATATCCACTTTTAACGCCTGTACGTGTAACGGAAACTGGGACAGAATCGGAGAGATCGCTGTCTCAATCCGATACGAACCAGAAATAGACGACACATCAACAATTTATGAAGATCTTCAAGATTGCGTTCAGTAGTGGAGACAGAGATCATGACCGAACGAACCATCAAAGACGCAAAAGGAGTGACGAATTGCCGAAGAGCAAAACACACAGAACTGGAGACCACCTGGAGCCAAGAATTCGATCGGCAGGATCGATCTGGGTCGCCAGCGTCATCGGTGAGCGCCGCGGGCGATTCGGAACGATTCGCGTTCCTCAAACGAGAGACGCGGGGTATAAACAAGAAGAGAAAAACGGACCGTGAGAAAACAACAAGACGCGAGAGAGACTGCAGATACTAGCACCGGGTCGAACGGTGTGTCGAGTCGCACTAAATGCACAGGTAAAAATCGGCGAAACAGTGGGACACATGCGACGAGGGGGAGGAGCGTGTCTCTGGTGCCCCTCCACGGTGCAAAGCAAGCAAGCTTTCCGCGCTTCTTGGTCCTCTGCTGGCCGACACGGTCCGCGAACGCGATGCTGTAACGCCGCAACTATGCCAGCAACGCTTCGCATACGTTGCAACGACCCCCAAACCTCCGAGACCCCCGTTCAAGTCACCGGAACTCGGAGAACGCATTCGCGCCTCGAAGAGCTTATATTATTATTATTCTCATGTTAACCGTGTAGCAAAACCATTTTTCTGCATGAGTTCTGCGTAAGTTCTCGACTTACGCGATTAATTCGTTCCAGCGTTTTCCGCGTAAAGGTGGATTTACGAGGTGTGGTAATTAAATAACGAGACTGGGCAGTTTCCACCACGTAACGGCATCGGGCGAGGTTGTCATTAGTGGATCGTTGATTTTGATGCTTCCAGAGCAACGATTCGTAGTTTTGTCTACCTGTCTGCTTTTATTTCTTGTCTAGCGTTAATTGTAGAGGTCACTGTCGCGTTGCAGTGGCGCGATCACTACAGTGACGACTCACAGAACAACCAGACATGCTCATCAAAATTATCGCATGTGATGAAACTTGGTTTTTCCAGTACGACTCAGCAACAAAGCGTCAATCGATGCACTGAAAAGCGCAAGAGCAAGTCGAAATTGAAGGCAATGCTGATCGGTTTTTTTCGATACGAGTGTGGAGGGTGTTAACATGACTGACTGGGTGCCTGAAGGTCGAACCGTTAATCAGAGATACTACAAAGAAGTCCTAATCAAGCTGAGGGAAAGAGTAAGGATGAAAAGACAGGATTTGTGGAAGAACGACTCGAGGATTCGGCACCAGGACAACGCACCAGCCCACAATGTGTGAAGCAGTTTTTAGCGGACAAGCGCATTCCTGTGCTTGATCATCCTCCGTATTCGGCAGATCTCGCACCGTGTGACTTCTACCTGTTCCCAAACGTCGAAAGTCCATTGAAGGGAACACATTTTCAGTCTGTTGAACATGTAAAAACAAAAACGGCAGAGTTGTTGAAGAGGCTGACAGCTGATGACCTACAGCATTGTTTTGACCAATGGAAGACACGTATGCAGCGATGCATAGATAGGGGAGGAGAGTATGTTGAAGGGGATAAAAGTGAAGTCTCGTTATTTAATTGCCACACCTCGTATACTATCCGCGCAGACACGGAACGAATCCGACGAGACAAATATTCTTCCAGAAGTGTTTTCGAGCGGCCGAGATTGCAGAGAAAACTCCTCCGTTCAAATCTCCAGCTCAACTTTGGACTCTATCAGACTGACAACCCCGTCCGCCGCAAATTAATTAGCTGAATTACGAGGCAGCGTCGCGCACCCGTCGACGCGTAATTAGCGCGTGAAACGCGTCTGCGAGATGTCGCGGAACATGCGTCTCCGCGATCGCTCGACCATTAAATGAGAGCGTCGTTCCCCTAAGCGAGAGATCAACGGACGAATAACGTAAACATTTGTCTCTATATCGAAACGATTCGATCGACGCCTGGAAAACGCGGTCCGGCGTGAGAAACAGGCTCGCTTAAATTATTAATTCCAACTGGAAGAATTTATTGAACGATCAACAAACCGGGGGAAAAAAGAAAAAAACATACAATTAGATCGTAGATGCATATTGCACCACGACGGCACGTACGTAAACACCGATCGGTCATATAATGCTGATTTGATCAATCCGCGAAGACAATTTCGCGATTTACCCCGTGATTAAGATAATGGGGAAAAAATGGAAAAGCTGTGGAACGCGCGTTGCATCATCCTGAGATCCTTAAGTAGGATAATAGGATTTTTTTAAAGGCCGGAATCGCTTGTCACCCGTTTAGAAAAATAATCAAGTTGTTACGCCGCGGTGTTATGAATTCACGGAGGCGATCGTGATTACAAGAACTCGCCTGATAATTAAAAATGGCGTCAAAGGAAAAGATAGAAAAGAGTCGGCTTGTTGCACCATGCTAGATAGCGATCGAGCGCGCAAAGAGGTCGCGCGAATTTATCGGGACCGCGGAGGTACGCCGGCAAACCAGTATCTTACATAAACCACCCCACACGATCCACGCACGATCGTGGAAGATCGCGAAGGTCGAGAGTCGCGATTTGATTGGTAGGATTCCGCGTGGAGCGATCCAAGATCGATAGAACCGAACGTGCACCTTGACGAGCGCTGGAAAATAGGCTGGCTTCGAGGAATCGCGACCCCTTGTTTGCAAATGCTTTATGCAAATGCTCGCACCTTCGCGATTGACAATCGACGGACCATGGACCGGTTGCGTAACGACCGGTCACTCGTTCAGAAGAATTATGGCGATCAGCAAGGGCTCGAAATTTTCAACTGTTCCGTCACCATTTATGTTTAGAGTTTGCGGGGGTTGCCAGGTGGACGTCTGATTTACTTTGATAGTTGGACACGACCGGCATAAATCCCGACCGGCAACAAGATGAAAATCACCGCGGCGCGCATGCAGTTTATTAATTATACACATAATCCTTCCCACCGTCCGACGTCGTAAACACGTAGAAAAATGGGAGACATTGGTTGCGCGTACAAAACACGCCGGTTTCGTTCGACAAGACGGACAAGCTAATTAATCAAATGCTAAATCAGTAGGTCGACTGCGATGCGCAATCCGTGGCTCACGTAACCTATGTGCGTGCATGCCGAAGGGACATACGCCGAGTATTCGCGCATTCGTGTCCGTCGTGCCGCGATTCGCTCCAAGATCGTTGTGATTCAATTTTCGATTGTTACGCAACCCTCTCTCTATATTAGAGCACAAAGCATTTATTTCTTTGCGCGGCTGTAAAAATAGAAATCCCGCGAGCAGATTTATTGCAGATAAGTTGTCAAATGAAATAAACGGTGAAACACGGCAAATGCGTTTTGGATCTTTTTTACCACGCTTATATTAGCTCACCGTGTTGTTGTATAGTATGTTGAATGCGTCAAATCTTGTAATCGAATTTTAAACCTCTCCCATAGTCCAATCTTGCTGAAATTTTGTACACACACTTGCTTCCAATGACAATATTTGCCGCCATACTCGTGGGATCAAAAATAAGTAACCTAACCTAACCTCTTCCCATAGGAATGCCGAAATTCAATAGGATATTTATTTATTGGCTATAAAAACGGGATAATAAATTATCTAATCATGACACAATATTTTCCTTTTTACAACAGATCTTGGTTGAAGTGGTAATTAAAATCGATTATAAGATACGTAAAGACTAAAAAGTAGAAAATAACAAATATATAAAAAAAACTTTTTAAAAACTTTATATTAAAATGCACTAGAAAGGAGAAAATAATTTTTTCCTGGTTCTCCATAAAATACCGAATCCAGTTATATGATTAATTATATTTTTCCCCAAAATTTTAAGCAATTAGTTCAAAATTTCTTCTGTTCTAAAATTAGTGTCGCAATGGATAGAGAAATTGAATATAAATTTAAATAAAATCATGGCATTAGTGACCATGAAAATAAAAGCGTGGAGCGCTAAACTACATTGACGTAATCTTCGTGGGTGCTCCACGCTTTTATTTGTAGTCACTAATGCAATGATTTTATTTAAATTTATATTAAATTTGTCTATCTATTCCGACACTAATTAAAAATTAAAAGAAATTAAAATAAAAACAGAACAAATTTTTTAACTAATTGCTTAAAATTTTGGAGAAAAATATTATTAATCATTTAATTGGATTCGGTATTTTATGTCGAACCAGGACAGAAATTATTTTCTCCTTTTTAGTGCATCTTAATATAAGCGTGGTTTTTAAAAAGTTTTTTTATATATCTTTTTCTGGACCAGCAGGACATCAGCTATGTCTACGTCCACGTTAATAGACCTTCGCAACTCTGTAATAATTCTTCTTTGACCTGAAATATTTCTTTGCAGATTGATCCTCGTTATATTTTTCCCGTGGCACCCGTTGAAAAAATCGAGCACAAGTATTTCTCGTCCCGACGGACGACAAGCGGTCGTCGAAACTGTTTCAGTAGTATAATCGTCCATTTATTCTCCGAGACGGCGCGTGATTTATCGCGGAGAACGCTCGTAGTCGGCATGCGTGAAATGAACAGAAAAATCTCCACGGAAGAACGACCCTGCCTCCTGAAGATCATCGAGCAGAAATCCTACGGGACGTACGATCGATAGATGGCGACGATTGTTGGCATGTGCCATTAATTCCGCGACGACGACGTTCCGAAGAGGACACGTCCCGACCCTGACGCGGCTAATTAGACGGCACGTGTTCATGTAATTACGATTTTCCCGGTGCGTCCTTCCCAAGGAGACGGTGTTTTCCTTTCTCCCTTGGAAATCGCTTACGCACGATCCCCGGACGCGAAGACGCAACATGAACCGTCGATTACTGCTGTTACGCAAACTGCGATAGTACTCGATTTCGATGAGACGGTAGTTAGGTACATAGTTATTACCGCCAGCAGGGCCCGCTCTAGGGGGGGAGGACAACCCGGGCATACGCCTTTGGCTGTAAGTGTGAGAAAAATATTGATGTTTTAAATATTCAATTAATAGAAAATTTCAGACTACCCTTGCCAGACAATTTTGCTAAAAAAAAAAAGGTCATTTTGTTCAGCGCGGTGCTTAGTGCTTAAAAAGGGGCGGCAATTTGTTTTCTTTGCCCGGGGCGTCGTAACCGCTAGAGCGGGCCCTGCCGCCAGGGACCCTAACTGTTATAACCAAAAAGAAAAAAAGTCATGTAATAACAAGTATTTCATCGACTAAAATCGTGTTGGTTACAAATAAGGATTCTAAGTAACCGAACATTTTGTCTCTTGTTGGTAAATGTTATCGTTCCGAGAAATTCATTTCGATCGCTTATAACAATTATCGATGAGAGAAATTTATTTCGATCGCTCATAACAGTTATCGATGAGAGAAATTTATTTCGATCGCTCATAACAGTTATTGATGAAGGAAATTTCTAATAGTTATTATTAAATAGAAATGGTAGACAATCAATTATTTCATAAATTTTTTATTGATAAAATTAATTGCTACAATCAAAATTTAATGAGACAAACATGAGTTTTTCCATATTCTCTCGTGACAAATTACACCGGAAATCATCTAACATTAACTTTAGAGCAGAGAAGGCTCGTTCAACGCTAACCTGAGTTGCAAGCACAACCTGAGAAACGAAATATCAGATTTAGAAAATAAGTTTTAACACTCGTAACATATCAACGTGTACGCTAAATGTATCAGAACAGCGAAAACAACAGAACGAGCAATATGGCTGCGAAACATTTCACAGAATTACTATATTCATTTGTCTTTCTAAACAAATTGCAGCCATCAGACCGGAGAAGTCAAAACTAGTTTTGATCGGTACTGCACGACTCTCCCCTATGTCCCGACACGCGGCGGGTAGAGAAACGATGGACAAAAGCAAATAGGCTGGTAGGTGAGTGGAAAAAAGAGATTTGACGAGTGAGAAACGGAAAGCAAGGGGAAGAAAGGTTTGACGAGTGCATTTGTTTAAACTAGGATCAGCGGACTACGACGCGTACTGGCCCTTTACACGGTGACGAGTGTCTTGGGCAAAGTGGTAACGGCACGGAACGGAACGGAACGCGGGAGAACTTGTAGGACGTCTTGTCAGTCAACAGCCTCAGATATTCATTCTCCTCAGATCATCCGCCAGTCGGACAGGCTGTGCTGTCCTCGGCGTAATATGACTTACTGTCCAGCGAGCTGACGACTCCTTCCGAGAGCTCTTTCATCGGGAGTAATCCTCTCTAGTTTCCGCTTTGAGCGACACGGACGGACCTTCGAAGTGTCTCTACTCCACGGTAAGTGTGACAAGCGATACTTGACGAGATAACGTCGACAGCTTGTGCCAAAGAACGTTCGTTTAATTAGGGCGAGCGTGACCAGCACCACGTGAAGAAGAGACTTCGTCTCCACTTCGAGAAGTCGAAGTAGAATACAGTAGTCTTGGTCAGACCAAATGGGTCTGCTGTATCTTCCTTCGATAATGAAAACGTAGATTTCCTTTATCATTGCCGATTATTTCTGATCGCGTGCTCACGCACGTCAACACATTTTATCGATAGAAATTATCGTGATCTGCGGGATCAAATGATTCATCTAATGAGCGAGAAGTAGAATAGGGCAATCTGTGTCGGATTTGTTCGAGCTAAACACGCGTGAGAATAAAAGAGTATTGTTCTGATTCGATTAACTTCTTCCATTCCGCATCGATAACGATTCAAAATTGGCATGTGCATTGTTGAGTAGCTTTCGGCAGTGTTCAGTGTTTGGTCGGAGGATGCTGCGTCGATCGAGAACGCATCTCGGCTAATGGAAGAATCGTAGAAGGCGAAAGTACTTCCTGCGAAGAACGCGAGACCGTCACCGGTTACGAAACAGTTCCGGTCTCCTAAATCTAATTACCCGTCTCGGTCCCGTCAACGCAGCAGATTCTCTCACAGCGATAGCTACCAGTCGGCTGGAGAAAGTGCGCTAACCTGCCCTCTGAGAGCACTGCGCTTTCCTTCTCGTGAGAAATCGACTGCTCTCCGGCGACTCGATCGAACCGTCTCACACGAATCTCCTTCAACACATATTCGCGCCTGCAAAATTTTTTATTCATCTGACAAACAGAATCAGGTTACTTTCGCTATCGTTTGGATGCCGCAAAAAGAGATGACGATAAAGAAATTAGTCGAAATGTACCGTTTACAACCGCCTATCAATCAAATATTGTAGTCGTCGAGACAAGACCGCTCTGCATTGCACAAGTAAAATCATTTAGATCGGCCGGGACAGTGTCGATCCGTCTCGCGGCTAACGATCTAGACACGCGAGTCGAAAGTAAAATGGCCCGCGTTGCATTTAGTCATTACATAAACGATCCGATCGCGTTGCTTACGTAAAGAGCCCGTTGTAAACACGATCGGCGCGACGGGGAAGGTGCGCGAGAGAAACGGCAGGATCGACCACGGGAGGACCATCAATCGTCGATCAATGATCGCGCAGTGACGTTAATCGATCCCGACAGCCATGAAATCCGCGCGTATTTCTGGAAAACTGATGAAACCACGGTGTTTATGCAAATTCGAAATTTCCCAGGCGATTATGGCACTCGCGGCATACGATAGGCCGATAGACGCAATTAGACAGCGCTAAATAACTTGATTAGAAGTGATGGGGCCAACAGCGGATAGATTTATTACGATCGCTTGCGAAAGAACCTCTCGCATCCGCGCGGTCAACGCGCAGCAAAATTGCACCATTTCCAATTTGTCGTTTACACGATCTCCAGCTGTCGCGAATCTTGCGAAAGCATTTTTAACCATTTCACAATTTATTATACGGTTGGAACGCGAATATCTGAAAATCCGATTTCAAGTAAATGAGCATTACCTTTTTACCGTGCCTTTTTGCCCAAAAACGAACTATCTCGTATCGATATCTAATATATGAACATTGCTTACCAAATGTTCACAGACCTCATAAATTACGAAAATAGTACAATTTAATAAATATTATAGTTGTAATAAGCATATTGAAAGTTGGACATTTTAAGAGGAGTATTTTTCGTGAGAAAAATTGCATAAAGATCCGCAGTCTAGTTATAACAAAATGGCACACGATTTTCCAATCCAGACCACTGCGCGCCGCTTCCGATACTTCTATTCTTAGCGAAGAGAATAGGGAAAAATTCGCCTCGTCAATCGGCGGAAAGATAAAACAAACGCGCGACAGACCTGCGTGTCGGGGAACAAACATCGTCGCGAGCCTGAGAATCGCGAACGTCAGCGTCCCTGTCCGACGTAGCATTACGTCAGAGATATTGCACAGAAAAGCGACAGAGATCGACGTAACAAAAAAATTCGTTCGCGGCTCCATGGGAGAAGGAGATTGTCGGACGATTCGCGAGGATTAGAAGACGAAAAGGAAAACCATAGCACCCACCTTCCTCGTCCGGCAGGCTTGCTGCTTGCTGTTCTCGCTGAAGTTCATGTTCAGATCTAGGTAAAGGTGGTTGTTGTTCAAAAGCTGCGGGGGCGGTTCCATCGGCGGCGGGTACGCCTCCTTCTTGTGCCTGAGGCGTCTTTCGGTTCGGTCCTGTCTCGTTCGCAGAACCAGCACCACGTTGCGATCCAGCATTTTTGCGATCGATCGAGAACTCTCGCGGATTTATAATAATACTACACTGTGCTTAATACTTCCGGTGTCGCTCCAGTCAGTCTTTGGACTATCGAGATTCGTAATACTCCTGCGGTGGCTCTCGTCTTGACTCTAATCGAGCAAGCCTGCTCCTTTCAAAACGGTAGAGTCTGATAGCGAGCACAGAATCAATGCGGATCTTCTTCGGGCTCGCCTTGACGAGATTGCTGATCCTCTAAGGATGCTCTTCTTAAAGAAATATGGTTCCACTGGCGCTGGCAAGCGGCCAACTAAATGTAACGGGAGAAAGATGACTCCGACAGGTATCCAGCTGAATAAAACTGGTGTGATCAACGAAGACCCTTCTCAGCTCCGGATAGTCTTCGACTACCGATCCTCTTTTATACAGTCTCCGGATCCGGTGGGATCAACCACAGTAGACGCTCTCTTCACGGAAAAACGACTCGGGAGATTGTTGAACCGGATGAAATTGATGAAATCTACGAGACTCTTCGCGAACAATCGACCTGGCGCAATCGTTGCGAGTGTCCTCTTCGCTGAGACAGCGTGTTCTAGGCTAGCGTCCCATGTTCGACACCGATCACTGATCACTGAACGCCCGGACTAGACTCAATGGAGCCTGAGCATGTAACAACGCTCGACGATGTTCAGATTCCAGTTCATAGTGCGGACTGGCGTGGGAATTTCGTGGAAACGGATGCGTAGAATGTGCGAGCGCCGGGCGCAAAGTCCCAGCATTTATTGGCCCGGGTTAGAGGAGCCCGAAGTGCGTTATCGTGCGCTTGCGGCGTGCCGCGTTATCTCTGTCGCGGGACCGTTCGGAAAAAAGATGCTGCCGGCGGCGCCTTGCTTTGCTTTGCTTTTCTTTCGTTTGATTTGTTTCTCGTCTTGTCGTGCAGCCGCCAGAGGTTGGGCGATCGGTTCCACGCGATGTGCGTGTACAGGCGGTCAAGAGATCGTGACACGGGCGCGTGGCCCCTTTTCCTGCCAGTATCTGACCAGTCCGAGAACGTTCCGGAATGAGCCGCGCTAATCTCGCGCTACACTCTTCCCTCTTTGCCGATTTTCGGACCACCGACAATGTCCGCGACAGATTTCGCTGCCGCAGTATGTACATTGCGGCACGACTTCGAGACAATTGCTTCTCCCTGGAATACATAAGTCACGGCAAACGCAGAAACATGTACGGCTTCCGGTTCTTAAAGTACACTTCCGCGGAAATCGATAGCGATCCAATGAACGAAGATGGCAAACTCTGCCGTTGTTTTCAATTTAGTCGTTTCCACCCCTTTCCGCCGGCGTTCTCGAAGAACGCGGGGGTGTAAAGAACCTGCCGCAGAGCACTCTGGTCGCGGGACGAGGCTTTTAAAAGTCGCGGAACTATAAAAGGCTCGAAGGTTTAGGCGTGGCGACACTTTCAGAGTTGTTTTGCGTGCGCCAAGCGTGAAAAACGACGGGACGGGGCTCTTTGCGAGAGCTTCCAGCTCTTGCCGCTTTTCTCAGGCTCTCCCTTCGACCAGACACAAGTTCATATTACGTAGTTGATTCGTCGGAAATAAAAACGGAACGTAAACACTGTTCGGATTTACTAATCGTCGCGAGATAAAACACGTCGCTCGACCAAACCTCCGTCTAACCTCCTAAACAACGATAAAACGGCGCCCTATCACTCCACCGACGCCGACGTCGATCGTTCTCGCGGTTCCCTTTGACCTGACAAGACCTCCGATAAATTTTCAAAGGGTTCGACACCGGGCGCGTGTACCCGGCAACGAAAAATTGATAGTTTCTGTTTGCCGCTGATCATTTTTTCCTCTATTCCGTTATCTGCCGTCTGCCTCTCGTAATTCGACCGATACCGGGTCCAGAAATAACCGTGACCAATCTCCAGAATTTCTGGCGATCGTGCGCTCGGGCCTCGCCAGAGTTTAACGATCCCGATACCGAAAATGCGACACGAAGACAGTGATACGCGAAATGATATCGTCGCGAATCCGTCGCAGAAATTTTAGGACAGAGACGGAGACCGAGCATCGTTCCATTCCGACGCGACGCCACGGAATCGCTGACGGCTCTGATATCGCCTAATCTTAACTATCGCTTCCGACGGTACACCGACGAAACCAACGGGATAGTTGACGAAATGTTCGCTGTAAGTAGTGTTCCCTCTCGAGAATTGAAATCTAGGAAAATTCTTATGAATCTCATTTATTTTATAACATATTTTCGGAAATGAACAAATACGTATGTCCTACCATCAGTCAAAATATGCTACATTTTATCGTAGGTATTTAAATATCTCTGTTACTTGTGATTATACGAAAAAATGTCAGAGCAGATATTTTTATTTTATTAAAAATTCTAGAGAATTCTCGAGAATTATCGAGAAATATAGTCTTATTGGAAATGGAAAATGTTGAGAAATCAGGAAGACTAGCTGTAAGCTCGTGATGCAACAGTCGTCACGACACGTGACGGATTCCGAACATAAAAAAGATGTCGCCGCTTCGTTATCAAACTCATTGTGCAGACAGATATTTTTTAATGAGTATTTGATTCGTTTACAAACAAGACAGCGCGCCGAGTCCCGCGTTCGCGAAAGATTACCGATTATTTTTAAACACAGGAAAGTCTCGAATAATTTTAGTAAGTCTTTGTTCTTATTTCTGGGGATCCCTGTGCCGCACACGAGTCCTTGATTCTCGTCCTGTGAACCCCTGTTTTGCACAAGGGAAGTTTCTGTCGTTTCCTGCGACCCAGGCCTTGTTCTAAGGTCTGTGGACCCCTATTCCACGCGGAAGTTCTTTGTTCCTCGTCGCGTAGCCCCCTGAAATGATCCGAAGCTAGAAACTACGGCTAACCAGTGGCTTTCGCAAAGGAAGAGGGCAATATCATTTGCGGATTAACGACACTGGCAACAAGCACCGTCGACCGAAGTGTTGACAAAGTTCGAGATATGTCCACGGCGCCGCTTTTAATCGCGCGATATTATCAACGAGACGTTCCGGAGCCGGAGTCGTCCGAAAATATGTATATCAGAAGCTGACGCAAAACATTATCGACACGCGACAGTTCAACGAAACACTGTCCACGTTCTCTGTTGTGCTCTACACGCATGTTTACGCTACTTAGAAGTTTAACGATCGATAAAACGGGAGTTTGCCAGGGAAAACAGCTGGACCCGATCGGATCGAGTGTCGCGGCGACCTTCCGAGTCCGCGGTCTCGATAACGTTGACGGACTAATTGCTCGATAATGAGCCGGTTTCGTCCGAAAAACACGATGAAACGCCGAATCGCGGTATCTCGTGCACTAAAAATAAACACGATCTTTTTCGTGGGAGAAAGAGCATAGAGGGAATGAGAGAGAGAAAGATAGAATCGGAGCCGTGGCCTCCGAAAGCTGTAATTACCGCCTTCGCGCTCCTTCGTTTCAGCCGCAAATAACGGGCATCGACGTTACATCATATAAATCGCACGGGGAACGGGCGATCCTGTGATCGCAGTGTTTATTTGCCTCGCAAATAGCCGACATTACCGAAGAAAACCTAGAAAACGAACCGCGATTTCTACGACGAAAGTTCGGCCGCGTTGCGACTCGTCGCATTGCGGGAAACGTCGAAATTGCTCTGATACACGACAACCGTTTTCCGCGAACGATATTTTTCGATGAAAATTGTGGAAAGCGAGCGAACAGAGTCGTCGGTCTTTCTGGAGTGAAATCTTGGTCTCCGCGGAGCTCTATCTGTTCCACGGATCGGAAATCATCGATTTATTCTCCCCTATCGATTATCGACAAACGCGATGGTGTGTTTCCGATAACCGTGACTGAGAGACTGGATCCGAGATTGTGTCTTTAGTCGGGGTCAAGCTCGATAGCGAGCAATATCGTGGTGGAATACGATAATCTCGAAGACGACAGGAAAGAAAAATGATTTTCCATTCGATTCTCCAGAGGGACCGTAATAACGGTTCATTGAATCATCCTACTCCGTTGGGAGTGAACGAAACGAGTCGTTAATTACCCCGAAAGCTTTGGGCAAACGTTTACCTTGAGTGCAGCAGCACGCAGTTTAGGTATTACCTCCGGTAATGGCGTGGAAACAGGCTCGGTCCAATTAATCGCGATTTACGAACGGGATGTGCCAACAGTTGCACGCCCCGTTGAACGCACTTATCGGCCGGATTATAGTATTAGAATAAGTATTTCATTATCGTCCGCAAGACGCGTGTTTGGCGCTCATTAATTATTTCACGCGTAGACAGACCAGAAGCGAACGCCAGAAGCATCGCAACGATATATATCCTCTGCTCAAATTTATGCGGATAACGTCGACCGCATCCACTATAAATAGTAGGCGCCAACTTTAATTAGCCCTCGTACATTTCCCCCCAATTGTTTGATCGAATCGCTGTTTCAGAGCAACGCGATCGATTCGTTGCGACGATCGATAAGACTGCGAATCTTTATGCGAAATAAAAATTCCATTCGGCTTACTCAGACGTTTCTCAATTGATCTCCGCGAAGATTTCGACGCCTGACCAGGAAGCATCTTTCGATGTGGTCAGGAGAGACCGTTTGCGCAAACGTTGGAAACGTTCCTGGCAGTTTGTCAATAGAATGTAGACATTTGGAAAGTGGCGTTGGCAAACAACTTTTCGACCGATCTCGCTTATCGTTATCGTTCTCGAGCAAGCTCCCGCGCGATCCTCGATCAGGTTATCGGTCGCGATGCTGATGATTCACTTTTCTCCGATGATTTCGTTCGGCGTCGCATTGTTCCCTTTTCACCCTCGACAGTCCCCATTGTTCCTCCTCGTGTCCTCTACACTCTCCAAAATTAGACAAAAGTGACAGTTTATCAAGGTGGGTTCCGAACCACCTTGGGTACCACAGTTTTTGATATCACATGGAACCTTTTCCAATGAGAAGAGGTACCGAAAATCCTTGTCATTCGTCGTTTTAGGATTCGCGCAGATTCGCTCTGCGATTGGCCGGAAGATCGAGGCGGAAGAGTGCGAACAGAGGACACAGCGTCCCTCGGAATCAGCTGTCGAGCCCTTGGCTCGCTTCGAGCTTCTCGAGACGCACTCGAGCAGCAGCTGACCGAAGGATCGAACAAGAAAGACCGGTGCTACTGTGTTCTTTTGTTCGGACTAACAATAACACGATCGTCCACGGAGATACCGTTCGTTCTACGTCAGTAGGCTCGCGTAATTCGAGGGGTCGAGTGTTTAAGAACACAAACCGATAGAAATCTTTCGCGGGCTTACGCCGGAGATACCGAATCTGGAGTTTCGATTGACGTCAATCACGATACCATCGATAACAACAATCGTGCCGCGGAATTCAATGCATTTTCGTAAGCTCGTCCGAAGCGAATTCAAGAATCTTTTCAACTAATTCTACAGCGAATCCTGAACACTATGCGACAGCCGTACAGGGTGCTCTGCTCGAAGAAATATCGTGGACACCGGAGTTTTATCCACGAGAGAGGTGTAAATGGGAGTCGCGTCGCGTTTCGTTAAAATTCTCGATTCGACCGACCCGTCATCGATTATTCCAGGACCTGGTGAATGTAGGTCGCCGTTACAACTCCTTCGTGAATGCATTCGACTTGGAGAAGTACTCTATCGTCGATTCTACCCGTTTCGACGCGAACCGTCGCGTCGTATCGACGTCTCGGTTATTTATGGGTAACCGATTTTATACCGTTGCACCTTCGGGATTAATATCCCGGTACTTTGAAAGTATTGCGCACAATTTATTCACGACAGGTGCAGAAAAAGTAACTTTTCCGGCTATCTTTCTTTTTGTCCGATTACTCGGAAAATACAAAAGGGACTGAAAGTGCCGCGAACGTCGAATTTTGTTTAATGATGATCTCCAGATAAAACCGAGATTTCGCGAACGTCGACAACATTATACATACTCGTCTTTCGGCTTCGGCGTGCATTGACGTAAATACTTGCCCAAGTAGATCCCTTCGATAGGATATCGGGTACGCACGCCCTAGCCGCGATAAGTAATATCGTAACGCGTCAACCGAATCGAGAACCAGAAGAGAAGAACGAGCGAAAGAAACACGTGTAAATCTAATCTCGATAACATGACGTCGATAGGTCGGATACGATTACAGCGGACGAGCGCGAGTACGAGCAGCCGCGCGACAATTCGCTCGGCGTTGATTCGAAACGAGCGCGTTCCCGCGAATTTTTTGGGGACCGAGACACGGGCGCGCAACGCTTCTCCGTATCAGGATAACCACAAATCCGATCCGATACGATCCGATCGGATCGTATCCGATCTGGGTCACGTCGAAGAACGAAACACGATCGCCGCCTCGGTTCGATACACGAACACTCGTTTAATCCGTGAAACAGGACGGTGCTGCGCGAAACGGGAAAAATGCAGCTCTGTATCCGAAGGGAACGTCAGCTTCGAACTGTCCTGCTACCATAAACTAGAAGCTATCGACTCGAGGCGTGTACAAGATTCATTTCCCTCAAGCTTTCCGCAAAGCGAAAATTCTTGCGAACACTCCTGTGGACTCCTATTCCGTACAAGAAACTCCTTGATCCTACTCCTGTAGACCACCGTCCTCCCTTCTACGCTTTACCTCTTGGCCTAATTCTTGTTTCTAATCGTTGGACTTCAGATTTTATACATTTATGAGAAGAATTAATTCCCAAGCGACTCCTGTATCTTACAATTTTTATTTTGCATCAAGATCCACAGTTGTGGGAAACCCAAACAAGAACGTAGACAACGCGTTCGCTGAGTAACGCGCGAGAGAAAGCTTTCTGCAAATCAGAAGAATCGGCCGAACTTCATAATGCTCAGCCGAGAGAATCGATCGAAAGAATAACCTGCTCCCAGGACCTCGATTTTGAGCGAGGCACCTTCCCGATCATGGGAAAAGCAACCTGCGGATGTAAACACGAGCCAGGTGAACCTAAGAATTGTACGATCATCGTTATCGTTCCCGAGACAGTGCAGTGAAGAGAATCGACTCGTCCGTTCGGTCGCAGCGATCGGCCGGCCGATAAAAGACGATATACCCGAGATTAGTCATCGATAACCGGGAGCCGACTTTATCAGGCTGCCTCGAAAGACGTTCGAACGAATTTCAAGACTTTTCCATTCATTCTGTTACGTCGCGCACGTCGTTACACCCAGAGCTAACACGACCGATTAGATAAAGCGACGCGATGCGACGCGACGCGAGTCGCAGTAAACTTTCAGTGAAAGCCACCCACGAATTTCCCATCCGTTTCCTCTGGTCCCTGACACCGAGAGCCCCACTACCCGTTACGCATCGATACCGACGAAACCTCGTTCAGCCAACGAACGGTATTAACGATGGAGAATTAGGGGCCCGAATGATAATCAATGAGAATATGCCTGCATCTACCATTATGAGTCTCTCTAAGCCTCTGGCGGGCCATTGTCTTGCCGCCGCATGAATCCTAACGAGACGAAAACTCGTTAACTTTTTCTCGAGTGGAACAATCCAGCCGAATCGTCCGCTCGCTTTTATTTAATTATTATCGGACACTATAATGTGAGAGTAGATATTCATGCATACGCACGCATGCACGCGCTATTCATCTTTGTTTTCGATTGTTCATGTTATTTTCGAATTAACATGAGAACAATCTATTCCTTATCGGTGTTCTCTCGCAAAGGTCCCGCTGCTAATTGAACAACTAATTTCTACCGATCTATAGTTGCCGTGATAACACCGTGAACCGGTCTTGTAACGCGTACACGAAACGGTAGGAATTTTTTCAACGTATCCCAGAGGATTACGCGGAACGGTGGAAGATTAATCTGGCGCGTGTTTCCACGGACGTCGCCAAGACTCCAAGGAAACAACTCGTGACGAGGGGACAACGGGCTCCTTTGAAATAATCTCGATTTTCCTCCATGAAAAAATCAACAGTTTGATTTTCCGATTCGCTTCTCCCACCTCTTCACGAGATTCCCGTTGACTTCCGGTCACGGTGTGGAAAAACGCACAGTTGTCTATTTAGCCAGAAAATGTGGAAAAAACTATTTTAGCGTTATTTATAGGCTCAAGGTTATAATATTATATATATATATCGTTGTGTGTGGATTCGTCCATCCAAAATACATTTTGGCATTTAAAAAATCAAATTCACCTCAATTTTTTGTAAGAAAAAATTTTTTTCCAACTTTTATATATTGAAATTTGTAGACGCTTGAATACTGTTCCTCTTTTGTTCGAAACATTTTTTCCTCAGATTATCGAGAACCCATGAAAAAGCGTGGCGATAGTGGAATATTTTAACTGTCACTTTCAAGCCTTATAACTTGAAAAATATTTAAGGAAAAAGTATTTCATTGTAGTGTTTCGGAAAGCTCTCAAAACAAGCTACAAGAATATGCAATAATAAATAGGGTTCCCCAAGATAACGGAGGATCTCGTGCCCATAACTGACGTCACAAGATAGTAACATAACAGCGAGGTATACAAGTATTGTGCATTATTTCGTACACATTTAGAAAAACGGTGCAAACTTGTTGCATAAAGAATTGTAAAGAACGACAAAACCGTGATACAAACATATCTTTTCACAAGTAAGTATTTTATACTTAATATCGCATATATATTGCTCTTCGAAGTCTTCCAAGTGCTCGAAATTTCAAAGTCTTCGAAACGTATGAAGTTGTAACTTTCAGTCACCACTGACACTGAACTTTCCGTTTGGACTTTTCGTAATTAAATTAAATCTAAAAAATTGCATTCTATTAATAAATTTCGGGATCATATCACGAATGTACTTAAAAAATAATACTTTGCAAACAAAATTTTAATGAATTTTATTAAATTCGGTGAAATCGGATATCGCGGACTAAATGAAAAGAAAGGCAGGACAGGCTTGGCGCTTGACAAAACTCACGTATTCAGTAGGGCTATAACTTTCCTTCGAAGGTCGAAGATTTCGAAGCTTGAAGGAAAGTTACAGCCCTAGCGGGTACCCGGACACCCCTAGTAAGAAGTGAACCGTTACCGCATCGTCACTTTTTCCGTTCGATAGCGGAAACGCGAGAGAATTTTTCGTCGGTCTCTTGAACTTGGCCTTCGTCCAGTCGACCGCGACGGTCATTCGTTTTGACCCAAGTATGGCAGCGATTTCACAGCAAAGCCACAAGAAACATCGTCCGTCACCGTCACCTCGACCGTTTCTTGTCTGTATATTGACCTCTCGCGATTAATCGCCGCCAGCAGCTTCCCGATTAAGCGTCACATTGTTCCTCCCTTCTTTTCGGTTCAAAGAAGAAGGAACAATCGAGTTCCCTTGTAAAAAGATCGCCTACCAAGCGAATTTCCTCTTAACGAAACACTAACCCTATGCACTCGAGCGGTGACTCGGAGGCGCCACTAATAATTCTTGTACCATTATTAAATTTGTATTCAATGAATTACTAAACGTATTTGATATTTTAATGAACTACTGCAAGTGTTGCGCGAAGTATTATATCAGTTTTATAACGATAAAACTAAGAGAAACATGTAAAATGGAAATATTTCAGGCCGGAAGCAAAAATTCGGTTTTCGAATTAGAATAGCTCCGCGTGCAAAAGGTTAAACATCCTACAAATCCGGCTACTATCATTATTGTATTGGAAATAAAATGTACAAGGTGAAATGCACGACATCGCTGCACCGCGCATGCGCCAACGTAAGAACGTTCGAACTTTTCGTGCAGTCGCGTTCGGAACATTACTCGCGACAGTAATATTATGCAAACTAATCTTGAAGGTTTCTCGACTGTGCCACTCGGTGGATGGAATAAATTACGGATTAAATTATAAATTCACAGGGGTCGTAATCCGCCGAGAAATGTACGATCTCGCTCGAATTCACAAGAAGTAGACCATGCACGCGCGTCTTGAAGTCTCGAAAGCCACAAGAAACACACAACTGACGCATCCCTGAAGTTCGCCTGCACGTTTAGCCGAATCACATGATCCTCTTCGACGAGAGATACGATGAAATTCGAACCACGGGATTATTCAAATTTTCACGAACACTCGCCGTTGACGTTTGAAGGACTTCCCCATAAGACCGATTCTACGCGCTGGATCGGCGTGCACGGAAATTCGAAACCGCCGAAATTTCCCGATTTCGAATCGGCAGGGTTCACGGAACACGAACACGAATTTCACGATTGTAAATCGCGTTCCACGGCGTTCGCCCGCGAGACCACCATAACATTCGAACCGCGAATCCCGGAACAGTCGGGCGAAGTTTGAAAATAGGCGCGCGAAACGCTCACGCACCGGTCCGCGTGCGGTTCGCTGGCGAAAACGCAGAAATAAAGGGGCTTTTCACTCACCATTTGATCCAGATAAGGATTCCGCTTATCCCAGCGATACTCCTGAAGTTGCAAGGACTCGTAACGTTGTTTTTTACGCAAACGGTGACGCGAGTGTCTCACGACCGATATTGCCACAGCTGGGCCCATCCGGCCATCTTGCCGTATATCAAAACGTGTACTATACTGCGCTGGCGTATTTTGCCGCTCGCCCCTCTCTCTTTCTCCTCCCCGGCCCCCCTGTCAATGGTGCTCTCACGGTAATTGCGTAACCGGCTGAGAGCTGAGACACTTTCTGTGTCGCTGTCTTCGTCGCGGCGAATGCACCCCGCCATGCTCCATTACTGTCTCACGTATCTCCCGCAGGTTCGCCGTAGTGCATCGCCGGCGGCGCTACGAACGTTTGGAAAATTTTCAAAGACGTCGCCGCGCGGTTGACAATAAGGATGCTACCTGAGCTCGAGTTACAAGGTGACCGAAATCTCCGATCAATTCGATTGTTGTTTAACCTTGATCACTTTCGAATCTCTGCTGTTTGCATTTTTCATTCCGTTCGGTGCGAGCGAAGCGGTTTCTCGAACGGATATTTGCATACGAATTTGCTTTGTTATTCTCTGCACCGACGAGATATACCTCGTCTGTGTTCTCTGGTGAAAGTTCCAATTTTTCGAAAGTTGGTACGGTCGCTTGCCGCCGATGGCGCTACTGTACAGGGTAGTTTGATCGCGCGCCGAAAATTGTTGCACATTGCACATCGATGAATCAGCGTAGACCGCAATGCGTATAAAGATTGTATAAAATTGTTTTATTCAATACTGATAGTAATGAAAAAGGCATTGTTCCACGACGTGGTATTTACATAATGTATAACTAACGTATATATATATATATATATATATAGTTAACAATATATACAGCGTTCGATCGAACGAGTCAAATAAATTAACTACTACTAAACCAGTCGCTGCCCATTGCTCCGAAGAATGCTGCCGCTCCGGACTTTATGGTGGCGCCCGTGGAATCGCTTTTCACATTTTCCTTACCCGTTACTTTTTTCCGCTAGAATAAAAAGAAATTTCGTTAACGACGCATTCGTGTTTCTCTCTTTCCTTCGACCACGAAACTATAAACACAGAGACTCGTTAGATCAATCGGGAAAGTTACGTAAATGTAACTCGTAAAAATCAGGAAAAGAAATGTTTCTGTTAGAAATTAGTCAGCTGGAAACTACCATGCAATGTCGTTCTCTTACCGCAACTCAATGCACGACCTATCTTATCAGAATGCACTGGAAATCTAAGAGTACATACATAAAAACGAATTTATAGAAAATCACAGTGAAATAATTGTTGAACATAATGGTCAGAAGATGCTGAGAAAATGCAACCAAGAGCTTCAAATTATTTGCAATTTTATATACCTGTAGTTTTTCTGGTATCGTTATGGATACCAAAGGCAAACTCCTTGCTGGCGCGGTCACTGTTAAAGATGGAAACCAGGGCGCACCGTTGCATAGAGCTAACACCGTGGGTAAATCTGATTTCACACCCTCGGTATTACTGTATTCATTTCGCGCTCCCAAAATTGAATGCAGCTGCTCCAAATGAGGCACTAGATTTCCGAGTATAAGCTAAAAACAACGCCAAATCAATTGAAATCGAAATTCGATAAAGCAAAATAGTAGACAATCGTCTATGAATTCTCACCAAAGATCTTTGAACGCTTCTTTTCACGTTGGTATGAATAAACGGATTGAAGACATCGTAATCGAATGGATCTATTTTCGACAATACACTGTCGCAGGCTTCCGCGGATAAATCGGACAAAGTCTTATTTTCTCGTGGCACCATTAGCAAGCTCGAATATTTGACATCGAACAGCACCTGCAACGCTTGTTTCTGGGAAAGATTCGCACCAGAACACGCAGCTACATAGTAGCTCAATAATTCCACGGCAACATCGTCTATGATATCGTGAAGCACCTTCCTATATAATAAAAAGACGAGTAGAAGAAACTCCATTCGTGAAAGTCAAGGCTCAACGATGCCTTGTACTTACTTTGGAACGGTGTGTGGAATTATTTTGTTCAAGTCTTTGCTAACCACAGTTAAAAACTTTTGCAGTTGTATGGATGGCTGATATGGCACTAGGATCTCGGATTTGATCCGTTTCCCCTCCCCAGACTCTTCTTCGATGGTGACCTTTTGCCATTCCGAAATTACCGCGTGTATCCGGTAACCATCTAGTGGTTCTTTCGATATGTATTTCATTCTGTGCTCGCTTATCTTAGCTTTGTACGCATTAGCCCAAACTGACCACACAGAAGTACTATCTTCTTTCAGTTTGTCGCAGATCGACTGCCATTTCGCGCTCGTGATGGTGAGTCCAGACACTTTCGAAAGCGTAAAACATTTGTTTAAGTTCGAACTGAGGGTTGTCAATGCCAAAAGAAATCTGGCCATCACAACAGCGTTTGTGTCGCGCTGGCCGTGTTCGGGCTTCTCATTGACGCACGTGGTTTTCACGAAACCGATGAAGTCCTCTATCATAGTAGTACTGGTGGTTTGTAGGTGTTCCTGGATTTCCGAACGATCGGAAAATGTATTCGAAATTAACGATATATTCGTGGACAATAGATTGTCTTTGATAGACATGACGCTTTCGGTCTCGTACAAATATTGTTCGAGATCATGAAGCAGAGCTTGTAAGCCTGAATCAAAGTTCTCGCATAATTTGAGAATGTTAGGCGAGTATCCCTTGGTCTTCATCAATAAGGACCTCTTGCCGTCGAGTCCGCCGTTTTTGGAGAGCTTTTGAGGAATATCGCTGGGAGAATCCTTCCAAACAAACCAGCGCAAATCGTGTTCCGGATATTCAAATTTATCGTTTATTGCTTTGTTGAGTAACTCCACTACGTCCGCTTTCAGTTTAGCTGTAGTTTCCGTCCATTTGTCCCTTATAATATCTAAGAAAGTAATGAGAATTTTGTATTAATGAATAAAACGGTGATTCTACGCTAGACCTACTTTTTGCTCTTCGAGATATGATAGGTTGAAAGAATTCGACCCAGAACGTGATCCTGGGCAAAGACAATTCCTCCCAAATGGAATTCCAATTGTCGGGCAGGTTAATGCTAACCGCCTCTTCGCGAACGTAGTATAAGCCTTTTATAGATACTATTAGGTTCAACAATTTTGTAACCTCGCGATTGCAAAACTCGGTAACCCATTCCAGCCAGGACTGAACGCTCTTCTGCAGATCCGGTAAAGTAAGGTTGCCGGTATTATCCTGAACGAATGGTTTATGCTGTTTCGTTACAGAAGGCAGAAATTCCTTGAGCAATTCTTGATTCACGTCCAAACGACAAAGCAAAGAATATGCTTCTTGATCCTGAATCTGTGCTATGTACTGTAGAACAAGACCACCCGATTTGTTCTTTGTGTCTGAAATGAACAACACGCTTAATTATAGTATACTTTCTGGACACGGTAAATTGAATACACGATTACTTACTTATAAAACACGAGTACATCAAATTAACCGTTTGAATTAGTATTTTAATGCACAGCTTAATTTTATTCTTAACACTGCTGTCATTTTCATCCGTGATAATCGACTTGATAGCATGGCTACGCATGGATATCAACATGTCTAGCAAGTCTGAGAACGAAGTCCCATTTAGTAACACGAGTGCAGCTAAACAATTTGCTATACTCTAAAAAGATAATGTTTTTAATGGCACAATCTATAGTATATATGCGAATGAATGCTGACCTCTGGTTGCACTTCCAATGACTGCAATATATTATTGCATTCGGTGGTTATAATATTTTTAAACTGACAGATAACATCCCATTGTTTGGAAATGATCGGGTATTTGTTTGACAAATCATCGCTTCCTACTTCGAACAGTAAACTATAATTTACATGTTGCGCTACCAAATACAACTGTGTGGCGAATAATAAATTCTTGTTCTCAATATTAGTCCAGATATGCTGAGGAATATCCATTAATATTTTTATTTGAATAACAACTGAATATTGAATTTCTTCTAGATATCTAAAAATGAAACAAACCTTCAAGAAATAATCGAAATAAAATCTTGCACATATAATATAACAGTAGGGAAGGTAACGAACATACCTATCATTTTTATTGTTAGTCGGATCAACTTTAAAACCGATGAGGTACTTCTTCTGCAGTTCCCTGAATTTATCTTCGATACTAATGATTCTTGTGATGACACGTTCAGAAGTTATCTTCATCTTCCCAATTGTGTCAGCAGCTAGTATTAAATCACGATACCTTTCCCTAAAAACATGAAAATTTTCAATTGGTCATTGATTAGTTTAGCAGTAGAAAAATAACCTTGTATATAACAGAACTTATCTCGTGTAGACATAATTAATATTCGTAACAGCTATTTAATATTGTCACGCAAACACGTTGTTAATGTGAAAACAATGAAAGAAAAAAACAGATATAGTAAACGACATGAAATTATTCGAACGAACGTTACCCAACAAGAGTTCTAAGCTCGATTTTCTTTCTGTCACTTTCATTTTGAATTTTCTTCTGGATCCCTTCGATTTCTTTGATGGTAAAGTCCTCGAACAATTTGTTAATGTCCAAATCTAAATAATTCGTTGTCGTCATCTTTTTGACAAGTTTGTTGTTGCGTGTTCAGTGGTGTTCAGAGCCCGGTTGTTCCCACGTAGTACAAAATCAACAGAACCATATTTCCCGTCATTATCAACACTGCACAACGTGGAGAATTTCACATTCTCGCATCGCTAGATAACGCTACGAGTATGTTCTTTAAAGGAACGAACAATAAGAATGATTTTTATAATCCACTGAAACCATATCACGGACGAAATGTAAATATGTATGTATTTAGAAAAATTTTATGTATTTTCGTAACACCCATAAAGTATATTTATGTATAAGCTGGTATAAGGGGCTAGTCTACCCTCGATTTGGAACTAGAAAATTACTAGAATCTTACTAGATTTTGGGTCCGAAACATGGGTCTGCGCGGATCGGTTGTTTGTCCTTATTTGAGCTAATTGTGGGCTGGGTGAGGGCTCATTCGAAAGAGGAAGGTTCATCACACACGGGTCTGGTCATGATTTTAACGAGATTATGTTTATATCTAATAATATGAGTGTCCAAAGTACAGTAAAAATCTAGGAAAAAAACCAGCAGATTTCAATGCATTTTTCTGTCTCCAAAAGACTTTTTGACTTATATTATGACCAGACCCGTGTGTGATGAACCATCCTCTCTAGAATGAGCCCTCAGCCAGCCCAAAATCTGCTCAAATAAGGACAAACAACCGATTCGCGCAGACCCACTTTTTCGATCGAAAATCTAGTAAGATTCTAGTTATTTGCTAGATATTTGCTATTTACTAGAATCTTACTAGATTTTCGATCGAAAAAGTGGGTCTGCGCGAATCGGTTGTTTGTCCTTATTTGAGCAGATTTTGGGCTGGGTGAGGGCTCATTCTAAAGAGGATGGTTCATCACACACGGGTCTGGTCATAATATAAGTCAAAAAGTCTTTTGGGGACAGAAAAATGCATTGAAATCTGCTGGTTTTTTCCCTAGATTTTTACTCTACTTTGGACACTCATATTATTAGATATAAACATAATCTCGTTAAAATCATGACCAGACCCGTGTGTGATGAACCTTCCTCTTTCGAATGAGCCCTCACCCAGCCCACAATTAGCTCAAATAAGGACAAACAACCGATTCGCGCAAACCCATATTTTCGACCCAAAATCTAGTAAGATTCTAGTTATTTTCTAGTTACAAATCGAGGGTAGACTACCCCCATAAGCCATAAGCTCACATAAGCTTGCATAAGCTCGCGTGAGCTCGTATTTGCTCGTATTGGCTCGTAATCTGCTCGTATCCACTCGTATCTCGTATCAGCCAGTGTTGCCATCCGGGGTGCGCCACTGCCGCCGCCGCCATATATTGCATATATATATGTATACATATGACATATATATGTAGTTTATATATTCAACACGGCTTGAATATTCGACTGTATTCGACTAATTCGACACGATTGTGACGATTGGACACGATGCGTACACATTCAGATCATTCAGATCCCACAATCCCACTGGATCTCACGCGCAAAAAATCCATTCGCTCAAGTCGCGCGACGCTGTTTCCGCTGTATATGCCCTAATTATATTATTTATTATTATTTTTTTTAAATGCTACAGGATCTTAAGTAAATTTTGTTCTTATTATATATAAGGTTTATGTGGTATTTAGGGCGTAAAATTGACAAAGAATGTAAAATAGACTTTTCACATATGTTTTATTTAAAAATACAATGATACAGTTGTAATCAAGCTACCGGTCTTTGGCTGTAACTTTACTGCGCTCGAAGGCTCTCCTGAGCCATGACTGCATAGAAATTTCAGTTTCGTTTTTAGTTTTTGATAATCCCGATATTGTTGCTGCATCTAAACAATGGAATTTTAGTTGAATAATATTCAATCGTATACAAATAAATATGATAATAAAATAAACGTGATTACCTATTATTATTTTGGCTACTTTTAAAGTATTAAAAACTTTTTTTCCTTTTCTTCCCAGCCAACTGTATCCGGTAGCAAATTTATTGGTTATTAAACAGGTCATGACTCGTTTTACAAAATGGTAATTACTCTTGCCTCCTAGTGCAGCTAATTCATTGATCTACAAATTAATCATTTTGTTACAACTGAATTAGAATTCTATTCGTATCGTTCGTTATATTTCTTACCGCGTCTCTAAAATTGTTCTCATCTTGCAGATAAGTTTCGAACTTCTGCAATTCCTGTTCACAATTGATCGGAAATACTATATTTTGGTCGAAAATTGATCGACTTCCTGGCGCAGAATAGTGGTTGAATTTTTCCTCTAATCTTTCTACTCTACTTAAAACCTCCGTCAAAAGATTGTGCAATAGATGCTGCTGTTCTAGTATGGTTTTGCAGTAGTTTTCTAGTCTGGTGCTATTATTGTCCAGTTGAGACGTTTCTTGGTTTTCTGAAATTTTAGATTTGGTAGGTATCAGTTGATGTAAACTATGAATGTAACATTTGATGTTGTATATCGTAAGACGCTTCCTTTTGTATTTACATACCAAACGAGCTGGAACTTCTTGGCTCCTCTTTCACCTGCTGTCGGGGGGACGGCGATTCTTCACTGGTAGCAGTAACTAAAAATAAAATATATTCTGAAGTAAAAAGATAGGCTAATTACAAGTAAGAAGATGAGATGTACAGCTATGAATGTAAAATTTTATGTTCTATATCGTAAGACGCTTCCTTTTGTATTTACATACCAATCGGGCTGGAACTTCTTGGCTCCTCTTCCACCTGCTGTCTTCTTTCATACGGTCCGCTGGTGGCAGTGACTGAAAATAAAATATATTTTGAAGAAAAAAGATATACTAATTACAGTAAGGGAATGAAATATACAGCTATATGAATGTAATATTTAATGTTCTATATCGTAAAGCGCTTCTTTTTGTATTTACATACCAATTTTGGGTTTCCTCCTCAAACTTGGGGGAGTGGGCTGCATTGTGTCATCAGATGATAGTTCTTCGCTGCTGGTGTTCCACGACGGGCGAGTAATCTTTCTTTTTTTTGGTAATCCGTATTCGTCCACCTCCGACTGTAGATCGCTGCTATCCTCTGCCTCCTTCGCTTTGGCTCGCGCCTTTACGTAGTCGGCTAGAAGAATTATATAATTATTATTTTAATTGTACATGTATGTATGTATGTATAATTACTTTAACTTACAAAAGATGCTGTTTCTGAAGCTCTTTACAGTAAACTGAATCCATGAAGGTTGAGGCGGTTCCAATTTTTTTATCGCATTACTCAATTTTGATTGCGGTAGTGGTGGCCAATAGCATTTGTCGCCTTCTAGCCAACTAGTCGGCACTGCTTCTACTGTTTTGTCGTCCACAAATTGGACAACGGTCCATGTAGTTGTCAGTACCTCCATTGTATGTGTATTCTAAGAATTGAAGAGTACGGTAAAATTTAGAGACTAATTTAAACATATAATTATGTTATAAATATACTGAATTAAAGAAATATATTTAGAAAAATAGCGAATATAATAACGGAATGGAAATAGGGCAATTTTTTCAGTTTCCAACTTTACACACTACAAGGCGGTAGACTCATCGTTTCCAGGATTGCAAGGGTACGGGATTCACGTTCTCATTTCTCATAGACGCCTCGTAAATGTAAATGAAAAAGTAGGACTTTTGAGGGAAATAGTGTCCTAGATCGATCTTTTATCTAGCGTTTTCGACTTCTGAAAAATCCTATTTTTGTATATTATCGAGAAATGAGAACGTGAATCCCGCACCCTTGCAATCCTGAAAAAAGGGGTCTACCCTCTCAAATAGTAAACTTATTGTTCAATAATTCATTAAAGTTGTAGTAATGAAACAAATATGTAGCGGAAGGGCATCAGCAAGGAACACTAACGGTAACAAATAATAGCAATGACCAAGTAGCACAGAGATATCCTATGTACATCCAGAATACGTCCGTTTTTTAAAGTACATTCCGTACATTACATTTGGAGCAGTGTTGTTAGATTGAGCAGGCTGCGCGCGCATACGCGACGATTCTAGCGTCAGTGAAGGACAAAGTTGGGGTACCTTGGTCACCCTGCATAATTTCGCAAAATGTTTTTTTATGGAGAGGTCCCAAATGCGCAAGGTTTTTGGGGAAGAGCAATTACAGTTGTTCGGTATTACCCACGAAAGCCAAGGTACATAATGTCGCATATCGGCCGTTGCTTAGGACTGTAGGACGCACATACGTTCTTGCATTTGGTCGCGCATGCGCGTGCAACCACGTGCAAGAGCAACCCGCCCAATCTAACAACGTAACTCCATGTAACTCGTAACGTAACAACACTGATTCGGAGAACGTCCCGGCAATATCCGTATGTCCCAGTAAAACCTAAGAAACTGACATTCCTGGAACATCCTAAATATAAATCCTAAGGACATTCGTAAAACCTAAACAAGGGACATTCTTAGAACGTCCAAAATTCACATCCTAACGACATTTGTAAAACCTAAGAAACGGACATTCCTGGAACGTCCAAAATTCAACTTCTAAGTATATATAAATAGACTTATACCTTCTTATTTGGACTCAAGTATAGATATAGAGATCGATTGCGCGGCCTGTACCAGCCTGTACGAAGCGTTGAAGCACGTTGAAGCCAGTTGAAGCGCCCACAATGGCCACAATGTCAGCGAGGGATATAAAGAGTGAGAGAGAGAGAGAGAGCAATAGTTGGTCGTAGTGCGCACTCTTTCTAATTGACGAGTTGGTGGAGAGAGATTTGCCCAATGATAGTGGGTGTGCATAGTGAAGTGAGAGTTGACTGGCTCGCTGCGCCCCCACCAATTATCGGTGTGCGAGTGAGATAGATATACAACCCGCCGCCATTGTGGGCTTCAACGCTTCGTACAGGCCGCGCAGTCTATCGTCTATCTCATCAGCCTATCTCTATAAGTCTATGGGAGCCCCTCAAACGCCTGCTTCCCTCACTCACCGAGCTTCCTTTCGGTAGCGCTCCTCGCCCCTCGCGGCTCCAATCACTGATATTTGATATATCAGTGGCTCCGATTGGACGATGCCTGCGCATTGCTTGCGACAGACCGACAGACGAAACCGCGTCCTTCTCCTTCATAGTTCATGTTCATAGCATAACCTAATTTTTGTTTGTTAGTGAATAAAGGTATATATCACATCTTGTCTGTATAATCATCTTATTCTCTATCAATTGATGATATCTTTGAAAACTGTATCTGTTGCTGTAATTTTTCACAACGAAGTTTATATGTTGTGACGTTGTGTGTTTCTTCTCATTGCAGTTGGCGTCATTTATCATGATAATGCACATAATTGGAATTTGATCATTGAATATTCATTACGTTTGATTGTTTAATAAATCTAATACCAATTTATATTTATTTCTCGTTACCTCTTCCGTAGAGTCATGGACGAAGATTTACGTACTCTATGGTGTGGGAATTTGAGCGAGAGAGTAACAGAAGAAATTCTCTATGAATTATTCTTGCAGGTTTGTGTATTCGAATAGATTGATAACCAATAATTTCACAAATATTTTATACATAATAAAGTTATTTTTCGAACCTTCTACATATTTCTTAACGTCGTATTATTACGAGAACGTTCGTTGAAGCCAAATTTTAATCAAATTTTCTATTATATTTATTAACCTGAACATTGTTGCTCCTAACATCTGAATCAACTCCTTCATTAGTAGAATTTTTAAATCTATAGATTTCTTTATAGAAATACTTTCTGCAATGTTGTAGGGTGGTCCTGTGCAAAGAGTTATCATTCCTAAAGATCGTGATGGGAAACAGAGAACGTATGGATTTATAACTTATAAACATATTAATTCTGTAGCGTATGCTTTGGACCTATTCGATGGTACATTGCTATTCAATCGCCCTATTTGTATGAGCACAAGGAACAACACAGAATCAACACCAAAAGCAAACATACAGGATCAGTATCCCAATCCTAACCAGCTACTTCAGTTAGGTCAACAGATGTTGTTAGGAAATAATCCTTGTAATATGAAAATGGTCATGTTCGGAGCAAATATGTTGCCAAGTACAGGTCCTCATTCTAGACAAGTAGATAATCATCTGTACGATAATAGAAGATCCGAACGAGTACATCCTTATCGTAGGGAACCAACTAAAAGTAATCATCATAAAGATCATAGATCTAGAAACACTCATAACAATCACAGATCAAGCGATCACTCTCGAAGAGATTACAAAAATAGTAGACGCAATTATCGTTAATATGCTGTAATGTATAAAGCCGGTAGAGTGTATAATATTAATTCCTATTATCACAATGATTTTAAGCAATTTGAAGGCATTTGATTCACTACAAAGTATTTAACTTTGTAAAATTGATGATATTACACAAATTGGAATGTATAAACTTTTTATATTTATATCTACTAAAAGAAATAATTATTTTCACCTATTAAAATATTCGAAGTATTTATAATAATTATGTGGTTTGTAACATTTCTGATTATTTGTGTTACGCTCCATATTTTGTTTAAATAAACGCGCAGCTTTTTCGGCAAGCATTAAAACTGCAGCATTAATATTACCGCTTGGCAACGAAGGCAATACAGATGCATCGATCACATACAGATTTGTCACACCGTAAACTCTATAAGAAGTAAGTTTTGTCAAATTGATATCACAAAGCATGTTGATTGAAGAAAGAAAAGGTAATGAGTTACCGAAACTTCCGATCAACAACGTCGCCCATGCGACACGTCCCGGCGGGGTGATAACAAGTTAATGTTAAATGTTGTATGTAACATTCCCAATACTTTTTGCTACCAAAATTTTCATTTTCGCAACCAGGAAAATGTTTTTCATAAATAGATGCGCCAATGGATTTCATAATATTCGTTTGGACAAGCTTCTTCACAAATTGCAGTCCTGTAAATTTGAGTATCACACGTTGCGATCATGTTTCACGAATTGTACATATACTATTAAAATTGAATCAGTCATAGTACCATCGGTAAGACGTGCAATATCATCTGTATTTGTTAAGTATTTCGGATTAATTAACGGTGGATCAAAAGAATTGGTACTATTCAATTTTACCTCTCCCATACTTTTCGGATGTAATAAAACTGGAGCAATCGTTACAGTATTCTTGTAAACAAGAGGAGCAAAGTAATCATTATAAATCTATAAAGATCATATAAGAAATTAATATTAAGTTATATCAATAAATATCTTTGTAAAATATATTCCTTGGAATTTACCTTATCTGATATTCCCAGGGCCTTTCTTAAAACAATTCCACCATCTTTTGATAATCCAAGTGGCATCACCATTATCTGTAAATCTGGTACACTTGTTATATTTTTTTCAAAAGAACTATGAAACGTTCCCAGGACTTCAACACCTGCAGATGTCCAAGGACCTAAGTAGCATAAAAAAAGACCTCTAAGTAAACATACAATTACAAACCTGTTACAATGGTAATCATCTTTCCCAATTAAGAAGTGTACCTTCTCCATAAAAAAAATACTTTATAGCCGATGTAAGACTGAAGGTATCAGCCATATTTAAACCTATAGTTTCGTTGATCGTAACTAAATCAATTCCTGTAAGCACATGGTCCACTAAATGTTGACCAACTGGTAAATCTTTGACAATATTTATCTAAAAAGTGAGCGGATTAGTGAATCATAAATACAATATATATACATATACACTCATTCAAAGTGTACCTTCAAGTCTTCTAAATGTTTTTTCGGTCCAATTCCGGACAACATTAATATTTTAGGAGTACCAATAGCTCCGGCACTGAGAATAACACCTCGTTTTGCGATAGCTTTAAATACTTTATTTTGAGTCACAAATTGCACTCCCACCGCTTTCTTTGATTCCATCAATACCTGTAATTAGATGCTAATTGCATAATTACAATTCATTGAACAATATCAATATTATTTTTCTTTCAACATACTTTCTCGACATGAGCATGGGCAATTATGGTCATTCTCTTTTGAACATTTTTTTGCAATAATTTATCAGTACTCCACCGTTTACCATTTTCCATAGACAACTGTGGTTTCATGAAACCTGAATTAATAACATTATCAAACGGTGATACTCGTTGTTACAACATTTTGTTGATAATAGTAATATTACCAATGTTCAAGTCCTCGTTAATATTACCGATAGGTTGATGTAACTCTTCCAATCCTTTCAAGATTATATCGGATAGATTAGTACTCCATTTCAAGATATTTGTACTCATTGGACCACCATTCTGTGTGGTGGGTTCTACACAGATTTTTCGATTTAAATAATAATAAAAGCTAACAATAAATAATACTTATTATAATAACCATTAAAATCTGGAAACCAGTCTCTATAATCCAGAGGATGTCCGCGTACATAAAGCATGTAGTTTAATCGACTAGTTCCACCAAGAAGTTTACCCATTGGCCATTTGCTTTGCTGAAAAATAAGTTCATAATTACACATTGAAATAATTATTGCATGCTAGAGATATATTCATCGAATGCAATACATTATTGACTAAACCCTTGCAAGCATTCTGTTGCGGTACAGTAGTGTATTGCCAATCGTATGGACTATTCTGAATTAAGGGAGCCAAAAGTGGAATATCAAGAAAAGGTGGTGGAACTCCACCAGCCTCGAGCAGCAACACCTTATATCCATATTCTGTTAATCTCGCAGACAAAGTTGCTCCTGCAGTGCCTGCTCCAACTAGAAAAATATTTTCTATGTAAGATAAGGCACATTGATTAAATTGGTAACAATATGTAAAAGCTTACCGATGATGTAATCGTACACCTGCGAATCATCGATATCGTTAAAAAATTTATACGAAAATATATCGAGAAAATATGTAAACCGAAGATAATTGGAAAATGCAATAGTCGCGATACTAGTTATCGCAAATACAACCAAGTGTTGCAATAAGAGCATCTTAAAATCATGCTAAACATTGAGGTTATAGTATGAATCTCTTCTCATTAAATCCTCCTGCATGCTTCTAAACATTTGTACCAACGCGCAATTTCAAATTTTGTCGTTGACTGCGAAGAAATCATTACGATAATGTATGCGCAGAAGAAAGGGAAGTGTTTTTGTAAAAGAATATAAAACGTTTTATTTAAAATGAGATTTTGTACATCGTGTTCACGGTATAGATTCGGTGGCAACAGCAATCGGCCATGTCACAGGACCTTTCAATACTATATCATCCAATAGAGCTTTGATTTTCATAAATCTTCGTTTGAACTCTAGACCGCAGCCTTTGGATAATCTGAAATCTACAAGTATCTTCCCATCCATTTCAACGATATTCGCTTTGAAAACGAGAGGCATTTTTCTTCTATCTGTGCTCGATATGGTAACCTGTAAACAAAATGAATGAATCAACAATTTATAGTACGCGACCATCTTACAACTGCTAGTTAACATATTCACTTTGAAACTTACCGTACGACAATCGTTGATACGACAAGTATAATTCTCACTGTTCATGCAGTTTATTAATCTTTTCACCGTTGTCTCCAATGCCGTTTTAACGAAGAATCTAGTCATTCTCCGCACTAAACGTTGGTAGGTATTTTGCTGCAAATGTATGGATAAATTTTAGTCATTGTGTCCATAATTATATCGATCATTTTACGTAAAGAAAGAAACTGCAAGGAAGTTGCACTACCTGGCTGGCTTGTGTAAGTTGCTTATTTTGTACTTGAGTGCAAACTAATAAGTCTTCTATATGAGCGGGTTGTGAAAATGAAAATCCTGGCTGTTCTTCTAAATTAATTTCTACAACATTATTTTGTACCCTAGGCAATTCTGGTTGGGACAAGCAGAATCTTGTCAAGTTTTCATCCTCTAACATTTGCCTTGAATCCGTTTCGTCAGGTCGTATGCATCCTTCTACAATATCAATACAAAATTAATAATAAAGATAGTACTTGTGTAACACTATATATAGAGAATGTAATCTTTTGATATTTCTATTGGATGCACACGCCAGTGCTCTTTGCTTTGGTAATCTAGCTTTATGATCCTTAATTAAAATCATAGAGCTGTATTACCAAAGTAAAGGCAAAAGCTTTGATAATCTTGAGAAGTTACAATTGAAATTTATATGTTTAATTAATACAAATTAAGAATGAATAGATCGAATACTTGTAAATTCACGAAAACACCTGGGTGTTCTTAGTATCCACTCAGTTAGGTACCAAGCTGCTTTGAGTAATTAAGTGTACACTCAGAGATACTTAGTACCTGACAGAGTAAACGCTTATCTCATCGTATCCATGGACGCGCCGTAAATCTGTTACATATATACAAGGCAAACAATGTGTTACTACTCAGAACAGATACATACCTTTCGGGAACATTTTGATGAACCATCTGTGTTGCTTAATGTCTCTTATGGTATATCTGGACGTCGGCGAGTGCATAAGAACATTTTTAATCAGAGACAAGGAAGATGTATCCAACTTTCTCCATGGTGTGAAAGACATGTATTTCCCTTCTCTCCATGCCTTGTATTCTCGACACTCTGCCGAGGACTGATCCCAAGGCAGTTCTACAGTTCAGATATGGACCAGTTAAAGACTAAGAAATGTAAGTTACTCATTAGCGACCTAAATCATCAAACTAAAAATGACAGTGATCTATGTGTTGTGCATAAAGCTGTCATTAATTCATTCCTTTTTCGATTTACTGGTTTACTCAGACTCGACATTGAAGTCTGAAGAAGTTGCGAATGAAATATTACTGATAATATAATTAACTAATATATTACTGATAAAGATAAGCTGCTACTGTACATATATGTGTCTTAATTAAGATTACCTCCAGTCAATAAAGCAACAAGAATTATACCACATGACCACACATCCGCAGGTTCTGCATTGTATTTTTGTGATAATACTTCTGGAGCAACGTATGGCAGTGTTCCACATCTTTTCTCCAAGCTCCGCTCTTTCCCTTGAAGTCGAAACATTGTTGCCATGCCAAAATCAGAGATTTTTAAGTTGTTATTTCCATCTAGTAGTAAATTTTCTGGTTTCAAATCTCTGTGCGCAATTCCTTTACTATGCAGGTATTCGACTGCTGAAATTAGTTGTCTGAAATACTTCTGTGCCTCCCATGCTGGCATACCGATGTCAGGCTCTGTTTTAACGAAGAGAGTAGCATCAGCACCACCATTTCTTAAACTATCACAGAAAAGCAATACTCTTACCAATCCTATCAAAAAGTTCTCCACCAGAAGCATATTCTAAGAAAATATATTCCATGTTTGGCTCGCTACGCTTCCCAAAGTATTGTACAATGTTCGGATTAGATAACATACGGTGAATAGCAGACTCTTTGCGAACGGTTAGCCTAGCATCCGTGTGTTTATCTAAATCTATCATTTTCATGGCAACCGCCTCACCGGTGGATCTGTTCAAGAGTAACTTTACCCTGAAAGGATCGAAGCGAATGTTTGAATAAAAGTAACAAAGTAACTGTTGAAATAAATGCCTAAAATATAACAATACTTGGAGCACGATAAAAAAACATCAATGAAACGAACGTGGAATATTTTTATCGATAAAAATCGTATTTCATATATATATATATATATATATATATATATATATTCCAAAATTATAAATTATTTCTCAGAACGAAAACAGAGTAATCGTTGATCGTTTTAAAGCGATACAATTTAGAAGAATTCTGTAAACGTACTCGCCGTAAGCACCTTCCCCTAGAGTGTGTCCAAATATCCAACCGTCCACGAATTCCGTCATCCTGTCTCAGCATACCTTTCCGCGATGGTGGCAAGGATCTTTGTTCCCTAATCAATGGTTTGCTCGTCTGCCGGTTACTTAAAATGGTAACTTCGCCTGCGAGAAGCAAAATCATTAGAAAGAATGAAAAACAGAAAATCGACGAGGCAATTAAGAAGAATTTTGTTACTCGCAGATGCTTACATTAAATCTTTCTTTCATAATAACGATCGGCCTTTCGGAGCACGTGGTTTTAATAGCTCCAATAAAACATCGTGCTTCCACCGATAAAACGAACACTTTCGGTTTCGTTTCGAACAGAATTTCTCCGAGAACTCTGTCCGTATGGTGTTCCGTTTGACAACGTGTTCGCGAGTTAAATAGTTACAGATTAATATATTCTTTCTTCAACAGACGTAGCATTACTGTTAGGAGAGAAAGTATGAGATGATACAAGAGCCAAGAGGTATTCATCTCTATAGACACACGACCAACTGCGCACACTCGTCCTAGGTACGAATTTGTTACGCTCTGGCTCTTATTGGTCGGACGTGACCGTTCAAAGAACTTCGAAATCCCTACTTCTTCGATACGATCAGATACGATTTCGCGATTTCAAATAATTTCAGGATTATATATTTATTATTTTCAAATCGATTCGACGTCGAGCATCGGCATTCATATGAATCGTAGATCTTTATAAAACCGTGTGCCTTGCTTCTTTGAGTATTTCTTCGAAGTTTCTGCGCGGTTGGTGACTTTGTCTAGTAATTTACTTATAGAAACGATATTCGAAGGCAATTGGCTTTTATTTTCAAAATACCTAATAAGCAAACAATTAGAAAAATCTGTTTATTACGTTCGATTTTAAAACATACAGACATGTTACAAGAATGATATTGTAATGAATATATTACAAAAGACCCTGTCGTTTCAAGTCCTCGTACGTTTTGCGATTAACTACGTTTCCAAGAGAATCTTCGAACTCTTCCTCCTGTTCTGGCTGCCAGCGTTCGGCTTGTTTCTGAGCTTTCAGTTTTTCCCATAGAGCCAGGGCGTCTTCTATTTGCGTTACGTTAGCGAAATGAGCGGTATTTGGAATTCCTAGGCAGCGCATTCCGTGCGCGTGTCTCCATTCGGCAAAATGTCTTTGGAAAGCTTTTGGTCCTTTGTACGTGAAGTTTCCACAGATTTCACAGTTGTAGCTGATATTTAAACCATGCAATTTGTACAACCAATATGGTATAGGTTTGCCATCCCATCCGAGAGGAAGATTTTTCGGATTATATGGAACCTCGTTGTCATCTTCTTCCTCGGACTCGCTAGCGCTGGCTTCCGCATCGGAATCTCCTCTCTCGCCTTCTGTTCTAGCTTGTTTCCTTTGTACATTCTCTTTTGTGGCTACTCGCTGAGTAGACACCAATTCCGCGAGTCTGTACACTTGTCCTTCCAAGCAGCCTATCTCCTTTTGCTTCTCGGAATTCCTTCCTTTTCCGTTTTTCCTATTTCTATTGCTCTTGGCTAGTAAATTCGGATCCAAGGAAGCTTCTCCTTTTGTACTAAAGAGTCTCTGAGCTCTCTCCTCGAGAGTACCGCCACATTTTAAACCTAAAGCCATCAGAGCTGATTTCAACCGGTCCAAACCAAGAGACGCAAGCTCCTCCCATGAAGAGAAAGCAGACAGTTCCAAATGAGCTCCAACATGAGTCAGAGCACTGCCAGTTTCTTTTGGCCATCCTGGGAACGTACTGTTCTCCCATTGCGTCTCGAATTCCCTGTTTGCCTCCTGAAGCTCTGCAGTCAAGTCGAGCAAAGGTCTAACTCTACTTAAATAGTCTGTTATATATTCTAATAATGATTCTATGTATCTCTGATATTCAGCATTTTTTCTTTCCCTCGGTATATCGAATAAATGATCGAAAGTTGATAAATATGTAATATAGTCTACTTTCTCTATCCCTTTCAAATTAATGTACTTCTCGTAACACTCGTGAAGATCAAGGTACTTTCCGTAACCCTCCTCGTCTGTGAATTCGACTAGATTTGAAAGCTCTTCTGTAGGGTTTTCTCTCATTTTAGCTAGCTCCTCGAATTCCACGGACATTGGAATACTTATTTCGTTCGGATGTCGTCGATAAAATTCTTTGATCGATTTCAAACGGGAATAAAACTCCGAAAATTCGTTTGGACCTGAAAGCGCTTGTACCTGGAAAGAAAATGATTTATTTTGAAGAACAATTTAACAATGAAAATAAAAGCTAAAGATTTATATACCTCCTCTTTTCTTTGCCCATCTTTGTCTTCGTACAAATCTTGCAAATGCAAAGTACTGTCCATGTATTGATCGAGCAACATTTTCAACCGATGCTCCGAGTTTATGCTCTCTCTGTGTCCTGCTTTCTTGTAAAGCATTTCTTTAACCATTGCGTCCATCAACCTCTCCCTTTCCTCATGGTAGCGCCGTTGTTGCTCTAATATCGTTTCCATCTTCTAAATCTGAATGAAAACACCAACTGCGATATCAAGCTAGTAGCTATTTAGTTGTCATTTGAATAGAGGTTATAATTGACGCTAACAAAGAGGAAATGAGAGTGCACATGCCCAGGATTTTGGTGCTTCCAGTATAGTGCTGCACCTAGCGGCCTATGTGAACCCTAACGGTGGTTAGAGAATAAAACACTACGAAAATACAAAGATGAAAGATCCATGAGAACATTCTAAGTTTGGTGGACGATTGCTCTTTGCGGTAGATGCATTTAGGCTAAAATAGAATCACGAAATCATATCGAATTTGTTTCTTATCCTCTTTATCCCTATTCCCAGTCACTCTGTACCATTCTGTACTGCTCTGTACTCTGCTGCTGTAGGTTGCTGTCAGTTGCTGTGCACACTTCTGAGCGTTGCGGGTTGCATTGTATTCAGGGGACATTTTAGTTACCAGTCATAACCACTAGGTGGTCGCTGAAACATTTTTTGCATTTTCATTTTATTCTCACTCCTAATTTGTGCATCTCTATGCCTCCTGTGCGTTTAAATTTACATTTTGCACGTCGCGGTGTAAACAGGTGTAAAGCAGTGTAAAATCAAGAAAAAGTTTGATAGTGCTTGAGAGAAAGCACTTTTCAAGAAAGTATTAAATACAATTAGAACTGCAAGAACACCCGTGTGTAGAATTTACCCATTCTATCTAGTGCAATAAATATATTCGAGCATAGTTTTCCGAAGAAGTTTATTACAAAACATTTTTTAACATGGTGCGATAATGTTAAAATCATCAAGTAACCTATCTATTCGAATTCAATTTGATTTAAAATCCTTTCTCTCTTCTAGACGAATATGATGGAAGAAATTCAAATGCATTTCAAGACCGAGTTAGACAAATACAAACAAGTTCAAAGAGGTAGTTAATTCTCTTTTTACATGTATGAATCGCCTTGTTTGTAATAATTTAGATTAGATTTTGTTTTTACCAGATTACCAAAAAACATTGAGGCAAAGGCAGCAGCTAGAGGGTCAATTACATGAAAATATTATGGTCAAGAAAGAGTTAGATCTTCTGAAAACAGAAGATGATGTTTTCAAGCTGATAGGACCTGTTCTTATGAAACAGGATTTGGAAGAAGCCAAACAGAATGTTTCCAAACGCATGGAATATATTTCTTCTGAACTGTAAGCAGATAGAAATTAGGACTTTTACTTTTCTTCCAAGGTCCCCAAGATTTCGGAGCTTCGATTTCTGAAACTTTGAAGGTGATGAAAATCAAAGTTTCTAAGCTTTGAATGAAAGCTTTTTTTATTTTTATATCCTGTGAAAATTCTTTCAAATCATGACATAACGTGAAAGTCCCACTGAATCTTCGAAGAGTCGAAGCTTCGAAAAAGTAACAGCTCTAATAAAAATCACTATTGCATAAGAGGTCTGACGATATAGTAAAAATTCTTTCACTTAAAATTTAGGAACCAAGTGGAGGAGTTGATAGTAACTTTAGATAAGAAACAAGATACTCACCGGGAAGCCTTAAAGAAATACGGGCACGTGTTCCAGACTCAAATGAATCAATCGTAATCAACCAAAGGCGAAACATTCTGCATAAGCTGTTAAAAAATTACAGTGTCGTTACTGGTTATGTCACTATTATGTAATGAGAAAAGACATGTAATTACAGATAGCCCTCATTTTTCAATCTGATAAAAAGATCAGGGAAAACCGCTTGATTACAAGATAAATCATTCTAAAAGAATTATAATTTCATACATATTATTTGTGTACTTGTATGTCTTCTGCATTTAAAATACAAGAAATAAATTTATACTCATATCATTAAACTGATTTTCTTTATTAAACATTAGCACCAATGTAAATAATTGCAATTGCACGTGCGTATATATATATAAATATTAGATAAAATCGTAAATGCCGTATGATAATTACCTAACCTATGAATATGATTATTATGTATATGTATGGTACGCATAAACATAAAAATATTAAACCTAGGTAGATAAAGTAAATATATTTTTAATGTTTAAACAAAGATTTATCGACGATTATTATTTAGGTGCATAGTTCGTGACAACGAGTTGTCAATTTATTGGTTATATTACATATGGCGGCACATGTCATCTTCAAGCTATTTACGCTTACTTTAGAAACGGGGATCATTATATTTTAAATCTAAAAATGCAATACAATTCGTTCTGATATAAATATTTTTTAATATTTTCATAAAAAGAGCGACAATGTTGCTGACATTAAAACCAGATCATAAGAAACATGTCTTGCTTCTTACAGATCATGAACCTCAAGGTATGTGCAGTTGCATTGTTTACCGCTGATCTTGTTTACGTACGAACAATTCGAATGGATTTATTTGTTTTCACAGTTTTACAGTACTTCTGTAAATTAGCCTTGGATTATTTACAGAAAGGGCCAAACATGAAATTGTATAATACAGCAGCTCGTTAGTAAGATGAGAAATAAATTGTCTTGATGTTTTTATAGAAACTTCTTTCAACTCGACTCGTATTACTGTTTCAGAGAAATTGCAACTCGAAGTGGATGTAATGAAAAATTCAGTGGAAGGACTTGTTAATTTATTATTAGAAAGTTGTAGATACAAAGTAATGCAACATTCGATATCATTGTAAATATTACATTGTTTTCAGATAATAATCTCGATTCTATTGCGTTACAGTTGAGTGCCAAGGATTTTAGAGATTCTGTAATTGCTTTGGGATTTTCAGAGGATCAAGAAGTAATTCTGGGAGAATTTTATTATGGTAAAAGAGATGAGATATTAGGTGTACTCGCCAATATTGGATTTAAACTGCCCGAATATCATGATATGGAATGGAGATTTGAAGTTCAGGTTTGTCATTGCTTTTAATATATAAACAAATATTCGAACAATTAATGGAGTACATATATTCCTTTGCAGCTTGCATCAAGGTCATTATTAAAACAAGTTGCACCCCTTGTTACATTGGATTTATCCATTAAGAATCCAGACAAAGAGGAGAGTATTGAGCATGTGTTGCTTCAAACAGACCCCAACAATTTGTTACACATTACTCAAGTGTTAGAAGAGGCTCTTCAAGAAGGACGTAGTCAACATATTCGAAGACTTTCACAAGTAATTAATTGATGTTGATCGTGTAATTATATTTCAAGAAATAAATTCTACAAAATGCTATACTATACTAGTACATTGTGCGTGCATTTCTCACTTAAGTTAATTATACAAATTTAATCTGTAAAGGCATACGTAATGATTCATGCTGATCAGATTACTTTAAATGATGGGTGACAGGACTTTTGTATGCATCGGTTCGTACTACTACTTGCACAAGTGATATAAATGCATCTAATAGAACTGTGCACGGTTTCATTTGAATATTTTATTGGATCACATTATTGGATCTGATCTTATGGAACAGGTATAAGAGATGCATGGAGTTCGAGTTGCTGCAGTTGTGCGCGATCAGTTCAATTGTGCATAAGGAATGCACTTTACAAAGTTGTCGATGTGTAAATTTAAATACTGTTCTTCGTGATCTTTTTTCACAAAATCCTGTTATAACATTAGTTTACAAGTATGTGCTTTGGTCTGGACAATATTATCTATTGGGTTGAATAAAAAAATATTTTATTTCACCTGAAAATACCGAAATTATACTTTCTTGCTAACCCAATAAATGTATTTTTCATTAACAAAGACGTGCATGCTTATTTTCAAGATATGGAGATAACTGCTTTAATGGATATTCGCAACATGACCACCCCCTTATCAATCGGAGTTTTACCTTCACCGAATTTCACCTTAACGACTACTCTCGGACCACAGTTTGCAAGGCAGATAATGCGGTTTAATAATCAAACGGTCGTCAGTAAAGTACCCGAAGAAATGATCCATTTAATCGACACATATTGGTAATCGTTAAAATTTCATTTGAAGTACCGGAGCATCTTATTTTCATCTTATTTTATGTTTAACATAGGTACCGATTTCCACCGTTACACCCGCTATGGCATAAAATTTTAGGCGTCGTAATGATCATACTGGGGATCATCGGCTGGTCTGGTAACGGTGTAGTAGTTTACGTATTTTTAATGACACCGTCCTTGAGAACACCGAGTAATCTACTCGTAGTCAATTTAGCTTTCTCCGATTTCATAATGATGGGTTTTATGTGTCCTCCAATGGTGGTCTGTTGTTTCTATGAAACATGGGTTTTGGGTAAGAACAGAATGGGCACGAAACTATTTCATTAAAGTAGTTATAGTTATTAAAACGGTATTCCCCTATTCAGGAACCTTAATGTGCGACATTTATGCACTGGTTGGTTCACTATGCGGATGCGCTTCTATTTGGACAATGACAGCCATTGCTCAGGACAGATACAATGTTATAGTGAAGGTATATCAACAAGATACCGATAGTTAACAATAAAGACAAGTTCTAAAAGAATGGATTACTTTTAGGGGATGTCTGGAACGCCTCTAACTATAAAAAGAGTGATAGCCGAAATACTAGCTATATGGACATTTGGTCTAATATGGGCAATTTTACCTATGGTGGGATGGAATAGGTAACTCATGATTCAGGAAATTATAATATCTTCGCGTACGCTTAACAAAGAGAATTGTTTAATTAGATACGTCCCAGAGGGTAATATGACTGCCTGCGGAACGGATTATCTCACGTTAGATTGGTCCTCGAAATCGTACATACTAGTTTACTCGGTGTTTGTTTACTATACACCGCTGTTCACTATTATATACAGCTACTACTTTATCGTATCGGTAAATATACTTAGTAATTCTATCGATCGACACATGTTTCATCGCGGCTTTTATTTCAAGATTGTGTTTGCTTAAAACAGACTGTTGCGGCACACGAGAAAGGAATGAGAGAGCAAGCGAAGAAGATGAACGTTGCATCTCTGAGGTCCGGAGAACAATCGGGCCCTAGCGCCGAAGCAAAATTGGCTAAGGTACTAGCACTTCTATACCCAGTAAGCAAAATGCTCGAAATCACAACAGATTTTTCAGCAGAATACCATACGCATCTACTTCCGAATAAGTATTGATATCTGCTGGCACGGTGTGCTGTCAAATTAGAAGCAGTTCAAGAGCACGCTCAGCTTCGAGCGTCGCATCGTTCTGACGCCATAATGCCAGCCTTCTGCTTGCATCGTACGATTGCATGCTGTAATTTTCCATTTATTAGCGGACCCTACACGGTCAATCAGGAATGACAGTCTGATTGAACATTGAACAGTCAGACTGTCAATCCTTACTTCAATCACGAAGGAATATTTCCAAATATTTGGAAATCCGTCAGTCCATTTCATCAGTCCGTCAGTATTAATCTTTCACGATCAATCCGAATGTCAATCTTCGACGTGACTGTCATTCCGATTGACCGTGTAGGGTCCGCTATTGAATTGAAGCATTTTAGCGGAAAATTTCTTGCAGGTAGCGTTGACTACGATCTCGTTATGGTTTATGGCATGGACACCCTATCTGGTAATCAACTATATCGGAATATTCAATCGGACATTGATCACTCCTCTGTTCACGATATGGGGATCTCTATTCGCGAAAACCAACGCGATATACAATCCGATCGTTTACGGAATCAGGTACGCGTGCACTGTTTAAACTCCAAGCATTAGCAACAAACGGCCGTGTACTAAAGAGACGATTTATTGTGCAGCCATCCAAAGTACAGAGCTGCGTTGAAGGAGAAACTGCCGTTTTTGATATGCGGTGAGGCCGAGGAATCTGGTGCCGGTGCCGCTGGAGGGGACAAGTCTTCGGAAGCTGGAAAATCATAAAAGAATCGAGAAACATGTTTCCGTGTACAAAAACGCTCGTCAATGAAGAATACATTGGTCGTTGCTTGCATAATTTATTCGCATTTGTATTTATAAAATTAAGGTACAGATACGACGCTCTCATCGTATCTCACGCCAGTGTGATACGTGCTTACTAAACTAGTAAACATAGAGCAGGCGCCTGCTATACCAAAGTGACCATGTATATTGCTGCGGAATAAACTGTACAAAATTGAAATCGCCGCCCATGTTTCGACGCTACGCGATTCGCATTGTGGTGCAAATGGGAATCGTCGGTACTGCGTGTCGATCATGGGAGGATTAGAAGATTGTTTCATTTATTGCCGCATGCTGGAACAATTCCGTATACTGGGTACTCGCGTCGCGAAGTTATGGATACGCTTGTCCCGGCGTCGATGGTGTTTGTCCCTCTTTCTTCTCCTTCGAACCCGCGTTCTCGCGATCTCTCAAGTCAAAGCGTGTCCCCTGTAAATTTGTACAAAAATATTTCTTAACACGACGACCGATGCTAATATTTACAATTTCGTGTCTGCAATGAAACTTCGCGTCATCTTGAATTTCCTAGCGGTTCGTTAATCTTGCACCGAATCGTGATGTTTCGTTGCGCGGCTTCAGTTCGAATTAAAGCACGCTATCTCACGAGATATTTTGCTCAGGAACGAGACGGTTTTATGCGTTCGCTTTTTCGCTGTCGGCGACGGTGGTGGTGCCGGAGACGGTGGAGGTCGCGTCGACTTGGGCTGGTTCACCGGCGCATGCCAGCGATGGGAACTTCTGGAAGAGCGCGGCTCGGTATTTCGGATGGCTGAAATCGTTGAATAAATCAGTCGGAGAAGTCAATTAAGGGGGAGCCTCGTTTCCAGGATTGCAACAGTAGTCAAAAACGCTAGATAAATGATCAATCTAGGCTGCAGTCGCCCTCAAAAGTCCTATTTTTACGTTTACGTGAAAAAACTTTGAAAAAAAACATATTTTTCAACTTTAAACAATTATTGTGATCTTTTGCAGCAAAAGATTCTGTAGACTTTCCCGAATACAGTGATATCCACTATTAATACATTATGATTGTTTAAACATGTTTAAACACCAATTTTTGAGGATATTTTTCAATTTATCTCAAAAATAAGGGTCCAGCGGAAAATCGAACTATACCACTCGATAGAGCAGACTTTTATCTTGAGGAGCGACCCTGTCAAGTTTGGATCGTCAACGTTTTTTTTGAACCAGAAAGCAAAATATCTTCGCTCGACATGAGTTGCCGCCAGTGCAAAAGACTTGTGCCCCCCCTCTACCTTCCCCTTCTACGACGCTATTCCCCACGCTTATGCTGTGGCCCAATCACGTGACGCGTTTCGTCTTCGTCTGCAAAGAGAGGGTAACTTTCCCCCACAATTCCTGCTCTCTCCCCTCATCTAGCGATACTGCTGCCAGGAATCTTCTTGTCATCTCACCGCAATACATGCTGACAAATAATGCAACTTATGCCTCGTATACGTAAAAATAGGACTTATGAGGGCGACTGTGGTCTAGATTGATCTTTCATTTAGAGCTTTTAACTACTGAAAAACTACATTTTTGCATTATCGAGAAATCCTGGAAACGAGTCTATCCCCTTAATATTTCAGAGCAATTGTAGATTGTGTCAACTCTTTTGAGCTCTCAACGATAGCTACCTGATTCCGTAGACGATCGGGTTATAGACGGCGTTGGCCTTGGCGAACAGGGCGCCCCAGATGGAGAACAGCGGCGTGACGTTGATGAGGTTGAAGATGCCGCCGAAGTTGATCACCAGGTACGGTGTCCAGGCCATGAACCACAAGGAAATCGTCATCAGAGCAACCTGAAATCAATCGCGTGTCTCCGTATACATATTGTATATTGTATACTATCTGATGCTATATACGCTGGTTCATACACGGCGAATATTAATACCTTCGCCAGTTTGCATTCGGCGCTAGTGTTCTGATTATCTGATGATCGCAGAGAGGCCACGTTCATCTTTTTCGCTTGTTCACGCATGTTTTTTTCGTGAGCGGAGACCGCTTGGATGATGAACCAGTAGCTGTAGCAGATGAGGAACAGCGGGGTGAAGTAGACCCAAATGGCGTACATAACGAGATAGGAGATAGACAAGAGGTCTCTGCTAAGGTAATCGGTGCCGCAAGCGGTGAAGTTACCTTCGGGAACGTATCTGAGGAGAGAAAACCGCGCGTTTAAGTGTATTCGATTTCGGTGATCGAATTGAAGGAATTACCGGTTCCAGCCGAACATAGGCGCGATAGTCCAACCCAAGGAGAACAACCATATAGCCAGTATACGGAGGATTGCTCCGTTAATGGTCAATGGTTTGCCGGCTAAACCTTTGACGATCACGTTGTATCTGTCGAATGAGATCATCGTCATTGTCCATATGGAGCCACATCCGAACAAGGAGCCCACCATCGCGTAAATTTGACAAAACAGAGGTCCGAGTACCCATGTCTCGTAATAGCAATTGATTACCTATCGGCACAGAGGAATTGCATCGTTAGTTTCGCGTTAGACTGCGGATGTTTATGCAATTTTTAATTTTTCCAAGCAAATTTCAAGGGAGTGGGAGCAAATAAAATGTTATTATCGTCAGTCGTAGTAGCCTTTATAGATTTGAAATAGATAAAAATCGTATTAAATTTTGTGGAATTTTATATTCTCGCATTTTTTGAACATTTTCGGAAACCATAAATGCATAAAGATTCGCAGACTATTTCGCGTCAAAAGCGCTTGATAAAAGATCAATCTAGGCCGCAGTCCCCCTCAAAATTTATACATTTACAAGGCGTTATTTGCATTATTCGGAAGCATAAAGTTACGCATGTAGCTATTTTCATAAAGCTGCGACAGGTATATGCTGCCGAATAATGCACATTACGCCTCGTAAACGTAAAAATAGGACTACATATTGAGTGGGACTGCGGCCTAGATTGATCTTTTGACTACTGAAACACCCCATCTCTGCATTATCGAGAAATGAGGGGGCGTATCCCGCAACCTTACAATCTTGGAAACGAGACTACGATCTTAACGCGAAATAGACCGCGAATCTTTATGCATGTTTGGTTTCTAAAGGTGTTCAGATCTATTTCAGATCTATAAAGGCTGCTACTACCACTGACAATAAGATTTTATTTGCTCCCACTTTCTTGAAATTTGCACCCTGCAATCCTGGAAACGAGGCTACCCCCTTAATTGCATCCGTTACAGTTTCCGCGTCCGAATGAATTGACTCGGTTGTTTACCATAGGCGGAGACATGCAGAGCATCATGCAAAAGTCACTGATGGCCAAGTTGACGACGAACAGGTTGCTCGGAGTGCGAAGACTTTTTGTTGAGAGGAAAATGTAGACGACCATTCCGTTCCCAGATATAGAGATAAAACCAAGCACCCCGATTACGAAACCGAGAATCCCATGCCACATCGGGTTCAGCGGCGGGAACTGATACCAGTGGACGTCGACCAGGTGCATCATGTCTGGCGGCACCTTGTCCGCTGCCGTCATGTTACCAAACCTGGAACCACCGCCCTGACCTCCCCATGAGTAGGCTTCAAAGCTGGGTCCCGAAACGATAGACATTCTAAAATCTGAAATCAAACCAACGAAACTGGAAAATTACTGCAGGTTTTCGCTTTCACTAATGTATTAGGTTGGAAAGAAAGTTCTTGCGGTTTTTGTTATTTTGATTTTAAATGGTCTATTTTCGATTAAGTTGTTGTTACATTGCATTGACTTTGTATATAATTTTAAAGTGCATTTTTCGCTCTATGAAAATGTGATATTAATTTTATTTGCAAATTAGTTTTCCCGATTTTTCAGGGTGTTGAAAACAACATGGACAAGAAGCAGATTCGAACATGAATTTTCCTATTCCAGTTCAAACTAGGTCGGAAAGCTGTCGAAATTGCTTGCGATATCAACGAGGCGTTTGGCCCTGGGATCACTAACGAACGTACTGCACAAAGGTGGTTAAAAAATTTCAACGCGTGTGTGCAGCACTGGTCAACAGAAATGGTCCTATCCTTCTCCACGATAACGCCCGGCCACACGTCGCCCGACGGACCCTTCAAAAGTTTAACGAATTGGGCTACGAAACTCTACCTCATCCACCATACACGCCAGATCTCTCACCCACCGATTACCACTATGTTAAGCACCTAGACAACGTCTTGCGTGAGAAATCCTTCAAATCTCAGAGAGATGCTGAAACGGCATTCAACGAATTTGTCGCCTCCAGGACTCCAGAATTTTATTCAACCGGAATAACAAAACTTGTTTCCCGTTGGCAAAAGTGCATTGATTGCAATGGACTTTATTTTGATTAACAAAGTTTTGTTTGAGCTGAGATATGTGCATTTGAATTTAATAGTTAAAACTGCCAGAACTTTCTTTCCAACCTAATAGAATACGACGCGTTTACAGTCAGCACGTTTACAGTCCGTCTATATTCCGAGCACCCTAATGTAGAATCTGATGCGTTTACAGTCAGTCTATATTCCAAGCACCCTAATGTAGAATCTACTGCGTTTACAGTCAATCTATATATATTCCGAGCACCCTAATGTAGAATCTGATGCGTTTACAGTCAGTCTATATTCCGAGCACCCTAATGTAGAATCTGATGCGTTTACAGTCAATCTATATTCCGAGCACCCTAATGTAGAATCTGATGCGTTTACAGTCAGTCTATATTCCGAGCACCCTAATGTAGAATCTGATGCGTTTACAGTCAATCTATATTCCGAGCACCCTAATGTAGAATCTATTGCGTTTACAGTCAGTCTATATTCCAAGCACACTAATGTAGAATCTACTGCGGTTATAGTCAATCTATATTCCGAGCCCCCTGATGTAGAATCTAATGCGTTATAGTCAGTCTATATTCCGAGCACCCTAATGTAGAATCTACTGCGGTTACAGTCAATCTATGTATATTCCGAGCACCCTAATGTAGAATCTAATGCGTTTACAGTCAGTCTATATTCCGAGCACCCTAATGTAGAATCTACTGCGTTTACAGTCAGTCTATATTCCAAGCACCCTAATGTAGAATCTGATGCGTTTACAGCCAATCTATATTCCGAGCACCCTAATGTAGAATCTACTGCGTTTACAGTCAGTCTATATTCCAAGCACACTAATGTAGAATCTACTGCGGTTACAGTCAATCTATATTCCGAGCACCCTAATGTAGAATCTAATGCGTTTACAGTCAATCTATATTCCGAGCACCCTAATGTAGAATCTACTGCGGTTACGGTCAATCTATGTATATTCCGAGCACCCTAATGTAGAATCTAATGCGTTTACAGTCAGTCTATATTCCAAGCACCCTAATGTAGAATCTACTGCGGTTACAGTCAGTCTATATTCCAAGCACACTAATGTAGAATCTACTGCGGTTACAGTCAATCTATATTCCGAGCACCCTAATGTAGAATCTGATGCGTTTACAGTCAGTCTATATTCCAAGCACCCTAATGTAGAATCTACTGCGTTTACAGTCAGTCTATATTTCGAACACCCCAATGTAGAATCTGATGCGTTTACAGTCAGCTTATATTCAGAGCACCTAAATGTAGAACACGATGCGTTTAAAATCGGTCTATATTCCGAGCACCCTAATGTAAGATCAGGTAATGTACTACTAATGCTAATACAGGTAATGCTAATGTAGAATCCGAGCGTTTACAGTCAGCCTATATTCCGAACACACTAATGTAGAATACAGTTCTTTTACTATCGCGCGAATCGCAATCTGTCGGGAAGATCCGAGAAAGAAACCGGACGGACGTGAAAGCGATCGTCGCTGGAGCGGCTCACCTTTCAGCTACTTGGAGAAAAACGTGCTAAAACGAACTAATCCAAGTACACGTCTCGGGTTTATTTCGCCTGGACCACGCGAACGTTGGAGTTGAACAGTAGGATGTGGTTGTTGTTAGTCCACTGTTGGATGCGGCTCGTGTCAGCGCCGTTCGACTTCCGTTTAAATATGCACCGGCGTGTTGGCCCGACCCTGTCATATGTACCCTTGCGACTCTTTTCCTATATGTTGTCGTGATCTAAGTCGACAAACAGTCTTAAGACGGTCTTTATTAAGTTAACGAGGATTTAAGAATACCTTGGCGTATCCTCAGTCCCGCACACAGAAACCTTACAAGGCTAAAATAAGAATCGAACACGACGAAGATCACCCCTATCCTTTGATTCTCCGACATCTTTACACGTTGCTTTACACTCGACTGTCCGTAACCATCATCGAACATCATCGTCTTCGCTCGTTTATCCGTTCGAACGTATTCTTCTCTGCGAAACGTAGTCGTTTTCATCCTGTCTCCTTTTATATATTTAACATTATTGGAGTCTGAATATAGTTGATAAGTATAAACAAAGCTGCGGTATATATACTCACGATTTCGGCGTCTTTGTAGTTTCTATTCAGGTTTAAACTTTAATATGGTTTCATGCCGTAAGGAGCTTATTATAATAGCGCATGTTTTCCTCACTCAGTTCTATTCAATCTTCCGATAGCCGCCTTCTACGATTTTTTAATATGTAACAACAACGTCGGGCAAAGGTTATTTCAAATAACAAACGAAGAGATAATAAAATCGGTTAATTCTTCAATCAGTTTTAATCATTTTAATTGTTATTTTAATAATAAATTAATTAGTGACTCATCTAGAAAGGAATAATTGAGAGCTATGGTCTTTCGTGATCCAACATAATCCTGATTGATCTAAAACTCTCAGGCCGGTTTCAGAAACCGGACTATATCCTCTTTTCCTCGCGGAACTATTCCTAGCGGACAATCCTTACCATTTTTGTCGTAATGTGTAATGTAAATAGCGGCAAGAATCATTTGCTCCATAAAATCTAAAAGCGCTATTTCTCGTAGCGACAAAACACCCAAACAATAACACAATAACGGCATCTTGACAAATAGAATTATATATTATCGACATCCGTCATAAATGTAGAATTTTATTTTATCGACATCCGACATCGAATTTTAGGTAAACTTCCGAAAGTCGGTGCTGGCAGTCTACGGTGATATAGGTTTTGTTCCATGCTAAAAGTGGGTATGGTCTATCTCTGTCTATACCGACAAAAGTGGAGGCAGAAAAATCTCGGTCGTGCGCGTTCTTATATCCTCTCAATCTATGGGTTACGAAAACAAAAATTTGGCGGTTCATACAGATATATAGTTATAGTACACGTGTGTTTATTGTTGTCTTTCGTTTGCAAAGTACATATTTCTATTTATATACCGGCGTTTCATTTTTTTGATGTCAGATAACGAACAAATGTTAGAAAGTGTATTTATAAAAAGGCATTAATAATATTTTGAAATGTACTGTGCAAAATAAATGTGTAAATATATTTAGAAGAGAATTGCAATGACTACGAAATTAAATAAATATTCAGACAATCAGATACTCGCAGCCCTTGATGCACAATCCGATTCCGATTCGAGAGGCGTAACTAAACAGGCTACGAATAAATTGCATAGAAAACGATCTTCGCGATCCCAGGTTAAAGAAAAGAACAATGGAAACGTATCTTCGGATGAAGAAATTATATTTCATAGCGTTCGTTACGCGCTACAGAAAAAGCATATTTTACGCGACGAGGAAGTGTCACTTAAAATTAAATTAAGACGATCCACGGAGCAGAGTTTGTACCAAATTGATACCGATTCCGAGTGCGAAAAACGTACACGCAAAACGCAAGGTAATCGAGGGTTGAAACAGAGTAGAAAAAGTTGTTCGGACGTAGAAAACGAAAGTTCTTGTAACGATAGTAAAAGCGATTCTCGGTTTACCAAAGGGAAACTCTCGAAGGAATTAAAAAATTTAGGAACCGAGAATGAAATATTAACACGAGGTAGAACGAGAAGACCACCCCTGAGACTTTCTTCTTATCATTGCAGTTCGTTAAAATCCTTGAATAATACAGCAGGTGCTCAAATCAATTCTTTATCCCTTAGGAGCAAAAAGAACATTAATTACAACGAAGACACGGTGCTCGATGACAAAACAAACTTGAAAGATGAAATCAAAAGATCGAAAGAAACCAAAAGTAGTAGGATCAACAAAAGGAATCGTTATCCTTCTATAAACGATAATGAGACCGATAGCAGTACAGATATTGAAATAGTAAAAATCAAAACGATGAGAAAGTCTGACAAATTGAAAGATATAGCAAATGGTAAGACAAACAATGTTGTGGCCAGAGAGCAGGCTAAGAAACAAGAGAAATTACCTGATACACCCAGCAGAACCAGCAGACAGAGAAGCACGATCGCCGAAGATACTCGGAAGAATGGACAGCATGTTGATGAAACTAAAAGTAACGAGGAATTGTTAGCTACCTTTTATAAATCTATTAAAACCTCATCTGAAATTACGATCACTCCTGTTAGAGGGGACAAACAGAAAAGAGTAAATTCTGAGAGTAAGCAGAAAAGTGTGTACTCCATTGATAACAACGGAAGCGACGAGGAGGAAGAATCATTGACCACCATGTGTAAACGCGTTAAAATTTCTTCCGCAAAGAAAAAAGCTTCTACGCCGCAAAAGAAAAATAGTATAAGAAGAAACATTGAAGCGCAACTAGATGGAGTTCTACCGAGCACCCCTAAATCGCGTTCGCTGAAACCTAACAATTTAACACCCTCGATCGGAAAAAGATGCAGCGCCTTACTGAAACCAACTACACCCTTGCAGGAGGCTAGATCTAGATTGCACGTTAGCGCTGTGCCAAAGTCTTTGCCTTGCAGAGAAGAGGAGTTCAATAATATCTTCACATTCCTCAAAGGAAAATTGGAAGACAAGAGTGGAGGGTACGTATCGATTAAGAAAATTCTATCTTGTAAATCGCAGTTTGTAATGTAAGGGTTGTGGAGGTAGGTTTGTAAAGTTAAAGTTTTGTTTAAGTTTTATAAAACTATAAGACTGATATGAACATTCTTCACAGGTGCATATACATAAGCGGAGTACCAGGGACTGGAAAGACTGCAACTGTAAACGAGGCTGTGAGATGCTTGCAGAAGCTGATAATCAAAGGCCAATTAGATAACTTTGATTACGTTACCATTAATGGAATGAAATTAACAGAACCGAGACAGTCTTACGTGCAAATTTTGAAACAGCTGGATGGTAGAACAGTTACCTGGGAGCAAGCTTATCGTGTACTCGAGCAGAGGTTTCACAGGGCCAGTTCTAAAATGACGCTGCTTCTTGTAGATGAAGTATGATTTATTTCGAACGGTTTCACCAATTTAATCGATGTCCAAGCGATTCATTCATTAATTGTTATTGCAGCTCGACTTTTTGTGCACAAAGCGCCAGGATGTCGTATACAATTTATTAGATTGGCCAACAAAGACAACAGCACAGCTGATCGTGGTGACCATTGCCAATACTATGGACTTGCCTGAAAGAGTGTTAATGGGCCGTGTTACGTCACGGTTGGGCCTTACGCGATTAACATTTCAACCGTACAATTACAAACAGTTACAAGAGATAGTAATGTCCAGATTGAAAGACTTCAGCGGTTTCAGGAGCGAAGCTGTACAACTTGTTGCACGGTATTCATTCAAATCAATTCAATGGAATTGTGAAATTTTGAATTGCTGTTGCTCAGAAAAAATGTACTGTTACAGAAAAGTTTCTGCCGTATCTGGAGATGCCAGGCGAGCTTTAGATATATGTCGTCGTGCAATGGAGATCGCCGAGTCGCGAAAAGCTGAAACGATATCCCTTCAAGATGTCACCGTGGCTGTATCCGAAATGATCGCATCCGCAAAAGTTCAGGCCATAAAGCATTGCTCGAAAATGGAGCAAGTGTTTTTACAAGCGATATCCGCGGAGGTAACGCGGACATCCATCGAGGAAGTATACTTCAAAGATGCGTACAGGCAGCTCGAGGCGCTATGCTCCTTCGATGGTCAGTTTATATTTGGCCAGTTTATTTCTGGTGTATATATATACATATATATATCGGCATATATTTCCTCAAAATAACGCATTCGATTTTTACGTTACAGGCATCAAAATTCCTACGGTAACGGAGATGCTTGCAATTTGTGGAAGATTAGGAGCAAGCAGATTGTTGATATGCGAGCACTCGAGGAACGACATATACCAGAAAATTTTATTAAACGTCTCCACGGACGACATACATTACGCAATTCAAGAATTGGATTCGAAATTAAAATAACGTGAATTATGCGAGATATTTTTAGTAGATACGCGTGGGCACTCTGATGCACGTGTCCGCGTGTCCACTCTGGTCCACGTGTGTTCTTGACAGTGCCTTAACTCGTTAAATTATTAATGTAATGTATGAACTTTGTAGTATATATTAATTTATTCATTAAATTTTATACCGTTAACATTTCATTTTAGCCTTAGAACGACTTATTGTATTTAAGCAACTAACATTCTAATACCGTGCCTTTCTCGAACGATAACGTGTCTGCAACTTTAGACAGATTTTGTCATCGATACAAATATATATAATTTAACGAATTACGTAACTCAAGGATCTTATCTAAGACTTTTCTGTACTATTAATAAACAATCGTTAAGCGAATTCTAAATCGAGCCAGTGTCTTGTCAGAGTCGAAAACGTCTGGATCACGTCCGAAAATTATCCGTTCACCGACAGAGTTATGGGCGACGATAATATCGAGGAGACGGTTCTCGCGCTCTACGATCAAGGAAAATGGGAAGATATTGTTAACGTTAATTGTAGTTCGAATAAATTTGAGAAATGTCGATTATTCTGGGTTCTACCAACTATGAACGATCTACGTTGGGTGAAAGAATTAATTGACAAGCATGATGTGGTTGGATTAACGAGCATAGGATGCGGGACTGGATTATTCGAGTGGTTGTTTCAAATGTATTCTGGTAAATTCAATTAATTTTCACGCAGGACGAGTACGCGTACACTCCCGGACATAAGTCACCGAGAGGACCTACATTATCAAATAAAAATGGTAATTACTAATTTTTTCTAACGTAGAGAACGTGTAAATCAAATCTGACTAAAATATCCTCTATTCTATAAGTTTTAATCATTATTCTTATATTTTCTAATTTTTAATATTTAATTAAGTGGGGTAATTATTTTCCAGTTTCGCTTCTAGAGCTGTCCCACAATTTCTCAATCTCTTTCTTCAACATTTATTCAAATAGTATATGTATATATTTAATTTTTCATTCCAATATTATCGCGTATAATAGCTACATCTAATTAAAATAAAACAATCAAATCAAGCTGGAAGCTTACCATTTTATTGAAGATAAGTAAGTGTCCGGTGATTTATGGACGGGAGCGTAAGAAACTGGTATAATGTGTCGACACCTCTTTTTCAAGGGTTGGAGGTTGCCGGTATAGAATTGGATGGATCATGGTGGTGCAGTAAGTATTCTCCACCTTTGTTTCTGAGCAACATGTCATTTATTAACGGAGGTAACGCGACAAGTATATGCGCACCGGAGAACCATGCCCTTCTGTTTTGTTACTTTAACAACGGACCGGCGTTTCGCAAGTACATCGATCATTTCAAAGGAGAATTAATTTTCGTCATCGGCCCTGAAGAGAATCAACAACGTTGGACGGATCCAATGCCTTTTGACGAAAAATTTCACGAATTCGGTTGGACGCTGTTAAGCAAGAGAAAAATTGAACGAACCAACGATTACATTACCGCCTACGGTAGATGTAATTTTGAAAAATTGCGCGTCTGGAAAAATCGACGATCGACAGCGCACTGCACGACTATCGAATCGCCGGAATGTATCGCGCCGCAGATCGATTCAGAGCGATATAGATAGTTTTGTAAATACTTAGTTGTTTTATTTAAAACGTCAATGCTGGTGTTTATAGCGTTGTAATTACAATATATGTTTAAATAACCGGGTCATTCTTCGAGAAATATGTCGACGGAAACGGATCAGAGTTCCTTGGTGGACAAAGATAAGAGAAACAAGACGAAAGTTTACTGCACATTTTGCCCCTCCAAAATGTTGAATGCAGGTGCAGCCCGGCTAGTAAACATAGAGGTGATCGATTCTCAGTTTAATACATAACGTTATTCAAAAAAAATAGAGAAGAAAAGGAATCGCCAATCAATCGTATAGCTATGAAACATTTTCAAGCATTGCACGGCTCTGCTCGTGTGTAAATACTTTGCGACACTGTGAAACCTAACCTCAAAGTTTGTTTACTTTACTGTTAGACCGCAGAGATTCGTGGATTTGTAGCGTTTCTTGATTTGAAAAATTTAACAGAATAAAGCTTTTAACTCTTTGCACATGAATGGTGACTAAAAATTGTTATACCATTATTTAAACTATTTTGTACATTATCAACTAAACATTTCAGTATTGTACATCAGTTTCATATGCATAGAATTTAAAAAATCCTATAAAATGGAAATATTCTAGGTCAGAAGAAAAACTTGGTTCTAGAATGAAAATAACTCCGAGTGCTAAGGATTTGGGGGTAGTCTCGTTTCCAGGATTGCAAGATGCAGGATGCGTCTTCTCATTTCTCAAAAGCGCTAGATAAAAAAAGATCCATCTAGACTGCTGTCTCCATCAAAAGTCCTATTTTTATGTTTACGAGGTGTAATTTGCATTATTCTAGCTATTTTCATAAAGCTGCGACAGGTACGTGCTGTCGAATAATGCAAATTATGCCTCGTAAAGATTTCTTCCAGACCAGGAATAATTCCATTCTATATTTTATGGATATAAAACTGATATAATACCTGATACAATATTTTGAATAATGGTACAGCAATTTCTAGTGGTAGTAAATACAGTTTTGCGTTATACGCTATGTAAAAGCTGTAGTTACTGTAATTAAATGTGATTCTAGTTTAATTTGCCACACGTGCAAAGAAAAGGAGAAGGCGAAGCTGATCAACAAGAGCTTGTTACGGAGCACTGGCTGGTAGAGGACATGTACACTTTCGAGAATATCGGTGTCTCCCACACCGTGGACAATGTGAAATATTTGGCTTGCGCTGACTGTGAAAGAGGTCCTGTGGGCTGGCACGATTTGGCCACGAAAAAGTCATACATCTCCTTGAGCAGAGTGAAACACGAATGATTTGTAAATAAAGGTCTTCTACGATTTTATACGAGTCATGGTCCACTTATCTTTTCTAGAATAAGTAATCTGAGACAAACGGACGGAGAGAGAGAGAGAGAGAGAGAGAGAGAGAGAGAGAGAGAGAGAGAGAGAGAGAGAGGAGACAGAAAGGCAGAAAGCATGGAGACGGAATGCACGTTACTGTTTAAGTTGATAGTTTAATATTTAATCACGTACGTTACAAACACAGCCGGATAAATCAGATAATCAATCGTCGTTACGATATAATAATCAGTAAGATTACGCTTACGATTAGAAATTATTTATCAATGTAATTAATACGTATGCAGTTTTGTGAATCAATTTCATTGCAATGTATTGATCTTGATAGCGCGATTGCTTTTCGATCGCGAAACGTTTATACGCAGTGCATATCGGTATAATTAATTATCATTATCATCATTATTATAATTATTAGTATTATTATATGTAATGTGTTTACACGCGTGGTTACCTACGTGTATGTATACTTATACATATGTATATGTATATGCATATGTATATGTATTTGTATATGCGTATAAATGAATGCCTTTCCGAAAAAACGTGATATTCATCGGTATTTTGAATTTTGCGTCTTCGATGTATTGAAGAAGAGAACGTACATAGGAAAACGATCTTTCCTTTCGAAGCGTCATTGTACATCACGGTTGGCTGCTCTTTTGATACAGACGGTGATAACGTTTCTTCCCTTCAAATTGATGTCTTTTTTCTTTTTCTTTGTTCACAGCTTCAGCTCCAAGACAAATCTTTTTCTTCTTTTATTCATGGCCATCGAATCGTTTCGTCGCAGCGGAAAGAATTCTAGTTGCATACATACAAACATATATATACGCGCGCGCACACACAGATACGCGTGTATGGGTTTCGCGTAAAGCATCTTTTTCTTCTTCTTCTTCATCATCTTCTTCATCTTCATGTCCATCTTCATATTTTACTTCACCGGAGAAAGTTAACCGTATCTATTTATCAAATAGGTTCTCGATTTGCTCGTATTGCAAAAATAGTCGCGCGTTCGTTCCTAGCCGTGTCGCAACGGCTGTTAATAACATCACAGCTTTATCATTCTTTTTTTCTCTATGGCGTTCCCTCTTTCTCATCGACGAGATATTTCTCGCGGTGCCCACTATGCGATACACGTTTACACGTTTCATCGTCATTATACAAACGAATAATGCAAAGGATCGAAGATGACGATATGTCGACAGCGGATCTCTGTGCAAAATAAACATTTTCTATCGGATTTGCAACCAACTGGAGTGAAATAGAAATTTATTTTCTTTCTTAATATGTTTAATAGGTCGAAAATAATATATAACAGTGTTTTTAAATTCTTCTAATGTTTTCACTGTTTCGAATTACACCTACTCATTTTTGTCATAAATGCATACCCAGATAGCACACGACGTCTTCAAGACGTCCGTTTTACGTCTATTTTAGTTCTGAAAATCTTAGGTCCTAAAAAGACATCTTTAAGATCATAAACAGTGTGGTTTTTATATTCATAATCTAGTATCAGCATTGGTATTATTTGTTCGAGTTAGTGTTTTTGCTTCTACTTCAATTTCAATATCAATTTTAATTTTTGTGATTTTAATTTTTATTATTTTCATTATGCTTTTAATTGCAATTGTTAGTTTTATACATGCGTTCTTCTGATAAAGCTATTGTATTTATTGGTTTAACTTCAAACTCGTTTTTGTCGGAATCTATTTTTACTCTTCGTCTGAATGTCCAACAGCAGACGTCTTTGTGCTATCTGGGATAAAATCCGCTGTCTAGTAATTATAGGTAGCAGTATCTGGTAATTTGGATTTCGAATCGACGACGATAAACGATTGAATCCCTAGCCACAATCTCTGAATGTTCGTGTAGCCCGTGATAAATAAACAAAAACAACCGGTCGATAAACGGCAACGGTGAATTGTGTATCGGTGTATCGGATTGGATCGACTCGCAGTTTAACAAGAGTAAGTTGGGTTTTCATCGCCCCCCTGGTAGCATTTATGGTTGACCTGCGGATGTTCATGGAATTTTTAATTTTTGCAGGTGAACTTCAAGAAAGTGGGAACAAATAACATCTTATTTTCAGTGGGGTAGTAGCCTTTATAGATCCGAAATAAGTAAAAATCGTATTGAATTCTGTGGAATTTTATATTCTAGCATTTTTATATTTCTAGAAGCCATAAATATGCATAAAGATCCGCAGTCCAGTTATTAAAAAACAAATTTCACTGTTCGGAATTGGTTTTCCTGATTCGCTTCAACGAATCTGCGTATCTATGAATCCGCGTAAGTCGAGGATTTACTGTACTGTAAAAATAAGAGGGCCCGGCTGGTTAACCAACCAATATTGCAATGAAGGCCCAACAAAATGCCAGACATAAATGCTACTAGGGCCCCATCCATCCCTCTCGAGATTCCCGGTGACCGTGAAACACGACGAGTGTGAACACCAACGCCGTTCTCTCGCTCCGATTCTCTAGTCCCCCTATCATTCTTATTGTTAGACGCAATTAGAAACGAAGCTTCATCGTAGGCGCGTGTAGGAAACGGCAACGGCAACACCATTCGCACGCGCGTACACTCGTCTCTAATCTCTCTCTGTGAGTAAGAGTCTCTGTGTGCTCTTCTTCTTACCCTTACGTTTCTGGACACAGTCGAAAGGTACAAAAATAACCAGAATCAAATCGGAGATAGACTGGAAAATATACAGGGTGCGCCAAAGCGTACGGATTTTGGAACACTCTGTAATACACGCGGACTCTCGTTCTAACGCAGCGAGAGAGAGAAAAAGAGCTCGAACGATTGATTTGCAAATCGATCTCTATATAAACCTTCTAAATCTCTAAACCCCTGAACCGACCTTACTACCCCGTGAACGCGAGTACCGTTCGAACGCTTTCGTTTCTCTCGCTGTCTTGCTGTTTTCCTCGAGACAACTCGCGGTGCTTGGAGAATCGGCTGGCTCTATCTGCGCTGGTTCCGAACGGTTCCACCGAGGTTGCTTGTAATGGCACATCGAATCGCGCTTTTGTCTCTCGTTTCCCCAGTTCGTTTCCCGGCCGGGCGAGAAAGCGAAAGCGCAAGCGTAAGCGTAATCTTAATCAAACCCGTCGAAGCGAACGCAAAAGTGTGCGGCGGCGGCGGCGGATGGATCTCTCGTTCCTTCTTTCGAACAGGATCTTTGGTTTCGAATCGATTCGAACTGGATCGCGTCGCTCTCGCGAACAAGGGTCGACGCCGAAGCCGATTTCCGGTTCCAAGCTACCGGAAAAGAAGATCGTAGGTACTCTATAATGTATATCGCAAAGGCTCGCTCGTAGCGTATTCATGTACAGTCTTCCCTCGCATAGTGTTACTACCTCGGGAGTATGAAGTTTCGAATTTCCAACGGAGTTTCGAACCTTTAAACTTCGAAATTTTGCATTTAAGTTATATTTGATACAATTACAGCGAGTGTGAAAAGCGATTGGACAGTATTGAGGCTCAGAAAGCGCGGAGGTACTACGTTCTTTGACGTTTGCTGAACATAGACGACAGTGCCGAAATGATAAAGAGGGATTCAGGGTCGAGGCAGCCGGCATCAAAAGGCTGCGAAAGTTTCTTATTTTTCATTCCTTTTTTACAGACTTTGACCAACGTGTTTGTGAGATTTTTCTAATTAAAACGAGTCTAAGTACATGGCATAATATCGACCATACTTACTGATTTAAAGTGAGAGCGTAACTCGCTATGATATAATAAAAAATGTAACAGTATCCGTAGAGACGAAAGTGACGCTTTGCGAGGGAGGACTGTATTCAGTATTCGGCAACGCTTGTTCGTTCGTTCGTCCGTTTCGTAGTTTTCCCGAATTCTAATTGATAATATTTTCTCTCTGTTTTACAGTTTAATCGATTCGGCGGGGATCGATGCGAAACGAAAGGCGAACGCTTTGGAAAGTATCGCGCGAGTGCAGCTAATCGTACGACACTAAACATTTAGGTCTTGGTCCGTGGAGTATTAAACGTTAACAAGATTAATTAATTTATCACCCTTTCCCCGTTCTCCTATCACCTAAACGACAACGTGTTCGGCCGACATGACACGCGACGCGTATAAAACGTAAGTGTATCTGGTACAAGTAGTACAGAAGTGTGTAGTCTGTTCTCGATGAAATCGTCGCGTCTTCTTCTCGGTCACCAACGGTTCTAGAGTAACGTTCGCTCGTTTTCTGATCGGCGATTCCCGGTTTTCTTTTTTCTACATGTATTTGGTATTCGTTGTGTCGATTACGCGCTACACCGTCGATATATACCCGGTTCAATTCAGCGCCGCGATACAACAGAAGCTTGTACTCGACATTCGCTGACGTACGACTAATTCGCTACGGTCTTAATCGTATTCGTAAATACAATAAATACATTACCGAGTACGGGCTGTGGTTACGCTGCTCGCTCGCGGTCCCGCGAAAACTTCTCCTCGCGAACAAACTACGAAATCTTTCGAACAATATGGTCGTAACTAGTATTACACTCCCGTCGATAAATCACCGGACACTTACTTATCTTCGATAAAATGGTAATTAAAGAATACAAGCTTCCAGTTCGATTTGACTGTCTCATTTTGATTAGATTAGATGAAGATATTATACGATAATACTTGAATGCAAATATCCTATTTGAATAAATGTCGGAACAAAGAGATTGAGAATTTGTGGGATGACTATGGACAGCTCTAGAAGCGAAATTGAGAAACAATTACCCCACTTAAATCTTAAAAATCAGAAAATATAAGAATAATTAAAATTTAGAAAATATGTGTCCTCTACATTCGAAAAAATTAGTAAGTACCATTTTTGTTTCACAATATAGGTCCTTTAATGAAATTTGAATAAATGTCCGGTGACTTTTTTTTATGGACGGGAATGTGTAAGCGACGAGCCGACACGATTCTCGCAGTAATTTGTCCGGTCTACGTTGATCTTTTTCACGCGTCTCCCTATAAAACAGTAACATTGGGAGAAGTTTCTCGGTGAACGCGAGCGAGAAAAGGCTCGAGCAGCTTGAGCCTTTTTCCTCTGTTTGGCGAACGAGTTCGCTACCAGCCGTTATTTCGTATTTCGCGCGAAGAAAATCAAACGAATTCAACGATGTTCTCGGAGTTGATGACTTGTCTACAAGAGTATTCGATTTCGCAGGAGAAGGTACAGTTTCTGGCGTGTTACGAGTACTAGAACTGATGTTAATACCTAAGAACGTTGGATGCTGGTCGACGCGAACGTGAACGTCGACGGGTTCGCGGAGTATGGTCGAATACGCGTCGCGTCGGTTTGGTCTGCGATCGATGTATTGCTGATTTTTATTAAAAGCGAAGTTTCTTGGCCCGGCGCATCTTGGCCGCGTCTTCCCCGGTCTAATCCCTGCGAACGACCGGCAATAACGACTATGCTTAAAAAGTAGCGATAACGATAGTAGCGGTATCGAGTAGGTAATACAGTGGTAATAATAGTTACTTCCCCTTAGCGGTAATGGTAGTAGAAGTAGTACTGATAACGGTAATGGTAATAGTAATTTAGTAATAGTAATAGTAATGGTAACAGTAGCGATGGTGGTGGTGGTGGTGGTGTTGGTAGTAGTAGTAATAGTAGTAGTAGTAGTAATAATAGTAGTAGCAGTAGTAGTGGTAGTAGTAATAATAACGACAGCGTCGACAGTGTCGAGCAGTTACAAGATCTCTAAAGGTACACGGATTACTGCGGAAAAACGCGGAACGTTTTGCCTCTCCGGTTACGTCGTGAGGTTTCTTTGATCGTTCTCAATATATCCTCTTCTTTTCTCCTGGTTTCCTCTCTGCGTCCCTTCGGGGGGTTCGCAGTGTTTCCCCCCCGACACGTAACGGCATGTTTCGTAATTACTTTCAATGTTGCGATTGAACCGGGCGAAGCGTAACTGTTCTCCCTTCGTCCGGCATTTTCTATATTCGTTTCCGGTTTGGTTTGGTTTAGCTATATCGCGCTACCGATAAGTCCGCTTCTTCTCGCGCGTCGGAAGAGCGTCGGCGGCGCTTCGTTGGACCTAATCGCAAGCTTTACCCGTAATACGTTTATATCCCCCTGAATAGTCGTGTTGCGTTTTTCGCATCGTTTCAGCGCCGAAACGGCGACGTCGGTCGAAACCGAGATTCGTTTGTTCTTCATTTTTTTTCCCTCGTTTTTCCCCCGTTTTCTCTGACGCGAGCATTGTCTCTCCCTCGATCGCGTACGCAGGATACAAATCTTGTTAAAAGCTACGTCAGCGCGAAAGCTGCCCTGAACGATCGAGAAAAGGAAATTATATGTATATACATATATATATGTATATATGTATATATATAAATTATACGTTTGTTAATTGTATATCCATCGCATGTAATGTATGTACGTATACGCGATATATCTACCGAAAAAGCTTCGATGGAACGACGATTGATTAACCAAAATGTTATATGTATACATATATATACATATAAACGATACCGTATATGTATGCGTATATATACATATAGTTTATTTCTTTTTGTACAGCGGAATTGTATGCTTCGCAGCCCTGCTCCCCACCGGTTTTTTCAAAAGCGAACGTCTTTTCTCTTTCTCGCGTTGCTTACTCGTCCTCTCTTCCTCCTCGTTCTCCTTCTTCTCGATTCATTTTCTCGTGTTTCTCTGCGTTTCAGCGTCTGGATCTTTTGGTTTTGTTGTTTTCTCGCTTAAACGTCTACACGAATACAGAGCTAAGAATTCTCGCGATCGCGTCGAGCTCGCCGCGAATGTCGTTTAATCGATAACAAGATACCGAAAAAAGAAAGAGGTCGATCGTTAAGTAAAAGGCGAATCACGAGTTAGCGATTTCATGGACGACACTTGCATCGACCTTACCCCTAGAATTCTTACTGTCTGTGAGATTATACGAGAGTAAGTGGTAACACGTTGTTTTCCCTTAAATATACGAAGATTTGATTCGTTCAGCTAATTTGTCAGAGAAGCGTCTTCGAATTAGCGGCGTGACTATCCGACAAGAGAAGAAAAGAAGTAAAGAAATCGAGCGTGTGTAATGTATATGTGTGTGTTTGTGTCTGTATCGCGTTGTACTTTCTGTTCTTCCAACTGTTTTTCATGTTTCGTACCGGTGTCTGTTCGTGTTCAGGTGTTAGAGAGTACATGTATGCGTGGGTTCGTCGTCGATCGGTCGCTGGATCGAACTTGTCGGGAAATGGTGCTCTTAACCGTAATCGCGTGTAGTAAGTAAAGACGAGGAAAAGGCTAATCCACCGATACGATGCGAGAGTTTGTCCTTCCTCCCGTCCGCGTTTTCTCCCGGTCACAGATTTCCCGCGATCCACTTCTCTCTTCTCCTCTCTCCTCTTCTATACAAGCGGCTATCGAAAGCCGAAAGCGAAACACGCGGACAGTTTCGTCCTCTCTCCCGTCGATTCGATGATCGACCGGTGGAGTCCTCTCGACGATCGCCTCCCCTGGTGCCGCTCTACGAGGTGCCCTTATAGTGGATGAAGAAAAAGGTGAGGAACATGAAATAGGCGACCGGGAAGGTGATTCTCGCTATCACGTCGATCGTCTTCGCCACGCGGATCGGATGCGGCGGCTCCTTTTTTCTCAGCTGCAACAGACACAGAAGCATCACTGACAATCGTTACGATCAACGGCAACTCGATCATGGGTCCCTTCAGCGAATCGAGTCGACGACGGTGAAGAAATCTAGCTGATAACGTACTAGAAGAGTACGAGAGGCGATCGAACCGACTAAATTTCACCGTAAAAGTGCGGTAGACTCGTTTCCAGGATTGCAAGGGTGCGGGATTCACCATCTTATTTCTCGATAATGCAAACACGGGGGTTTTCAGCAGTCAAAAACGCTGGATAAAAGATCGATCTAGGGCGCTATCTCCCTCAAAAGTCCTATTTTTTCATTTACGAGGCGTAATTTGCATTATTCGGCAGCATGTAGCTATGAAAATAGCTTTGAGCTAAGAACATGAGCGGCTAGTGCCCGTAACAAACACACAGACGGGAGTAATGCAAACAGTGGGTCCCCGTCTGTGAGTGGGCAGTAAGATAGAGGGAGGACAGGGCTTGTGTGGTTTTTTAGTGAGTATTGGGTACTGTTTTATTTTGATTATTAAAAATAGAAATTGTGGGATGATTATGGATAGCTCTAGAAGCCAGATTGGAAAACAATTAACCCACTTAAATGTCAGGATATTTTGGTCAGATTTGATGTACATGTTCTCTACATTAGAAAAAAATGAGTAAGCACCACATTATTATTCCATAATATAGGTTCTTTAATAACGAAAAATCGTCTGCATTCAAATTTGAGTAAGTGTCCGGTGACTTATGGATGGGAGTGTATATCTCTAATAATCGTAAAACCGAAGACATCCGGAATGGGTGATTTCCTGGTAGCCCTAGCGTTCAATTACTTTATTACAATTTTTTGTAAACGAAAAATTGATGCGCGAGGAGTGTGGCTGGTTTTTAGCCACAGCTGCCACGAAGGATCAACCCGTGGCGCTTTAACAGAAACGAATAACTATGACTCTGCCTCGATGTTGTCGGACAGGGGGTTGATCGGTTAGCAGACATTTTTCCGACTCGTCCCGTTGAATAGACTGTACGGTAATTTTGGGGACCGAAAGAGCTTCCCCGATGAATAGAGAATGGATGGTGGGATGGTAGATGGGGGAGCGGATTAGTGGCGACGACGCGTATCGACCACCGGCCATCGGGATCCGCTAGATGTTTCGAGGTTGATGGGAGAGTAGGTAATTAACATACCTCGGCGGTGCACCCGTTGGTGGCCGTATGCGTACAGGGATTAGGTCCACAGTTGGTGCAGGTCACGATCTCGTTCGGGCCTGTCGTAGCTCCTGGTGGCGGACCGCCTTCTCGCTTCTTTTTACCCTGCGACAGGGTCTCCGTGGAAGAATCTTATAGCGTTACGGTGTGATTCGTGTGTAAACAACGATCCATTCTTCGACCGACATCTCCTTGTCCACCACGCCTCTCGCTCCCTTCTCTTTTCTCCGTTCTCTTCGGTCCGATATCGTGGCTCGATCGAAAAACAAATCGGACGGAAACGACCAATAGTTCTTGCCGACGTGTTTTCTACGGCGGTGATCGCGCGCGCGCGCGCGACCGTTCGAGATACGACAAGCGTACAAAATGAAAAGCGTGGCATGGAGGCGCTTCGATCTTTGGCGGACAAGCTTGCGCGTACAGGTAAGGCGGCGTGAGAAATCCGGAGATCGGATCACCGGTTCCGATCGGCGCTGGCCCGCGAATTTCGTCGAAAAGTGAATCGTTGTTTCTCTCTTAAGGTACGTGTCCATCTGAAAACTATCGCGAGTTCTCAAGTATCTCAAGAATGAAATTCGCCAGTGTACACGGTATACAGAGTGCTAGCGGAGAGCCGCACGAAATTCTCTCTATACGTTTTCTAGTTAGTTTTATCTGCCATTATATACATATAATTGTACATACACATGAATCGAACAATGGGCGGGAAAGAATTGTCTGTCGCAAAAGGCAGAAACTCCTCAATTTAAAAATATTTATATATCGACAGCGATTTTTCAATTTTTATTAAAATATCAATTAACCAAATGGCTGCTCTTTACTTTACCGGGCTCGAAATTTGTGCGTTTCTCCTATAAATTATGATGTATTTGGTATGTAATTCGGATTCGTACCCGGGGCGGCTGCAGATCGAAGTTTCGATCCTGTAGGATCAATGGTTCAGGAGTTATGCTTGCTTAAAGTTGTGCATTTTTCACTGTTTTTGACAGGTAAGGGCGCCGCCATATTGGTTTGTAATGCCGGTCGCGGGCCACTCTGCTCGGTAAGCGGTTCGTGGCCGTCACTACAAACCGATATGGCGGCGCCCTTACCTGTCAAAAACACTGAAAAATGCACAACATCAAGCAAGCATAACTCCTGAACCATTGATCCTACAGGATCGAAACTTCGATCCGCAGCCGCCCAGGGTACGAATCTGGATTACATACCAAATACACCATAATTTATAGGAGAAAGGCACAAATTTTGAGTTCGGTAAAGTAAAGTTTACCCAACCAGATTATTATTATTATATATTGTTAAGCAAGCACTATCCATGGTTTAGTCCAGCATTTTCTCTTTTTTGAATACTTCATTTTTCTTATTAAATACATCGCAACAATTGCAGCTAACTTTGGCGCGTTCATTCTGTTCACGAGTATTCTCAGAACTGTCGAAACTCATCAGAGAGCTACACGCATGAAACTTCAAATGGCCACATGCCTCGGAGGATATTCCGAGAGTTGACTCTCACGTCAATCTCCGAGAGCAAAACATTTCTAAAGTATTCTCAAATGGACACGCAAATTGAGAGTACTCTCGAGAGCAACCATCGACAGGAACTCTCAGATGGACACGTACCTTTGAATAAACTAGTACACGATCAAAGTATATCGACCAACACTTTCGTGCCTCTGCATGTACGTATATAACTTACGAATTACATGCCGTATAACATCTACGTATTACGCTGTCGCGCATCGAACTCGAGCAACGACATCGAAACGATTCGGTTGCCGGTTCCGGCGAGGGCTCACGCGCTCGACTTCGATGCGAACACCCCTCTTCTAACAACTGTACAGAATCTGCGGCTCTCCGGCTCCGAGATGTTTCGAGACATCTCGAGTCCCTCGACCTCGACCAACGATTTCTTCCGCGATCGTCGCGCGGTTTAACAATCCTCCGTCCCTCGAAGCGAGGAGTCCTTCCCGCCTCTCTTCTCCTCTCGAAGCGAGGAGAGTTCAGATGGTAGACTCATTTCTAAGGCCGATATTAGACTAGGCCACTGGTGGGCAACTTGGTGGCACAACTTGGTGGCGCCACCGAATTGAAGAGCTTTTATGAATCGGTAACTGGTGGTACCACCAAGCGTTCATTCCCGCTGTCGATGCAACGTGCTCTTATTTATTTTACGATAAATGTGGTGGTAATTTGAACGTCAATTGTTCACGTTTTCGCGATGCTGGTGGCGCAACTTGGTGGCTTTGTCTAATAGGCTACATTCAAATCAATGCCCCGGCTGGTGGCGGCGCCACCAAATGTTGCCCGGCCGGTTGTCGATGCCGTCCACCAGATCGGCAACAATTTTTAGTGGCTCCACCAGTTACCGTAGTCTAAGGCCGTTATTAGACTAGGCCACTGGTGGGCAACTTGGTGGCGCAACTTGGTGGCGCCACCGAATTGAAGAGCTTTTATGAATCGGTAACTGGTGGTACCACCAAGCGTTCATTCCCGCTGTCGATGTAACGCTGTGTCGTGTTCTTATGTATTTTACGATAAATGTGGTGGTAATTTGAACGTCAATTGTTCATGTTTTCGCGATGCTGGTGGCGCAACTTGGTGGCTTTGTCTAATAGGCTACATTCAAATCAATACCCCGGCTGGTGGCGGCGCCACCAAATGTTGCCCGGCCGGTTGCCGATGCCGTCCACCAGATCGGCAACTATTTTTGGTGGCTTCACCAGTTACCGTAGTCTAATAGGTTACATTTGTTTCAATGCCCCACGACGTGCTGAGCCACTGGTGGCGCAACCGAGTTGCGCCACCAGTGGCCTAGTCTAATAACGGCCTTATAGGTTACATTTGTTTCAATGGCCCACGACGTGTTGAGCCACTGGTGGCGCAACCGAGTTGCGCCACCAGTGGCCTAGTCTAATAGCGGCCTAAGATTGCAACGGTGCGGGACGCCTTCTCATTTCCCGAATAATGCAGAGATAGGGGTTTCTCAGTAGTCAAACGCACTAGATAAAAGATCAATCTAGGCCGCGATTGCTCTCAAAATTCCTATTTTCACGGTTTCGAGGCGTAATTTGCATTATTTGGAAGCATAAAGCTGGTACAGTGGATGTACAAAGCATTCGTACACCTTTTAAAAACGAATAACTTTCCGAAAATTTACAGAACCCCTAAAAGCCCCATTTTTACATTTACGAGGCGATTTTCATAATTTATGATAGGATTGAATAATTGAAAACCTTTACGCAAGATCACGCACGAGGAGAACAAATTTCAAATAAACTTTTTCACTTATATTCTCGATAGAATAACATTTAAAATGCGTACGAATACCTGCGACAGCTGCTGCCGAATAACGCAAATTACGCCATAAACCTGAAAATAGGACTTTCGAGGACGATCGCGGCCTAGATTGATCTTTTGTCGTGCGCTTTTGACTACTGGCAAATCCCATCTTTGTATTACCGAGAAATGAGAAGAAAAAACGCGAGTCTACCACGTTAAACCGCGCGAAAGAGAGGCACTTTACGTCAAGCTGATGCTACGCGTCAAGCTGAATCGCGGTGAGTTCAATGGCCAGAAGCGATCATCGATGCGGGACGGTCGACGCGCGATTTCTCGAATGGTCCCCGCAAAATTTGCGAGTTTTCGCATCACTTATTTAAAAAATACGGGACCAAAGAATAACGGGGGATCCTGCGGGATTGCGGGATCCCACTTTTGCGGGACTGCAAGCCCTAGATTGAACAGGCACTAATGACAACCGCGAGGAAAGAAACGCGGCGACATAAATCAGCCGAATAGGACGTCCGGCTGCGTTATCGTTGAAAGCTTTCGGTCGGCCGGTAACTAATGACTGTCTTTCTGAGCTTGACGCTCGTTCCGATAACGGTATCTTTCTCGTTAACGCGGCCCGTGCGAATTCCGCTTCGCCGGAGGTCGTGAATATCCGCAGGCAGACATTCTTATCCGCGACCATAAGAAACGAAAAGAAAAGAAATACAGAGAAGAAGCATCGGTAGAAAAAGAACAGAGGATGCTCTGGTCCGTCGCGGATCGAGAAGCTAAAGCGCCGCTCGCAAAATCACACAGGACGCAAGCCGATCATACTCTGTTGCTGCTAGGTGTCTCTAAACGACTGCGAGATCAACTATTTTACTGAGAAAGCGAAGCGTCAACAATTGCCTGCCGCGTGTCTCGGCTGCTCGCCGACATTGGACGCTGCCGCGGTTCTACGCGCATGCTGTCGATCGCTCGATCGTTCGATCGCGCACGATCCCCGAGCAATTCGAGCGACCGGTTGCTCTCTTCTTTCCCCCATCCTTGGTTTCTCGGCTCTGAGTCCGGGTTCGAAACGCGACGAGAGAGAGAGAGAGAGAGTTAGAAAAATAGATAGATAGATAGTTAGACAGATGGATAGATAGACAGATAGATAGATAGACAGATAGAAAGATAGGTAAGTAGAGAGAAAGAGAGAGAGAGAGAGAGAAAGAGAGAAATTAATGACGCGAACGAAAAGCGAATCATCGCGGAGACGACAGGACGACGGTATCGATTCTCCAACGCGTGATCCTCGAACAACGATCAAGATCGGTAGTCTCGTCGAGGCGACAAGGTAGAGTGTGTGATCGAACCAAGTATCTCTCACCCGACGTACAGCATGCGTCGTGCGTCGTGCGTGTTCGCGCGCGGATGACAGGCGTAAGTATATGTACATTCGTGCGTGTTCGTGCGCATCATGCGGTCTCATGCGGTCTCATGCAGTCCTCGCATGCGTCGAGATGCGCGATACGAACTCTCGACCGTATCTCCGTGATCGACTCTAATTGCGGACTCATGCAAAACGAGAGAGAAAGAGAGAGAGAGAGAAAGAGAGACAGAGAGAGAGAGGAAGGAAAAGAGAAATAGACCAGGATTCGATAGGAGTCGAGGGGGGTGTTCTCGAATATTTGCGGCAAACGGGAGGCCAACCTCGAAGAGTCTTCGATCTGTTATCGATCCTTTTCGAACATCCCGCTCGACGCGTTCCTCAAACAGAATGCAGAGCGAAGGTGATAAGGCGATTAGGCGAATAGGCGAATAGACAAATCGGCGAGAAGGCGAGAAAGCGAAAGCGAAAGGCGAAGGCGAAGGCGAAGGCGAAGGAGGGCCAGAAAGATAAAGGTACATATTCCGTTCTCTCGAACGGCAGCGAGAGAACGAGAGCGTGTTGCCCGTGTATTTTAGCGGCGTGTGTCCTCCTCTGTACACATGTGTGTTTGTTCGTGTGTGTGTGTATGGCTGTATGTACGTGTGGCTGAGTATCTGAGTGTTTGCGGAGAGGTGTGAGCGTTCGTGTGATTCGTCAGGACGCGGTTAAGACCTCGCGCGTGCACACCCTTGTTTGCGAAAGCAACTTCGGGTCCAGGGCTTGTACAACAATGGAAGGAAACGAGAGAACGATGGGGACGAGAAAACGAAAAGATAATCGCGGGACGAGCTCGTGGCGCGCGATTCCTCGAGAACTTCCGCCTTTCTCCCCGCATCGTCTCTCATCTCGATATTCTCGGGAAAAATCGCAGCGGCGTGCAAACACGCCATCGTCGAATCCAAACCAATCCGAATCTGTTTGCACACCGTGGCGAACGTCAACCGATATCGCGCGGGCATCTAGATCGAATCGATAGAATGGGTTTCCGTGGAGAACGCGCCAAGTCGTGACCGCGCCCTAAGTCTATGGGGGGTCTTACCAAGGGGCTGGCCAATATTATCCCTATCCTGCTGAGCACCGCTGGGAGCCGCTGCAACATCACAGACACCAAACAAAGAGACTTACTCACCAACATTTCCACCAACCAAATTCTTACTAATCGTGTCAAGTATGTTCGTGTGTGTATGTGTGTGTGTGTGTTTGTCGCGGGCGCGCTTGTGCGTGCTCGAGTGTGTTTCGAGTGTGTGTATGGTACGTGTACGTACGTGTTTTCGTGTGTACAACAACGTGTTCGTCTTTCCCTTACATCATCCGCATTGTGTCACGTTGTCGTTCCTTTACTTTTGTTTCTTTCCTGTTACTCTACTACCCTCGTTTCCGTATCTCTTTAGCGGTTTTCGATTCTGGTTTCCCCGTGGTTTGTCGGCTCTAATCGCGATCTACCGAGCACGTGTTCTTCTCGTCGTGGCTCGTTCCTCGATCCTCCCCATTCCTTTTCCTTTTACAGCGGCGCGGCTCGTCGATTACAATCCGAATGGAAAAAAGGATGGAAAAACGCGAGTCCGACGACGTCCATTACGATTTGCGGATTTCGTTTCCACGGTCTTGATTCGCTCGAAAAGGACAAGACAGAGAGAGAGAGAGAGAGAGAGAGAGAGAGAGAGAGAGAGAGAGAGATATAGAAAGAAAGAAATAGAGAGATAGATAGACAGATAGAGAACCGATGGGACGGTAGCGTGCCGCTCCTCCCCGATGGTTTACTTCAGGCCTTATTCGCATCGCCACGACAACTCTCCAGACAAATTGTACATGCAAAGAACACAAACACAATACGATCTGCCAGCAGAGCAGCGACGTGACAATCCTCGGGTTTCGCCGGTATTTTCTCGTAATCCCGACTGAACCGCGAACAAAGAAGCGGGTGATAAACAAACAAAGAGACAGACAGAGAGAGATAGAGAGAGATAGAGAGTGAGAAAGAGCGAACGGTTCCGGGCTCCGCGATCAGGTTGCTCGTGGCCCGGAAGGGCTGATGTTGGCCCTCCGTGGCCGACAAACCAGAGCTGGAGCCCTTCCTCGTCCGTGAGACGACCACGGTGCGCCGCGCTCGCATCTCCGAGAGAAAAGGGACAGAGGAGAGAATAAGTGTACCGTGGCTGGGGTCGCAATGTTCTAACGATAAAACAGAGTAAACAGAGTCAACCGAGTAAACAGAGTGAACAGAGTGAAGAGAAAGAAAAATAGAGAGAAACTATCGAAGAGACATGCAAGTATTGCAGCCTCGGTCGAGTCCGACGAGAGTACAGGAAACGATTGGTTGCCGTTGGTCCGTCGTCGGGTCGTTTTGCGTTTCCGTTTGTTTTCCAGTTCGATCGTGGTGCGTGCCGAGTACGTTCCGGATCGCAGTGAAAAAGATCGCGAACCGGATCGAAGAGAACTGTTCGAACGCGCGGGATCGATCGGTTTTGTCTCGTTCTTTTCTCGAACATCGACGATCGGCTCGGAGGATCGACAACACGATCGTGTCGCGCTTCGCGAACACAGCCTCGAGAAGCGACCGTGTATCCCGGGTTGCCGGGACCAAGTAGAAATGCATTAGCGGAGAGATCTCGACGGAAGCGGACAAACCTTTGTTCCAGTTCTCGCGCGGCCTCGCACAGTGCTCCATTTTTCGACTTTCAAATTCCAACTTTGTCTTTCTCTGAAATACGAACAACCTTGAAATTCAAGATGTTCGATCTTTCAGATCACTTTCCCAGCGTTTCAAGCGCAAAACCATGAAATTGGAGTTACAATCAAACAGTTTGGGTAAACTTTACTTAATCGGACTGAAAATTTGTGCCTTTCTCCTATAAGAACTATATTAATGGCACCTCCGAGTAGTTTCGGCTACAAAAAGCGGGTTCCCGGACCACTGTGCTTCGAAAGCGGGGTTTGCTCGCCTCTGCGTCACGCATCAAACGGGAGACGGAAAACGGAATACGGAAAAACACAAAATGGGTATAACGTCGAGTATCTCGCGCAAACAGGTGCTGATGAATCATTCTCAAAGAAACACGCACACTCGGTGTTTTGGGGTCGTGTCGTAAGGAAGGAAGAGTACTGTGATCGGCTAAATCGTTTTGCGAGTGTATCTGCCGCCTCTGCCGGATCCGCGGAGTAGAAGCGTCGCGTCGCGCGACTCCAGATCCGTAGATCCGCCGATTCGTGGATCGCTGAGCCGCGGGACGCGGAAAACCTGCTTTTCCACCGATCGCGAGGGAAGAAATGTCCCCGCGACAATCCGAAATAGTATCGGTATACAACGCAGCGTGAAGTGGAAGAGGAAGAAGAAGAAGAAGAAGAAGAAACGTAAGCGTGAGATCGTTCGAAACAGAGAAAGAGAGAGAGAGAGAGAGAAAGAGCGACGCGATAGAACGATTGGAAGAGTAGAAGAACGAGAACGGTCTGGATCGAAAGTGAAGGGGAGGGTTTCCGCGTTCCAAACGGAAAGGTGAACGAGCACGATTATACACAGACGGAAAAGGGAAACAAGAAGCGAAAAAACTAATATGTATCGCGAAACCGAGCAACAAATCGTGTGTGTGTGGAGCATGGGGCTGTGGGTGGAGAAAGACAAAAATCGAAACAAAGTGAGCGACAACAGACCCGTCGACTTACGACGGCTAACACATGAAAAATCGGACAAATGTAAGAAAATGATACTGTGTATACTATTATATGTATACAGGGTGGTCCACCTAAATGCAGCCAGTTGATGGTATCGCAAGATGAATGCTTTGCAAATGTTATTTTTCTTTCAATGTCTTTTTTGCCAAGTTTTCAAGGTCATCGACATTTTTTTCTTCTAAATGTATATCTTCTTGCTTGCGTATTCTAGTTGACATTAAAACGCATTTAGACATATTAACACTAAACCTACCATTGCCGGTCAAATGACCGGTTTTATATTTTTCATCTTAGAATTTTATTGAAATTATGAAGTTGCTTATATGGAAATTGATTCGATAAACTTCTTTGTCGAAGCACATATTGTGATAAAAATTGCACAATATCTAAATAAATAGCGCCGTGTCATTTTTGTAAGGTAGAACATTTTAATCGCTTTTAGTACTCATGTCAGTAGGTTTAGCATTAATAACATGACCTTGAAATAACCTCTGACTTTTAAAAGTGAAGTTAGATTTGACATTCACATATGCGGATATGTAAGTCTGAAGAGTCTTAGTCTTAAGTCTGAAAGCATAATCGCTAGTATGAAACTTGTAAGTCATCTGTCACATACTTTTCAAGTTATCCTTAAGTTTTCAAAATGATATCCTTCCACAGATATTCACTGCCTAAAACGATCGATGACAGATTATTAATATCTCTGAATGTGTTTTAATGTCAACTAGAATATGCAAGGAAGAAAATATACATTTGCAAGAAAAAAATGTCGTTAACCTTGAAAATTCCGGAAAAAAGACCTAACAATATAAACAAAAATCTTTTACCATTCAACTTTGTCCTCAAGACATATAATGTATCCTTGAAAACAACAAGGATATTTGAGGTGATAACGTTAGGTGACTCACCCTGTATGTATGTATATGTATAGAATAGAGAGATAGATAGATAGATAGATAGAGGAAGAGGGAGAGAGAGAGAAATGAGAAGCGTCGCTCGAGATCTCTCGACTCGCATACGAATCGGAACAAGAAACAATCGAAAGAATCGTAAGAAAGAGGAAGAAAATACGAAACGTATATAGATATAGACAGACAGACAGACAGATATGGGTATATAGAAGATAGATAGATAGATAGATAGATAGATAGATAGATAGATAGAGATAGATACAGGTGTAGGAATAGAATATGCAGGTGTTGTCGGCGGGCGTGGTGTCGTAAAAGTACCTGGGTCACGGGGTTCTCTCCGGGACGATAGACGACGTTGTGCATCGGCCGTTTCCGGCCGACGTAGTTCACGCAAACGAACTCGAGCAGGCTGGCGTAGATGAAGCACATGCACACGCCGTCCCACACGTTCATGGCAGTCAGATTCGACACGACCGGAAGCGTCGACCGGAAACCGTTCGACGTCGTGAAGAAGTTGAGCATCGTGGTCACACCTGCGAACAGTCGTTCACGTGTCTCGTTCAATCTGTTCTTTTTCATTGCTTCGACCTTCGCTCCGACGAACCCTGGCTCGTCGTACGCGCGAACCTCGTCGGACACAATGTCCGAACGATAAAGATGAAAGAGACCATCATCGATGGTCGAGCTAACTACGTCGTTCGGATGTTGCGGTGCTAGACGTGTCGCGACCATAACAATTTTAGTGGCAATCGAACGGCCTCGGAAACACGTTCGACGTGTTGAACGAAATGAAAATTGAATCGTTAAGATTTATTTTTACATTTGTGACCATAATACCTCTCCCTTAAGTAAGAAGTTTCATGATTCACTTTCATGATTATCGGCACATATTTAAATCGAAATTCGAATTCGACTTTCAATCATTATACATATTTAAATCGAAATTCACCTCCAACTTACAATCATTATATTTCATAATATTTTAGACTAAAGTAATTCAATTTTATCATTTTTACGATATCAACCGTTAGATGGTGCTTGTTATTTCAACATTAAGGTGGAGCGGGGAAGTCCGTCTACGGGGCAAGTCCGTTTATTGGTTATTATTATTATAATATGAACAAAATTTCTCTAGCTTGTATTTATTAATGCAGTATAAGTTAGTACGAACTTTTCTACATAGATGTCGCCCAAGAATAACGGTGTTTGCCTCGTTTAAATCATGGATATAGGAATATAGGGATGGAGCATGTCGTTGCGGGGTGGAAGTCATTTTCAGGGGGGGACGAGGTAGAAGCATGGAATTATGGGTTGGAATTGCATCTTTTTCATTGGCTGTGTCCGGCGCAAGCGCAGTACGTCATAAATATTTTTGAAAACGTCACATATTCTCACAATACTCACGTTACTCTGGTCATCAGAGAGGGTTACATTATTTCTCCTCGATTTCTCAGTTCTGACTGCTGGGCTGCACTAAAAGGTTATGTAACTGTATGTAACCATTATGTAACGCATGCATAATGACGTACTGCGCTCGCGCCGGACACAGCCAATGAAAAAGATGCAATTCCTACCCATGATTCCATGCTTCTACCTCGTCCCCTCCGGAAAAGAAATCACCCCCCTTGCCCAAAATGCTAGCTCATGCTCCATCCCTATATTCCTATATCCATGGTTTAAATCAACTATAATACCAAACAGTCACGTGCGTGGTACACGTACAACTTCGAGGTTACTTTGAATGTGCAATAGTATACTATTAAGCTATTAATATATTCTGTGTTATCATCTTTGGTAAGTACAACAAATATTGATGTAGGTTTCCATTAAATAAACCGTTTTTATTGTATTTTTTAAAATTTATTGAGAAAAACACTAAGATGCTCTTGCCCCGTAAATATTACCACACGGGGCAAGTGCGTACTATCGCGGAGGGGTAAGTCTGTACTGTGTGGGTAACTATAAAACTAAACAATATATTTAATGCAATAAAAAGCATTTTGTAGCAGGCTTGATAATAATTCTTTTCTTGCCCCGTAGCACTTGAAACAAGGTTCGAAAGCATTCTTTTATCTTTGTTTTAATATCACTGTATTCTCTTTCATATTTCAGCATAAAAGTACTTGTTTGTTTAAAAATGAATAACTATAAAACTAAACAATATAATTGAATGCGATAAGAAGCATTTTAAAACAGGCTTGTTAATCATTCTTTTCTTGCTCCGTAGCACTTGAAACAAGGTTCGAAAGCATTTTTAACTCTCAGAGACGCTCTTGCTAGTCCTAGTCCTAGTTGACACTTTGTACAATATCCTATCAAAATGATACTTTTCAAGCAAAATTAGAATCCTACATAATACTAATTCATCAGTAATAACTATGGCCAAAAGTTTGATACCAAGAACGTTAAGTTTTTACATACCAGACTGAAAATACATCAATTTAAAGTCCAATTTTGCAAAAACTAGGGCGGAGTTACCCCATTCCACCTTATATACAATTCATTTAGTGTTAATATCGAAACAAGAAATACATATACAACTAAGACTACTTTCATACTCATGAGCACATTTAGCTAATGAAACTTGCTACGTTCGATGCACCACCGCAGAAATTCATTTACAAGTCTCACAAATAATTCCGCAGCACTGAAAGCGCTTAAACGCGGAAACGGAATAAACGTGCACGTGAGAGAAAGAGAGAGAGAGAGAGAGGAGGGAGCCAGAGATTGCACTTTTCGTCTTCAGCCTCGTCTCATGCATCTTTAACGCGGCGTTATTTCTCGGCGGGATTAGCCCGCCGCGGCGGATTGTTTCATCGCGCCGACGACGACGGTGACTCGTTAAAAGTTAAAAAGCCCGGACGAAAGAGGAAGATTTTTGCCGCGCCTCGACGCCGAGCTTCGTCATCGGCGTCGGCGTCAGTGCGCGAACAACCTCTCTTGCTCTGTTCGTCGATCGATCTTCCGCTAGCGCGGTTCTAGTGGGCAGATTTAAGGTCTAGTTAGTTTGGGACAGCCTCCGTCCGGCACCAATGCTTAAGGGGCTAGTATAGGCTCGATTTGTAACTAGAAAGGGACTAGAATGTTACTAGATTTTAGGTCGAAAATATGGATCCCGTACTTAACGTTGTTTGACCTTATTTAAGCAAATTGTGGGCTGGGTGAGGGCTCATTCTAAAGAGGAAGGTTCAACGCACTGCGCTCTGGTCATCATTGCAGTCAAAAAAGTCTTTTAGAGACAGAAAATAAATTGAAACTTGCGGGTTTTTTTCCTAGATTTTTTCTCTACTTTGGGCCCTCATATTATTAGTTATAAACATAATCTCGTTAACCTCGTGACCAGAGCGCAGTGCGTCTAACCTTTCTCTTTAGAATAAGCCCTCAGCCCAAAATTTGCTCGTATAAGGACATTAAGCGACATTTTTCTAGTAAGATTCTAGTTCCTTTCGAGTTACAAATCGAGCCTATACTAGCCCCTTAAGCATTGGTGCCGGAGGGCGGCTGTCCCAAACTAACTAGACCCTTAAAGGGGTTCGATTCGGTTATGGTCGGACGTGCGGACAAACGATGGTGCACGGTAGACGGGAGTGAAAAAACATTTTTGTCGAAATCGAAAACGCCCGACACGGGAAAACCTGTGGTCGACGCCCTAACAACAGTATTAAAATCCCAAAGTTGAGCAATGATGTCTTCGGGTTGCACATTGAGCCCGAAGTTGTCCGAATGTGTAAATTCGGGCTCAATGCGCAACCTGAATCATCGAACAACTTTGGGGTTTCGATCTTGTCATTAGAGCGTCGAACCACAACTTTCCACAACAGGCATTTTCGATGCCGGAGAAAAAAGTGTTTTCTATCCGATCTGGTGCACGGTGGGATTGCGTTGTAGAAAGGCTTACCGATCATGACCCGGGCCGGCACGGCGTTCCACTCGAGCCAGAAGGTGATGAAGGAGCTGGTCACCAGAATGATCCCCGGGATGAAGACCGTCGTGAAGTAGAAGGCACGATCTCGCGTGAAAATCAGATCCACCTTCAGGCAGCTGTAGTTACCTATCACGGCATTGCATCCGATCATTACGATTGCGCCTCTCTCTCTCGATCGTCGGAGCGAGCGAGCGAGCAGATAGTTTTTAGTTATTCACCGGGAATTAGAAATTAGAGAAGCGGTTAGTAGTGGTTGTTACATTGATCTTGCCGTACTTCGACGAAACGAATCGAAAGTAGTCGCGCGTCGTTATCGCCTCCTCGTTCTTTTTCTCGAATCCTCTCGCAGCCCCAACCTACCCCCATCTCTCAGCCCCATCCCCCCGATTACTCTTGCTCTTTTTGCGAGAGACAAAACCGAGAGAACGTCGGGTTCTCCCGTCGAAAAGTTTTTCCTCGGCCGACTTTCGAATCGCTGAACAGAGAGAGAGAGAGAGAGAGAGAGAAAGTTCTGTCCGAGAATCGCGAGCAGAATACTGTATACATATTGTATCTCGCGAGGATTAGCGGGGTCTTTCTCCGTGGAAAATCAGCTTGCGGGGGGGAAATTAAACCAACGAACGAGAACAAAGAAGACCAGAACAAAGGGAGAAAAAAAATAGAAAAAAAATGTAATAGACCAGGGGTAGAAAAAGAAGAAGAGATGGAGAACGAGAGGACGCGGTCGTGTCGCCAACTTTTTCCGCAATGAAGCTCCACATTTGCGAAAGCGTTTCAAGCCGAGCTAGATGTACCATAGAACGCGTGAACGTCTAAGAGGGTGGAAGTTCTCCAGGGGAAGAGAAAGCCGGTTCTCGTCCGTGTCTGCGAGACACGCTGTTTGCAACGTGACGATAGTGGGGACGGGAGACGAGGGCTACGTTTGCGAAACGAGGGTTGTCGGGTGCATCGGAATTGACTCTCGCCTTTCCTTTTCAGTTTCGGCGACGATGCTCTCGACGAGGTACCGCGCGAGATCGTACAAATGACGCCGAAAACCAACGAAAAAACTGTACGACGACGGTCACCCCGCGTGTTCTCCGATTCTCTCCGTTGGTGGTCGTTTTATTGTGTTATAACGGATCGACGGTTCTAACGGGTTAACGGGTAAACGGGCTAACGGGCAGAGAGGACATGGGGGGAGAAGCGATGACGCGCGTGCAACGGAGAAAAGAAATTCTCTTGGTCGATCGAACTTGGAGCGCGCGACGTGATCTCTCTGGTAGCAGCTGGTGTGTCGCCATATAGAATTGTATATCGTATATCGTATATCGTATCGTTTGCGGCATGGACAGAAAAAAGAACAACAACAACTGGGAATAGAATGAAGCGTAAGCGAAGCGTAGGCCAAATGATTCAAACAAACGTTCGCCAAGATATTCGAACCATGTCCGATGAACGATACGTGGTACGTTATGTACTCGTATACGGGAGAAACATGTGGGTGGGTTCAACAACGCTAATTACCATGTACATACAGTCCGAATGCTAATCTCTCGTAACGTTCTGTAACGCGACGCTCCGTCCAGCGATTAAACGGCAGCGGGCCGGTGGCCCCGCAGGCCAATCCGAGCCTGTTTGCTTTCGTGTCTGTGCATTACCACCTGAACGCTCGTTCTGCGTCCTCGAAAGATTTAACACCTCGGGGACGCCACAGTCGTAAACGAAACCCGAAGAGTCGCGGCCCTTCAAACCGATCCTTACGGGATCTTTCATCCCTAGAGGGTTAAGCGGACGTGGTTCCGGTGCTTCACCGGGCAATCCGCACCTACGGCTGATTTAATCGCTCGACGTCGCGATCGGTGCGCTGGTACTCGAACAGCCCTCTGCTCCGACGATCCGCTTTCTCTTCCGTTCGTTCAACTGCGATCGTGGATTTGCAACGTTCTCCTGATTTTCAACGGCGCGAACGCGGAAGAAGCGAATCGTCGGTGGCAAGGGTCGATCGTCGATCGGCACGATGCTTCCCAAATGTCGTTACGTTCCACGAGACGGACAACTGGTGGCTCTTCGATCTAAGGAAATACCGCAAAAGAAATTGCACGCGAGACAGATAGATAAATAGATAGATAGAGAGAGAGAGAGTGAGTGAAAACTATTAGTATATACATATTATAGAAAGAGTAGAAGAATTTGGGAAGCATCGAGCGAGAATCTCTAGGCCTGTCTCACGAGTTGGTAAGCTTGGTCCTGTCTCTCCCACCATTCTACTACGGCTTGTCTCTACATTCGTGTTGCGCAACGTGAATTATATCTCTGATGTGGGAACACGTTCGATCGTTGGCGGTCGAAGGGGAGGATTTTACCTTGCTCCTCAAACCTGCGCTGGCACAGCGAGCACTTTGAGTCCCCGAATTCATCGAACTCGTCCTCGTAGTCGACCATGATCTGTCCGTCAGCTGCAACAGAACAGCCCACGATCTTCCTTCCTCTCTTCTTTCCAACTGTATTTTTTTCGCTTTCTATTCTCTTCGTTCTCTCTCATTTCCCCCATTTGTGTCTGATTCCGCGTGGCCGTTTTATCGAATAACCGCGCGGCTATTAGCGAGCGTTTCTTTCTCGCTGTTTTAGCTGTCTGACGGTCGGACGGATAAATCTCTCTCGGTGTCGGACGATCGGGAATCGAGAAACGCGGAGAAGTGGCGGTGTCGCGAAGCCGCGCAAAGCCGCGGGACAAACGGATCAGGAAAATAACAGAAGAATATTGTATATCTACTATATAGAAGAGAAGAGTTACAAAGCTGTATTTAATGCGTTTGATGCGACAAGAGCGAAGACGGGGACGAGGTCGAGGGCGAGGATGAGGTGTGCCTCGCCTTGCCTCGCCTCGCCGCCGGCAAAACGGAAAGCAGGACCAACACACACACGCACACGCGCACACGCACACGCACACACACACACACGCACACAAGAGAAACACAATCGACGTTCGAACCGGCACGGTGGCAAGATCTATCCGTCCTTCCGGATTACCATGCGATTACCGAGATCTCCTATCGAGCGAACGGTGCGTCCGGGAATGGCAATTTATACAATGATATCTCGATCGCGGAGTTAGAGTACGTGTCATCGGGCATAGAGGAGATTTGAATCGTTGGGCTAACTAGACCAAGCATTACCCGCATTCCGCCATGGTTGATCTCTTCAGGGTAAAGATGTCTTGTGACGTCCGACACGGTTTTTTTTTCTATTTCTACCCAAATTTCGTTTTTTCTTTTTTGTGTTTTGTTTGTTTCGTTTCGTTCCGTTTCGTTTCGATCCGCGACGCGAGCACGCTTCGAAACCGTTTTCTTTGACTCTCTGCCGTGCTGAAAGAGAAAGTTCTGTGTGTTTCCGGTCTCGGGTTTGAAGCGGTTAGGGAAAACGAACTCGCCAAATCGTACAAGCTTCTCGCGCTGGCTGCGTAAGCTGTTTCATATCTTTTGTGTTTCTTTCGTTCTTTTCTTTTTTTTTTGTTATGTTCTCTTGTTTCTTTTTTTTTTTTGGTTATTCACAGAGCTCAGCAAGCGTTGAAAGGTTCAAGAGCGCTAAGAAGGCTCGCGATAAACGTAAAGGTAAAGAACGAACAGTGATCGACACAAGTGTCTAGCAGAAGCGAGAATAGATTGTCCGCGAACCGAACGAAGGAACAGCGGGAGAAGATGTTCGTTCGGGTCGTGTATGGGGTTCTCGGTTAGTGTAACGGGTCTGAAAAAGTCGCGAGAGCAAGACTCGAGAGGCCTCTCACCCTAAAAAGCAAACCACGGCGGGTTCGGTTAGAAAAGCGAGACAGGAACCAAGGTTGCCAATATGCATTTTCTAGAGGAGCCATGTATCATCTATACGTATCCTTATATCTATATATATACACGCGTGTCGTCGTGGATATATATACATATAAACTTCGAAAAGTGTACAGCAGCGTATAGGTTATGTTCGTATACACATCTGGAGAGCAACAGATAGAGTGATGAATATAGACAGATAGACAGATAAATAGGTAAATAGGTAAATAGAAAAATAGGTTAATAGATAGATAGATAGATTGATAGATGGTAGAGAAGAGAGACAAAGGTACAAAACATACGTACATACAAGTACAAAACGCATCTAGGTCCAACTAAAGTGGTAACAAAACTGTAAACAAACGCGCGTAAAAAAGGCTCTCCGCCATAGAATTCGCTACGATCTCATGCAGAGTTTCATCGTTTCGCCCCATTTGCAAAAATCTCGCGAGCGATTGCTACGAAACAGTTCCATCAGCGTATGCAAACGAAAAATAAAACGATTCTGACGGTCGCACGCACACGCGTATGTACACGCAGAGAGCGGAGTTTCGATTATACAGATTTTCGTCTCGTCTCATCTCATCTCGTCTCGAACGGTTGTTCTTCTGGCCGGGCCTTGGGACGCGAAAAAACGCATTCCAACACTGTGTGTGGTGCCAGAGAGTTGATTGCGGTGCGGTATAATTGTCAAGCATCATACGTTCAGGGGGAAACACGGGTGTCGCACTAAGAAGAGATGCGTTGCGTTTCGGACACGTGCGTCGCGCAGCACTTACCTGACGACTCGCGTATACACGCGAGATCACGCGTTCTGGATTCTCTGCGTTCTGGTTTCGTTTAGGTTCGGTGTACGGTTCGGTCTGGTGCGACGAGCTCGAAAGAATGTTGGCAACAAAGCGACAAAAGTGAAGCGGAGGCGCGTCGGCAGCGGATGATCCAACGAAAAACAAGGCAGAGATCGATTCGAGATTTGGCAGGCAGAACGGGAGAGAGGCGATGACTGGACGAAGATACAAAGTTGACCGGAACGATCGGTTTCAAATTAGGGCTCGAAAGCGAGAGAGTGAGAGCGAGGAAAACTTGGATAAGGTACGAAAAGAGAAATTGGGAATCCTTTTTCGGCGGTGCTGGCTGGATTTATTGATCCAGCGGCAGCAGCGGTGGCGTCGTCGTCGTCGTCGTCCGTAGATACGATGGTGGGGTTTTCCAGGAATGGAGCAAAGGGTCGAGGGATGCAGCGCCTCAGGTGCATCGATCCGCTAACAGGTAATAGGATGCTCCTTTTGCCCGAGACCGAGGTGAAAGTCGTGCTCGATCCCGTCCTCGAATTTCCGTTGTTCGGTTTCCGATCCGGACACGCGCGGTTACCCGCGATTAAGCCAGTCCGGTCGAGTCCAGTTTAGTTTAGTCGAGTAGAGTAAAGTATAGTCGGGTCGGGTCCGGTAGGTGTGTCAGCTTCACGGCAACTCCGACGCGTTCCAGCGGTCCAGCGGTCCGGTCAACGATTGCTCGGACAAGCGTACGACTCCGAGGATCGCAAAGGTAGTAGAGCTTGCGTACAAGCGACACTAAAGAATCTTTGCCGTGGGCCAAAACGAGACTGGCGTGTTCGGTGCATTGCGATTAATACAGAAGCGTGTATATCACTTAGGGATGCAGTAAAGAAAAAGAAAAAGAATATCGTATAAGTATAGAATCGATAACGAACAGAAAAATGGCAAAGAAAAGTATCGACGACGTTTCTCAATCTTTTCCCGCTTGCGTTCGCACTTCCGTGGGAAACGCGTGACTGCGCCGCGACTAGATACGTTTCGCTGTTTAGCACCTGCTATGCCCCGATAGAATGTTCACGGTGCAGTTCCGAGGCGCCCGACCGAATACCTTCGCGTCCGTTTCGCGAAAGAATAATGTGCATCGTCGAGGTGTTTTTACCCGATGGCGTCGCGTCGGGGCGTCGGAACTGCATCGTTTGCGTTTCACGGACGACTTTCCCGGCTTTTCGAGGCGCCGCCTCGCACCTGTCAATTTTTTCCCAGAGATACATGTACGTCTGCGTGTACTGTCCGTGTCTCGCAAGAAAGCGCTTCCGTAGTCCCAGTGCTTCGACAAATATTTTGCTGGAGCCGAGAATGACCAATCAACTCCGCGTTCCTTTGGCGGGACATGTTGAGAGTCACGCACAGTACACGGTTCGTAACGGTCCGAAACGCGTAACGCGCGCGATCGAGTCGGATCGTCGGGACACTCACCTCGCCAGCTTACTTTGATCGGACACGTGATTGTCTGGTTTTTAATGAGATACGCGTTCAGCGACGTCAGGCTCGGGCTTTTCCGCAAAGTACCCTCGTCGTTTTTCCACACGTACGTGATCGCCGTTTGCTCGTACGATACTGTCGAGAATCGATCGGTTAATTTGGCTCGCGTCTGGTCGGTCGCCTCTGCGATGGACAACAATGGGGTGGCTAACGAGGGAGAAGTGCTAGGAGCTATCTATCGGCGGTGTATCTCGACGATTTACTTACTGCTCTCGATCGCGAATGAACACAGTGGGTCGTCGAAGGGGAAGATGTTCAGTCTACCCTGGCAGGATAGGATGAGGTGACGCCTGAAACACCGAACGCAAAGTGGATTTCGATAAATCGTGTGGCGCGTGCTCGTGGCGCACACACTCCGCCCCGGCGACTTGCCTCTCGAGCCGGGCTCGAGCATTTCTGGCTCGTGTGTTCGGCTCGTAAAGGTATACGTGTCCATCTGAGAGTTTCCGTCGATAGTTGCTCTCGAGAGTACTATCAATTTGCGTGTCCATTTGAGAGTTCTTCAGAAATTTTTTGCTCTCGGAGATCTATGTGGGAGTCAACTCTCGGAAAGTCCTCTCCGGTATGTGGCCATTTGAATTTCATGGGTGTAGCTCTCAGATGAATTTCGGTAGTTATCAGAATACTTGTGAACAGAATGGAAAGTTTGCTGCAGTTTTTGCAATGTACGCTTTACTTATCTTCAACAAAATGTCCTTTTTCGGTTTTCCGCTTATATCTCGGAAACTATGCGTCCTAGCGATAAGACCATTCTATAAAAAATTAAAGCTGACAAAATGTGCCATAAGATTGATTCGATTCAGTTTTTCGCTATCTCGCATAGTTTCCGAGATATCCGCGCTCAAAGTTCACTAATTGTGAAAAAGAAATTTTTGCCTCACTCTTCAGCACAATTAGTGAACTTTGAGCGCGGATATCTCGGAAACTATGCGAGATAGCGAAAAACTGAATCGAATCAATCTTATGGCACATTTTGTCAGCTTTAATTTTTTATAGAATGGTCTTATCGCTAGGGCGCATAATTTCCGAGATATAAGCGGATAACCGAAAAGGGGGACCTTCTATGTGCCTGCACCGCGCTCACCTTCTAGGAGTGGGGACTTTTAGTATGTTTACCTCCTAACTAGTCCAAACAAAGACCCAAAGTTGAAAATTGTGTTCCTTCCATTTCCCTCTACAACTTTTCGTTGACTGGACTATGAACCTTCATCATTCAACCGTCCACGACCATGTCAGGAAGCTGGGATTCATCATCAAGCAAGAAAAGTACCAAAAAATACGTCATGACTTTTCCGACAACCAATAAATACAACTACTGCTACCGTGTACACTGACGAATTTCACTCTCGAAGGTAACTCTCGCTAGTTTCACTCTCAGATGGACAGCGTGAACCGGTACCTCATAAGATAGTTGACCGTGCCGTTGCGGTATATCCGGAGGGCGAAGTGAACGGGTATGAGCGGATCCTTGAAGTCTCCGTGCATTATGAAGTACGTGTCCGGCAACCAGATGTCGTTGTAGTGGTGGATCGCGTTCAAGAATTCGTACTGCGATCGGTTGCTGTAGCGCAGCCGCGGGTCGTACCACTGTTGTTGCAGCAGGAACTCCACCTCGTATTTCTGCGGACAGGAAACGGTCCAGATCAAGTGATCTCGATCGCGAGGACCCCACCGGCAAAGAGAGAGAGAGAGAGAGAGAGACAGTGCGAATTGCGAACTAGAATACAAATTCGATCGACGACCAAATCGAAATTGCAAAGATTCATAGAACGAACGTATTGAAAATGCCGACAGGGTGAAAGATTGAATTACCAAGCTGGACTCGTCCGGTGACGCCAGACTTAGCAACAGCACGCTCACGTTCACGGTCAAGGTACCTGCAACAGAATCGCGCGATTGTAAAGCTCAGCCTCGAGATCGGTAAATGTTCGACGAGCAGGCTCGCTGGGCGGATCACGCTAATTCGACGGAGCACCATGGACGCGCGGATACACGCGTGTATCAGGTATCGGTACGGATAAGGAAGGTGGCGTTTGTATACTGTATACGGTACACAGTATCGTATAGGTACAAGCTCCCTCCGAGGGCGAGGGGAGCATCGATCGACGTCGATCAGCGTGACCGCCTCGTTCCGACGAGCGAGAGAGATCGGCCCGACGGAACGGCGATCAAACGTGTCCTTCTCTCATCTACGTTTGCGTAAGCCGATGCCGTTACCGCTGAAGCGTCGTTAGCGCCATGCTGTGCACATGCTGCGACGACAACAGTCGTGTCTGTAATTCGAGTGTCGAGCTCGGCGCTCGAGACTCGAGAGTCGGTTGCCGATCGCCAGTTTCTCAGGCTCGATTATCCGACTCTGGGAGAACGGATACGGAAACGGAAGTGGAAACGGAAACGGAAACGGAGAAGGATACGCGAGGAGAAAAGGATTTGTGGATGCATCGAAGGGGTGCCTTCGCGATCAGAAATTTTAGCTCTCGGTCCGCGGTTACGCTGTTCGCGTGCAACCGGACTAACGAGTCCCAATCACCGTGCTCGATCGCCAACGCATTCAACTACACAGAGAGACAAGAGTAAATCGAGACACAGCGTCTAAATACGCTGGAGTGTACGGAGTGGACTGGAGTACAGAGGAATACACACCAGGATGAAAGGAGGCACGTCCGCGTTCCTAGGGATCGTGTGAACGGTCTCGTCACCGCGATAGAGATCGCGAAACCGCGTGTTCCGAGAGCGACGGAACCGGACGGGGCCGCGGTCCGAAATCGCGGTCGTTTTCTCCGGATAAAAGCAGCGGGAGAGAGAGAGAAGTAAAAGAATAAGACAAAAAAAGAAAACGTACACACCATCGGGAACAGCGTCGGATACGCGTTATCGAGCAGCGAAAACGACGCTGGTCCTTGGCTCGACGCCAACTTACGGTAATAACGACCGATGTATCGTTATGCCGGCAACACGAGCGTTAATCGGTCGACGCATCGGGCACGAACCTGCAGCCGTTGCCACGGAAAGAATGTCACGTGTCGATGGATCACGGTTTTAACGTTCACTCCGCACGAAACTCCTTTTTATCTAAGCTCGCGGACGCGATAGCCTCGATGTCCCTCGCGGGATCGATCGAAGAAAGACGCAAAGGCCAGCCGTCGACTTCGGCGGTTCGAAACGAACAATATCCGTAGAAGATACGGAGAGGTGATCGCGAAAGCAATCCGCGACTAGGGATTGCAATCCCGCGTCATTAGTCCAGTCAACGAAAAATCGTAGAGGGAAATGGAAGGAACGCAATTTTCAACTTTGGGACTTTGTTTGGACTAGTTAGGAGGTAAACATACTAAAAGTCCCCACTCCTAGGAGGTGAGCGGGTGCAGGGGGCACGTAGAAGATCCCTTTTTCGGTTTTCCGCTTATATTTCGGAAACTATCTGCCCCCTGCACCCCGCTCACCTCCTAGGAGTGGGGACTTTTAGTATGTTTACCTCCTAACTAGTCCAAACAAAGTCCCAAAATTAAAAATTGTGTTCCTTCCATTTCCCTCTACGACTTTTCGTTGACTGGACTAATGACGCGGGATTGCAATCCCTAATCGCGACGCGGTGTGTTGTGCCTGTGAGTGTTCGCGGCTTACGTCCTACCAAAGCCGACAAAGGCGACTTAGAACGAAGGCTTGCTCGGGTCGACTCGCGCGACAACAGCCTGAACAGAATTTTGAAAAATGGTGGAACGAACGAGACGAGGAGAGCGAACACCTCTCTTTTTGTTCGCGTTCCACCGTTGTTCCGCTCGTTAAAAACGGATGTCGGAGGAGAGCGCAGCAGCCTCTCTTCCGCTTTCGGAATCGATCGACCTACAAACCCTCGTAATGAAATGCAAAAATTCGACGGGGAACCCATTCAGGATTCGATTCGAATCGCGGAGCCCGACACGACGCCCGTCTTTCCGCCCTCCGATTCCGAATTCGTCGTTTCTATTTCGGTTCGGAAGGGAAAATCCATTGTGTCCTGCTCCGAAGCACTTTGGAAAAACCGAGCGCCGAAGCGTCGAGTGGCGCGCGACGAGTCAGTGGAATAGGTAAACGTTCGATGAGACGGGTCAGCGAGCGAGAGAACGAAAACGTCGAACGAACCAACGAATCAACGAACGAACGAACGAACGAACCGAAACGACGATTAAACGACTGAATGGGTCGGGTCTCGATTCGGGTCCGGATCGGGGTCGGGTCGGGTCGGATCGGGTTTGGTCTTGGATCGCATGAGAATCGTGATAGCCTTAATTAATTTTTCTAGACGAGGTTACGAGAGATGTAAAAGCAGAAGAACGGACCGCGAAGGTGGGTGCGAAGGTGTTGGTGCGGCGTGTAGTGGTTATTGTTCTGGTTCTTGTACTGGTTCTTGGGGTCGTTAGAGGAGGTTGACGACCGGTTCGACAGGCTGGTGGCGTCACCAGGCCATCGCATTCCGCAGCAGAAATCCGCATCTGTAACACCCAACAACCCTTGCCCACGTCTCATCCTTTTTTTTTTTTTTGTTCATTTTGGATTTTTTGTTTGGTTTCTGTTTTCTGTTTCTCTGTATTTCTCGTTTCGTATCTCGTTTTTTTGATCTTTATTTTTGTTTGTCTACCGAATTCAACACGACCGTTCGATCCTACTCTCGCGAGATCTACATTGCTCTGGTCGTTCTATCGACGACAGCAACAGCAACAACAACGACAACGAACAGCGACGACGACAACAACAACAATTACAACGGTTTCTCTATTTCGCTTCGTTCTCTTGTCTCTTTTCTCGTGTTTCTTTCGTTTATTGTTTTTGTTTTTCGTTCTTTTTCTTTTTTTTTGTTTTTCTCGAGTGCAAGAAATTAGCAAACAACGGAATAATCTACGATAAAACAGCAACGACAACTACGGTGTGTGGGTACTCTTGTTACGGACGGATCATTCCGTTCAACGACACTGTTACTCGTGATATTTCAGATCGGTTGTACTTATCGTTTTTTTTTTCTGCGTGTTGGGGGACTTTTCCTTTGCGATCTCGTCGGACGGACGGCATTTAAACTCGGCCGTATGGTTTCGTAATTCCACAAATCGATACGCAGCGAAAGAGTATGGCGAGAGGAAAGTGAGGATTGTAAAATTTTCGTTAGAGTCTCGTTGTTCAAGTGTGTAGATTTTCTGTGACAGCCAACAACTCTTGCCCACGTCTCATCATCCTTCTTCTCGTTTCGCTTCGCTTCACTTCGCTTCGTTTCGCAATTACCCTCGCGCGTCTGCGTTCGCGTTCCCGGTGCTACTCGCGCGAGAACAGCTATGCGCATAGAGAATCATCTAGACTGGCCGGAAACAGAACAGAAACGGAACAAAAACGAAAAGAAAAAACAACAGAAAGAAACAAAGAGAAAAGCAAAAACGAAACAAGCGAAAATGTATTACAATGTGCGAGAAGCCTCGTAGACGATCATCATCTTCCTGCGACGCGACGCGTGCGAACCAATTTCCGCAGGCGTTCGTGTCTCGTCGTAACTTGGTCTCGAATTCGATTCGGTTCCGATCGTCTCCCGGTTAACTCCGTCTCCGGTTTTCCATGAAAGATCTTTTCGACTCGATGGCGCGTGATCGTCCTCGCGGCATTTCTCTCGCGTGAAACGACCGAAAGCGAGTGCTATTTCAAGCGGAACAAGCAATCAAGGTCTCTTTAGTCGGTCGAATTGCAGGCTATTCCGCGAGGCGAGGCGAGGCTAGGCGAGAAAGCGCAGAGAAGCGATATGACGCGCGGTTGTTCTCTCCGGTGCTCGAGGCTCGTCACCACCGTCCTCCTTTTGTGTCCCGTTCCCGCTACCGTGTGCCCGCGCTCGCAAAAGCTCGCGAAAGCTCTGGCTTTCTTCGCGTTCGGTAGCGACGGAACAAACGACGCCAGGTGTTCGCTCGAGGGCGCCGCTCTCTGCACCGCTCCGCTCCGTTTCGCGCCGCGGCAACTTTCCTGTCCCCCACCTCGGCCCGCTCCCCGCCGATACAAAGGGAGACCGTGCGCTTTTGTGCTCGCCGAGTTTCTTTCACCGGGTAAAAAAAGAAAACGTTGTCGCTCCGATAGGCAGTTTGCGTGAACGGGACTGACTGTGTCCCACCGAGTGTCCGACGGATTCCACATCACCGATTGCTAATTCGTCGACCAACCGCGTAACCGCAAAACGAAATCGAAACATCACCGCGCGTCGCGTCGCGCACGTGCTCCACGTGTCAGCCTCGAACACGTGTCGCCGGATATTATTTTGGACGCGTATTTCGGCCGCTCGATTATTTGGCACCGACCACCTTTTTCACGACCCCTGCACTGCGAACGCGATACAGCATATACATAGTGTATAGTACTCCCGTTTGGCACTGGTCGCCGCTTCCCGTACTCGACCGATATTTGGGTCGACGCATACCAAACACCGAATTTCTACGCGAGCGAGTTCGATCTTCGGCGGACAACGGGCGAGTTCGAACCGTGATAGACTCGTATTATTCGTTCATCGGATCGTAACATCCGTCGCATCCCACCGAATCGATACCTTCCCACGCGTTTCATCGTTCAAAATTGGCTGTATCAGGGGGCGGACCCGATATTCGAACGTTCCGACTCTTCGCGCCCGACTGTCTCCACTGTGGGGACAACAGGATCAAATCTGTTGATCCCTCGGGGAGGATCTCGTACCGACTCTGAGCGATATTTCAAAATTGATTTGCTCATCATCAGATGTACAAAAACAGAAAGATTGAAAATAGCATTGGAATGGAGAAATCATACAAACGTTTTTGGAGCGCGAAGAGTCAACGAACATGGACGGATAATACGAACGTTCGACGAAGGCGCGCTTGATCCCGGGCAAAACGGTGGGTGTTGCCAATTAGCGGCGATCGCGATCTCTCGCGAAATTCCGGGCGAAGGACGCCGAGAGCAGGATGAAGAGCGCTCGAAACGGAAACGAGGCGTGCCGCGATGCTGCTAATGCCGAAATATCATCGCCTCTACGCGCTGCCGCAGTAGCAAACTACCGGCTGCTTTCAAAGCTTTCCTCTCCGCAAAGTCGAGAGAGGAGTCTCTCCTCTCTCTTCTCGCCGGTCTGTGCTCTCTACTCGTGGAGGGAGCAGGCGCGCGCGAGTGGCCGAGAACGGCTTTTATTCCCCGTCGTGGAATCGGTCTGCAAAGTCGATCGGGCCCCTCTCGATCGTCCCGTGAAACGATCGAGGGACGAGGGGATCAACGGAGAAAGCTAACCCGCTCCGCGTCGAGCGGCTTGGTACGCGCGTGCCCCGCCTTTTATCGTGCTTTCCGCGTCACGATTCCGTCCGAGCGTTTCGCGTCTCGAGTGGAAAAAGAAAATTCTGTCCTCGACCCGTTTCCGACCATCTATAAATATTACCGTTCCAAGAATGAATCGAGCGGAGGAGCAAAGGACGCGGAACGCGATGCTAATCGTGAATTTTCCTATCGAACGAGCTTGCCTAGCGCGGCGTCTACCCTCGCGAGCAACCGTCTGTTGCTCGGCTCGCCGAAACCACGGGTCGACCGTTTCCTTTTCCATTTTCGACGACGACGACGACGAGGCGAACGCGAAACAGGAAGCGCACCGCGAATTGTGCGAGCCGAACCCGGCCTGATTTCCGGCGCTGCGCCACGCTCGTTTCGCGAACAGTCGAACGGACCTGGGTTCAGTAGATCGATGACTAATTGCCAAGCGTATTTGCATTCGAATAAATCCAGGCCACGCGTAATCGATTCGCGTTCCGGAAATTTCTATGAAGCGTGACGCGAGCACGTTCTCGCGACCCGCGACGTTCGCGAGCCACTAGACTCCGCTGGTCCACAAGGGTCGTTTTCTTCCCGGCCGTTCCTGTTCCCCCCTCGTTCTCCACCCCGGTGCGAAACGCGCGGTTTCATTTCGGCCGGAGCGAATAATTGGTAAGCTCGTTAGCTCGAGTCGAAATTAATCGCGAGTGTAACGAGCAAATCTCGCCCGTCCCGCATTCGAGAGGAAATCGATTCCGCGCCGGATGTACCTGGCTACTAGCCGCCTTCTTCGGGCGTTGGCGAGGGCTCAACCTCCAGGCCCGACGATGAATTTTTGAGATCGCGCACCGCCTGTTCGCGTCCCGATGCAAATGCCGGGGAGAAAAAGTTCCCGTACCCCTCCCTCGGGCGACTCGAGAATCTCGAGAAGAAATCCGCCCGGCCCGGCGCGGCGCAGCGTGTCTAGAAATTTATCACCGGCGCTTGGAATTGAATTCCCGAGCGAGCGTCGCGTCGCCGCTCCGGTAAACAGCTGCCGGCAACGAGGGCTTCGAACAACTCAGTGATGCAGAACCGGCATTGGTCGGACGCGAACTCGGACTCGGTCTGCCACTCGCTCGGTTCGCATAGCATTCGCTTCTTGGTTCGCTTCGGAAACATCTCGAACGACGATCGATTCGAATCGACGCGACGCGATCGCTCCTCCGGTTTGACGGTGGAATCTCCTAAGTGCGTCTGGACGCAGCGTTTTGCGATCCATACTCCATTCGTCGTGTTGAAATAAAACGGTTCTGGGAAAAGCTTAAAGTCCAAGAATCTGCTGTTACAATGTGATGTACAGACTGCGGATGTTTATGCAATTTTCAATTTTTGTAGGCAAACTTTCAGAAATTGGAATCATGTACATAGAATGTTATTTTCGGTAGTAGTCGTCTACAAAGATCTGAAATAAATAAAAATCGTACTAAATTTTGTGGAATATTATTTTCTAACAATTTAAAAAAATTTTTTCAAGCCATAAATGCATGAAGATCCGCAGTCTAGTGATGTATAATATAATAGTATGCGTCACGAAATGACGATCAGTAGCCGAAATTACGTGTTCGACGGAAGAGTTGATTTAGGCAGGACATACCTGGTATTATGCATTATACATTACATTGTAACAGCAGATACGACACCGCAACAGTTATTGGACTTCGAGCTTTTTCCAGAACTGTTTTATTTCAACACTCTCCCTAAAGGGGCCATGTTCCGCAACATGATTTGCTCAAGTTATGTGTCAAGTGAACACAATAATTGTTGCGCAACATGCTTGATCGTGAATAGTCCCCTTAAAACTCAACATCCAAAAATTTACCGCTTCCGCAGTTCCTGGGTTTTTCCCAAAATCGTTTGTACTTGTAGCAGTAAAGGCGACGCCCCTTGACATTCTTGGATTTGAGCTTTATTTCAACACGTCGCACAGTGTGTCAAATGGCCATTTTAGCTGGACAAAATTCACTTTCAAATGAACAAAAACTAACTGTGCCAATATAATCTAAAATAGCCATGTATTAAATTATATTCACATTCTCTTTGTCCATAATTAAAAATGACATCTTTGATAATATCTACTATTCGTTAAATCATTCTGTACTACATAGGTCCATTACAAACTTTGTTGTTTCATACTTAACTATAAATAACTTAAAATATATTGTTTAATTAACAAAAACCAACTAACTGTAATCAAAAGTTAATAATTATTCATATTTTATAGAACTGTAAACATATTCATTGTTAAATATAAACAAATAGGCGATTTAGAATTTTGTCCAGCTAAAATGGCCATTTGACACACTGTGCGTCGCCTAGACGCAGATGCCTGCGTTCAGACTAGATGCAAGAGGCCCCGGATCGCAAAACGCTGCATTCAGACGCGCTTGGAACGTCCCACCTTAAGCCTGTCGCCAATTTAACAGCACCGCACACGGAGAATATCAGTGCAATGTCAACGTGTTCATTGAAAACGGATTTGAGAAGGAAGAAAGAGGAGTGTCGATGCTGTGCTGTTACGGACAGGTGAACGCATCCACATTTGAACTGCACGTATACATTTAATAACGCAAACGCGTTGACGTTGGTCTGGTGTCGTCGATGTGCGGTGCTGTTAAGTGGGCGACAGCCTTTAGAATCCCACGCACCAAACTATATCATCCCCTCTTTGTGGACGACCAAGGAACCATCCTCAAGCCGCTCGTTAGTTTCTCGTTCCAGTCTATCCGTGAAAGGTGCGGCGATACTGAACGCAGTTCTCGATCGCACGCGACGCGTACAGATCGTCCGTCTTGTCTCGATGCGATTTGTCCTGAACCGTTCTTGCGACGAACAATTCGGCCGGACAGCTTTCGATCGCATTCTGACAAACGAGAAATTGTGCCTGTCGTCGCGTGATCGATGCATGTGTCTGAATGCAATCGAGTCGTCTAGTCGGGTCGCGACAACGGCTCGACTCATTATGCCCGGCGGTGCACACAGCTAGGCTGCTCTTTTCTTTACCGGACTCAAAAAACTGTGCCTTTCTCCTATAAATTATGATGCATTTGCATCAATTTACAGGGGAAAGGCACAAATTTTGAGTCCGGTAAAGTAAAGTTTACCCCACCGCTATGTTTCTCGCCATAGTTCGTCTAATATTCAGCAATTTTCTTTGCCGCGTAACATAAGTAGACCGCGGATTTCTGTGCGAAATCAAAATTATCCTCAATAATTACAAGAGACAGGAGTCACGACCAGTTCGTGTCGCGCGAGATCAAAAATCGCAATCGGTATCGCCGCATACTGAGATGAAAGAGTTTGGTACGTTGCAGCTTTAACCCTTTGTCGGTCGTATACGATTCACAGTAAAATCTCGATATATGTACAAGAAATGTGGTGCAAGTTTTAGAAGAAAAATCAGACAAGACGAGAAAGTTTTGGGATAGTCTTCTTAACCAGTTCTGCTCTATGTTCGACGCGAGTTCAGGGAATTGTGTCGGTACACGACACAACAGTTATTTCTCTGGAGAAGTTTTCACATATATCGAGGTCATTACCGTACCGCGAAAAATATACGTACATTGTAACGTGGCTTTCGCCTTTGCTAGCGCTAGAACTACCGGATGAGTCGAAATCACTTGCTCCTGATTTGTTCTTTCAGAAATATTAAAATTATGAATATGTTTTTCTGAGAAATTCGTTTTCACATTGCCAGAACGAGAGCTTTTTTTATCTTCAAGAAAATGATAATTAAAGGAAACAAAATTCTCAAAGGAGCTATAGCTCTCAATGCAACCGTTCTCGTAAAAAGCGATTTTAAAGATTCGCTAACTATTTTATACCATATGTCTACAGGGTGTCTTAAAATGGTATAAACGTGGAAAATATACAATAAATTTTTTCATTTGACGCGTCGTTTTCGAGAGAAAATTCTCCGTCACGTTCGCGTACCTAGCGTTCCTCAGAAGTAGTACGAGTCGGCCACGAACAGACGCGTCAGACGATTCCTATTCAATAGCACGCGTGTTTGCCGAATTTTCAAACTCAAACTCTGAAAGAAGGAGACAAATGAAACATCCCCTCCACGTTTAACGAAACTTTAGAGACGTTTTCTAAGAGAACGGTTGACATGAGACACATGGTTCCTGCGAGACGTTTGTTCGTTGCGATGAGTACTACACGATGAAATAAAAAACAATTTTGACATTGGGATTCAATAGTCAATTTCGCGGAGGGGAAGAATCACGCTATAGTGGTCACGACATATAATTTTGCCAATGTATGCAATATGCAAATTGCGTTTAGTGCTCGGTAGTCCTAATGCTAGAACGGAGCATAGAGTTAATTCTGGCTGGACGGAGGACCGCAAAGGGTTAAGGCGCGAAGGATAACGTTTCCTAGCCACAAGATCCCCCCTCCCACTGGTCCGTTCGCTCTCGTTTTCGTTCTCGTGCTGATTTAGCGTGATCGGGGTCGACTTTCTATATAGAGAGAGAGATACCCTTTTGACGAGGGGTGAGCAGTGAGCTGTGGTTGTGTGGTGCTGTGTGGTGGTAGCGGTGCCGGTGATGTTCGAGGTGCTCTGGATGGTCGGGGTGATTGGGTACGAGGTAGTCGGGGGTGTAGTCGTCTTGACGGGTGTGGGGCGGGGGCCTCAGTGTACCTTGGACCGGGGGCAGAAGCCGCTTGTCGTAGCGGGTCGACTGCAGCAGGTTGTCCAGGATCTCCTTGTCCGACTTGCCCTCCTCGAAGCTGCAACACAACCCACTGTAGCTAGCCCCGGAGCCATCGGATCCTCCGTTCTCTCTCTATCCGCGTCCTCCTCCCCCACCTTTCTTTCCCTTGCCCCTTGTCCCTGTCTCTCCGTTTCCCCGGGTTCTTTTTTGCTCTCCCATTCTCTAGGCTTTCCCTTGGTTTTCCCTCGGTTTCTCTCGGCTCTCGCGAGAGGTCCGCGTCGCGCCGGGGGCACCTCGACCCTCGTTCCGTCTCTCGATTTTCCTCGAGGCGCAACCCAGTGCGACGCGACCCTGCCTGCTTTCACAGTCCACACGGTGCTCACAGTTGCCTGGCACTTGCCAGTGCTCACCGTGCACTGCGCGCCGTGTGCCGCGATCGCGAGATCCACTGGTCCTAGTTATATATCCAAGGAGAGGAAGAACAAACTCAAACAAACTACGGATTACGTCCGGAGAACGTCCGTACACAGCTCTCTACGCGCGCTATATATCGAACAGCTTTTTCTACCTTCGAGCGTCGCAACATCGCGTCCGAAGTAACACTCTATGCGATAATACGTCTGGTTGCTACATCACGATCTCGTGGCTACACCACAACCGCTATAATATAATATGTATATGTATAGATGTAGAATATTCAAACTCGTCTACTCGAGCTACACGTGAAACAGAAGTGATGCAGCGGGACGTGGGCCGATCGAAATCTCCCGTCCCATTCTCGATCGGATCCCAGAAGATCCAAACGAGTCCCTCCGATCGACCGTCGTCGTCCCGATTCGTATCGAGACAAAGACTCCCGTATAGATCTCAAACACGTGGAACAAATGGTAAATCGAAGCGACATTAACGGCGATTCTCTATTCCAGTGATGAGCAACCCACGGACTGCTGTGGCCCAAAAGTGGAAAAGGCAACGAACGCAATATTGAACACTTTATCGTCCAATATTGAAGTGATGATAAATACAGACAAAGAGGAGATCAAGCGAGAGCCTGCAATTGATTCAGGTCCAGACTCGAGAAGGTCGTAGCAGCTGCTGGAGACTACATCGAGTAATTCAATTGTAAATATCATTTACTACTGTCGTACCAAATAGGGTCAGAATATATTGATATTCTCCTTGAATTTGAATTGTTTTTCTCCATGTAATGACTTTTCCGGATTTACCACGACGGCCCTGTATCCTGTTTCTTGAACACAGATATTTTTTCAGTGCACATCAAACGAACAGCACGTTGACTTATACAAGTATAAAAATAATCGTATGTCCAACTATCGATAAACTGTCCATGTTCATTTTCAATTTTGCGTTTTCCAGAATCCGAGCTCATGGCAAAATACGAAAATACTCGATAGTCATACGAAGAATTTGCTTTTTGACGCAGTTTAGCGAAGCCTGTCGAATACTAGAAAAAACAGCCGGGAAGTACATAACAACAATGTATCGGAAATCGCGTGGACGATGGCCTGAGGGCCGCCAGTTGCTCATCACTGCTCTATTCCATGCATAGAAATTTACTAGCAGCCACCGGATCCCGTGGGTCCCGAGTCCCGAGTAGTTTTCTCATCTAAATACTTCGTAATCGTGTGTTATCTCGGCAGCTGGAAAAAAGTCACCTGCGACGGCACAGGGGCAGGGGAGCAGCCATGTTTACGCGGTCCCAATGTTTACACTTTCACGGCACACAGTACGCGTGACCGGTGCAGCCAATATTTTGCTAGAACCGAAAATACATGTCGCTCGGAGCGTGCCCTTCCGGCATGCCTCCCAAATGACTTTTTTTCAACTTCCACAGGACCGTGCGGTAGATTTTAGGTGAGCGCATACTAGATGGTCGCGGGAAGGCCGCGGGAAGGCCAAAGCCGCCGATGGACGCCCAAAGCCGCCGATGGACGTCCACGCGGGAAGAAATCTCTAGCGGGCCGACGGCTCCACAGCAGGGAGCAGGGCTCCCTGAAAGAAAGGTCCCTTTCCGTAAAAGAGGTGGGGAGCCCACGGAGACCTTTTTTTCTGCCACGCACAGCAGGTAGCCCTGCTCCCTTGCCGCATGGACGTCCATCGGCGGCTTTGGGCGTCCATCGGCGGCTTTGGGCGTCCATCGGCGGCTTTGGCCTTCCCGCGGCCTTCCCGCGACCATCTAGTATGCGCTCACCTTTTCTCGGTGTGATGCAAAACTTTCTTTAAAATAACCTTCGATTGTCATTTAAAAAGTTACGACAAATGATATAATCGTATACATCAATTTCGGAGTAACATAGACCAATATACAGGGTGTTTCAAAATTTCTTCAACATCCGGAAATGGGAGGTTCCTGAGATCATTTGAAGCGACATTGTCCTATGCAACAATGGCGTCCTCGGCTTTTTTAGGAGTTATTAACGAAAAACACGGACCAATCAAAGCGCGGCTACAGCGGATTGATTCTGGCTCGGCCAACGGCGACGCCACTCTAAGCTAAGGGACCAATCGCCGAGTTGGACTCCGTTCGCTGTAGCTGCGAACGGTTCTGATTGATCCGTGGTTTTTCGTTAATAACTCCTAAACAAAGCCGCGGACGCCATTTTTACAAAGGAAAATGTCGCTTCAGATGATCTCAGGAACCTGCCATTTCCGGATGTTGAAGGAATTTTGAGATACCCTGTGTAAAATCGTTGCGTAAAGATTTTTAATTATTGAATGGTTCAAATTGTATTTTGCATGATAGAACGGCACGGCCCTGAACTTCCAATGATACAACTATCCTCGCTGTAATGTCGCTCCCTCGATATCCTATCGCAAGCAAGAAACTCGTCTACGTTAGTGTCGCGATCTCAGCTTCTCGATTCGACGGAGAACAAATCGGAGAAAGAAAGAGAGGGGTGTGGGGGAAGAGAGAGAAAAATATTTTTTCCCTCCGATTTCGAGAGAGAAAGAGAGAGAGAGAGAGAACGCGCGAAATCGGAGCAGGAAGCTCGAATCGAGAAGGTAAGAAGAAGACAAGTCGCTCATGTTAAAACTGAATAACGATCGTGTTCGATAATACGTACATGTCCTCGGCACGCACGAGGGTGACAAGAGTGAGGGCAAGTGTGAGGATACAGAGGATGGTGAAGATGAGGGAGCTTGCGAGGGAGGTGAGAGACAGCGAGAGGACGGACGAGAGGCGGCCGCCACCACCCGCACACCGCCCAAGCGCCACCCAACCCATTCTATGTCATCTGAAACAGAAAGCACGTTTTCCGTTATTAGCATTGTACGTTGTATGCGCTTCTCTCCGTCTCGCGACTGCCGAATCAGTCGTCGAAACGGCTCCGTTTGCCATCCATGGCAGTCTGCGACCAAACCAACAACCCTCGATCCGCGTGCATAATTTCGACGGAGCTCTCGCGATTAGTACAGCAAATCCTCTATAGTCGCAAAAGCCTCGGGGAGGTTCGTTTGCAAAGTTCGTGGATGGACACTAACTTTTGGGGATTCAAAGACCGAGCCGGACATAGAAAAAGACAGCGCGAGTAAAGGGACCGCGCGCAGAGCCGACACTTCGCGTCTCTTTCTTTCATCGTCGATTAAACCACTAAATACAGTTTAAATTGTATCGTGTTTGGTATTATTTTCATCCGAAAAATGCCACAAATAGGCTGCTCTTTACCGGACTCAAAATTTGTGCCTTTCTCCTATAAATTATGATGTATTTGGTATGTAATCCAGTAGATTTGCACCTGGGGCGGCTGCAGATCGAAGTTTCGATACTGTAGGATCAATGGTTCAGGAGTTATGGTTGCTTTACCCCACAAATATATTGGTAAACGTTTGATAAAAAAATAAGTAATAATAAAACAATTTTTATATTGGTATTACATGCCGTGCCGGCGACTGTGATTCTCCACGTCGCATTAATAGTGGTTCACACCGATATACCCGAGCCGAGATCAGATTGCTACAGTGGAGGGGATATTTTTTTTGCATCCATCGTGTACGATCTTTTTGCGCCTTTTGAGGATTCACTATATGTCGATTCGATCGTCACCTAGTATCCAGACTACCGAAGATAAACGTAGGCTAAACGAGGTCGGAGTGCTCGAAGAAGTAGAGCAAAAATCATTTCATTTTGTGAATGTTTGTTCGTGCGATGGGACTTGTTGAATTTGGTCGGGAGGATTTCGATAGGTCCGATCCATGTTATCATTAAACTGCGTATCTTTATGCCAAATAATTTCGTCTTTTAATTATCTTATTAACCCCCCATCCGTCCTTCGTGTCAATTTGACACAGTTTCCGTTTGTCGAGTAAATTTACTCGAAACTTCGTGACCTTTATTTTTTTAATGCGAAGCACACAACCGAGATATCTAATATGTAAATGTTTTTTCTTTTATTTTAAGCATTTCAGATCTCAACTGAGATCTATTTCTGCTGCACTGTGGTAAATTACAGTATTGTATACATAGTCATACATACACAGTCAACATTAAATCAAATTAAATTCGTAGCTTACAGTTATTTAAGAAATTAACAAGCTTTAATGTTGGGCAACTAATATTTCTAAGCTTAAGGTTAATTGAAGTTTAATTTTACGCAGTACATGTAATCGTTAACTCATCAGTTTGAATAAGAAAACATCTGTTTACCTTGTCGTTTCATACAGACAAATTCAGCTGAAACTTCCACACTGGCGTTCTTAAATCTTTTCGATATGCTCGCTGCTTTAAATTGAACGTAGCCATTTCGATCATAAATGCACAAGACCGTAATCTAGTTATCGCATTAAATCTGGATTAATCTTGATTGAAACAGTTCAAGATTTGCTGAAAGTTTTCCATTGATTTTCTTTGGTCGGCACCAGTAGTCTACATACGTGTAGGGTCGAAATTCCGGATAATGTTCGTTTATACCGGCTTCGAATCGAGATTACACGGTTCGTTACCTTTCGTCTCCTATTACGAGGACAGAATTTTTTCCGAGGCGATGGACGAGCGAGTATTCGCCGATCTAAACGGCCCATTAAACGCGTTACGGGGATCAGCGTAACCTCGTCGGGCGGACGAAGGGCGAAGCGCCGCGCCGCGCGTTTTCAGCGAATTAAAGTAAATCCGTTTAATCGGGTATCGGCCGAACAAATTGAATTTGCAGCCGCGCGCCGTACCTGCGAGAAAACTTGCTCTCCCCACCGCTACGATAGGGCGGCTCTCAATTCTCAAAGAACGGAACGACCCGCCTCGGAATCCCGGTGTCTATTGCCTATATTCGTATTTAGGGCAGGCGCTCGGGGAGCCGGCTAAATGCCGACGCGTCGCTAATTCCTCGGATTTCGGTTTCCGAGCATTTAGAATCCCGGGGGGGGGGGGTGGCACTTTTCCCGAGGACGTCGAAGAATTCCAGCCGGGAACCCAATATCCCGACTTAATCTCTCCGGAGATCACCGTGACTTAAAAGCCTTAATCCCTCGCGCCTCGTGCTTCCCGTCACGCTGTTTTCCGCGATACAGCGGTCGCGACGACAACCGATCGCGGTATTCCCAAGCCGTGATACGTCACATAGTGATTCGAAACCGTGACGACACGAAGTGAAGTCGAATTTTCGACGACGTTAAAATTTTTTTAAGCTTTAACCAGGGAACATAACTGTTACAACCAAACAGAAAAAAGTCATGGAATAACAAGTATTTCATCGACGAAAATCGTATTGGTTACAAACAAGGATTATAAGTAACCGAAAATTTTTTCTCTTGTTGGTAAATGTTATCGTTGAGAGAAATTCATTTCGATCACTTATAACAGTTATCGATGGGAGAAATATATTTGGATCGATCATAACAGTTATCGATGGGAGAAGTTTATTTCGATTCGCCATAGACACCAAGATTTTTCTTAAAATCGGTCATTAAAAGCACGTTCTTAATTTTGAACAGCTAGATCAGTGATCGGTCACACTGTGGGTCGGTTCGCTCCGTTTCGACTGCTCTTGCGACGATGATCGTGAATACGATTTCCGATTTTCGCTGATTCCAGAGGCAAAAAATTGCCGAGCACCGTCGCCAAGATGTCGAGGACCGCTTTCTTCCGAGGTTCTTTTTGGTCGTTTCGCAGCGTCGTCCCTAATTGCCTCGAATCCCATCAGCTCGGCTCGCGCGATCCGGTAACCTCGATTTGAAGCGTCTAGCAAACGGGAAACTAGCCTTTTCCCGCGTCAAATTGGCAATCGGTGTGTCTTCGAGCTCTGCGGCTTCTAATCCAATATGGGTCTCGAGCCCGCGCAAAGAAGCGACGTTCAATCGTCCCCGATAATTAATCGATCGTCGTTCCTCGTCCGGGACGCGACGCGACGCGGTTTTGTTGGCAGCGCGCGAGCTTCAAAAGTTTGCGCCTCGGCTGCGTTAAATTGCGAACCGGCTCTCCGGAGGATCGAGAACGATTCGTAACGTTCGCCTCCCTCGTCTCGAATACGAGGCTCCCACGAGTCCCGCGCGGTTCCAACTCGAAACGATAACGGCGCAAACTAATTTCTGCTTAGCACGGACGCTCCGCTAACCGTTTCGCAAACCTTAGCCACTAGAACGGACGGTCGATCGTGCCTCTGCACAGGAGTTGCTCGGACCGAGAGGCAGAAATTAAACGATCGCTCGGTGCAGCTGCCGTCGCACAGTTCCGAGTTTCGCCGAAATCCTGACCGGAATTAAACAACAAATTCGTTCTATATTTCAAAGACTAATTACGCATTGCATTTCATACGGGAATTACAGCAAGTTCAGTCCTTAGCAGTCGCATTAAGCTTATTTTAAATCGTAAAATCGTGGCGCAAGGGAAAAAATCGATGACATAAGAAGTTGTCTGCTGTTTAAGGAGAGGATTTACCATCGGATTACCATTTTTCTCGCGTTTTTCAACACTTTTTATTTCAAACGAAGTAGTAAAATGTCATAGTTCACAAAGAACGAAATGTCATTAAACTTACTCTAAATGATAAAATATTGGCTTTCATGTTCCCTTGGGATAACGAAATGACTTTCCGAACGACCTAGCATATCAGTTTCATATTCATAAAATGAACAAAATCATATACAATGGAATGATTCTAGGTCGGAAGGAATGTGTAATTTTCAAGTTAAAATAGCTCCGACTGCAAAGGGTTGAAATCAAACAGTTTTCACGAATGGCGGCATTCTAAAACAATATTGGTGAACGCTTTGGTTGATTCGGCGGCGGGAATAAAAATGTCAAAGCTGCCGCGGCATCGATCGACGCCGAGTCTTCCATTTTTATTTGTTTTCCGTATCGGGAAACGTATTCGGGTATTCGGGCTGTCAACGCATCGTCCCGAACGCGTTAATTCGACGCGGCACGGCGCGCGAGAAAGGCCCTTGGGAAAGCAGCATCGGAAAACGAATCGACCGAGGGAAAAACTGTTTCCGTCGAGGTGCGGATAGTTTATCGAGTTGCTCCGTGGAAGACGTAGCCGTGGGCGTCGTCGCAACTCGCAGCTCGCATCTCGCATCTCTTTTGACTCTTAGGCGCTATCGGCCTTTTCAAGTCGGCCTCGAGGCGGTTTTACAAGTGGCACGCGTGTTTTCTCCTCGGAAAGGCTGGATCTTGTTGCGTCACGCGGCGACCCATTGGAAATCAACCAGTTGCGCTTCTCGAGTCGCATCGAATCGATACGGACGTTTCCACGGTGTATATTCTTTTATTCGCGGGCAGAGAGCGAAAGGGACGTCGTCAAAGGAACTGCACGGAACGGTCGGAGTTCCGCGTTACCCCGTTACACGGTGACCCATTGAAACCGTGCCAGGTTGTTCGATCGAGTCGGATCGACGCGACGCCTCGCGTCGAAGGGGGCTCGTTTCATTCTAGCGCGCGCGAGAGACGACGAGGCGCGGCGCGGCGGATTGCGCGATTTCCAATTTCTTCGTGCGGCGAACCGTGCGGCATCGAATCTGCGGATTCCGAAACACGAGTACAGGAGAGAGGTTCTCGCGTCGCGTCGTCTTGATGGCTCCTCCGAAACCGAATCCCGTGCCGCGGGGCCGTTTCCAATTTTCCTCGTAATCGCGAGAAACCAAGTTAATCCCGGGAGCGATGGTCGACGGCTTAGAGGGTAATCTTCGTCGAAAAAGCCCGGCAACAATCGGGTTACCGGTGGCGCGGCGATCCATTTAAGAACGGGGCGGTTGCCACGCCACCGACGACAACGATACTCTTTCGTCTAACTATAGGCCGACGCTTATTAATCGGTTTCCCAGGTACGTGTACGGTCTATAGGCCGGCCCGCTTCTCGATATCGAGCGGCTTATTTCTCGCGGGAAATGCTCGATATATATCTAGCCGGGGCGCACGGCGCGGCGGAACTGCTCGTCGAAGAGGATTTCCGCCCCTCGCCTCGAATCCTCCTCGGATCCTCGTCGGACGGGTCCTCATCGCGGAACCTTGGGACCACGACTCCGGAATCGACCTCCGCCAAAAGAGATCTCGACGCGCGCGCGAGATCCTCGACCATTCTCGTCGGCGAATCTTCTCGCAGTCCTCGAGAGAAGATGGGAGCGAGAAAACGATTGGGCGAAGCTGGTCGCGGGCTGCGCTGGACGGACGGTCGCTCGTCGGGCGGGTAGCTACGAGTAAACGAGTACGTTACCGCCAACCGTACAGCTGATGCTCGTTCGATCAATACGGGGCGTTGCGGCACGGAACGCTATAGAGTATGTCACGTGGTTTAGCCTGTCCCATTCTGAGTCCGCGGCTCCTTTCCACGGTGCGCTCTCTGCCTCCCTCTCCTTCTCGCGGTCCTCTCCCTCCCTCTCTTTCCTCTTTCCTCTTTCCTTATCTCTTCTCCTCCCCTCTTCTCTTCGTTCTCTCCAGCAGGATACTTTTCGCCGTCCGATGCTCTCCTCTCACGGCCAAAGTACCCTCCTCCCAGGCATTCTTCTTTCGTTTCAAAGGCGCTTTATTGTCCGGTATTTCTTCTTCTGGGCTCTCTCGCGAATTCGTCCTTGATCCGAGCGAACGCTAAAAAAAAAATCAACGCCGATCGACGCAGCTCGATGGCCCTGTGTGTCCCTTACGGTCCGCAGCCGCTTCGACGAGCAGCCGCCCCCTTTGTACCTTCGCGCGCGTTCGATGGACTTTACCGCCGCATCGCTTTGAAACTCGGAACGCCCTGCCATCCAGCGACGCGACGCGACGCCGAGAACCCCCCGACGATCGACCGAAAATTTCAACTCCGGCCCTTTTGGGAACGGCGGACGAGACGGTATCTAGCACGGCAGACACCGAGACGCCACGCCGCGCTTCCCACTCTCTCCTTTCCGGAACGAGCTTCTCGTCGATCTGGCACGGACACGTAATATTTTCGGATTTCTACGGAAACGCTCGCTCAATCTACGTAATTAAGGATCGAGAGCCGGAACAAGGTCCTTTGCCTCTACGGCGAGAACGCGCGCAAACAACGCCGGCCCCTTATCGAACGCTTTGTCCGGTTCTCCTCTGTCGTCCGACAAAATTGCGCCAATTCGTTTATCGATCCTTCTCTCCTCTCTCTCTCTCCATCTCGTCCTTTGATTGTGCCGCGTCTCGAGAGGATGGACCGGAGACGAGAGAACGTCGGTAGCGGCGTCGACATCGCCGTTGGCGTCGTCGTCGGCGTCGTCGGTTTCGCGGGGCAGAACGTAACTCGCCGGAGAATTTATATCCGGAGGACTTTCGCCGATCTGGCTTCAACACGGAATCCCCTATTTCGCCCGGCCCCAAGGAAGTCGATAACATCACGCAAAGGTGAAGGTGCTGAATTAACTAGCTAGGTTAAGGACGAGATTTTAGCCCCGCGAAACCGGGTCACCGCGTCGTCGGTTTCGCCGTGAACCACTTAATCGGTTCTGTTTCTTCGATTGCTCGCGCGCTCCTCCTCGAGACGAGCGCGACTCGCCCAGCCGCGCCGAAACCAGCCGCGATGTCTCCGTCCTTGCGAGGCTTCCCGAGAGGAAAACTTTCAAATTTCCGTCGACGCGCATTCGCCGATTCTGTTAGGCGACTTTCCACCCCGAGCCGCTCTAACTTGTTTCGACAACTTCCCGCCGAAGGATACTCGCTTAATCCTCGAGCAACTCGACGATATCGACGCGCGAACGTCGCGGAACCAGCGTTCCAAGTTACCGTCGACTCGTGCCGCGAATTGGCCGAGCAACGGCCGCGTCCACGGAGAAGAAACACGGGCGAACCGTGATAAAGAGTTTCCAAGTTTTTCGCTGCTCGACGGTTCCTCCCCGATCGTACGACCGTCGACGTTCCTTGTTATCGCGGTTTACGTTTCTCCACGGAGCTGCGAATCACCCCGACGTACTTTCCAAGTTTCTCGCCTGCGATCGAAGCGAGGTCGATCCGCGCGACTCCTTCCCAGTGGAGTAGCTCGACTACGGCCAGACCGCCGCATACCCCGGTGGAGACTTTTGGGAATTTTCCGAGGCAGCGGCGTGATCGATGATGCACCAGTGGCATATAGCAAAAGGGGAAGAATTAATCGGCACGCGTGAAAGATAAACCGACGACGGAATCGAGCGAGGACGTCGAGGCGAGGAGAAGCGAACAGGACGGGGCAGTTATTTAGCGACCGGCTAATAATGGATCGGAGGATGGGGTTCACGGTTCGTCAGACATCAAAGCGCCGCGCGGCACTCTCTTTGCATGAAACAACCCGATTTTCATGGGTCGCCTCTGTCAAAGAGCACCTTTAAGCTTCAATTTACCCGGGCAGCGAATACCTTACCGGAGGGATTTTTACCCGAAGGGCGCGACGCCGTTTAGGGCTACACGCCGATGCTCCCGTTTAAGATTCGGCCGATCCGAGATTCTGCGGCGAACCGCGGCCCTTTAGCCAGATTAGCGAGCCAAGGGGAAACGTCAAAGAGGCCGCGCCGCCTCCTCTCTCTCTCTCTCTCTCTCTTACTCGACGTTTCTCGTTAGAATCGCTGGAGCTGGAGGAAGAAATCTCGAGGATACAGGGAGAGGGCCGATATCGGAATAAATGTTTCAGGTCACGTTTCTCGCGCGCGGTTCGGATCCCGAGTCGGGAGGCAACTTTTGTTCCCCGGCCTTCCTCCGATCCACCGATATCCACCGATGTACCGATCCCTCCGATCCTCCGGCTTCTTCTTCCTTCCGATACGCTCGCGATCACGTCCGCGCGCCCGAGCAAATTTAAATTTAAAACGAAACAAAGCCGTGGCCGGAATGCTTTAATACGGAGCGGAGGAGTGCGATGACAACCGCGCGGGCACCGATCGAGGGTTGTTTCTTCCTTGAATTTTGTTGAATTCTGTCGTAACCGGGAGAGAGGAAGAAACAAGACGAGTGTCTACCTTAACGTGAGATATTTGGCTGGTCGCAATGGACGAGGCAGGCTGTTGCTGTTCGTTGTGCAGGTTTTTACTTCAACTTTCGGGGACTCTCATCTTCCTCGCGTTGCCGCCACTTCTCGTCCACTTTCGCGAGCCGGAAAGCACCCCTTCAGCGGCTCATGCTCGTGCTCGCGCTCGTGCCCGTGCTCTCAACGTTCGCCGATCCGAACTGCCATCTGAAAAACATACATCCCGGATCAGATTTTTGGATAACATGTACACATGTATACACAACTATCGGCGAAATCCCCGGCGCACAATTTCAGCGCGGGGACTTCCGATAATCGTGCACGCGTCGCAACGAAAATTGCGATCGGAATTGCAATTACGCCTCGAGCGCGCGATAAACCAACGCTGAACGCGACTACGGTGGTAGTTGGCTGGAACGACTCGCCAGTAAAAACTCTCGGATCGCAGCGTTTCCTGTTCTTAGACTATTTGATGGCCGGGGAACGACGCAATGTTTCGTAACGAGGTAATAATGTTTCGATTTTTACTGTCCAGGACACGGAGAGTGTCCTGGTGTGAGTGGCGCGGCCAGAAACAAGGTCACGCTTTCATGAAAAATCGATTAAAAATACAGAATACCAGTTGAAAGTTGTTGAAACACGCGCGCATCACGATGTATCTCCTACGCGCGGACGAAAGATCCGACATTTTACATTACACCTTAACAGGGACCCTAACTGTTATAACGAAAAAGAAAACAGTCATGGAATAACAAGTATCTCATCGACTAAAATCGTATTGATTGCAAATAAGGATTATAAGTAACCGAAATAAATTTTCTCATCAATAATTATTATGAACAAGTGAAAACAAATTCGATTTCAATTTCTCTCATCGATAACTGTTATGTACGCGCGATCGAAATAAATTTATCTCATTGATAACTGTTATCAGCTATCGAAATCAATTTCTCTCATCGATAATTATTATGTGCGATCGAAAGGAACTTCTCTCATTGATAACCGTTATGAGCAATCGAAACAGATTTTCTTCATCGATAACAGTTATCGAGGAGGATCCAATTTTTTGGACACTAATAACAGTTATTTGTAACCAAAAAGTATAAAAATCGATATTTTTTAATCATATTGTTCTTCGAATTTTTTTCTTTATATTTTGTGTACACTATCTTGAATTTCAATAATAATCAACTTCTTATTAACGATTTTCATCGTAGAAAATTTTAGAATAACTGTTATTTTTGGTCCCTGCACCTTAACCCTTTGCACTCGAATGGTGACTAGTATAATTATTAAATTCTTCTGTGCTCTATAAATTGCTAAAAATTCATGTACCATCATGTGTAAAAAAGATCTTTTCTAGGTTGGAAGATACGTCTTGATTTCAGAATTAAAATTGCTTCGAGTCCAAAGGGTTAAATGTGTTATCATGCGCCACAGGAGATATATCGGCTAACACGTCTGTTCGTGACTGATAGTTTCTACTTGTCCTAGAGTACCTATATAAACAACGAAACGATCTTATTCTACGTGTTTGACCTATTTTTCGCGGCGAACGATCCCGTTCGCGATCGTAGCAGGACTACCGAGACACGGAGAGTAAAACCGTCGGTCGTTACGAGGAGCTGGAATTCCGTGTAGCCGAGAACTCTTGTTGCGGTAGTCTTGGTTCGATTTCGAGGGATCGCGACGCCAAGTCGCGCCCGTTCCTCGGAATTGCCAGTGACCGCGCGTTGCGTCGCGTCGCGTCAGGGTGTTGCCAGGAACCTAACGGCGTTCAACCTTGGCCCCGTGGCCCGATTCGAGAACGTTTCGCGCTAAGCCCCGCCGGCTAGCCCGTCCATTCGCCGCGTCTTCGAAACCGAATCAACCCGACCGTCGAAACGAGTCCTCGTCGCTCGTCGCATTTCCTTCCCATCGGCTTCCGGCCCGCGGCCTCGCGACAATGGCAATTACCGTTGCCGGAGCTGCGCAACTTCCTTCCGCGGCTTCCGCGTTCTTCCCGGGACTCGAACAATACACGGGAATTTCGCCGGTGGGAGAAAGCCTCGTCGGAAAAATCTCCAAAGTTCTTTCATTACAGGAAATCGTCGAAACTTTTCCGAAACCCCATTGAAAGGCCTGGTTACGAACTTTCGTCTGTACCGGACGCAGATGGCGGACCGTTGTCGGTCAATCGATGTGGGAACAGCGGGAACCGGACCGAACCGAACCGAGGGAATCCGAAAACACCGAGCGCACGATAATCCGACTTTCGCCGAAACTCTACGTCCCTTCGGAGCTCGTTTCTCATGACGAAAATCCGTCACCTCTCGTTTCGAAAACACCCGAGGCAAATTTTCCCGAGAGCCAATGCAGGATGAAGCGTGAGAGGGAGAGAGAGAGAGAGGCGATCGGTTGTTGAAAAGCTCGAGCAAGCGGGAACCGTGTAGCCGATGTTCGACGGCTGCAATGGCGTCGACGTTGGCGTCGGCAACGAGCCGACGTCGTGTCAGGAGCACGTGAATATTAAACGATGAACAACAGAGTCACGAAACACCGCGGTGCATTAATGTCGGCCTAACGTGTTCGCGTAGGAAACAGGTCGCGTGCGTCGCGACCATATGCGTTCACGTTGATACGAATACGACGCTGAAGAAGGGAGACGGTTCACGGCTGATCGGAAACGATCGAACGTCCCGATGATTCCGCGTTCTCTCTTTCCGTTTCCGTATCGACGAATCCCGCGACAAGCGACGCGGCGGCAAAGTAGTTCGAGGCTGTGTTTCTTTTTTCAGCATTGCGATGTTTCCACGCGAGTTTTCCGGCAACGAAACGAGAACGATCTATAGACCGGCCCCTTGACTTACATAGGAACGCGCGTACGGGGAATTCATTTCCCTGGAAACGATTAACCTCGCGAAGCTCGCGAGCGCGCGACACGACGCGCGTCGTGCCACGGACGAATATTCTCGATGGAAAGGATCAGTCTCTCATGGTTGCACTTGAAATTTGCGCGCTGCGCCTCGTGATTGTTCCAGCATTTATTTGAGACGAATCTCATGATTTCATGTTCTTCTACGTCGTGGTTGCCGCACATGTGTCACGTTACGTGTGAATTAATGCTTAGGAAGTAATTGAACCGTGAAAGTACGGCTGTAATGTATTTAAAATGGCCAATACTTTTGATGCTGTGAAGGGTGACGTACGTAAATATTGATGTGTATAGAAATGGATGTACATAAAAATATTGATGTACATACATAAAGTTGGCGAAGAAATGAAACTTGAAAAATTCCATTTTGGGGCGTGAAAAACACGTACTCCAGCCCACTGTGCGCGGGTGCACAGGTGGTACACGGTGATTTACGACGGATGCGCGGAATCGTTGCCAGGAGCGATACGTCTGGTCGAGATCGCTGGAATTATGCGGTCGGAAGGAGAACCGTCGACCAGCGACGACCGACGGCCAGCCGGTTATCGATCGAGCATGCTATTTTCGCGTGGGCGTCCTGTTTTCCGTAATAACGAGAATAATGCTATGAAAACCATCCATTGTCTGGCCGGTAATCACGCTCGTCCATCTCTGACGAACCAAGACGGGCCGAACGTGGACATCCGACGCATCTTATTCCTTCCGTAATTCTCTCGAGGAACGGACGGCGGCGCATTCTCGAGCCGATCGGAACCACGGTTTCTGTCGTCAGGTCTCTAGGTGGATTTATACTATCCGCACAGATACGGAACGTATCCGACCAGACAAATATTCTACAACGCATTTGAATAGAAGTGTCGGTACGTGTCTGTGCGGTTCAAATGCATTGAAGAATATCTGTCTGATCGGTTACGTTTTACGTTCCGTGTCTGCGCGGATAGTATAGATCGACCTTCCCTCGTCTAGGGTAATTTCGACGGGTCGAAGACGGCAGAGATTCGGTCGTTGCGCCGACGAGTGGTCTCGGTGCCACAGGAGAAAATAAACCAGCGAGCCGCTTGTTTGCATACACGCTCTCGACACGCATCTCGTCGATGCGACGGTTTTGTACCTTGGCACCGTTTCGTCTCGACGACAGACCCGCCGCGCCCGCTCGCCCGGTTCGCAAACTCGTCGCACACTCGCGCGAACTCTACAAACCCGAGCGGGACTCAAGTGCTTTTGAGAAAGCTAACGCCGCGCCGGCTTTCCCGCGCACCGCGACTCGTTGTTCGCACGCTTCTTCCTCCCCGAGCACATACACACCGGACAAAGAAACGCGACAGAGTTCCCGACGCTGTCCGGTGCAGCGACAGTTTCATTCTTCTCGCTACGCAATTTCGATGCCGCTCGATCGAGCGCGTATAATCGGCAACTGGCATCGTACCGAATGGTAATCGGCCAACATTCGCGTTTGTCAACCAGACAACCCGAAAACGTAGTCACCGCTTTCATCCTTTCAGCATCGAGAATACCGAGCAGAGATACTTTAACTTTTCGGGAGCTAGCAACACGATCGATGCACTTTAATTTGTCGACTGACTCGAATCCAATTGAGTTGCCAGCTATAAGTAGCTCGCGCTCGCGGAGCTCCGACCCTAAATATTTACTACGAAAATTGATCCGATCTCGATACATAGTAGGTACGCGTGTCGGTTCAACGGAGAACTGTGCCATTGATCAAACCGAGCGCAAGAAGTAACTTGCGTGAGAACGATCACACCTGTTTGACCCTACTAGCCTACTATCCAGCGTCGCGTCGAGTCGCGTCGCGTCTCGTCACCACGTTCCCTTTTCTTCTAGTCCCGTCGATCGAAATCTCCCGTCGCGTCAGAGAGCTGCTCCGACTCGCAACAGGCTCGACCAGCGGCTATATGCGCCTATCGAGGATGGGATCAAGTTCAATATGCACTTGTGTCCATAATTATGTAAGTGGTCCAAGTAAAAATTAAAAAAAGAAATGAGTTTATTATTTACGTCACATTATTTTAAACTCAATTAATTCAATGTAGTTTTGATGACATTGTCAAAAATGAACCGTTCGATAGCTTGTTATTTCAACATATGTGGAATTCATTTAGTGTTAATATCATTTTCATTTCAATTTTTTCGAATTAAGAAATGTATCACTTACTTACAATTAGACCACTTTCATAATTATCGGCACATATTTAAATCTAAATTCAAATCCAACTATTTCAATCATTATATTTAAATTATATTCAATTTAAATTCAAATTCAACTATTTCAATCATTATATTTAAATTATATTCAACCGAAATCAATTTAAACCTAAATCCAAATTCAACTTGCAGCAACCGAATTTAAAACGAAATTCAACTTTCAATCATTATGTATATTGAAATCTAAATCCAAGTTCAACTATTTCAATTATATTGAAATCTAAATTCAAACTCAACGTTCAATCATTATATTGAAATCTAAATTCAAACTCAACTTTCAATCATTATATTTAAATCTAAATCCAAATTCAACTATTTCAATCATCATATTTAGAGCTAAATCCAAATTCAACTATTTCAATCATCATATTTAAAGCTAAATCCAAATTCAACTATTTCAATCATCATATTTAAATCTAAATCCAAATTCAACTGTTTCCATCATCATATTTAAATCTAAATCCAAATTCAACTATTTCAATCATCATATTTAAATCTAAATCCAAATTCAACTGTTTCCATCATCATATTTAAATCTAAATTGAAATTCAACTTTAAATCATTATATTGAAATCTAAATTGAAATTCAACTTTAAATCATTATATTGAAATCTAAATTCAAATTCAACTTTCAATCATTATACAATTGAAATCTAGATTCAAGCACAATGTACATACACGAGAATCTCGAACAAATTGTATGTACTCGTAAAAGATTCGAATTTACTCGGCCAGAGTTCAAACATGGAATATGTACTTGGCAAAAATTCGAACCTATCCGGCGTGGGTTCGAGTCTTGTTGGAAGCATGTATTGCTATACTTTTCCGAAGAATTCGTGAAACATTCGAAGCTGGCCAGCTAGATTCGAGAGCCGACTTGTAATATACATATACTTGTTCGGATCGTGTCGATCACCGAGACAGACACCGGCCAGCCGTACCGGGATTACTCCGATCCCGGGCGGGATCGAAGTCGCTGAAAAATGCATCGGGGTATTTCCGAATGGCTCGATCGCGGACAAACAACGCGCGCCACATCGTAATTTCAGGGCAGACCGGCGATAACGGATGATCGATGATTAGAAATTAGTCTCGAGTCCGAGTGAAAGTGGATCATCCGGTCGGGACACGTACCGCGGCGCACTTTATCTTTTCATGTCACGAGGATTGCTCGATAGGCAGCGAACGATAACGAGCCGCGAGTATCTTTCGGCGAACGTGTAGTGGCGTTGTCGAGACTAACGAGCGTGTAATGTTCGAATAGTTTAGATTAATTTAATACTATAATCTTTTCTGAAATTGAGAGGCTGTTCGAGAAAAGCCTCGATAAGTCTATCTCGGTGTCTTGCCTCTGCCGAAGTGTATTCAGAAGTAGCCATGACCAGCCATGTTCTCCAAGTCCTCGAACGTTTTTCATCGAACGACACGTAAAGCTGTAGTCGTGCGGTGCTTACGTCGATTGTAGTATATTTCCTTAAGCGCTAAAGGGCAAGTCGGAGGAATGTAACACGCGGAATGGGTCGCACAGCGGAATACCGCGTGGCCGCGGTCGCTTTCCTCACAATTTCCAACGGAGGCTGATAGAGACGCGAGCTTCGATGGGAATCCGATAAAAATTCTTCCGCTGTACCGAACGTGTCGATACCGAAGGGATCGTACCGTGTACCCTTCCCAGGGTTCCTCGCGGTTCGCTTTAAAATTCGAATCGCGAGATCGATCCGGACCGGGCGTCGTTAGGCGAGCAGAGAAAGACAGAGAGAAAGAGGGCTACGTGCTCGCGTCGAACGCGCATACAAGCTTAAAACTTGACTCGGTTACGATACTGCAAGCACGGAGAGAGCGAGAGCACCGTAATATACGTTAAAAATGCACGAGCAAACCACCAGCGACATAGTTTTCGCGAAGCGCCGTCAAATCGAGTTTTCGTAGGTGATCGGGTTGAAATCGTTTGCAAACAAACGGCGTAATATTTATTTTGACAGAGCCGCGGCGTATCGAGCGGCCTCCGCCCGGTCGCGGCTGTTTGCACGAGCTATCGCGAAGGAATCGGATACGCCGAGAAAGCCCTCGAGACTGCGAGATTCCGCCGATAACATCGCTACTCGAATGTCTATGTATACTCGACTTGTCTCGAATCAATTGCGTCGCGGCGAACATCGACAGATTTCCGACGATACGCGATACGGGCGACGCGCGACTCGTCCAGTAGGATGACGCGCAAAATCTTTCGTGACGGAGCGCCTTGTCCGGTCAACGGTTGCGCCACGATAACGTTCGCCGCGAGATACGAGACACGCGGATAAGTCAGCGTCGCGAAGATAAAATCGAATTCGCGAGTCGATGCTCCGACTCGCGCGACCACGACGCGTTTAATTAAAAAGAGAATTTAACGGGGAAGATGGAGGGTGCTTCTTGTTAGAGGAACGAGCTGCGACGCTTTGTTATTTACGGAGCACTCGTCGGACCTTCGTGTCGTAGTTAAGCCTCGTTCTTCCGCATATATTTTATCGAGAGGAACCTCCATCTCCGACGAGTGCCCACTCGATTCCCACGAGCCGATATTGCAACGGGTAGACATCGAGACCCCAAGGCGTTCCCGTCGCTCGAGCACCAACTCCCGAGGCGCAGCCCACCCTCTCTCTCTCTCTCTCTCTCTCTCTCTCTCTCTCTCTCTCTCTTTTTTTATCGTGTCCCAGCCACCACCAGACCCTCTGGTTCTCGCACTTTCCTTCTCGCGAACCCCATCCGCCAGCATTACACCCGTTCCGACAATTATCGATGCGACAAGCCGCCCTGTGCCGCACCGCGACGAGCTCCCGATACCGGGAAGACCTGTTGACAACCCGTGCGGCAATTTTTATAAGGACAGGCAAACTCGCGGTAACGTCTCCAAGATACAGAACCAAAGCCCCAAAGCACAATTCTTAGACAATCGATACCATCTACCCCTTGCACTGCGATTTATTCTACGATCGCAGTGGATAGAACATCTTTCTCGTGCAGAAGAAGAATCAAGTTTCTATATGCATTTATTAGTTCTATCTGAATTGAACCCCTTATACCGTAACATTTTCTTGACAGTTACAGCGATTAAAAATGTCTTTATCCCCAAATATAGGTATGTCGTAGATGAGAAAAGAAAACTTATATTTTCTATTGTATATGTGGTCTACATATTAGGTGTGCAAATAAGTCCCTTCCCCTGTTCTTTCTACGATCATAACTTCTGACTGAATTCGAATTATTTCCCGATTGTAGTGCCAACTGAAAGAGCGCTCTTTTAGCTTTAAGAAGAGTCGTAATGAGCGCTCTAAGAGTTTCCAGTCCAATGAAACAATTTCAAAGAATATGGCGTGCGAGAAGCATCATTTACGTCACTGCTTACACTTTGCATTCCAGCTTGAGAAATCTGCTGTTGAAGCTACTGAAATGGTTTGTGCGGCACTGGGAGAGAACGCTGTATCTTACAGAACGTGGGAAAAGTGGTACCAAAGATTTAAAGTCGGAAATTTTCATTTGGAAGACGACGATCGTTCAGATGCACCGAGAAAGTTCGATGACGGTGAGTTAGAGGAATTGCTCAACGAAAACCCGACCCAGACGCAAGAAGAATTGGCAGAACGATTGAGAGTCACCAGACAAACAGTATCAATCCGACTGAAACAATTGGGCAAGATTCAGAAGTTCGGGCAATGGGTCTCCCTTGAATTAAACGAAATGAATAAGAACGGCATAAAAGGAAAAGTTTCCTGCACGAAATTGTTAATGGCGATAAAAATGGGTCTTACATGACAATCCTAAACGACGGAGATCATGGGTTAATCCCGGGAAACCGTCGACTTCAGTGGCAAAACCGAACTTGCATTGCAAAAAAGTTTTGCTGTCTGCGTGGTGGGATTTCCGAGGAATCATCCATTATGAACTGCTTCCACCTGGAAGGACAATAACTGCCGAATATTATCAAAATCAATTAATGAATTTATACGGCCAGTTACAGCAGAAACGGCCGTTTACTGGACAAGGAACAAGACTTGTGATTTTGCAGCACGACAACGCTCGGCCACACGTTGCAAAAGGAACGCGGGACACAATTTATGTGTTGGGATGGGAAGTTCTGTCACATGCGGCGTACTCTCCCGACCTGACCCCGTCAGTCTATCATCTTTTTCGCAGTCTGCAACACCACTTGTTGAGGGAACACTTCAGCTCAGAATAAGTTCGAAACCAGCAAGCAGCCGTCATTCTTCAAGGATAGAATTGATAATTTACCCACCAGGTGGAGAAGGTTATAGAGAATGAGGGTGATTACTTTGAGACGTAACCTTGTACTGTATTTATGTAATACAATCTTAAATTTGGAAAAAAGAGGAAAGAAGTTATTTGCACGCCTAATAAATCAAATTTTATTTCATCTAGAAAGAAAGGCGTAGCATTCACATTTGTTGGACTTTGTCTAAAATCTTCGTCACGAGTCTAACTCGTTAAAATACGGAAAGGGGTTAAAGGATCACACACATATTTAGTAAATTCTGTTCGAAATATTCATCGCGAGTCTGACTCTCTGTCATATAAGGTTGTTCCCCAGTAAAGTGGATTTCACATGGACGGGATACAACCACGTTCGCGCGACCGTCCACATGACGATTAGTCTCCTCGGTGATTCTCGTCGGCGAACCTTTTTTGTCGGAAGCCTGGAGAACCAGGCAGGGCCGCAGGGGGTGGGCGTATCATTTTCGGTAACCTGGAAACCCGGAAACCCGGCGGCGTGGGAAATGCGTGAGGCACTCCCTGAAACGCGACCTCCGTTGACCCGAAACGAAACCGAACCAGCTAGAACGGACGCTAAGGAACAGGCGCAGGATCGGAGTTGATTCTCTGTCTACTGGCGACGTCATACGGGAAGAGAGGGGGAGAAGGGGATCTAAAAGAGCGAGGGAGAAAAGAGGGAGAAGCATCGAAACTGCGTATATCGGTATACAGGGTGATTCTGGGAACTGGGACAAGTTACTGCTCTTTCTTGATCGAACAAAGAAATAAATTATATAGGAGAAAATCATATGTCATAACTAGACTGCGGATTTTATGCATTTATGACAAAAATGGGTACATACAATTTAAAACAGTGAAGGTAAGGTGGAGTGGGGTAAGTGCGCCCTAGTTTTTGCAAAGTTGGACTTTAGACTGATGTATTTTCAGTCTGGTATGTAAAAACTTAACGCTCTTGGTATCAAACTCTTGCCACAGTTATTACTGATGAATAGACTGCCGATCTTTATGCAAAATAGAAATTTCTTACATGAACTGCAACAAACTGGAGTGAAATAGAAATTTATTCTCTTCCCTATTATGTTCAGTTGGTTGAAGATACTATAGTATTTAGTATGTTTAAATTTTTCAAATGTTTTCGCTATTTTAAGTTACACCTACTCAGTTTTGTCATGAATGCATAAAATCCGCAGTTTACTGATGAATTAGTATTATTACTGCTATAAAATGATTCTTATTGCATTAAATTATATTGGGTAGTTTCATAGTTATATCCATTTTTAAGCAAACAAGTACTTTTATGCTGAAATATGGAAGGGGATACAGTGATATGCAACCCAAATTTTTTTGTTAAACCCGCCGATCCATTTTATCATCCTAAGTATGAAAGTACTAACCCAAGGTCATCGAAATGTTAATATTTCACGAGATATTTGATAATTTTGTGTCGGAGTAAACACGGCACTGGTTTGTACAATTCATATCGAGAGTTTGGATACATTTCAATCGGGTTGCATTTAAGAACAAAGTGCATCGGTCCATTCGCATAGAAAATAAGTTCATAGGAAATTTGGACGTGTTACGACATATGATTTTTTCCTCTGTCATTTGTGTCTATGTTTACTTAAAAAAGAGCAGTAACTTGTCCCAGTTTCCAGAATCACCCTGTATAGAAATCCGACCGACCCCATTTACCAACGCTTTTATGTAGTTCCCACTTTGACCCAAGAGTATTAGCTCCTGCGTATCTCGCCAAAGGATACAGAGGAATACTGGGAAGCTATTAGGTCCGAAAGCTTTCCGAGCAAATAAATCGCGGCCATTTAACTGTTTTTTTTTGTCCTTTCAATCCCCGCATGGAAAGATTTGCCCTTCTTTTATGGGGGGAACAGACGGAGTTCTCGCGTGGAATCGATCCGTTTCCCGTCGATCGGTACGATCTGCGGGGGCGGGATTGAGAATGCAGAGGATAGCAGTCGGTTCCATTATTTCGTTTAATTACCGATGCCGGCAGGTGTGCATCTGTGCCAACGGTGTTGTTGGAATCGACGCGTGCCTGTGTGCCGGCCGAGTTATTTCGGGTGCGCGCGAAGGACGCGCGGCTAGATCACGAAAATACTGTCGTCGGGGTCAAGGCCGTCCATTCAACATGCACTCGAATCGTTCGGAACAACCGCGGACCGCGCGAACAACGCGAACAACGCGATCTACGCGGTCCACAAGTCGCCCCGGACACGTGCGTGGATGCTGGCTGGTCGAACAATACTACGAGGAAATCATTGTCGTCCTTTTTACGTGTCCAGTCTCAAGCATCTCGAGATCTCTGCTGAATTGCGTTCCTAAATTAACACCGAGAAGAAAAGACCGGAATTTTAACTTTATCTCTGAAGCGGTTCGGCGTTATCAGGAGTCGGCTTGATAATCGCGATGGCCGGGAGCGATAAGCAATCGTGCGTGTCGCACACGTTCGCCGCGATTACCAAAATAAATAGTATCAAGCCTCGTCGAGTGGTCGACCGTTTCCGTCAGACTACTCGATTCTTCGTTCCACGTGGCCGCGACGTGAAAACGCGAACTATCCATTAATTACCGAAATCGTCTATCGTAATTCGAGAGTGGCGCGGCTCGAAACTCGAGACTCGTGACGCGACAATATTCGATTCGGTTATCTTTTCGCGTGGTTCCGAGAAGTTGAGGGAGAGGCTACCGCGGAATTTCTCTTCTGCGGGACCGTGTTCGGGGAATTAAAGACATATTGGATATCCGGCGCACTTCGGATTTCAATAAAACTTCATACGTCGAGCGGTCCCGCGTCTCCGAGCCTCGATTCCTTCCGAACCCGGTCTCCTGGGGGCTTTTAATATACATCTATTCGGTCGTTCCTTCCATATTTCTTTCAACTCGCGACCCTTTGTACGAATTCTCGTTTCTCTCGGCTCGGCTACCCGTATATCGATTTCTCGTAACCGATGGGTATCGCGTCGCGGTATGAATTCGGTGGGAACGCGTACACGACGCTTCACAGACGCTTTACGTTGTTTTTTTTATCCGCGGCGCGCGAGATGAAATTGCATGGTGCACCATCGGCCAATTTGTTACCCCCTGCGTCCCTGTGTCACGTCGCGTCGGGAGAAATATCCCAGCCACGGAACGGAACACGATACAGGATACGACGATATACTACGTATACCGTAGAATTTTCGTAACTCGCGGGAATACGGTTATGCTCCACGGTTCACGGTCCACGGATTACAGTGTGTACGGCGCGCGAACACCAAAGGAGGACACGACAATTATGCGGATAATGGAACAGTCTCGTTCCTCCAGTTCCGGCCGACGTTGTCTGCCGTTAACGGGCCGCTCGTTTTTAGAGAAACGCGGATAAACCAGCAGCCACCGAGGAGAAGGAGGCTTTTTCGAGTGGGTTATTAACCCCGTTTTCTCTCTCCCTCCCCCCCCCCCCTCTCTCTCTCTCTCTCCTAACTCTTCATTCGGCTCGTTTCGCAGCTTCGTATCACGACGATTTCGTGTCCCAAGCGTCGCACCACTGGTCTTATCCATCCTCCTTTTTGTTCGTCGCGTTTTCCTTTCGTCGGGCGCGAGTGCCTCGTTTGGAAAGGCCTTTCGTCGTTTTCCTCGCCGAGTGTAATTTCCATTAAACGTCCGCCGGCTAAGGAGGCCGCGAAAAAATGGAATTGTTACCCGGCTACCTACCCGATTCGGGACGCAAGTGTCTCCGAGTTGCTCGAGAAATCGTCGCGGGCTGGCTCGGCTTGGCCCGGCCCGGCCCGGATCGACTCTGCTCTGCGTCGCGACGCGCTTCGAATTCTTTCGCAGCCAAGTCCGACTGGCACGGCAAGATACCACTGTGTCACGGCCTTGTCGAAGGCCGATCGAGCACTTTGCGTTTCGGTCATTCGTTTGCTAAATCGCGCCGTCCACGAAACCCATTGCGACCGTTCGTTTCCGAGGAATTCGCGTCGCATCGCACAGTGGTCGGAAATCGCCAAAACGTGGACAAAATGGGAACCAGTACTCCGATTTAGTGGAAAATTGATACTCTGAGGTTTTCCGGGTCGCTGATTATCAATCTGATATGAAAATTACAAGAAACTCTCTTGAAAATCAGTATTCCCATATTTCTTGTGCCGTAGCATATGAATTACAAACAACAAAATTGCCGCTGATATTTGATAATAGAATGTCTTCGAGATATATTACGGTTAGCGAAGAAATGGCGACAACTTATAAGGTCGCAGCAGGTCGCAGGTAAATAAAGCAGAACAGCTTGTTTCCCAAAAGAAATGAACGCTTGATCTCGATTGATCAACAACTTTTTTGTTAACGAAAGATGCGTAGATTTCTCTATTTCATCTCCCGAAGCTTTAAAAAGTGAAATAAAATTAAATAACACTCAACTATGGTTGAAATCGCCGATCTTTTAAAACTACCAAAACTGCGAACTTGCGTATCTTCGACGGAAGTACGTATTAAATATTGGTTGTAACAAACGCTGCGATCTTTTAAACTGCGGACAACAATCTTTTACTTTTGGCCACGATCTCGGTCGAACTCGCCACACTGTGTGGGTCCATAGTTAAAGTCCATAGGTAGCGACGTTAGTTGCGCGAAACGCTCCTCGAGTGGTATTTAATTGGTCGAAACAAATGCATTTTGAGACCAATGTCCCAAGTGATTGCAACAGCAAGAAAATGATTGTTGAGCAAAAGACGTCGACTAATTCGAAGCAGAACGGTGGCGGTCCGTTTCGTTGAATTCCGTTTGCGAGGCGCGCTCTCGAAGCAGAAACGGGACGGGACTCTGCCTTTGATAGACCGGAAGCGTAGCCGAGCTGCGGACTGCTAGCCGCCGGCAGCTTCTGACAGCTTCCGATAAAACTTTTCTCGCGTCCCTTAGCCCGGCGGAAGTCCGATGTTCCGCGTGTTTTAAAACCGATGATATACGCGCGTTACATCGCGCTGAATACAATAATCGACAATGCTATCCCGCGGCTCGCTTGTGCAGGTGTCTCGCAAGCAGTGCTCGCGTTGCAACCGAAGAGCTCGGAATGGAAAAACAAACCGAAAACGTGGAACGCGTTTTATCTTCGGGCGAATTGACTCGCGGAACAATAACGAGCATTCTGCGAGTGTTCGACGGCAGATCGCATTCAAATTTGATTCCGGTTTTCCGGTGAACTTTTTTCGCACCAACGATCAAATTTCCTCTTCGTTTTCCCGCCGAGAAATTATACGTCGAATACGCGCGTATAGGAAACCGAACGCCTCGGCGCCGAGGTTAATTGAAATATTTACCGATCGACTCGCGTATCGTGCTCCCACGGGAACGCTCCGAAGTCGACCGAAGCTGGCAACCATCGATTACGCTCACCGCTCAAATCACGAACACTTACGGTTTTTATGGAACTCCTCGTCCGTCCTGACGACGCGACGCGACGACGCTGGAACGATCGCGCGGCGATTCCGCGATGACGCTCGCGTTTCGCTCCCGTCGCACACCGGCGATGACCCATTTCCTAGAATAGTAACGATCGCTTTCCCGTCCATCTAAATATTTAGAATTTTAAGACCATCGCGGCGCAGCCGACGCGTCTCGCGGCTGTCGAATCCGCTGGGAGCCTCCGTAGCCGGGGAAACGAACCTCGGCTATTAGCCTGGAACCCGTGCGGATCTCTTCGAACGCGTTCGCGAAATTTTCATTTTTCCTCGACAGACGACGAGCAGCTGCCGAAAGAGTCCGTCGGGAATATCGGGAACGACGTCGTTCCTTGCGACGCGCGATTATTTGTGACGCGGAACGAGCCGGATATCGACGATACCGTCCTGCTCCTTTCGTTCGACAAGCTTGTCACGCGTTCATCGGGGAATCGCGGGACTAATTTGTCCGTCGACCGTTCCAACAATTCCTAAACCGGTCACGAACGAGTCTCCATCGATTCCGAAATTAAAGGGTGAACCGCCTCCGGGTGTTGTCTCGAATTTAGCTCGATTAAGTTGATTCGGCAGCTGCTCCGTACCCGAATTGATCGCCGCCAACTTAACCATCGTGCTGACGAACACGATTCCACCCGGACAGACAAACTCTTGGCGATGCCACCGTGGGCTATTTGGCCGAAAAACCGGAAAAAATTATTTTGACGTTATTTGTCGGCTCAAGGTCCTAAAAAGTAGGTCGTTGAACTCGTCTTGACCTCTTCTTAACACTTGAAATATCAAAACGATTTTTATTTCTTGTGGAGAAACAATTTTTCCGAAATTTTTATATATTGAAGTTTGTACATGTTTAAACACTGTTCAATAACATTTGAAAACGTCACGCGAAACACTTGAAAGTAGCCAATGAACGACGGCTGTTTCAGAGATTGTTGAAGAACAGACTTGACTTTAAAAGCTTAAAACTTTCAAATGAAAGAAACAATATTGAAGCCTTAAGGTTGTCGCACATTAGACCGCACTGCACCGCTGCGCGCTGTCGCCGTTTTAACTTTCTTCTATGTAGTTCATGGTTTTATGTTCTACATCAGGCATGGGCAATTTTTTGCTCGGTCGAAGGCATTTTCAAGGGATACCCCCACTTCACCCAGCCGCGCGTCTCGCTCCCCGTGGCGACGGTAATGCCGTATCGCTTGGAAATGCCTCCGATCGAGCAAAAAATTGCCCATGCCTGATCTAGAGCATATAACTATGAACTACATAGAAGAGAGTCAAAACGACGACAGCGGTGCGGTCTATTGGACATGTTCTATAAGAACATGAGAGTGGAGCTAGCTCGCATAATAAACCAGACAGGAGAAATGCGAAATGCGGGGCCCCGTCTGGCCCTCCAGCGTACCAGAAGTTGTGGGAAGAAAAGGCATAAGTCCTGGACGCCTGGACGTGTGGTTTTTTTCCCGATTCGAGTCTCACATTAACTCCCATCGGGGGGTGTACGCAAATGTATTTTCTCCACACGTCCTTAAACTAGAAAAAAGGGCGGCGGTGCGGTCTAGTGTGCGACAACCTTTATTCTACAGAGCTTTAACTTTGTTGGAAATCAAAAATTTCATGACATACAAAGTTTACCCGGACAAAATGATCTTTTCACGGTTTTCAGCTTGAACCCTCCGGCTGCAACCTGGTTCGTGTATGTATGGAATTTCTTCCTTTCCAGAATTTATTTTATCCCACTAAAGTAATTTGGATGACCAAAATTGAAGTTAGATTTGGTTCAGACGAACCAAGCCAAAGCCAGAACAAAGGCACGCTAGAGTGATCGATCGATCGCGCGCAATTCCGTAAAACCTCGTAATCAGTTGCGAACAAATCGAGCTTGAGCAGCCTCGGTGACGCGCCATCAAGCGGCAGCCTAAGTCTCTCGGATTAGGAAGCCCTCGCGATTCCGCATGGTCCACTCGATGACACGCTGCGAGCGGAGGACAGCTTCGATATCGTTTTCATTTCCGTTTTGCTTCCGCTCACGTCGAAACGCCAGAATGCTAATTACTTGCTGTACAGCTGCCGAACAACTGCGAGAGACGCCGAAGATGTCGAACAACTTTTCTCTATGCATACAGGATGTCCCATTCGAAGTTTCGCACGCAATTATTCCTCGAACTTCGGGAACGTTTAACCGGAGGGAAGTCTTGAATGGCGACGAACGCCCTTGAATGACCTTCGAAAATCAACACGTTATACTGCTCAATGAATTCGCACCGGTTAGACTGCGGATTTTATGCATCTATGAAAAAAGTCAATCGGTATATTTTCCAAACTTTTTCACTTAACTCTTGTTGCTTACAATCGATGCGCAAAACTTTTATTTTGCGCGAAGATTCGCAGTTTAAAAAAACATACGATTCCCTATAAACGAAAGGTCACCTTGAAATCATGGCAGCGCGTAGACCTAGAGGAGATTCGTGACCACTGGTGCAGTCCTCGAGCGGAACGCCCTGTATACGACTCGTTCGGCCTTGGTGTGTAACATCGTGCGCAGTATGAAATATTAGGTCAGTGTAAAAATCCGGCACGAACTTCTGCACCGATCTGATCAATTTTTGCGAAGTTCCTCGGAAGCCTGGAGACCGGACGATGGTAACGCAACGGGGAAATATTCGGAATCCCGGAGGCGACAAGATATTTCAAGATGATCGAGATCGGTGGGGAGTACCCGGTTGTAAATAATCGTCGCGCGAATATTCTGGCCGGAATCCACGGCGTAAAACTCGCACCCGTGGGCTCCGTGTTCCGGATCCGAAGCACGTACCAGCTGCACGCGACGACGCGACGCGACGGTGAAAATTGCGGAGAGCCCAGATTGCGCAGGGTCTACCGTTCGCGTTAAAATATGAAACGTGAATCGTTTACTTGTTAATGCTCTTGCCCCTACCCCGGCCCTCTGGCCCTGCCCCGAGAGGAGCGAGCGGGCTGCCGCGCGTTGAATAGGGCGGTGAATAGGGCTCGACGCGTTTAACGTTTTCACTTCGGAGAGGGAGGCGAAAAAGTGGTTGACTCGGACAAACTGGGTTAGTCGAGGACGATTCCCGTGGGTTATTCCCCTTCGGCTTGGCCCGCGACGAACGACGAACGCGATGGTTCAAACGGTGTCGGCCAACTGGAAGAGCCGACTGCCCGGAGCCATCCTCCCCGTCGCGCGTCGCGTGGCCCCTAAGGCTGCGTTTATAGTTCCTGACTCGCGTGCTTTTCGTCTCGCGTGCTTTTGGTCTCGCGAGACAGCGGGTCAGAAATTTCGAGCGGGGTCGACGGGCCCACTGTGCCCCCCGCTGTGCGTGGCACAAAAAAAGGTCTCCGAAGATATCCTACCGCCTTAAAGGAAAGCTATCGGTAGTTTACCTAAACGAACCGTGAAGCCGTAGAGACCTTTTTTCGTGCCTCGCACAGTGGGCCCGTCGACCCCGCTCGAAATTTCTGACCCGCTGTCTCGCGAGACCAAAAGCACGCGAGACGAAAAGCACGCGAGTCAGGAACTATAAACGCAGCCTAAATCGTTTTCGACCTTCGAATTCGCGCGCTTCTTTTCTCGTGTCTCGCGCCAAAGCGCCAAAACGTGGCTAAAACCTCAAAAATGAATTCTTCGTTGTAGATATGTGCATTGTTCGACTGGCTACTCAGATAAAGACTCTATGGAAGAAGGTAAAATGTCAAATGAATGTAGAAATTCGTTATCGTTGTGGGTCGACAACGGCGGGACGGAAAAAATGAAAAGGGAGAAACGTGGCACGCGGGAGCGACCTTTAAAGTTTCACGAGCAAATCGTGGCCTCAGCTGATCTTAATCTCGATGGAAATGGAAACATAATCACGACGGATGCTTATTAATCGCGCGCTTGCACTCACGGTACCTGAATCGCAATTAAGATTATTTTAATCAAAATAAATGCGACGGTGTTGACTTTTGCACCTGTTCATCTCGAAATCGCGTCGAATCTCGCTTAACGAAGCGTACCGAGATAGATTCGAATCGGTCGAGATGGTATTGGAGATGTGCAAGACGGCTTGCACGATGTGCGTTCCTCCAGCGACTAACGACTAGTCGGTGGCACGTGCGGAATAATTGGCCTCCTCCCGCGGCGATCGATCGGCGCCTCTCTCTCCCTCTCTCTCTCTCTCTTTCGAAAACTAGATTAAAACCTCTCGATAATAGTTTTATTACGCGTCTCTTGACCTCCTCCGCAGCGCGCTTGTATATCAACGTTGAATATCGGTCGAAAAAACCGCTCGAGATAAGCCCCTCGAACGATTCGGGAATCAGATTTCAGATTTCAGATTTCAGATCTCAGATCCGAGATTTCCGAGTAGCGGTTCGACACCGTGATCGAGCGCCACTGATTTCTACTATAAATACCGACCGGCGAATCGTTTTCAAATCACAACACTTGCTGCCGTCATCGTGAACCCAGGAAGATACCGAAATGGAGAAAATCGTGGCATTCCTCGGCCTCTTGGCCCTAGTGGCCGGTAAGTTGTCCGATCGTAAACTTATCGCGAACTTCCGATTGTCGTGGTCTCGGCGAACACCGTGCGGGAACCGCGAAATTGCGATCATAGCCCGAGACCTCTCGGAGCCTCGTGTTGGCCGGTAAAAATAAAAACGTCTCGCCGCGCCACGCCGCCTCGGTTTTGCTGAGAAAACTTTTCCGCGAGCAAAGTTTCCGCGCGTTGAATTACTCGAAAAGTAGCTCTCCGATAGATAATACGCTTAGCGCTCCACTGTCCCGAGTTTACAGGACTCGCTATCTAATTTAACTGTGCTCTCGCGCCCCATTGTGGACTCCCGGTAACCGGCGGACTGGTTCTCGCGATAGTTCGAGTCCGAGAGAGCACCTTCGAACAATGCTCCACCGATACGCGAGTCTCTCGCAACTCTCGAGTTCCAACGAATCTCGCTAAGAGTACGAGCACAACGAAGCTGCGATACTGGCGAAGAGAGCGCCCCTTTTGATGATCGACTGCTTAGCGCAGCTCTACTCATACGTTCTATTTCGCTAGTATATCGCAGCTCCGTTGAATTCGTATCCTAAGCGTAGCTCAAGATCAGGGCTCCCCGACGTGATCCAGGTGGACCCCTTGGTGGTCGATGGAAGTTTAAAAGGGGTCTATAGTCCAGAAGTCTATTGGAGGAAAATGACAAATTTTTCTGTTTTACAATTTTTATTGTCCGGTAATTTGGAATGCCGGCGTCGACTTTTATTTGAGTAAAACAAAGAGTAAAAATGGGAACAGTACTAATAAAGTACTTTTTTTTAAGAAACTCATTCTTTTGAAAGGGGGTCGATGCTTCAACGTGAACGCTCCTCCCACTATAAAAGTCTAGATTCGATTGTACTCGCACCCTCACGCAACTCTTTTCGCTTTCCAGGGATCCCCGTAGACGAATCGATCGGATCGCTCGATCTGAGGATGGACGGGCGCATCGTTGGCGGAGAGCCGACAGTGATCGAACAGGCTCCGTACCAGGTCAGCTTGCAGCGTAACGGCCGGCACTTTTGCGGTGGTTCCATAATCGCCAAGAACTGGGTGTTGACCGCTGGTCACTGTACTACCTACAGTCCGAGCGCGTACGAGATCCGGACCGGCTCGACCAAGGTGAACCAGGGCACGGTGCACCGAGTGGAAGCGGTATACAGACACAAGAGCTACAGCAGCAACAGATATGGCGTTCCGCTGAACGACATCTCCCTGCTCAAGATAGTTGCCTCGGACGCGTTCGTGTTCAACAACCAACGAAAAGCGGTGAAACTGAACGAGGGTAACTCGGCGGCTCTGGTCGGCAAGAACGGACTCGTCACCGGCTGGGGAACCACCAATTCCGGCACCCCGTCGGTCCTGCAGAAGGTCTCCGTGCCCATGATCAGCAAGGACAAGTGCGACAAAGCCTACACCACCTGGGGAGGCGTTCCCGTCGGTGAAATCTGCGCCGGATTCGACGCGGGCGGCAAAGACTCCTGCCAGGGTGATTCCGGTGGTCCTCTCGTCGTCGACGGACGCCTCGCCGGTGTCGTTTCCTGGGGCAAAGGCTGCGGCACAGCCAAATTCCCCGGAGTCTACACCGACGTCGCCTACTACCGCCAATGGATCCGGGAGAACAGCGGCGTTTAGACGATACTCTCGCCTACTCTTGCCTACTCTTGCCTACCTTTGCCTACCGTTTCCTAACATCTTACCCACTTCAGAACGATGCTTTGATTTTCTAGAAAACTATACTCGAAAACAACGCCCGCAAGCGTTAACAAGATGACACGACACCGCGAGGGAACACTCGACTTACCGTAAGTCCCGATCGCCCAGGACTTACCGTAAGCCGATTTAGCGATGCCTCGCAATAGCTTTAAGATAAAGTATGAAACACGACATTCTTTATAAGCGACGCGGTACATGGAAGAATCGCAGCAACCCGTGTAACGCGACTCGCATGTAAATAGACACGATGTTGCGAATAAAGATGACCCGTTCTGTTGTTTCCAATATAATTGATTCGAGTGTACTATTTCACCCTTCCACAAACGTTCGACCAAACGTCTTAGCGATTCTGAACCTCTGTGCGACGCGAGAGTCGAGAGAGCTCGATTCGACGCGATCGCGAATCCGAATTCGAATGTTTCAAGTTTTCCTTTGCTACTTTTGAACGTTTCGAAGGGTTCGAAAATAGAAGAGGCGACAGATAGATACTCGACTTTGCTTCAGTGTGGGAATAGCTTTACACTTGAACACGTCCGTGTAATTAGAACCTAGTTTAACAGCTGTGCCAACACTTTTGCTCGCGACTGTATATCTTCTTGTATCGATTCGACGCCAAGGGACAAACGAAGCTGGGAACGTAAAGGACAGACGGGGACTGAAATATTAAAGAGTTGTCTAAAGCAGACTCGAAGACGTTATCGAGAGAAACGTGCGTTTATAGACGCGGCTGTGATAGTTTTTTCTTTTTATTTCGATTGTTGGTGGACAGTTTCTAGGTTAGTATGGTACGTGGTATCGACGTACCTCTCTCGTTCAAGAGTCCATGGTGGCCAATCAATAGGGGTGCTCGTGAACGCGTCAGCCCGTTTATCGATTACGATTGTAACGCGTTAACCCGTTTACCAATCACGATTGCGCGGCGCCGCATTCTACCCAGAATAATTCGCGAAAGGAACCGCGCGAATTCGTTATCTTGTTGTCCGTCTCGCGAATTCTTTGCTTACTCATCGGCAAAGTCTAATCTGTCTCGCCGCGATCGTCAGCAGACAGTAGACAAAGGAAGATCAAAGAAGCTGCCGAGGACAACCTTGATTGATTTTTTTTTTACTAATCCCTTATGGAACGTCGATCAACGAGCTTATACCTATAATCTCCCGCGTTTCGCTGAATCGTTCGGCTCTTATCGGTGCACTGCGCTTGGTCCGCGGTATGTCGAGTGCATATCCGATTTTCGTATAAATACTTGCCGGATGGCTGGGAAAAGGCACAACAGTTCCTCCAACTGAAGCAAGATGTTCATCCAAACGAGCCTTCTCTCATTGCTGGCGATCGCCGCAGGTAACTATAATATTCCATACCATTCTCGGAAGATGGAACTCGGCCGTCGTCGGGCCGAGCCACGAATATCGGATATGCATTTCTCCGAAAAGTCTGCTAATCTCCCGGGGAAACTAATTCGGCTCTCGTGTTTCCAGCAAATCCGCTCGGGAAATTCCCGCTGTTGAATCCTCTGACTCCGACTGGACAGATCGTGGGCGGCGAGGACGCTAGGATCGAGGAGGTGCCGCACCAGGTGTCGTTGCAGAGCTCCGGCTTCGGATTCTGTGGAGGCAGCATCATCTCCGAGAATTGGGTGGTTACGGCCGGCCATTGCATGGTCTACCCTCCTGATTGGATCACGGTGAGAGCCGGAACCGCGACTAAGTCGTCGGGCGGCAGTTTGCACAAGGTCGAGGAGGTCATCATCCACGAGAACTACATCACCAACTGGAACGGCATCCCGGAGAACGACGTGGCGGTGATGAGAGTGAGCACACCCTTCAAGCTGGACAAGACCAGGCAAGCGATCAAGATCTTCAAGCAGAACGAGGAGTCCAAGGTCGGTGTCGCAGCGACCGTCACCGGATGGGGCGCCGTCAGGGAGGGAGGTGGCACCCACGAGGTCCTCCAGAAGGTCGACGTTCCCATCGTCTCGAAGAAGTCCTGCAACGACGCCTACCAATCCTACGGCGGCCTCCCTGCTGGACAGATCTGCGCTGCCGTGCCCAACGGTGGAAAGGACGCCTGCCAAGGTGACTCCGGCGGCCCCCTCACCATCGGTGGTCGTCTCGCTGGTCTCGTCTCATGGGGATACGGCTGCGCTCGCCCACGATACCCAGGAGTTCACACGGAAGTCGCCGCTTTCAGCGACTGGATCGTCTCCAAGACCGGAATCAAAGTGTAATCATCCCAGGCTTTTCCGTGACTCTTCTCCGCACGGATTCTCTAACGACGATGACGACATCATTCGTATACTTATTCTCTTTGTAATGTCTTTAGCGAACTACCTCCGGCAGCTCGCATAATACAATAAAGCAGCATCAAAAGACAATTCTTCTTCTCTATGACCCTCTTACCCCCTTTACCATCCTTTAACCCATTCGCTTCGTTAGAGTATAAATGCTCGTAATTCTTCTTATTATTCTCTGCGACGCGATTTACACTAACGACCAGGAGTTTCGAATCACGGCGTAGATTCAGAGAAACAGGATATTTGTAAGAAAAGCTGAATGCCTCTAGAGCTACCACGGAAGATTTACTTGTCAAAACTCTTACGAGTAGTATGTTTTACATTTTATATTGTTTTTTATCAACTCTTTCTGGCAATTTGTCTTTCGAATGTTTCTGATTTGATATTTTTCCGTGCTTCTTGTAGAAGTCGCCAAAGATGTCCCTTTAGAAAAGTATAAACTATACAACACCTTCAGTGTTTCGGGCTTTACTATAGGTGGTCAACTCCTGACGCAATTATTGAATTTTCATAACTGTCTATAAAATTTGAATAACACGATTATCTTCAAAAAGTTAGCTTTGTTACACAATGTGAGAAGTTCAAACAGCATTTTCGCGCAGAGAGTCTCTCTATTTAATCAAGGATAAAAGACATTTACTAGTATTCACGCATAGAATTTTTCTTAACTGGTCAACTATTGGCGCTGTTACCTTAAATACTCGTAATTCTTCTTATTCTTTTTTACGACGCGATTTATATCCATCCACCCGTACGGGAATACGATAAGCCGCCGCGATAAGAAGCGAGTCCCAGTAGGAAAGGTATAATTCGCGAAGAATCTCGCGCTCACGAGTTTGCCCCGGCGACATTCGTTTCAATTAGACCCACCTACGACAAATCACAATTAACGCGCCTGGACGGATCGCGGCTCGGCGCTACGAAAGTCCAGAGACAGGATTCGACTCGCGTTCAGAAGGAGCTCGAGATCCAGCAACCGAACCGGAAACTCTCGAAACGTTAGAGCGGTTGAAAACGGTACCCGTTCAAGACGGAAATTGATTCACTGCTCGCGGAGAACGCAGCTCGCGAAGCGCGCTACCGGCCCATTCAATCTCTACTAATGCGTCGACCCGATTGCACGAGACCGAAGTCGGAAACTACGGTAAGTGCAGCTACCTTTCATTAACAGATTGCATCGTATCGCGAAGGCGACACGGATACGGACACGGATACGGAAATACGGAATTCTGGACATGTCGCGAGCCGGTCGTCGGGAATCCGTAACAGAATCAGGAATTTCGTCGCGTTGGCCAAGTTTCCTCGACGTTTTCTCGCGGCACGAGGCGAAATGCGCTCCGAGGCCGTGCAATTAGCGGTTGATTTACATTACCCGCGTCAAAAAGCTCTGCCAAAGCGACGTGCCCCGCTGCCAAATCAGAAAACGCGGCGGGCGTTCGCGATCTATTAGTTTTTAACCGCGAAGCACAATTTCGAGATGCTCGACCGCGAATAGAAGAAACTCGGCTAGTAGGCTCGGAGAGCCAACGTAATCGTACCGAGAAACGAGTTCTACTTTTATATGGGTTAAAGACGCGACACACGGCCGAGCTTTATGGCGATGATTTGCCGCGGAGAAACGGGACCGGTGCCAAACGCGATTTCCTTCTCCCATGCAAGCGGCGCACGGTGCGCCCGTCTTAGGCTACGGTTATACTGGACGCGTATTCATTTATTCATTATTCGTATTGTATTAACTCGAAAATTAAACATTTCTTCCGACCGAGAATAATTCCATTCTACAGTAAATCCTCTATGACACGTACACGATAAACGTAAAAAAATATTCCCTAATAATACCAATATTTAATCTTTTTTATTATTACTTATCTTTTTATGAAACTTTCATCAATATATTCGTGGCATTTTTCTGATTAAAAAAAGACCAAGCACGATAAGAAGGACAGCGTATGGGAAAGAAAGAGACGCGAAGAGTCGCGGTCGCTTCGGACGCGCGCGGTCTCTCTTTACACGCGCTGTCCTTCTCTACGTTCTGCTCTACGTTCCGTTTACGAAAAATGCAGACGAACCTCCCCGAGACTTTTGGGTTTATAGAGGATTTACTGTATATTCTTATGAGTATAAAATTGATATAATACCTCATGCAATACTTAAATGTTTAGTAATCGATTAGACACCAACATATTTAATAATGTAAACTAATATTTTGAATAATGGTACAGCAATTTATAGTAGCGACTCTGAGTCACTGCTCGAGTGCTAAGGGTTAATAAGATCCTTCATAAAGGATCGTCGAAGAAGTGGCAGCAATCAGCAAAAAGTTACTCAATTTTTGATTCAATTATTTCGAGGATCGCGCCGACCTACCTCCGGCGAGAGTTTATCGAATCGGGTAACCCTATCCGCTCGCCGAGACAACATCGCGCCGTATCCTTTGCGGATCTTGTCTCGTCTTTCATGGTAAATGACGAATAAGCATCTATACGAGCGCGGGTGTATCGCTGGTCCCGTTGGACCTCGGCCAACGAACACGGGATCGCCGCCACTTTGCTCCGAACCCGTTGTTTCCTCTCGCGCGGGTCACCGAAAATGAAAATCTCGATTCCGCGAGGATCCGCGTTTGGATCGCGGCTTGCCAACCATCATCGATCGGCCAGAGTTCGACGAACGCGAACAACCACGCGTACCGGCAAGGACCAGTCGATAAATTATTTTTAGAACGTCCGGTTAGCCGGCGTGGAACTAACGATCGAACCGGGTAAACGGGGACGATCCGATCGAGGTCAATCACGACCGTGTCCCCAAGAGGAAACGATCGTTTTACCTTGATCGGAGTAGTTCGAGTCCTTCCGCGGCCTCGAAGGAGCCGCGATCGCGAGCACCCTCTTGCCGATCCTCCGAATTCGTTCCGTTCGAGCGAAATGCACGATCAATGGAGATGCGCGAATTTTGTCCAGGTTCTTGCGAATTCGGGCGGCCATCGAGCGAGTAAGCCTATTCGCCGATCCTCCGAGTTCATTCCGTACGAGCGAAATGCACGATCAACGGGGATGAGCGAGTTTTGTCCAGGTTCTTGCGGTAACCCTATTCGCCGATGAGTGTACAACAATTTATAGGCGCGCGCGCGCTCTTTTAATCGATATTTATAGAAGACTCTCGATATTTATAGAGCCGATTGACCTGATATTTATAAAGCCGATGCGAGAGCTTGACATTTAAAAAAAAACCGTGTTCTTGGGAGAGAGAAAAGGGTCTCTGCCGCTCTCGTGTATCATCCCGAGTAGAACGAAGTGGTCGCGGGCGAATCGACTGTCCGCTGGCAATTTCCGGACTGCTCGTCCGAAAGAGAGCATCGAGTTTTTGACCGACGAAACAGAACGGGACACGCGGAAGCCGTTTTAGCCGTCCGTGCGCCCGAAGGTTGTTCGGTTCGATGCCAGGGTTAACGAGTCGAAGAAACGATCCCGCCGAAGGAGTTTCGCTCGAGGTTTGGCGAGACGCGGCGCGGCGCGAGGCAAGACGGGTGCAGTGGTTCCACGCAACGCGTAAACAGCCGGAGGAGAGCCGTTTCTCGGTCGCTGGGTCTTCTGGTTTCGAGGTGAATCACAGAGGGAAACGCGGACCGATATACACAGAGAGAAACGCGGCGGAAGCTGCTGGCAGAGCGAACGGCGGTCACTGGGAGAGCGCGTGACCTTTTGACCCCGCCGCTTACGCACGCGTGCCAACCCCCGATTGAACTACTTTCCTCGGAATATTCCCATTAACCCCTTGCGGTCCACCGCCGAGACGGCCTCTATTCACAATATACTTTATCGCGTTTAGCGTTTGGGGTTACCGTGCAAAGGGGACACGCAACTCGGCACGCGTAAACGGCTTACCGTTTCACGCCTTGGTTAGACCTTCGCGGAGCCTTCGGTAACTTTCCATATTCCCGTGTGTGTGTGTGAGTCGCAACGCCGCGTCCTATTAGTATAATCGGCTGGCCGACAACACGTCGCGGAACAAATTAATCAAAGATCCGTATCCTTCGGCCGCGCAACATCTTTCGCATGTTTACTCGCTCTTTGCCCTGCCAGAGCTCCGAATTACCCGCGGGAGCAATTGTCTCGGGCAAATGACGTCGGAGAGAGAGGCGGCAGGCTGTCCATCTTTCTCTATCTCTGCATAAACCGCTCTCCGTAGGCGTGGCTTTGTTTCTCTCGACTTCGAGGCAGACGGGACAGTAGCTCTAAGGGGAATATTTTTGCCTATGGTCAGACCAGTATTTATTCCTCTAAAACGGTGCTGTTCAGCGAGGCTTGTGACATCATTTGAATTAAACCAGAGTGGGAACGAACTGTGACCTATGTGGGGACGTGTTTGGTACTTTAGAACATTTAGTAAAGGACTGTAGGGAAGTCTAAGTAAGGAAAGGGTAAGAAGGTGGAGGTTTGGTTAAAGAAACTGGATACGGAAAGAAAAAAGAAGGATGGAAGAGTATAGAATAAGAGGTGCAACAAGAGTTATGCAGATACTTAGTATACTTAGATAGCAGAAAAAGGTAGCAAACAATGGGAAGGAGAGCGATGAGTGAGCGAATGAACGAATGGATGAACGAAAGGTTAAGATAGAATTGTATTGGTTAGGTTGACTTATATTGTTATTAACTAAAGCAGAGTGTGAAGACGTCCGCGGGGATAACTGAACATCAGTTCAGTT